>NC_139317.1:43250296-43850296 GCF_056507025.1 Lutjanus erythropterus | reverse complement strand
CTGAATGTCCACGCTAAGGCAGTAGACCCCATAATAGATGGTGGGGCTCAGATGCAGCAGATCCTCAACATTGAGTGTGTGTCAGACTTCACAGATGCACCAGTCCTCAACATCCAGTTCAGGTTAGTGTCTGAATGTGCTCTTTATTTCTATATGTAATTCTAAATGCTAAACTGTATTTGTTCATTTCTGTGTGTGTGTTTGTGTGTGAGCAGATATGGTGGAACTCTGCAGAACATCGCAGTGAAACTCCCTGTAATGCTGAACAAGTTCTTTCAGCCCACTGAGATGACATCCCAAGACTTCTTCCAACGCTGGAAACAGCTCGGAGCGTGAGGGTCCCTTTACGTTCTCAATGCACCGTTGTCCCATGGTTCCTTTCAGCAGTAACTGATGTGCCTGCATCTGTCTCTGTCACAGAAGACAGAAATGTCTGCAGTTTTCACAGGCAGATTTCTTTAACGACTTGAAATTGTGATCCATGCCATTGGATTATCATTGATCTGATTGTCACTATTTGTTATGTCTGTTTTCTGTCTCTTAAAAACACAATATTGAGTTAGTATTGTCATACAGGAGGTCAGCAGTAGCTGCTGTGATAAGAAGATCAGTGTTAATGGAATGTGCACAAACCTGTACTCTGGAAAAATGATACACATTTTGCATATAGAATTTTTAGGCAAGGTGAAGCTTCTCTATTTAAATATTCATTTAAATATGTTTACCTGCAGTGATGTTCAAACAAATTATCTTTAGTTTTTTAACTGCTGGTTAGATAAACGATTTGGATATATTAACTTAGGCATTGTTTTGTTTTTTTTCTTTCTTTTTTTTGATTATTTATAGACCAAAAGATGAATTGATTAATTGAAGAAATAATCAACAGATTAATCAGTAATGAAAATAATTGTGTGAATGCTGCCAGTTGCAGTAATTAAGAATTTTTTGTTTTTGCTAATAACTTGTGAACTGTAAAGAGTAGAAGAAAGATGTTCATGTGCTATAAGTCAGGCCTATTTTTGCCTACAAAAAAATTCCGCCATTTTGAATGATTTGATAAACACATTTTTTGCATTATTTATTTCATCCAATCCTCAGCAAAATTGTTACATACTTTGTTTTGATGACCTGTAAAAATCTTAGTTTGTTAGTTTTGTGGCTATCAAACATTTGCAGTTGGGTCTGATGCACTTAACTTGTCATAACTCTTAAATGCTAAATCAGATTGTGACCAAATTTGTGAACTGTTGTACATATGACCACATCATTTTCACACATTGGTGACATCTTTAGACGTGAACACTTCATGTTGGTATTCTTTCAGAAGCTGGGCTAATGAGTGGTGGCAGCAGCAGATGCAGCAATCACACATATTTTCTTCAACAAATCCAAGTATTCTAGTTTTAGTTTCATCCCTTGTTGGGTTCAGATAGACAGAAACCTGGATTTTTGTGTGTGTGTTTGTAGTTCAGTGGATTGTTCTTGGGTCTCATATAAATGCAAGTGACAAGTGTCACAAAAAATGAACAGAATGAGGTTTAAATAGTTTGTGTTTATTGCTATTTTTTTTACAGTGAATAATATTCTATAATATCAGGTTAAATAATGATCTTCTTTTCCTTCTCTCCTCAGTCCTCAGCAAGAAGTTCAGAAAATCTTCAAAGCCAAACACCCGATGGACTCGGAGGTTACCAAGGCCAAGGTAAGAAAAAAAAAAATCTGTGGTTCAAGGGAAACTGCTCTGCTGCAGAGACAGTCTGCATGAATGATTTGATGGTTTTTAGTCCTGACTTTGGTTGTTATTGCTCAACTTCTATACTTTCCTGCTGTTTTTAAATTAGTCATACATTTAGGAAAAGACATTTTACGTTTTATTAAATTCTCATACTAAAAGTTAGCCCGATATCAGACTGAAGTGTCGATTCAGTGAATCAATCGACTCAGTAGAGTGGGTGGATTCAGAGTTATGGACCCAGGATAATAAAAAGTGCACATCATTCTGAAAACATTTGCAGACAAATTTGTTTGTTTCTAAAATGACTTTATGAATTCATAGCAACTTGGAGATGCAGTTTTTATTATATTGCACTAAACTACAGATAGTGTGATGTATCTAATTAGTTCCCATGAGAAGAAAAAGTATCTTCAGAGTGAATGCAGATAGTTCAAGACAACTATAAATATTTGTTAGCGGACAGTCTTCATCAGCCAGGATGTAGAATCTGACAAAACAATCCAGACTAAAGGTCCATTAAGGCTGGACTTGTGTTTTACTGTCGTTGCCAGCATCTTCAGGAGAATCTAATCCCTGTCTTTGTCTGCTTAATGATAATTTGTCTTTAAAGGCATTAATTGATTATTGAATTAATCACCAATTATTTTGAGAATCGATTAATGGGTTTGAGTAATTTTTTTTTTTTTAAAGTCAAAATTCTGAGATTTCAAATTAGCCACATTTTCAACATATTACCCACAAATTTTTTGGTTAATTATGTGATAATTAGCAAGTACCCTTTTCATGTAGTGGGTGGTAATTACCAAGTAACATATTTGAAATGTTTTAGAAATTACCCTCATATTTCACAGTTAAGTATGTGATAATTTGCATGAAATTTGGTGGTAATTTGCAGGTAAATTCAGAAAAAAATTGAATATGTTGTTTTGTAATTACCACCAACTATATGAACATAGTACATGCTAATTAACACATAACTTGACCATGAAATCTGGTACTTTATGTGTTAATGTAATTAATTAATTAATGTAATTTGTGGGTAATTTCTTAGAAATTTCAAATATATTACTTGGCAGTTACCACCTATTTACCATGAATTTATGGGACCTGGAAATTGAAGCGTTACCTAAAAGGGTCAAAACTGATTATTTTCTGGTTTTGTAGTATGAATAACTGTATGCTTAACCGATTTTACTTTTAATGTGGACATGGAAGATTAGTCAATGGCTAAAGGAAATCTAAATCAAATCAAATCTATGACAGTAAAATGAGTGTCTTTGTGTTGTGGACAAAATAAGACATTCGAGGACATCATCTTGAGCTTTGGGAAGCACTCATCGGTATTTTTCACAGTTTTTTAGACTAAATAACTTAATCTGTGACTTGAGAAAATAATTGACAGATGAAAAAATGAAACTAATAGTTTGTTGCAGCCTAACTGTCTGCAACCGTAACAGAACGAGTAAGTGGAACTTGAGTCAAGATTGTTTCGTCAACTGCTGTTTCCAGAATGACCTGCAAGACTCATCTGTAAGCAGACATGGAGGAGAAGAAATCTTTCTTTTACAAGCAAAAATAGTAACTGTATTGTATAGTAGATGTTGTTGTTAAGTAGTGTTGAGGTACTGAAATGGTGCATAGAGACTTGGTCTATAATGTCCTGCTTAAACCTTTTTTTAAACATTAATCTGTACAAATAATCATGACTGATTTTTATATTTGTTGTGTGTGAATTCTTTCGCAGATCTTAGGTTTTGGTGTCGCTCTGCTGGACGGGGTCGATCCCAATCCTGCAAACTTTGTTGGAGCGGGAGTCATTCATACTAAGAACACTCAGGTGGGCTGCCTGCTCAGACTGGAGCCCAACACACAAGCACAGGTAAGGACACACACGCGCGCACACACATACAGATATTGAAGCATCATACAGCCTGTCTAAACGTGTCTGTTTCCTGTTCAGATGTACCGTCTCACCCTCCGGACCAGCAGGGACTCAGTGTCTCAGAGACTGTGTGATCTGCTCTCTGATCAGTTTTAGACTCCACACAGCACCAGCATCTTTACACCTTTACTCTCCTTTAGTCTCACTTTAGATTGGAATTGATGTTTTGTACAGTGTAAATTCTTTTTTTTTTTTTTATTTGATTTACTCGACATGTAAATGAAGTGAAATGTATTCTTCGCACAAAGCTTTACTAATATGTCACTGCCTTGTTCTGTGCGGACGCTGCAGAGAAGCTCTGAACGCTTCTCTGTCAGGTTCTACAGCTCCAGAGTTTTGAACATTTTTGATATTGTGTGTTGTTGCTGCTTGGGTACTGCCTTTCTAACTCGAACACGTTGAACAGTTGGTTCAAAAGCATTAATGAGATGGGGACAGGTACCCAAAATCAAAAATAGATAAGTTTCCTCTGGCTTGTAGTTTTATTTGTTCATCTAGATTTTTTTTTTGGTGCGAGTTTGAGAGTTTTGGAGAGAAGGACATCTCGACGGATGATATCTCCAAACCTCTGCAACTCACACCAAAAAAGTCTAGATGGATAAATAGCACTGCAGGCCAGGGGAAAAGTGTGTATTTTGGGGGTAAACTGTCCCTTTAAGTCGGATTGTGAGCTTACCAATGATCTCAACATTTAGGTCAGTTGTTCTGCGAGCGTTTCTATGAGAGAGAATTTATTCTTGTAGCGTTGCAAACAAATGTTGCACAGAACTGGGAAGCTTTCCTGAACTTCTCATCCATTTTGCACTTGTTAGGTAAAAAAAAAAATAGATCACACAAGTAGGTCAAATAGATTTAGACAAGAGAGTTTTGACTTTCATGTTAGAATTCTTACTTACTTCACCAGTTTTACACGTCTGTCATCTCAGGAGGAAAAGCAAAGCTTTGCATTGTGGTATTTTTAGCAAAAAAAAAAAAAAAAAAGACTTTTTGAATGCTTCAATACAATTTTGGTTCCGTTATGTGAATTTTTGAGCCACATTGTGCATCAATTTTACACGTAGAATTCAGACATTCAAATAAAACGATCAAGAGTTCACTGTAGAACACTAGGTAGCAAATGGATTTTAGTTTCTGATAGTGATGGAGTTGATTTAGTTTCCACACATTTGTGCCTGTGAACTTCTGTTACTGAAGAACAGACAGAGCCTTCAGAGAGACAAGATTAATAGTAATAATGATGATAAGTCTAAAGCACTGCTGCACTGTCACACTACTTTCACCTCACTGCTTTTATTCACACAGCACTGCCAAATTGCTAATATTTCTATATTTCAATAACATACAGTGTATTTTCTGTTTTATAAAATGTGCTCTTATCTTAATTCTTGATGGCATATTTGATTCTTTGCATAAAGCCTGGCTAAGTTGAGAAAAATCTTCCTACCACCACCTCTAAAGCAGTGTAAAAATGGTTTTACAGGTGGTTGTGTGTGACAACAAGACAGGAAGCCCAGAACCATCTCCTGGCTGCAGCTTCAGATTTAATTTACAGATGTGACAGTGATATTGATCCTGTAGTTTAACTCCCAGAGAGAGAAACCAAATCAGAACAGAAGAGTATTATGGTCATTTTGCATGTCAAGAATCAAGTCGAACTTTGGGTGTTATTCCCAGGCATAAGAAAAGAGAAATCATCGGAGGAGGATTTTTGAAATGGATTTATTTTTCGATTTTGAGAATAACGTCAAAAGTTGAAATACAAGTTTGAGAATAAAGTTTAAAAAACTTTCCTCCTAATTCATTTTTTCTTATGCCAGGCACTAATATGGAAAGTTCAACAATTCTCAAACTGCAAAGTTAAAAAAAATCTTCCTCTCTCATTTTTTCCCTTTTGCATTAATAAGTCTTTGCATCTTGTTTAAGGCTTTGGCTAATTCCTGAATAAGGGTACGTTAATCTGGACCTGTGACGTGTAATCTTACCAAATCGCTGCCATATTTTGACAGAGGCTATGGGCCAAGATTATGGACAAGAGTAATAATAAGTCAAAAACACTGCTGCACTGTCACACTACTTTCACTGTAAATGCTTTCATTCACTCAGCACTGCCAAACTGCTAATATTTCTATATTTCAGTTACATATGGTGAATTTTCTGTTTTATAAAGTGTACTCTTATTTTAATCCTTGATGACATATTTGATGCTTGGCATAAAGACTGGCTGAGGTAGAAACCTATTTACCACAAAGTCTGAAGCAGAGTAAAAACACAAATCACAGTTTTACAGGAGGGTTGTGTGAGACAGCACCACTCCAAGAAATAATTGTGCCTGACCAAGAAATAGTCAGAAGCGTCTCCTGGCTGTAGCTTCACATTTCACTGACAGATATGAGTCATTGTTTCCAGATGTGCAACAATTATCATGTTTGTACCACAATTTTAACACTGTACGATAATAATTCCAAAAAAGGCGGAATGTACGATTTTTGTAAAAATATGAATTTCAAAGTTGCAGTATGATGCTGCTGTATTTTGCATCTGGTGACACTGATAAGAGTGAGATTGATTCTGTTGTCTTAACTCTCGACAAGAAAGCACACAAGTACGGAAGAGTGTTAGGACCAGGCATGAGGAAAAAAATAATTTTGCTTTTTTGTATTTTGAAAATGAAGTTCAAAATTGAGGAAGAAGTTGAAATACCACGTTGACAATAAAGTCAAACTTTTTCTTGACATTTCGACTGTCCTCAAAATAAATGAATAAATAAATTGTTAGATTCATTCGTTCATCAGTCTGACGCTTCATTCTGATACTTCAAATGTAAAAAAAATCCTCCTCTAATTGTTTGCTTTATTCCTGGCCCTAATACTCTTCTGTAAGTAAACAGATGTACCAAAATATCAAATATTCTTGAAAGAAATATTGATCCAAATTAGTCAGAAGAGTTTAAGTATAAATGTAAAGAATGTCAGAATAGATCTTTACATTGCGTTAAAGGCTTTGGCTGTTCATGAATAAGGGTACGTTCATCTGCACCTGAGAAGATTTACTGTGACCATGTTTTATTCAGTGGCTATGGGCCCATAACCATTTATAAGGTTTCATATTATTTTTAAGGGTGAGTTCACCCCAAAATCAAAAATATATCATTTTCTCCTGGCCTGTATTTCTGTTTGTCCATCTAGACCATCTTTTGGTGTGAGTTGTAGAGTTGGAGGTATCAGCTGGAGAGATGTCTGCCTTTTGCGGTTTGTGGTGTTCAAAGCTACATTTAAATTATTCAAAACCAGATTCTCTCTCTAAATATCATGACCTGCTTACTCAAGATGATCCACACACCTTTTGAGCAGTTTGATGTAGGCACTACTTTTTCTCTAGAAGACAGGAAGAGGGTCTGAAAGAGACTGATGTCTCTACGGTCGATATCTCCAAGATTCTGCAGCTCACACCAAAAAAATCTAGATGGGTAAATAGCACTACAGGTCAGGGGAAAATATGTGTTTTTTTTATTTAGGGGTGAGCTGTCCCTTATAGACCAGTGGACTCGACCCTTGTGGAAGTCTTGAGATGACCTGTTTACTGTAGTCAGGCCAGGAGCTCGTAGCTCTGTTCCAGATGGCTAACCAGCCCAGTGTCACTGTGTGCCTTCTGTGTTTTTATCTGTCAAGGAGTGAAATTTCGCTGATGATGAATAGAACAAAGTACAGCTGTAAATGACCACTTGACAATAAGCACTGATGTTCTTTCCAGCCTGTTTTGGATGCAGCACTGTGGGAAAAGTCAAATGTCTACATGTGTAATGTCAAAGACGTTACTCAGAGATACAAAGCCAAAAAGAAATGGTACCCGAATCTGCACTAACTTATGGGCCTTTTTTTTTTTTTTTAGCATCTTTCAGCTCTTTACTGTGGTCTTACGCCTGCAGCTGAGCTGTTCCCTGCTCTCAAAGTCATTTCAAGATGCAGCTGTTATCAGCAAAAAAAGCTGTGATAAGCCCACCTGCCCAGCTCTTAACAGCAGACAGACAAAGGTAGCTAGCTAACTGTCTAACCAGCTGGACACATGGATGAGCATTTTAGCCACATTTCCCCTCAAGAATTGAGGGGAACAGAGCTTAGAGAATTACAAATATTTAGCCTGGTTGCTGGAAACACGACACCCAGTAAAAACTGAAGTTGCTCAGAATTTGCTGAATGTGTAAGTAAGCTACTGTTTGCTCACAAATCTGCCTTTTCAGGGTCTTTATATGGTGATTTGTCAATTTTGTGACCATAACTACCTAGATCCTGTAAGTCACTATAATGTGAAATTTACTTGGTGTCTGAAAATATTCTTGAAATAGTTATCAGAATTGGAATCGCTTTATTTGCCAAATGTACAAAGTACACAGGAATTTGACTTGGTGATACCACACAGTGGTACAAGAAAAGATAAAAGATTAAAGAGACTGACTTAAAGGATTAAAAAGTTAAGTTAAATACAAGAATTATGTACACATAGGAATACTGTACAAATTGAAAATAAAGGTATGAATATGATAGGAATAGTCACAAGTACAGTATGAGTTAATAAGTATAGAAGAGTTTATAAATTTAGAAATAAGTCTG
Source organism: Lutjanus erythropterus (assembly GCF_056507025.1). Classification (NCBI taxonomy): domain Eukaryota; kingdom Metazoa; phylum Chordata; class Actinopteri; order Lutjaniformes; family Lutjanidae; genus Lutjanus; species Lutjanus erythropterus. Next base: position 43,842,012 of record NC_139317.1, on the reverse strand, counting down.
ATGGTGCACTCTGCTACACATTAAAGATGACTTACAGCAGTGTTTCTCAAACTTTTTAAAGTACTGCGCCTCATAAGATATTGAGCTCTCCAAGTATCACCTTACTGTTTTGTGCCATTTGGTGCTAGTGGGCGCTGTGGAAATTTAACTAGCACTTGTGCATGTTTCACTGTCCATTTAATTTCAAATTTTAAATATTCTCTAACAAAGATACAAGAAAGTTTAAACTTATTTAAGGAATCTCCCCTTTTATGTATTTTCATTTGAAATTTTATAGAATTTTGAAAGTTTTATGTTTCTAATTTAGTTCATTTAATTTTTAAAATCAATTTCTGATAATTCTCCTTGTACCACTGAAGACAGCTTGTGTACCATCAGTGGTACACGTACCACAGTTTGAGAGTCAAGGACCTACAGAATCTCTTCCTTCCTTTAGAAAATAGGCCTGGGCACAAAATTGACAAATCATCTTATAAAGACTAATTAAGTCAAATGTTATTTTTGTCCAGTATTTTCACTTCAGGGTTTGATGCACTGTACTTCCCTCTGTTGTTACAGAACTCAGCTGGCCCACAGCTTTATATCAGGGTCTCCAAAATAAAAGCCACAGAAGGCAAATCTAAAACTCAAATCTTGACCAATCACCAGCCTCACTGTTTCTACCACACACTTAATTTAAATGACACTTAAATTGTTCATCTTTTCTTAAAGCTCAAATTAACTGTTGAAATGTGCAGTTCACACTTGAAGCAACTGAGAGTCACATTTGTGTTGGACTCGCTGGATTCTACATGAAACTGTTGTTCAGGCGGAGTACAGGGACAAGATTATGCTGAACTATACTGCAGATATTTGGGCCTAAACCATGACATTAAAGGGATAGTTCATCCAAAAATGAAAATTTCAATCATTATCTACTCAACCTTGTGCTGATTGAAGGACAGGTTTAGTTTTTTAGTCCACATAAGTGAACTTGGCATGTCAGGGCTTTAGGAGACTTGGATTACACCAGACAAGCAGTATGGAGGCAGATTGTGCAACACTGTTTTCCTGTGAAACTCCAGCAGTGTTTTGTGGACTGAAGGGTGAGTAGATAATGACTGACATTTTATTTTTGGTTGAACTGTCTCTCAAAGACCCAGTGTGTGTCTTTGGTATTGTGTCCAGTACTCTCAGTGCTCACTATCAGCTGCCGTTCTAACAATGCTGTTGTCTTTTGTGCCTTCTAAGACTCGTTTGGTCTACACAGGATTATGCTGCATTTGAAAAAAAAGTAAAAAGGCTGGATATGTTGTTGCTATTTAAATGTAATGTCATCTCAATGCCCACATCCAGAGGTGGTTTTTACAAATAAAAAAAAATTCTGCTTGCTTTTGAATGGAAGTCATTAATCATACAGTATAATTACTCCATGTGTTCAGTGTAACTCAACTCTCAAAATCCCACATTGTACTAAAAGTGTGTGTACAGCTGACTGCAGGGACTCAAAAGAAGACAGTCCTGTTTGAGTGACGCCCTCTGGTGGCTGAAGCTCTCAGTGTGTTTTTTTTTTTTTTTGCTTTTGAAGAATTGAGCCAAATATAGCTGCAACAATCTGTTAACTTATCTGCTGCGCATCACCTGTTTTTCATCGTTGTCATGACTAAATGAAGCTCCTCTGCTGGTCACAGTACAAACATTTCAGCACCACAGCTGACACTTTAGTCCAGTTAATACACTCGAGCTGGTGCCGGTTTCTTTAAGGACACTTGAAACTTGCAACACAATTCATCACCCTCGCTACATTCCAACTTTATTCAGAGCTTGAGCGTCAAGTAAATCATTAAAGGGGCAAATCAAAATCAAAAATGCCTGTTTTCCCCCTGGCCCGTAGTGCTACTTATCCTTCTAGATAGTTTTGGTGTGAGTTACAGAGTTTTGGAGATTATTTCTCTCCAGTATAATGGGACTAAGTGGCTTGTAGTGCTCAAAGTGTCAAAAAATACACTTGAAAAATTCAAGTGTCACTTTTCAAAAAGCATGACCCCATTATTCAGGATAATCCACAGACCATGTTGTGAGCAGTTTCTAATGTTCTTTTCATTTAAAAGAAAGTAGTTCCAGTAAATTCTACTGCAGAGATGAAAGTAACTACACCCTGTTTCTACAAAACTCTGCATTCTGAACTTGTATTTGTATTTTTGATTTTGGGGTGAACTGTCCCTTAAAATCCAAAATCTTTGGGTTTTTGACTCTCAAGACTCTTTCCAAAAAACATGACCCAGTTAGTCAAAATAATACACACTCCTTGTGAGCAGTTTCATGTAGGAACGACTTTCTTTCTAGTAGAAAAGAAAAAAAAGACATAAAATGCCTCCATACTGTTCGCCTGGTGTAATCCAAGTCTCCAAAAGCCCAGATATGCTGTTAACTTGTGTGCGCACAACATCACACACACCACACACCCAGGTCAGACGGTGTTCACACACACATGAACATGGCTCCAAGATGAGGATCTGTGGTGAAGGTTCAGGCTAAAAACATGGTGTAAGTGACGTCTTTTAAGTCAACTTGGCATATTGGAGATTTAGGAGACTCCGATTACACCAGATGAGCAGTATAGAGGCATTTTATTGGTTTTGGGGTTTTTTATTTATGTTTGAAAACTGGTCACCATTCACTTCCATTGTTAGAGAGATTCTGCAACACTGTTTTCCTGTGAAATTCCAGCAGTGTTTTGTGGACTAAAAAACTAAACTCAACCTTCAATCGGCCTGAGGGTGAGTAGATGATGACTGAATTTATTGATTCAGTTTTTCCATTTCATTGTCAATTCAGTCATTTAGTTTGTTGGTCTAAAAAATGTCACAAGATGCTGAAAGATTTTGACCTCTGTTTACTAAAGTTAACTGTCAGAGAGGAGCAAAGAAACCAGAAAATATTCACATTTAAGAAGCTGAAATAAGAGAATTTTGTTTGTTTTTTTCTCAAAAAAATGCTAGATTTATTATTTGATGAATTGCTTTTCGATTTAATCTTGAAAATTAGTACGCAAATTATCAGTCAGAAGCACAGTATCTTCCAGTTTTTATTTTGTGTAAAACTGATAAGCAGAGGTATATTAAAACACCCTGATACAGAGCATGATACTAATCCAGAATAAATGACTCCCCAGGCACACGTTAAGAAAACTGATGTCAGTTTGTCATACAAAACATTATTCAAACCAAAGCCTCGATCCTGTCATCACTGAGGAACACACACAGATTTATATGATGACTGTACAATGATTTTTTTCTTGTGAAATACAAAAACATGATGTGCTTGTGTGTAAAGTCCATGTGTGACCATAACTCAGTCATGATAACGGACCTCTGCTCTGAGCTCCTTTGTGACGTAGCTGAGCAGCGCGGCAGTGACCTGCTGCTGGAGGGTGGCGTTGCCCATCACGAGGGCGATGAGCTGGGCGGCGTCCGTCCAGTTCAGGCTGCCTAAGATGGCCATGATGTCCTGATAGAGCTTCTGCTTCTGGTTGGGTGGCAGCTCCATCAGGATCTGAGGCAGCGGCCTGAACTGCCCGCTGGTCAGCCAGCTGCCCAGGATACCCCCCACTGCTCCACCTGGGACAGAGAGGACAGAGGACACACGGTATGAAGCTGCATCAAAGACAACTGAGCACACAACTCATGAGAAATCCAAATCCAGTGTGGTAGATTCAGATGGAGCTATTGGCAGAAAATGGCAGAAATGAAATGCAATTTTATACATTTTCATTAGTGTATGATCACCTGAAAACCAGAGTCATGTTGTCGATATCTTAGAATGAGACGTTTAGATCTACAGAGGGAGCAGGTCCACTTCCACAGAAGCTGCCATGTTTCTACAGTAGCTCAGAAAACTACACACTGGCTCTAGATACAGCTTTTCACATTTTGTACAAGTTTTGCAGCCACTGTATGTTTTCCTACAAGTTTGGAGGGGAAGGGTGAGGCGAGTTAGTCGCAATCTGCAAGCTCACTGTGAGATGCCACTAAACCCTACAGAAAAATCCTTTAATGGACAAGTCTGGTGATATCTGATATATTTATTTTGTTATAAAAAAAAAGACACAAACCAACTAACATGGAATATAAAATATAATATGGAATATGGAATATAAAACATCTTCCTCTGAAATTAATGATCTTGTGTTTACATGTTTCCTGAAAAGCAGATTAAAAAAAAACAAAAAAAACAACAACATGTGTGATCTGTCTTTAAATAGGTTATCTGACAGATACTGGATTTTTGGAGCTGATAAAATGTCAGGGAGTTAAAAAACATTCTGATATTGGTATATCACCTGATATCACAATTATCCATCAAATGTGCTCATCAGACACTTGTGGATATTTTACAATTTGACAATTTACTGTCACATGACTTGAGGCCACTGAAAAAGTAAACTTGTACTGGTATTATTAATAATTAGAAATTAAAAACACAATTTATGTATGAAACATAAAACAATATACAATACAATATAACAAGGTCTGTGGATTACCTTGAGTCATGAGGTCATGATTTTTGAAAAGAGACACTTGTTTTGAATTTTGTGCCACTTTGTCACATTTTATTGGAGAGAAGGCAGACGCCTCTACAGCCACAATTCTGCAACTCACACCAAAACTATCTAGATAGACAAATGGCACTGCAGGCTGGGAGAAATGTCCCTTTAAAATGATATAAAACAGAGAAAAGCAACTGTTGATTAGTTTTCTACTGATCAATACCCAAACAGTGAAGAAGTAGGAGGAGAAGCAGCAGTTATGCAATATTTAAAAATGTCCTCTGGATCAGTCCAAGGTCTCATCTGTCAGTGATAGTCTACTCAAAGTTTTGTATTGTCCTTCAAGATATGGGACACTACAAAGGTGTCTGTCAGTGTGGACTGATCAGACAGCTGTAATGTCTGCTTTAGAAAGTCTAGGTCAGAATCAGAGGATTTATTCTTACCGACAGCGATCCCTGCAGGTCCACCCATCAGCCCGCCTACAAAGGCTGTTCCTCCTGCCACCAGCGCTCCTTTAGTGGAGTTTTTCACCGCTACCTTGATCTGATCGTGAGCTGATATTTCAGAGCACAGACGCATGACATCATCTATTCGTGGAGCCATCTCTGCGTCGAGACACTGGCGTGACAGAAAAGAGAGGACAGTTAACTTTACTGTAGCATTTTACCCTAAAAATAAGAAAGACCAGAACATTTTGCCCTACAGCTGCAGCACAGAATTCATTTCTAAGATGAATATTCACATCAACATTATTAGTTTGTCCAATTGTGTGACACACAATGATCTCCTTTTTTTAATGTCAAAGTATCTTTTAAAAAAAGTTGAGTATTGCATTATGGGAGATAAAATCATCACTCATGATTAACTCAAAACATTTTCAACAACTTTGAAAGGATGACAAAATTTGACTTGAATTTATTGAAAAAGTCATGGGGAAAACAATAATGTTATTCATATGAAATCAATAACAGTATATTGAAATAGATGTAAAACAATGAAGATAATTTTGTCTCGTGTTATTTGTACATTATTTAGGACTTTTGCAATTTTTTTTTAATGTCACACCATTGGACACATTTTCAATGTTCAATGTTTAAAAAAGATCAGTGAAAGCACTGACAAGTTAGTGAACCTTTATATTACTCAAATATCAGATTTTGCACTACATTAATGTATTATTTTTTCTTCAAAAGGGTGCTTTACACAAAAGCCGCTTTAACTTAATTTCATACAGATGCACCTGCAGAAAACTGCTAGTCAGTTAGTTTGAAAAAATGTGGTTAAACACAACATAACCTAAACTATAATCTAAATTTTGTCAAAAGTCTCCTCTACAAGTCAGGGCCACAAAACTAGGTGGTAATGTAAAAAAAACAAACAACCAACTTACCTGATGTTGTACTTTAATTGTGCAAATTCCAAATAACACATTTGCAATTAAACAAATTACCAAAATGCAATGACATGCAGTGACCCTGGAGCTTTTGGGGTCCTGACAACAGACACTGAACAATACAAATATTCTGCATATTACTGTTAACACAGCAGTCTACATCAGGGTTTGACAATCCCAGGGCAAGTAAAATGCCTGGTCGGGCTACTAGATCTGGCAAGTCACTCTCCCAACTGGGCAGGTGGTAAAATAGAATTAAAATGTTGAACTATTTTAATTTTTTCATGCAAAAATGGAAGAAATTTCTGGTCTGATTTCAAACTCGTCTATCATCATATAAAACTGAATTATGGACTGACAAATGACACATTTAAGGACACCACCTTGGGCTTTTACAGACTGGCATGGTCATTTTTCACTATTTTCAGACATTTTGTAGAAATTCCAGCCTTATTTTAAACATGACAGTTAACTTTAATCTATGTTGTTATTTGATACCTGCCAATAAATAAAACATTTTGTACAGGAGCAAGAGCTGAAAACTGACTTTGGGCAAGCAGATTTCAAGCAAGTGGAAAAACGCATGAATGTTGAACCCTGTACACACTGGAAGATAATGCTGACATCTGCTTTCCAGAGCTAATCTGCTGTCAGATAAATGTCAGATAGACCCTCTTCTGTCGGTTAGACATGCATACTTTTAGAAGAAACTTAACAGCAAAAAATGACAGACCTACAGTGCAGACTCTACTGCTCGAAGTCATCAGGGAAAAATCGAAAGTGATAGTGATGATAGCCACATACAAACACCAGGCTCGTGTTACACCTGGGTGACCAACTTCCTTTAAGTGTCAGAAGTGAACTGCGGACGAACCGGGGAAAGAGAAACCAGAAGGTACATCCTCTTATACGGAAATTTCACTTCACTTTTTCTTTCAAGTTCAACCTAAGTAACATAAAATACCACAGAAATAAGTAACAAAATAATTTAGACAATTTTCACCAAAATCAAATATGTTTGAAAAAAATCTTTATTTTTATTCAATTATTGTATTGCTTCTGCTCTGCGTGTACGCCGAATGGTAATATGCTAGCTGTCAATTCAGAAAATATCTCAGATTAAATTGTACGGGTTATTAATGCTAGGCAAGACCCACAATTTTCTTAAATTAACCGGTTTCTGAACAGAGTTCGTGACAGTTTGCATAGAGGAATTAGCAGTCGAGTACAAACTGCAGAGGTCCATGTAAACTAACTTAATATAAAGTATGCATAATGACGGTGTGTCTATAATGTTTTTTTTTCAGACAAGATAACTTATGGACAATGAAGGCAGTAGGGTTAATGAACATGGTTTCGGTAAAAATTTAACACAAGTTTTGTTTCTGTTTCACTACCTAAAAAAACATACTTTCAAGAGTTAATTTCTTGGTTTCTATTTAAGATGAGACGTGTGATAAGAGACAGCCATCACCAGCCTTCCTTCCACAATTCATTAACTAATTATGTAATTGTTAGAGTTACCTTCTGTCTTCTCCTAAATGTGTCCTTCTCCTAAAAGTGGTAAGTTTCGCTCTTCTCAGTCGGCTTTTCTCTTTATATACAGTCATTGCTCAAAACGGATGTGATCTTTGAACTTTATGATGGTCTACTTCCTGCTTTGCAACAACAGAGAGTATATAGCCGACTATCGAGACAAGATGATGCCTTTCAACAAAACAAATGGGAAAATGTCAATTTATGTTAATTTGCTCTCATGCTACAAATCGTACCAATGTTACATGTACAATGCCAATATGTATCAATACTAATGGCGTACTTTATTACTTACTTTAGTCATTGTGAGTAGCGCGGTCAACATATTTGAAATGGTCAGCTGGGGGAAGTGACGGCTATTTGTGTAATCTAATTTTTATTTTGGGAAATACGAAAATAAAAACTGACTTTATGTGGGGTTTAGTGTCCCTCCACAGCAATATGGTTTGCTCATGTGCACCATGTAAACCAACTGCTGGTGTTTTTATAGTAGGAAGTGAACCATCTGGAAATGAAGTAGCGTCTCCGAGAAAAAAAATTAAAACTCTTTAAAAACTATAGATTGAATAGATTTTTGTACGGCCGCCATTTTGACATGAAATAGTAGTGTAAATACAGATGTCACCAATGATACTAATTAAAGTTTGGTTCCATCCAGGTCAAACGGAGTCCGGATGCTGCTGTTGTGCTTGTTGTCTCTCTAGAAGGGAGCTGCTACACTAATGAAACGGGACGTCAGTTAGTATCATTTGTCACACCTGTGTTTATCTTGCTCTGTCATATAAATATGGCTGCCGTGAAAAAGGTCTAGGCCAGTTTATCGTCACTCTGTCCAAGTCCACTCGTCTATTATTGTGTTTAACCATAAATTACCTTTTAATTGCGCAGTTTTCAGAGAAACACGCACGTTTTCCCAGTGTTCCTCTGTCCTTCTTCCAGTGAATATGTTGGAATGGTTGTTGTCCATTTTTACAGTAATGAACAGACACTTCATAACCACCAGACCACATAAAAACTCGGTCACGGTTCGACTTTGATAGCTTGGCCTTGTCCATACAAATGTGAGTAAACATAAAAACCTAAATGTGACATTTACGTCCACATTAGCGTTTCACTGTGTGCAGCGGAAAAGTTGGTCGTATTAAGGAGGAAATCCTAGCGTTGTTAAACTCTCGCGAGATATGACTCATTGTTTCGTCGTTGTGCACGTTGTACAAAATAATTGTGTTTAATAACTTGACTAGGCCGTGGATAAGATTTGAGTATGCTTAATGTCACAAAACTCCGGGTTAGAGTTTGGCAATTATTATGGTTTGCTTTAAAATATTTACTCTCGCGAGATCTTTTGCGGATCTGGAGTTCCCGTCTAGACCATAGCTGTATTTATAATGAACATGTTCTAGACATGCCCGAGAAAGTGGGTTTGTTGACATGTGACGCAGCAACTGACGCACGCTCGCCCCGCCTCGCTTGGGCGGGGTTTGATGACGTTTGAGGACACAGTGTGAGGACTCTCGCCGATAAACAACTTTGAGATCAAAACAATCTCTGAAGAACAGCAACACAGCTGGAGCCTTTTTCTGTGCACCGACCACACCCGAAGAAAAACAGACTTTTATTCCGGCAGGTGAGTCAAAATGGAGGATAAATCTCTATTATAAAGAAACACTAGCCCTTCATGAGTCTTGGATTTCATCTGTCTTTTGTTCTCTGACAACAATCCTCTTGGCTGTGTGGTGTCTCTGCAGCCTTTACTTGCTTTGTTATTTGGACTGAATATCGTCTATATCATAATGTAATATAACAACAGGACTACGTTTTCCGCTGACAGTGCAATCAGCTGATTACAAGAAACGACGCTATGATCAGTCAGCTGTTTTGCTCTGTGAATATCACACAGTGCAATAGGCCTGCTGAGGTTATGTCACTAACAGGGTTTATTGCATGAATCTAGGTGAGGGGACAGTGTCCTACAGCCCTGCAGTATGTCTGTCTTTACAGGGAGAGTCTGCTGGCAGACCCTGACAAGCAGTCAGGAAGGCATCCAGACACAGGCGGAAAAACACAGGTCTATTTATGGATCTCTGTTTGTCTTAAATAGCTTAACTGTATTAACATATGTAATACATGTGTATTATATCATAGATTATTATAGCCTTAATATATTTTAGAATATAGCTGATAATGCTTTCAAAATCAAAGGAGAAAAAAAATGTTTTTGTGATCAGCTGACAGGAATGTGATACTGTTGTACCTACATTAGCCCTTCACATACTGTTTGATAAATAGCATCAGGCCACTTTCTTATGATCACTTCTTTGACTGCTTTCACACATTTTGACTAAGATTTCTCAGTTTTAGTCATATTAATACAGTGAATTACAGTGGTAATGTGTCATATTAACAGACTGAAACATATTGATTCAAGAGTGACATTGGAATCTGTACGGAGGACTGACAAACAAAGTTCTTCATGATGTTAGAATAAGGATTAAAGGAGTGATGATCAGGGACAAACATTAGTCAGCTGCAGTCACATATAAAACTCACTCCCCCTTCTTCATGGAGGAAATCTAACCCAGTGTGACAGATTATATAATATTGCTGAAATCAGTGTAATTTCAGTCTCTTGTGCCATCCTGTTCCCTCAGCTGTTTCCTACGTCACAGAGACGTAACACCTCAGGCTGCTCAGGTTTCTGTGTTGGCGTAATGGAAGCAGTTGTTGATGCAGCGCAGGCGTTGGGGGATCTTTGAGTGGGACAGCCACGAGGGGGAGCCATTCGTTCATTTGCAAAAGACTCAATCAAGGAGGAGGATCAGGAGGAATTTATTTAGACTAACTTAGTGCTCACTTTCATTTTTAAAATGTGGATTCATGTCATGTCCTCAGCTGATACAAAACTTCCCAGGGTTCATTTCAAATTTCAAGTACTTTTCGAGGTGCATTGTCAAGCTTTTCCAGCACCTCAGAGCTGTGTTAAACAGGTCTGGGGAGTAATGGATTACATGTAACAGGACTACTAGAGCAGGATACATAAAAAAGGTAACTGTATTACATTACAGTTACACAAAGAAGTATGTAAATGTAAGTAATCAGATTACAGAGGTATATGAGTAAATGTTCATGGGAGCATGGGTGTGCAGTTCTAACTAAAAGTGCAAGGTTAGTTAGTGACAGCCAAGTGGAGGTGATGCAGGAATCTTTTTTCTGTTTAGGTGACAAAAATGTTAAAACATACTAATGTTAAGGATGGTATATTATATTATATTATATTATGCTCTCTGGGGAAAATATTACACCAAACTCCCTTGGAGGAATCTAACCGATTAACAATTCTTAATCTGTCTGTAAAAACACACAACTCTAGAAACACAAAATAAAGGGCATCAAATGTTGGCAGCCTTCTTGTCAATTCGGCGTCAATATAATCCTTAAAGAAACTGTATGTCTGTACAAACTCTATATTATTAATGGTAACTGTTTTTGATCCAAACTTGCTTAAATGTTTAAAAATAGCAAAGTTGTCTGATCAGAAAGCCGGGCTGCAAAAGCACGTTTGCTCCACCAGGGTGCAACTACTCCACCTGCTCCACTGCTCAGTGTCTGTGCACTGCATCATCATGTAGTGCTCACACTCTGTTTTTCATGTACTTCTGTCCAACACTTGGTATTAAATGCATTTGGATATGTTCCTTTGAAGATGTTTTGTATTCTTTCACTTCACCTGCTGTTCTTGTTCATTTATTTACAGATTGCAACAGAGGCGTGAAGATGATCGGAAAGATTCTCTCTCACCTGCTTGGTAGCGCTGGCGAGGATTTGGAGGCGGCGGATGACACTTACGAGGAGCTGATGGAGTTTGAGGAGGGAGAGTGGGTGATTGTTAAACTCCCAGGTGAGAGACAGACCCTGCAAGAGCTATAGCAGTATGTTATTCACATCAAGTTGATGATTAATCATTAATCTCTGTTAAGAATTTAACCGATTAAAAACTTGTTCACCAATAATATATTTTTGGTGTACAAGCTCACAGATTTTCAGGCAAGCAGCTGTTTGAGTGAGAGCTTTATTATTTTATTATTGCATAAATTAATGTTTTACGTAACTAATGTGCCTCTATTTCTCAGTTTAAATAAAACTTAAACTGAGAGTTTTAAACTGAGTTTAAATAAAACTTAAACTGAGAAAAAGACATGTGTTTTGTATCTTTGTATTATCAATGACTAATCAATTATTGATGTTTACATGTTAACCATTGTTTCAGGAAAATGCACAAAATTCACAACCCTAATCAATATAATTGAAAATGTTCTTGGCTCAGTGAGGGTGCAGCTTATACTGGGATGAAAGCTGATGTGTTTGGACCACAATGTTCCTCGTACAGAGAACGGGCCGCTGTCAGCCCCTGAGGTGGACCCCCTGGAGAACCTGCTGATTGAACACCCCAGCATGTCCGTCTACCAGATGAGACGCAGGATGAGTGGAGCAGAGGAGGAGGAAGAGGAGGAGGAGGAGGAGGAGCTAGGCTCTGATGAAGATGAAGAGGAGACCCCCAGGTTAGTTTCCATCTCAACCTCCAGCTCACAGAGATTTGTCTAATATTTAATGTCCGCTGACCAGATCACATCACTCATTGTAAGATAAGTGAAGATGGACATTGACTGTACTCTGTGACTCTTACAAATGACAAACGGCTTGTTCCAATGAATCCAATATGTACCTTCTTACTTGTAAGACTTTTCTTCCAAGATGGAAAGTCACAAATGCAACCTGTTATGTTATCAAAGATTTTAAAATGGAACTTGGAAATATTTCAGACTGTAATAGAAGCTACAGTAAGATATACAGAGCCCCCTTAGCCATCCGAGATTCGCCCTCTCTCCCCATATTCAAAAAACTGCTCAAGACTCATCTGTTCAACACCGCTTTCAACCATTGACAGTTTCTTCTCCTCATCCCTTGTTTTTTTTTTTTTCTGTATGTTGTTTCTTTCTTTCTCTTGTCTTTTGTGAAGCGTCTTTGAGTATTTTGAAAAGCGCAATATAAGTATAATGAATTATTAATTATTATTATTATTATTATTGCAGCAGCCAATTAAGTCAATTACTGAAAAGCCATTTTGACATGAAATGACACAAAAACAGATTTTACCAGGGATACTAATTAGTTAGCCTGATATCAGACTGACATGTCAACTCATTACACTTAATTTCCAGAGAATTAATAAACTCAGTGGAGTGGGCAGATTTGAAGGTCTGGAGTGATGCAAACTAATTAGTATCTTGATATTTAATAGACAGGCAGACACCAGAGTTGAGTCAATCTTCTCATCTAACTCTTGGCAAAAAGAAGGAAAGCACTTTCCCCTGAACTATTCATTAAAATTCTGAGAAGTCCTCAAGCAAGTTCAAGGTTTTCAAGATCAAGAATGAACTTTCGTGCTTAGCTGAGAAACAATTTTGGGCCACTTGACTTGTTGTGACAATGGCCAACTTGTACAAGTTGTGGAATCATTTGCAAACACAGTGTGTACTGACCGACAAAAGCTTTACAAAGTGTTCCTGAGCCCATGTAGTAATGCCCTGTTTGCAATCATTTAGTGACATTTACAGTGACAAAAAGACCTGTCTCCTGGGTGAAAGTCCTGTTTGTGTTCAACGCAATCACCATGCAATTCCCCTCCAAAGTGCCAGTCTACACAGTCAATCTGAGCACAGTAGTAGTGGCCAATCACAGCACAGAAAGGTGGACTGTGGTGGAACAGTCTTGGAGAAAAAAAAACATCCATGCTCGAGAATGACTGAGCCTATCGAGGACGCCACTTTAATACCCGATCATGATACTGTCAAAAGTATCCTCACATTTGGAACCTAAATCTTAAATTGGTTTTCATAAGAACAGAAGAACCATTCACACAGAGCTGGCGTACAGTGTTATTTCTCTTTTATATATACTTAATATAATGTATCTCTGTAACACTTCCTCTGTGTGTGTTCAGGCCCGTGGCAGTGAGGCGGCACATATCCTGGCGTCTGGCTGCCTGGGGGATTCCTCTACCCTGCAACGTCCAGCTGCTGGACGTCCAGAGGGCCAGGACCCAGGCCGAGCGCAAGAAGCTGAGCCGCAGCGCCCTCAACAGGCAGAACCTGGCCAAGACGCGGTTCTCCCCGGCAGAGAGACGCTTCGGCCACTACAAGAGGCCCTGCCAGCGCCTGTACAACTACTGAACAGCAGGGATGTATCTGCTCGAGAGAGGGTGCGTCTCAAGTTGCCTCCATCACAGTCCAGTGTGCAGCACAGTGCCTTTACTCCACATTACTCAGGTTTTTACACTTCACACAGTTAACTCTGCATATCCACCATGGCACATCATGAGATTCACCACTTTCTGTGCAGTTAAATGATCAAACAAATGAACCACAGCAACACAAGTTTTTATTTTGATGTTAAAATAGGCAACTTGCACTGTAATCCTCACGTCTGAAACCACTGAGAACAACGAACCTTGATCTCCTGACATCATGAATGACGCTGTCTGTCCCTCAGCTTGGAAAGCATTAGTAACTCAGTTACTATCAAGTTAGAGAGATAGTTTGGACTTTTTGAAGAGGAGTTGTATGAGTTATATATGCATAGTCATTTGAATCCTACTGTAGATGGTGGTTGACACACCCCCAGTTTGGAGAAGCAGTACGAGTATCAGTGTTGGAAGCTAAGCAATGTACTGCTGTTAACAGGGTCAGCAGCAGAACATATTTGAGACACCTTTAGACCCTTTGGAATATCTTTACCCCTTTATTTTGCTGTCAGACAGCTTTTTCTGGCAGAAAATTGCTATTAAATAAGCCAAATATTGCTTTCTCAAATGCAGCCAGACTCCATTGGCAAAAACAGTCATTTTACCTCACAGAACACAGGAGTTGCTTGTCTACCGCTGCCTTTATTGGTTAGTTAATTTGTGTTCTTGTGTGACTTTGCTGTTTAAAAAGGGTTAGTTTGGATTCACAGAAGTCAGACAATAACACAAAAAACTAAGCAAGCAAGGCAGGTGGTAGACCAGCAACTCCTGTGGTCTGCAAGGTAAAAATCACTGTTTTGACCAATGGAGTTTGGTTGCTTTGGAGAGAGCAATAATTGGCTCATGTAACGGCAGTTTACCATCAGAAAAAGCTGTCTGACAACAAGGTAAAGCTTTGAAAATAGTCTGAATATAACATGCGCTTAAAGTGATACCGGATTTTTGTATGTTTTGCTGCTGACCCTGTCCACACCAGTACATGGCTTAGCTTCCTACACCAGTGCTCCTGCTGCTTCTCCAAACTGGGGGCGTCAATCGCCATCTACTGTAGGTAGTACACTGACTATGGATAAGTACTTCTTACAACCCCACCTCAAAAAGTCCAAGCCATCCCTTTAAAGCCTTTGTACATTTTAAAGTGAGAACAGTTGATTGGTGTGACTTGTTTAGGTTGATTACATATTAGCAGGAGTAAATCTGGCAGTTAGTTCATTATGTGTGTGAAAGTTTAAAGCTTTTGTTACTGTTAAAGTGTGTGATACTGATCTAGATATGAGAAATTCTAATCTGTACAATACTTCGATCTAAATTATGATGCTATTTTGTTTGATTGTGGCACACTTGGATTGGTTATTCCTTGGTTGTATTCAGTTTGTATTATATTACGTGCCTTTGCTTTAGATGTTCTTGTGTTGAGTACATTAACAGTTGATTTCATACCACACTGAGCTGTACAGTATTCATGTTGTGCATTAACACAATGACACTTTTGATTTTCTGAAGAGAAATGTTCCTTTTGTTTCTAATTGAGTCTTAAGGACAAAAAAAGAGAAAAGCACTGTTGATGTTTTGTATTGAGTCCATCATTTTTATTTTTCAGCAGGTCCTCACTCTTTCATGTTACTCAGATTGTTTATTCTGGAACCACGAGTGTAAATGCAGTTGAATATCATGTTTTTATATTTGAGTGTATTTATAAAATGTACAAAAAAATTGCAAATAAATCTTGTTTTCTTAATCTGGTTGCTCTTTGTCTTTTAATGTGGCAAGAATACAGTAACTGTACCACAGATTTAGCGATGAGAGAAATCCTCTCACTTTAAAAGGTCACGTCTCTTTCCCATGAACCTCCTCACTCGCTCCGGGTCAACCACATTGGCCCAGTGGCCGCCCTCCTTGAAGTGAGAGCCGATGATCATCCCGTTAGCCTCCATGTAGCGTTCAACGTTGTCGTAGGTCACTCCGGAGCCTATAAGCACTGGGATCCTCACAGACTGGGAGACGTCTGCAAAAGTAAAGAAACCGCAGAGAAGCAGTTGTAAACAAATGTTTGAAATGTTTGTTCATGGATGCTAATGTTAACAAATGTCACCCACAGTATCAGTTGTAACGTTCTGTTGTATGGAAAAGTATGGAAGAACAATTGTACTTTGATTTACTCATGAAAGTGGCCACTTTCACAATTTTCTCATACTACATAATCATAATAATTCAGCATGAATCATATTTATAAGTAAAATGCACAGAAAAAAAGGTTTACCGCATGTCTTCTATATAATGTTTGTAGTTTTTTTTTAAGTGAGGTTGGGATGGGTATTTCAGCTCTGTGTTTGTGGGTTTTAATCATCCATGTGAGTCACAAGCAAGTCTGGAGTTGTACTAAATTCTTAAATAAGGTCAAAGACAGTGTGGTCATAAAAAAAAGTTTTATTTTCAACATTAAAGAAAACCGTTGCAGTCTGTTTCCACCTTATAAATCTTACTGACATTTTGAGGCAATAGAGCCTCCAAAATTAACAACAATGGAAAGTGGGATCTGACATTATAATTTAGCGCTATGAGGGCTCTAAAGTGAAAATAATAAGTCTGACACAAAAAATTGTTAACACATTGATGCCTTTTAATATATCTGTCTAAAGTGCTTCTATATGATCGAGATGCCTCGTACGCTGGTCTCTACTGGTCTGCCTTGAAAAATGCAAATAACTAATTAAAATATTCACGTTCTATCTCAAGTCTCAAGTCATGATTAGTAAGTCAAAGTCAAGTCAAGGCTTTTATCAGTTTTTGTAAGTCTTAAGTCACCCACCTCTGCTGCCAGGTGTCACCTGGGGGGGAATCGTAATCTCTTGTGCGCGTGTGATCAATGGAAACTGAACTTGTCCACAGCCAATCTCACATATGGACCGATCAGCCTAAATTTATTTTTGTGCACATTCATGACTCTATGCTGAAGGACCTTTGTGATTCACAATTTTTGAGAAAACCTTTTTTTATGGCTCCACGCTGGCGACAGCCGTGACCACAGGCGTCATGTTTTTGGGTCATCTCATTCTTGTGAACATGACATCTCCAGAACACCTTGAGTAAAGTTCTTTGAACTTGGCACAAACGTCCACACAGACTCAAAGATGAACTGATTCGATTTTGGTGATCAAATGTCAAACAGTCATTGTGACCTCACAAAACATCTTTTTGGCCATAACTCAAGAATTAATTTGCTAATTATGACAAAACAATTTAATAGGATACTAGCAGTGCTGGAGAGTAACTAGTTACATATAATTAAATCACATATAATAAATGTAATTATTACTGATTACTGTAATTAAATTGCAGTTGCTAATCAAAACATTGGCAATAAATGACCTCTTCTAGTTTAATATTTAAACATGCCTCAGTTATGACACATTCTTTTTATATATAAATATATAATAATATATCAGTGTTTTTTGTGTTTTGTCTCATATATGTGACGTCCTACATGTCTTGTAAGGTTTTTAAACAACACAAGATTTCAGTTTCACTAATGGTTGCCCAACTCATATAGTTTGATACAACACACCTACTATAGCTATTTTAAGTGGATTTATTGTCAAATATAGTATTATAACTTCACAAATTATATAAGTTTCATATTGCACATATATCTTACAAGTTTCAGATAAATATATATCAACATTTAGTATCTTTTCCATATGGGTGAGGGGGGTGAACTAAGAGAGGCTGTAATATAGGTTACAGATCAAACTTTGGACAGAGACCAACCTCTACACTGGCATGTGAGCTCCAGTATCATTCTGTCTGACCGGTGGCTGCATGTGTGTGTTAATGGGAGACAGGGTACACGTGTGTGAGGGAAAGAGAAACAGGTCGGGGGATGTGTGTGTGTATGTGTGTTTGGTCTCATGTGTACAGTACATGAACCTGTGGCAGCGTGCCTGTTTAGCTCTCAGTGTTTACAGTCTTGTATGTCGTGTTGGAGACCGTGCTTAAAATAGAAACCCTGGTGCTGCTGAGGGAGAGACACGGTCCGGATTTCAAACCCACTGACCCACAGCAGATACAGACCTGCGTGCCTCTCATCACAGCCTGCCTGGCCACTCATTAATCCACTGACGGAAGTACACCACCGCGATGTATAACTCCATTACAAGTAATATTTTACTTAAAGGTCCTGTGTGTAAGATTTACGAGGATCTATAGGCAGAATATGGCAGAAATTATAAGTATATTCAGAAGTATGTTTTGATTAGGGTAAAATTGTTGTGTTTTTGTTACCTTAGATGAGCTATTTACATCTATAGAGGGCAAGGGTCCTCTTAGAGTCTTGTCTAAAAGAGAACCCTAGAGTTGTATGCATTGTTTCTTTAAAGTCAAATCAATAACATTTTGTAATGTGGCAACACTGTGGTTAGGTTTTGTGTAGAAAACATCTGGTTATAGTTAGGAAAGGATCACGTTTTGGGTTAAAATGATCATTCTACCAAGTCCTTTTGAGGATCTTTCCCTTCTAGACACAACTTCTATTACAGATGTTACACTGCCATGATTCTACTGTAGCCCATAACAGACAAACCAAACGTTGGCTCCAGATACAGCCTTTCAACTTTTGTGGGTGTTTTGGGTAGGTTCTCCTACACTTGGAAGGGGAAGGTGAGACAAGGTGTCAAGCTCACCACTTGATGCCACTAAATTCTACAAACTGGTCCTTGTGCTTCTGACAAATACACAGTTTGTCGTGTTTGCATCACGTTATGTAATATTGCCATATATTTTCCTGTCACATGAACCAATCTCAGTTGGCTAGCTAGCTGGTGAAAATATAGGCAGCATGTTTTTCAGGCACACAGCTCACTGTGACCAGTTTTTGAAATACACTTTTTGTGGTTTTTGCAACTCAAAGATTCAAGTTTGTCTCAAGAAGAAAAGTAAACTATCTCAACTAAAAATTATAGGTCTTTTGTAGTTTTCACAACTTCAAAAGTTTTATTTATTTATTTTACAGTGTACAGCCTGAAGTTGTAGCTGGTTAGGTTCTGGTGGTTAGGTTTCGGGTTTTTTTTTTTTAGTTTACAGCAACAGCCCCTCAAAATGTCAGGTCCCTGAGTTGTACACATATTGACACACTGACAGCATATATAGAGTAATATTAGTGTTATTTTTTTGTCATGTTTCTGTCTGTCTGTCTCCTTTTAGCTCTCCTTTAATCTCCAGCAGCTTCTGAGAAAGAATATCTGGCACTAAAACCACCAAACGCCTCCACGATGTTCACCAGCTAACTTTGTCTGTCTGTTGTTCAGTGTTGGGTGTACAGTTGGTTTATCAGAGCCTGTTTGCTGACAACAGCTGCCTGCTGAAACTGATACAAACGTTGGGCCACACTCCAGGACAAATATGGAATTGGAACATATCGTCACAGCTTCTGGCTTTAAGGGACATTTCACACAAAGTTCTTGGGTATTTCTTTGTTTTGTTACTGAAGCAGCTCACTTATCGCTGCACTATTTTTGCACACAGGGACCGTAAAACACAACTCGGACATATTTTCACCTATGTAAGCTGATATGGTGAATGTTTTAAACTGTTCAATACTCCACCATGTTCATCAAGTAGTCACTACCTTTGTCTTTGTACCTTTGTCTCTAGCATACAATGGCTTTATCAGAGCTTTTTCACTGAACAGTGCAGGTGGAAACAAGAACCAGAAAAGTTGCAGACTGTAAAACGAGGTTATGTAGGACTGAGGGGAACTGCAGTTACCACACCTTTCACATTACACATCATACAACATGCATGACATCTTTTTCATTGTTGGTAGACCTTCTTCGCTGCAGACGTTTTGTCATGAAGGAAAAGAACAGTTGGTACTATAAAAAGGTTAAACTAATGCTCCACAAAAATGTAGTTATTTCCTCCTGCCTGGACTATTGTAAGATATTATTCTATTCCACTAAATAATACTCCTCACAAACACTAGATGTAGAGAACACACTCTGGTCCAAGCTGGACTACACTGGCTCCCCATTTGGTACAGAATTTAATTTAAGATCCTATTGATTACTTTTAAATCCCTGCATGGTCTGGCTCTGCTTTACACTCTTTACTCAGCTTTGAGACCAACCGGATCAGAGAATCAAATGCTGTTAAAAGTTTCACAGTCCAGGTTTAGAACTAATGGGGATCATGCTTTGACCCATTTAGCCCCAACAAGCTTTTACAAACACACCGCACAGACTGACATTTGTACAATATTTTTCATCTACCTCTTTTCAAATACTTTCATGCTGTTTTTCTTATATTTTATTTTATCTGACCATGTTTAACTGCCTCTTGATTTCTATTGTATGTTCTGTGTATGATAAAATTTGTGATTTTATTTCACTATGATTCACTAACTTTGCACCTATATTGTTAAGGTATTTTATTTTGTGAAGCACCTTGTAACCATGATTTTAAAAATGTGGGTCAACAATTCAACAAAAACTCACTGAAACATTCCCAGCCAGTGTAGATTACTTAATGTCCATTAACACTTTACTGTATATGGTGTGTGTGAGAGAGAGACAGACAGAGACAGAGCGAGTGAGTGAGCATATCAAACATTCCTGAAGTGAGCCTCGGTGCAGCCGGCTGCCATATTGGGTGACTGGTCTGAGTGTACGCTGTCCTGACCAATAGAGGATACAGAACGCTGCTGTCAGGAACTGTCACAAGGTATCAACATAGGTGAGGGTGTCCTCTAGTGGACAGACAGGGTAGTGACTTAAAATGTATGACATTGTAAGAATGTGGTACTTCTCAGTTTTGGGGAGTTACTCAGTTTTACTTCATGGTTAACTGTATAGTTTTGAGTTTTTAACATTCTACAGATGAAATGATTAATTAAAAAGATCAGCGGTGAATCAATCAAATCAATCTTGAAAATAGCTGTGAGTTGTAGCCCTTCATTGCCATCCAAACTTAAGTGTCAAAGTGTGGAGCGTTTGTGTCATTTGTACCTCTGAGCTCCTGCGGGTCAGCCTGCAGTCCAGTGGCCACTCCTGTGACGATGACTCCATCAGAGAGGAAGAATTCGGCCGCACGCGCCGTCTCTTCAATGCTCACATCTGCTGTCACAGCATGGGAGCTGGAAAAACACACATATAGCATACAAACACACAAGTAAAACTACGTGAGGATAAAACTCCTAACAGCAGGCTGAAACCAGGGTTAAGTTACTTAAAATGAAAACAGACTGACTTAAAACTGGGATCAAGAAGAACAGCAGGGCATCGATCCCTGAAACCCTGACAGTCCACCAAGCTCCCAAACCCACAAAGTATTCTATTTCAAAATACAAACTTATCCTCCACAAGCCTATATGAATTAATTTCAACTTTAATTAAGTCAACTCCATTTGTGTGAAATCCTTTACATTTACATTAATACTTAACATGCAAAGCTTTGTATTTATATATATTTAATATATAAATATAAAGAGGTAAAATTATAAGAAACTGACTGACATGAAAACAAGAAGAAAACCAAACTGTAGCAGGGATAAATTCAGCTGCATTTAGCAGAAACTGTACAGTAAGTACAGACTATGAAAATGAATGGAAAGTGACAAAATAAATGCTAAGTTCATTGTCATCATTTGTAACCAAGAGAACAAAAATCAAAAAGAGCAGTTCAACTTCAAAAGTGTGTTATTTAATATTTTAAAAGAAAGACTCAGCTACAAATAGGTGGCTAAAACTACCTAACTCTGAATTATTTCAGTCATATTTCTTCAGATAACATGTATATAGTCCAGTCATTCCAAAACGCTTCTTATGAGGTGTTGCAGATTGTTTTTTCATATGTTTGCCTTTAATGGACAGTTTGTGAGTGAGAGTAATGAAAGATGTTTCTTTAATCTTTTGCTTAAATCCAAAATTTCACTTTCAGCAGTTTGATAAATACAGGTCCTGATGTGATTTTTTTTTTAAATCACACACTTAAATTTGCTCAAATCCAGTAAGACCCAACTGGCAGCTAAGGTCAAACAAATTAACTTTGAGGCTACTGACAAAAAGAAAGACCTTAAATCTCCCTAATTGATATTTTTGTCTAGTAGAGCTGACACTACCAATCGATTAATCGATTAGCTGATCAAAAGAAAATAAGTGACCAGGCATTTTGATAATAGATTAATCGTTTCAGTCATTTTTCAAGCAAAAATGTTAAATGTTTGCTGGTTCCAGCTTCTCAAATGTGAGGTTTTGCTGCTTTTCTTTGTCATGTACGACAATAAATGAACAATATTTAGGTTTTAGACTGTTGGTTGGACAAACAATTTTTGACATTATAAAGAATAAACAATCTTGGCAGATTAATCAGTAATGAAAATAATTATTAGTTGCAGCCCTATTGTCCAGTTCCCTCAAAACTATTTGTGTGAATCTTCATTTACCACAGTTGTGTTCAAAGATATGAAATGTCAAAAATGCCTTTAGGTCTTTCTTGCATATTAGTGGCGCAACAGGTTCTACTCACCGTACAGAGTGTACAGATGTTGATCTCACCTGTGTTTCTTCTTGATGTCGGTGAAGATCTGCACATGCTCAGCTCCAATCTGCCTGCGATATCTCAGTAAGTCCCCGGCGCAGGCGTTCAGGAGGCCCTCGTCAGCCACGTGAGAGAAGACAAACCCCTCAGCCCTGATGAAGTCCAGACCTGTGAACGTACAGTAATATCATAATGTATGGATGACTCACCAGTAGCTACTGTGTCGCCTCAGTCTGACACACAAGTAGCTGACCTTTGTTCTGCTTTGTGGAGTTTTCTCACTGAAGACCAAACACACAGCAGCTTCTTTCACTGATAAACACACCTTCAATTACAAAGAACTACAGTGATGTATACTGTGTTGTTGGGATGTAACAATAAAGCTCATGGTACGATAATACCACAATAAAAAGTCCATGATATGATATTTATCACAATATTAAAAACAAAGAAAAATTACTACTTGAGAAAAAAAAAGCCCATTATTGAATAATTAATCTCATGTGTGTTGTCTGTTGAAAATTTTCACTAGGGATGATTAATCATTAATCCATTCATTGGTGATAAGAATTCAACCAGTTAAAAATGTATTAATTAACACGTATCTTATTAATCTTTAGTGAGTATTTAGAGTTTTCAACAATCCGTTCAGGAAAATACACAAAATTTGCAACCCTACTTTTAACTCAATTTGATAAAATAAAAGTAGTCAGTCGTGACCTAAGCATACAAAAAATGAAATGTCTTTACCACTGAATGATTGAATAATGTATGTACAAACAGCAAAATAAAAACAATACAGCTGTCACATGCTGTCATTTTAAAAAATAAAATAAAAATAATTAAATAAAATTATTAACCATGTAATATCATGGTAAGAATTGTCCCAGTCAAGTACGGTATGTAGACTTTTTTTTACTGCAATATCACGATATTCAATATACGATTATATTCCTATTGATTTACTGAATTCTAATTATTGATGCATTGATGTTTAGGGTGACATCAGCAAAACTAGGTCATCAGGTAAACTGGGTCACTTAAGATCTGAGTGTCTCATTTTATTTAAAAGTTAACAGCCAATGACTGCAAACAATTTCAAACTGTTGTCACAACAGTACTTGACGTGTAGCAAGTGATTTGATTGGTCTGAGGTTGCTAAGGAGGGCGGGGCAATGCCTCATTTTGAGACTGCTACAGAAAACTGTATGGTGAGCAGCCTGACATATCAAATCTTACTGGTCAATAATGAGGCTGATAAAGCAATAAGAAGCAAATCTACAAGTAATGATTCATAATTAATGTCTTGATGGCCTCTGTCAGATAAAATGCTGCTTGCTAAAAAAAACCCCAGAACTTTTATGAAAAAGTTTCAAAATGTGTAATTGCTAAATTTTTTTTTTAATGAAATTGTTATTTAAATATAATTTTAAAGTAATGTTATATTGTTAGATTTTTCAGATGTGTTTTGAACTCAAAGTTAATTAGATTGTTTTATCAGAAATGACTCAGTTTCACTTCACAGTTTGACTGGTCCCATATTTGCTGATCATCTGGAGCATTTTACTTAAACATTGCTCATCTCAAAAATGTGGGACAGCTGATGATTAAAGAGCTATGAGGCCTGAACTGTTATATTTTATTACATCAATTCAACACAAAAATATCTGAAAAACAGTCCTTATTGATCATAATAAGTTAAAC
This sequence comes from Lutjanus erythropterus, assembly GCF_056507025.1. Lineage (NCBI taxonomy): Eukaryota > Metazoa > Chordata > Actinopteri > Lutjaniformes > Lutjanidae > Lutjanus > Lutjanus erythropterus. The sequence continues at coordinate 43,818,015 of NC_139317.1, read as the reverse complement.
ACTTAAATGCCATACATATTTTTTTTGTTAGTGTCCCAAGCAGTTAACCAAAAAGTAGCCAGTTTGGCTGATATCACCCTGTGTAACTTTAAAGGCAAAGGTTGGATTTATTTTTATCAATATCATATCAATATCATTTATTTATTGATTATATTTTGAATCTAGAACACAACTAAAGCTATCAAATAAATGTAGTGTAAAGTATAAAAAGTACAGTATTTCTCTTTGAACTGTGGTGGAGTAGAATTATGAAGTGGCAGGAAATGTAAATACTCAAGTAAATAAGTTATGTACAATACTTGAGTGAATGTACTTAGTTACTTTCTGTCACTGTATAACAGTACAGGGTGACCAGTGAGTAAAATCAGATGCTGTAGTGTTTGGTGCGACAATCTGTTTACACTTTGGCCATGATGACACATGACTTCTGCTCTGTTCTGTGGCTGCAGATGATTCCAGCACAACAACAATGTAATCAATGCAAAAAGTGAACCTGAAGCCAGAGCTACAGCCAGCGCCTGCTGGTTAGCAGCGGACAGTATCTGCACCCCGAGCGGCAGGGACGGACAGACGCCTCTCACAGCCGTGCACACTGCCGTCATACAGGCAGTCACCTCAGGGCCCACAGAGAGGGAGTATGGGATGTCATGCATGTTCTCAATGATCACACCATCCTGAAGGAGGAGTTAACAAGCAGTGGTTACTGGCCCGCCTGGGAAGACTTGAAAGCTGTGAGGAATTCACACAGTGTGAAGTAACTTACGACCCCTGCATCACGGTAGATCGCTGCCTCCCTGCAGGCTTCTTCTGTGATCTGAGACATTTTCATACAGCCCAGTGGGGTGCCTGAGATAGACAACAAACTTTGTTACAAACAGTGTGAGATATCACAAATTATAGCTCACAAATGTAAATACTTATACTTTACATGAGTATTTAAATTTCATTCCACTTCACACTTTACCTCACTTGTACAGTTCAGAGAGAATGCTGTACATTTTACTCAACTATGTTAATTTGACAGTTAGAGCTACTGGTTAATTATTTAGATCTAACAAGTCACAGTTTTTGAGAAGAAAAACATTTGATCGGCATATTAAGATATGATGTATTGTTTTAGATTGAACTACCAAACAGTAGTACTTTCAATTAGCTTCAGTGTAACAGCAAAATGCTATTCACACATTAGTGATAACCTGACACACCAGATGTTTTGTTGCACAGAACCATCTGGGAAGTCGTCCTTAATAACTGTTTGGAAAAGTGCAGGCACTTTTCCCTTTTCCTATTCCCTCTTAGGACACTGATTGGCTGCACCACTTTTGGTGCAGACACAAGCGGATAACTTGAACCCTGGCAAGATGGATTCTCACGTGATCTCGCGAATCCAGCTGCCTGGCAAGGCCAATAACAACACTATAACAATGTAACATTTACAGGGGCCATTTGTCTCCAGTTACTACTTTTACTTTTTTATACTTAAAGCACACTTTGTTGTGCTTTTACTGAAGTAACATTCTCAATGCAGGACAGTTATAATAGGGTGTTTTGCAGTGTGGTACTTTGAATAAGTTAAGAAACTGAATACCCCTACTGCGACCTTTAAAACTATAGATTAACAAACTACTCCCTAATTCAAAATAAAGAGTAGTTTAACTGCATCTTAAGCACAAAAAACCTGCTTGTAAAACTAAAACTACTTTAAAAAAGTAGTTCAACTACGAACTATAACTGAATTAACACTGAGTAAAATGTAGGCGTGTTTGATTTAGGGACTGGAACAGGCCAGTCCTCACTTGGGCAGCCTGAGGATCTTTAACAAGATGATAGAGAGCAGTTATTGAGGTGGAATTAAGAAAATGCTAAATCTTTAAGGAAATTCAGAATATCCAATTACAGACATCTTGATCACAAAACAAAGGTGGTTTTAATCAAATAGTAGGTGACTGTCATTAAATAACAACCATGACCAGCGACCTGTGAAATTGTGTCATATATAGGCCTAGTTTGTAATTAACTACCTAAACTACGTGACCTGAAGTAGTTAACTACTGAAAAAGCCGCTGTGATTTGAAAGTTGTTCAACTACTAACAACTACTGCAACTAGACCTTTTTCACAGCAGCCATATTGATATAAAAGAGTGGGGTAAACACAGGAGTTAGTAGTGGTACTAATTAATTCCCATTCCCATTCCTTGTCCAGTGTAGCCCAATAGTTGCACACTGACTCTGTTTAACCTGTATGGAAAGGAGCCTTAATTAGTTTGCACTACTATTTCATGTCAAAATGTCTGCTGTGAAAGACCTGTTATAATTAAACTGACTGTACTAGTTAACTACAGCCCAATACTTCTTCCACCACATATTAACATTGCAGTGCAGTACTAGTTTACCTGGTAAGGCTTTAACATGAATCATTCCAATAACCACGGATTTCAGGCGCCCAAAAAGGTCCAAAAACTTCATGTTCCCGTTTTTGTGAAGTAATCGCTGAGAGAATCTTGTTGTTTGTCTGTCGTTGGGATTACGTGACCGGTCAAAGTTCAATTTTGCTTAATCAATCAAAATTTCAAACAATAAGCAGTCTTCAGAATCAGTATCAAGCTGGTAGTATAGAAAACAACTGTTCATATGTCATCAACCCAGCATCTGGATTTAAAACTTGGATTTTTAGCAATGCAGAAAGTTTGATTATGAAAAAGGTTTTAGTGGTTGCAGTGGGGGATAATTTAGCTACATGGCAACCCATGCGAGAAATGGGCGCCCCGGCAGAAGCATCCGCAGGCTAACATAGTTAATTTTTTGCTGAATAATGGATGCGCCCATGGTGACAGCGAGTGACAACCATATATCGATTCCACAGAACGAAAGGGCTCATTTACCTCGCCATAATGTGGTCGTGTTCTGTTGTATTTTAGTCTTAATCCTCAGGAGTTCGGCTTTGTTTACATCTGACAGACTAGCCACGCGGTGCCTGAGCGCTTCCTGTTTGTAAGCTCCGCCCCCGCAGCTGTCACTAACAGCAGGCACGCCTCCCGTTTATAAACTTATTTTTACGTTTCTTTAGAGCAATACAAACCGACTGTATAAAGGATGTGTGCGCTATAAACTCTACAAGCGTGAAACTAAGGTGAATGGAGTTGAAATGAGTGAATAAAGAGGCGGTGAAGGTGGAGGTTTAGCGCCAAGTTAAAGCTGCTCCTCCCTGACGTTGATGCTTCGAGTCATCTGTTCCGTACAAGGCGCGAGCTCAGAGGAAGCAGCCCGGCCTGCAGTCGCACACACTTACAGAGAGCTGCTCAGAGCGTGAACAACAGAAGTTGAAGAAGTTATTATTAATATTAATTTATTTTTAAACGTGGATAAGAGTGAACTTCAAGGGCACAATCTTGAGGTGAGTGGATTAAACTAAACTTAATCACTGCATTGAGGTAAGATGAGCTAAAGAACAAGTTGTACTGCTGATAATGAATTAAAACTTTGTAAAGAAGCTCAGACTAAAATATCGCGCGTGTTATTTGGGTGTTGTGTGTTGTTGCTGTTACTGCGTTAAATGGTGAATTGACAAAATAGGCGTCCTGGCTGTGCCTGTAGCTGTGTTCGGCCATTATGTAGCAAGCCAGCTGCCCAAAGTTAGTAGGGAAAAATAACCATGTTCCACGTAAAAATAGGCAACATAACAACGTTAAGCAGCTAATATAATTTCTATTCTTTGTCACTGGCTAGTTTCGTGGGTATTCTCGCACTGTGAGGCACCTTTTGGCGACTTTTAACATCGCGTGCTGTTCCATTTACCCGCGCCAGGCTGAGTTGGGCTTTGTCAGAAGGAGGGAGTTGAGAGTGGGGGTTGGGAGTGTATGAATGTGTTTTCTTTAACCCCAAAATAAACTTTAAAAAAAACACCTCTCATTCACAGGTTTACTCCAAAGCTGAAACCCTCTCAGTATAATGCGGGGACAACGGTGAGTTACATTTATTTAATTTGTATCTCTGTTTAGCCCGTCAATCACAGTGTGTGACGACCGAAAGAAAAGTTGACTTGATGCAGCTTTAGCCATCCGGGGAGCTAACTAGCTTGTTGCTATAGGAGCTTAATTTGACCACATTAACAGGTTTCTACAAGCGTGTTTAGGTGTTTTATGTTGAATATGGAGACTTATTTTTGTTGTGTGGTGTTCCAGGGAAGAGACAGAACCGAAGTCTGTTGCTCCCGAGGCGCCCAAAGAAACTACAGTCCGACCGAGAAAGAGGAAGGCAGATGTTGCCATTGTAAGTAGTGTGAAAGGCAGCAGACGAGCCTTTAAGTGGCCTTTAGCCCATGTTCAGCTGCAGCTGGGATGCAAATGTAGGCCTGATTGAATAACCAAAATATAATACTGGTGTCACATTATATTCATCATTGCTGGCAGGTTCAAGTGTGCAGTGCAGTGTAACTACTGATCAGAGCAGCTAATATTGATTATTGTTGCATTTATTAAAGGGGCATTTCACCCCAAACAATAAATACATATTTTTACTCTTACTTGTAGTGCTGTTAATCTATCTAGATTGTTTTGATCTGAGAAACTGAGATTTAGAGATGTCTGCCTTCTCTCAAATATAATGGATAGGGCTGGCTATCTGCACTCAATATCTTTTGAGGTGCTGAGTAGACCGAACTAACCCAATACCAAGTAGTATCAAAACTTCTCCAATCAAAAGATACCAGCATTCATTCCTTTTTGTCCACAGGTTTAGAAAAAGATGAGTATTTGGTTTTGCTTACAGTCAAGTCACTGCAGGCATTCTTAATTTAATGTGACATGCGACTGGCTTGTGTCTGCAGCTATAGTTACTAAACAGTCATGTATATGTAGATGCTGCATTGTCCTTTCCCTCATTAAAAAAAGTACTACTCAATCACTACACAAAACACAAAATGGCAGCGATGTAAGTCCCCGTTGCTGCCAGTTTGCTCCCGTCAACACTGGACTATAACCACATACATGTTCACAGAGAGCTGTGTTTTTTCCAAATAATTTTTACATTGCTGAACTGATTTCAATGAGTCATTTTTGTACTCAATGGTTCTTTTATATACATGGAGTAAGTTAGAAAGAATACCTTTTGTCCTGCTCCCTTCAGTATGACATGAGACTTGAAAATTCAGTTGAGGAATGTAAATTTTATAGTGCTTGTAACTTCTTCTTCTTCTTTTTTTAATCCATAAGAAAAACATCTTCTGCGTTTACTTGTATTTGTTTCAGGTCGATCTTGTCTGGACCACAATGGCAGTGACATTAATGTATTGCAGCAATGGGCTGAAGTGATCAATGCAGTGTCTACATATTACATGTCTTCAGCAGCTATGTACAGTCTGTGGTGGTGAAGTTGGTGTTTTTGACAGAGTTGGCAGTTCAGCATGCTGAAATGCCCCAAAACAATATTTTAAAAAAGGTATCGCATTAATTGTTCTATTAGTGTCTGTCACAAGTGTATTGATATTGTAAATTTTTTTTAGATAATACCCAACCCTAATAATGACACAAGGCAGCATTCGGCTTGTGGAGCTTATGACAGTGTGGGATCTGAGCATTAATGGCATCCTCCTCAGCTGAGCTGTAACCTCTCGTTCATGAGTAGATGCATGCGTGATACTGTTGGGGTTAGGTAGAAAGAAAATAGTGCCTACATGAAACTGCTCACAATAAGGTCTGTGGATTATCTTGCATCACCAGGTCATGATTTCTGGAAAGAGGCATTGCTTGTGGTGCTCAAAGCACCAACACGTTGGAACTCAAGAGCAGAGTGTCATCTAGTTCCATTTTATTGGAGAGAAGGCAGAAATCTCTACACTTTTAACTCTCATCTGCAGAGAATTTATCTGATTGAACCAGGTCTGTGGTGTTTGTGAACTGAATCACATAAGAAATAACATCATTTTCTTTCTTTGATCTGTAGTATTTACAAGATTTGGATGATGAGGAGGTAGCAGAGATGACAAAGAAGAAGCAGCGCGACTGTGAGGTAAGCTTGGTTACCTTTTAACACGTGGTGTGAAAACGTGTGCTACATCTTAGGATCTGTGTACCAGTCTCCCCACTTTGCCCTCATGGTTTCTTTGTGTCATCTCTCTGCTCTCCCTCTTTCCTGTGAAGCCTGCCTGGAGTCCCGATCCTGGTTACACCAGTCCACACAGATGGATCCCCACACCTGATCAGGAAGAGGACCAACCAGTTTCTCTGATAAATGCAGGCTTCCCACACTACAACTTTAATAACATATTTGCCACCCCTGTGCGTTGCGCCCCGCTTCCCGCACTCTGGTGAGTACTGCTGTTGCGTGTTGATTACCTAGGTTAGTCTCTATTGTCACCGCAGCCACCTGTGGTCTTCCAAACACATACTGATGGGTTTGAAATTAAAAAAATAAACAAGACATAGCTTATATGCGTTAAGCTAAGCATATCCAACAAGGCATAGGCTTGGCTTAGCTGCTAGTGTTCTTTCTGCTTCATTTTAAATGGCTATCCCCCTATCCAGAGCTAAAATACAGCCCCATAAAGCCCTGTACAAACTAGATCGAAGTGTTCACTCAGGATTTCTGTCTGCTTTAAATTCAAGTGTTAACAGCTTTGCAAGTATTGCACAACAAGGGCACAGCCAAGACTTACCATTGCATCTGTCTCTGTCTGGTTTTCAGCTGGGCCAGTAAGGATGTGGTATGGAACAACATGCTGGAGAAGGATAAGACCTACACCAGAGACATCCACATGATGAAGAAGCATCCTCATCTGCAGCCAAAGATGAGGGCAATCCTCCTGGACTGGCTCATGGAGGTCTGTAGCATGACTTAGTGACTAGTATGGTGACTTTTTGTCACCATCAAAGCCTTAAATGTTTTAGTTTTGAAAAAACATTAAGTTCTTAATATCTTTGCACTAAAGGTAAATGATGAGCTGCAGTTAGTTATGAGTTTTTGTGTCTGTGAAAGAGATGAACCAGTCTGAATTGGCCTAATCACACTCAGTAAAGACCCTATTAGCTTTAGCCTTTTGATTCGGGTTCTTCATATCAAACTATAAACTGCTCTGAGTAACGGTGATAAGAGATGCATGGAAGTAATGTGGGGCCTGATCAGACAGATATGAGGTCTGACATCTGTTTCAATAGAGCACAGTTTAAAACCTGAGACGATTCTTTTTGTCTATCTCTATTTAATGTAGTCGGTTGGTGCATTTCTTTCATATTTATACGCAGGTATGAATGTGACGCACTGTCCAAAGCATTTAATGTAACTGGAAATGTAAAGTAATTGGTAAAAATTGCCATCACTTACAGTTGAATACCAAAAAAATCTAAAGGGACCACAAGAACAACAAAGCCTTGCGCTGTAAATTGTGATGACAATGCACAAAACATGGCACAGAGTGTAAAGGTAACGGTATCTTAGGGCTATAAACTTCATTATCAAAACAGGATGAGTCCTCAACAACCAGACCGAAAAACAATACAGAGCAGCTCCACCAACTTCATGCTAACAAGAAAGTAAATGATTAGTTTTTGGATTATCAATAGCCTGATTATCAATACACAGATCACCCAACAACCCAAAAATGATGAATCAAGCTTCACATTGTGCAACACCGCAGAGTGAATGAGCTGAGGGGGGGTTACAGACAACTGTAACAGTAACAGCTGTTAAACTTTACATGTGCGCTGCAACAGCTGTAACAGTAAAACTTGTATGTATCAAGTACATGTATTACTGTTGCATCACACAAAACACCAATTCCTGAGCTCCACAAAGCTCAACAAAAGCAGTGGTACCACCTGCCCGGAACACGTTACAGCTTCAGTTTGTTCTGCATCAAGTGCTGCTTATTCATTCTGTGCACACAAGGGTGGTCAGTATATAAAGTTCAGTGTATGAATTTGGACTATACCATGCTGACCGGTTGAAACGTCACTTAATTAATCATCAGCCTGCACCAGCTAATCACCTGAAAAACATGAGCTCCTACTACTTTTGTTTGGAAACGAATCACTGCAGAGTCAAGCCGGTGTACTGTGCTTGTGTAAAACAGCGGTGGTGGATGAGAGCTTGCCGACAGAGCAAATTAAAACATTTCTTTAGTTTTCTTTCTTCTTTCTGGTTCACTGTCTGTACCACGCCCGCTAAGCTGACTTCGTTCCATGTGTGTGAAGCCACAGTGAGGGGGAGAGCTGCAGCTTGATACGTTACACCAAAATGTTCAAAGAACTGATAAAATCATCGTCATATGGACATCTAACTCTAACACTGCCAATCATGTCTGACGCTGGTTACAAGAAGTGATAATACTTGATATAGGCCTGCTTGAGAAAAACCTTTTTTCTTTAATTCCAGCTTTGCACATAAAATGTTCCTGAAATGCCTCTGTGCTATGTGAAATATAGACTTGCACCGATTAATCGGCAATGCTCGGAATCGGGCCGGTTTTCATGTGACTGGCCTTGACCGGTGACCGGCCGGTCAGCGTCACAAATCCGGTTCTGTGCCCGTCATTGTCACACACATGTTCTGCACGATGGTCACGACATGCGCGCAGCAGACAAACTGACCGTGACGTCAACACAGCGCTGATAACAGCTACACACTCTGACACACGTCTGCTTGAAGCTGGTGTCAGAGACAGATTCCAAGAACAGGATAAAGAGAAGACAGACAGTCTACAACGAGACAGAGCAGCTGACAATGTCTCAGAACAGCCTTAAACTCTCTAGCTCTTCAGGCTAATGCTAGCAAGCTAGCAGCAGACTGCTGTTCACAGAGGGACAGTTAAAATCTCACCTCCTGTTCTGGCTGAAGAATAAACAACCTGTGTTGATGCGTCTCCTCAAACATTTTCTCATCCAGACTCAATAACTTCTGTGTTTGTTTTTCTCACGGTAAAGTTTTAACTGTTGCACCGCGTTAGTCTCCGGTTTGTTTACATCCGCTTCGACAAAAGATCACGTGAAATCGCATCCCACGAAATCCCGCGAGATGATCTCACGAGATCACGTTCACCCAATTCATAATCTTAATATAAAATTATAATAAGGCCTGGTTGTAATCTGGATGATTTTGGAGAAAGTATTAAATGAATATGTAATAGTCAGTGTCTTATTATGAACATATTTACAAGAAAAGTTGCAAAAATGTTTGTGAATGCTGTCAATTACAGTTCTTAGAAAGACGGAAAATCGGAACCGGCCAAAATCGGAAATCGGAATCGGCTAAGAAAGTTGAAATCGGTGCAAGTCTAGTGAAATATGACCTGGTACAGTTAAGAGTACAATAAGATTTACCTTGCAGTTGTCATACTAGTGATTTACCCTTTCAGAAGCATTTACAGTGAAACTTTCAAGTTTCAAAGTTTCAATGCTGAAAAGTCCATTAGTCGTTTCACCTGTGATTGTCCACCACTGAAGGTGGAGCAGTGTTTGGACCCGTTCTATCTTGGGACTGAACAGAGCCAAATGGGCTTACAACCTAGCATCATAATCAGGAAATAAACAGAATAAAATGTAGGTTAAAAAATCAGCAGCCATTGGTGCCAGTTCTAACAAGTTGATTGCAAGACAACATGAATGACAAACACCTACCCTAACCCACCACCGAGTCACGATCTTGAGTCTCCTGTGTCTTTAACCACTTCTGAAACTTTGCGTTTGCTTGCATCTTCAAGTGAAACATTGTGTAGAAATATACAGAAAAATCTAACTCATTCACTGCCATTCAGTCTTTAAGATATATATGTATATTAGGAATGGTGCTAGTTAGCAAAGACACAAGTCGTTCTGGTCAAATAATAGCACTAAAGATTTGCCATGAGACAAGTGATGGAATACGTTGTTCTGTTATTATTGTAACTGTACTATTAAAATGTTAATAATTTCCTTGCACAAGCTAACCTACTGCTGGATATGGTTTGAAATCATGGGAGGCCACATCAGTATAGTGATGTTCTGTTTGTGTCTGCTTTAGGTGAGTGAAGTGTACAAGCTGCACAGGGAGACGTACCACCTCGCTCAGGACTACTTTGATCGCTTCATGGCCACACAGAGAAACGTGTTCAAATCAACACTGCAGCTCATCGGCATCACTTGTCTCTTCATCGCTGCTAAAGTTGAGGTAAGAAGCCCTGGATTGTAAAGAATGACCAAAATCCCTGGTATTTAAGCCAGCTGTAGCTTTTTTTCTCATCTTTATGCGTTTGCTTTAGTTACATTGTCTTAGTACATTGCCCCTGTCTTTTACAGTACATTTTACAGTACAATATGTTGGTTGCTGTGATTCGCTGTTATAATGCTCTTCTCATGTTTTTGCTTCTTGCAGGAGATGTATCCTCCCAAGGTCCACCAGTTTGCCTATGTTACAGACGAAGCCTGCACTGAAGATGAGATTCTCAGTATGGAAATCATTATTATGAAGGTAAAACACACAAACTACTCCCTGTTGATGGAATTTTGTTAGAGCCTGGTATGTAAATAGTAAAGATCCTGTAATGATTGGCCTGGCAATGGTGGACAGCATGTGTTCTCTTCTTTTTCTTTTATTGCATGATTTTGGAGCATGTCTGTCTAAATCGTAGTTGTTTTGTTGTCTCAACCCTGAACCGTTTATCAAAATTTAAGTTGCAATTAGTTGTATTTGTGTTGGTGATGGTTTTGTCTGCTCTTTCTCTTTTTGCTTACACAGGAGCTGAAGTGGAGTTTGAGTCCACAGACTCCCATCTCCTGGCTCAATGTTTACATGCAGGTGGCCTACCTGAAAGAGACAGACGAGCTGCTCATCCCCAGATACCCCCAGGCTACCTTCACACAGATCGCAGAGGTATGTTGTGTGTTAACTGATATATCAATTAGGTGCTTCATTAATTCAGAGCCACAATAGAAATAAGTCTGACAAGGTCTCCACATTCAGCAAATATTTCAGCCATACTCTAGACACCTAATATCTATGTCTTTAGATACAGATACTTGTAAATAATGAACCCCTCATACCTGCTTCCTTTTAGAACGTACTTCAGTTTTTTTTTTACCACAGACTGGTGCCCCTTTTCTACATCTCTTTCAGTATGATTGAGTTTAAACAGTGGTGTACAAAGCTATTTCTCTCCTGTGATGTTAGACAAACTGGCCAGCATTCTGTTTACTCTGTTGTTCAATCTGTCAAAGAACATTTTATGTCATTACTTGAATTCTAACATCAGTGGTTTTGGGCAAAAATTGCTGCAGCACCAAGCATTTCAACTTAAATATTTTGCATTTGATAGGCTGTAGATAAGATAGTCATTTCATTTGCCCAATTTCAAAGAACTTGTCTGGATTACAACCTTTTTTTGGTCCTTTAGCAAGTGACCAAGTTAAACTTGAGGGTGAAATGCAGTCTTATCTTTTGATTGAGGAGCCAGCGTTAGTTTTCAGTGTCTCGCATCCTTCAGTTTAATGGCGTCACTGACCTGCAGGAATCGTAAATGCATGCATGAGTTGCATGTTTATTTGAACTCAGGATTATACATGACCACATGTAGCTCCAGCCAGTGAGCACCAATCAACACTATACCTCTACAAAGACATTTGTAGAGGCCAAGTGTCGGAATTTCCCCACTGGCCGTTACTTTCAAAATGAGTAGGTGTTAAAGTTAGTTATGTACCTTATTTCCAGATTCTGTTTCGTGTCCGCTTCACCCAGTAAGGCTATTACGAGTGGGGTAAAGGCCAAGCAGGATGTGGTCCATGCCCCACTGTGTCTGTCCGGTACCCACAAACACACCCAGGTGGTGCAGAAACATTACAACAGCTGTCTTTCACAAACCCTGCTGCTGAGAGAAGTGGAGACAGAGGTTATGCACTGTAACGGTTCAGCATAGATCAGAGTAGGAGAGGGAACAGCTCTCTGAGAGGTTACTGTGTTCAGTGTCTCCCAACAACCTGCAATAAGCAGTATTTCCATAAATACCACAGATAATTTTGTTGTGGTTAATTAGGTGTATTTGATTGTAAATCATGCTCTTGTCTGCTTTGTAAGAACCTCCTCCAGTGCTCATGTTGAAGTATCCTCTGATGTTTAATTACACTTGGATTCAGTTTTTTTTTTTTTATTCCCCAGTTGTTGGACCTGTGTATGCTAGATATGCGTTGCCTTGAGTTTTCCAATGGTGTCCTTGCTGCTTCAGCTCTGTTTCACTTCTCCTCCTTGGAGCTGGTGGAAAATGTCTCAGGTAAAAACTACAAACCTAGCTTAACTGGATATATATATATATATATATATATATATATATATATATATATATATATATATATATATATATATATACATATATATATATATATATATATATATATATATATATATATATATATATATATATATATATATATATATACATATATATATATATATATATATATATATATATATATATATACACACATATATACACAAAAGTTATCTAAAAAGTAAAAACCTACATATAGTAGGATGTTTTAAGGTTTGCTGGTGTTGCCCTGACACTTTGTTCATCCTCTTGTCCATGCAGCTCTGAAGAGGGTGGAGGTGGAGGAGTGTGTGAGGTGGATGGTGCCATTTGCCATGGCGCTGCGAGAGGTTGGTGGGTCACCTATGAAAACATTCCCAGGAATCCCTGCAGATGACATGCACAACATCCAGACCCATGCCTCCTTCATGACATGGCTGGTAAGTAAAGTAAAGTATAGTAATGACAAAGCAACACTATGATTTATCTGAGTTTTAAGATTTTTAAAAAACATAGAGAAAATAAAACAAAAAATCAGCCAGACATGAAAAAATTACTTAAAATCAAATCTGTCAAAACAATTGCAATTTGCAGTGTTCTATAAACTTAAGTGTGTGGTGTCATTTAACCTGCACGTGAACACATCTGTCTACCAGATGTAGTTTCCACTGGTTCTTAAAAAGTCTAAAATTCAGTAATCTGGCTTTTAGGCCTGAAAATGACTTTAAATGTTAATGTCTTAAATATGATTCTGACAGGTCTTAAAATGGATGGAATTGTGAAGTTGTTAATTCTATAAAGATTGTATTAACTTCAACCTTACTTTTAAAAGTATTTTGGGGAAAAAACTGGATTGATCACAATGTAACAACTACAAAATGAAAACAACACAGAACCAATAACTGTTCATGCAACCTGTGCAGCCTGGTGCAGTTTGTCAGAGCACTTCTAGCTAGTTTGTTGTCATGTGCTGTCTGGGCTAACATGGTGTCTCCTCATCAAAAAAATAGCTACTTCTTGAAAAAGAAAATAATGTAAATGGTTTCTTACAGTCTGTTAATTCAGTGATCTGTGATCAACATCAGATGATATCATATGTCCGTTTAACACAGTCAGTTATATTTGTTAACTCACAAAAAGCAGCTAAATTATGATTCAGCAGTTTTATGACTGAATTTGTTCAGACATTTGACACAGAAATGCCATGCAAATTTCAAAATGGATGAATAGAAGACAGACATAATATTGAATTGTTGAAGATTGAACTGATATATCAATCCAGATCGATGTATCCATACTCCCCTAAAAAGCATGTCTCAAACTCACTTCAGGAAAGAAGAGTAGAAATGAAATTTCATATCATGATTATAGTGACCAAAATTATCATGTGATTAGTATTACTGTAGTATAGCGTAAGTGTGCTGAAAATGTTTAAAAGCCCTGATACACACATCAAAATTATTTCATTAAGTTTTATATTGAAAACCACAACAATTTTAAATCGCCCCATGTCCATGTGCGATATCAGTGTTTTCATTGACATACAACAAACTTGTTGCACACTGTGTCTGGGAGTCTGCTGCTAACTTTGGTTGATGCTGGACAGTATTTACTTTGAGTTTTTCAAAGTGTGGTAATCAAACACGATTTTAATGACAGAATTTGACACTGTAGTACAAACCGTGGAGAATTTTAGCCTGGTTTATCGAGAAACCAGTTCCTGTTTCACCTGTAGCACAGAGAAACCGCCTCCCCTCCACTACTTTCTAGCGATAGCACAGTTAATGAGTGTTTCTGCTGTACAGGACAAGGCCTACTCCTACCAGGATGTGGAGTTGGAGCGTCACAGCAACTGTCCTGTCCCGTCAGGCGTCCTGACTCCACCCCTGAGCAGTGAGAAAACTGAGGAGTTGGTCCGAGTTGACACTGCAGTGCTGAAAATCAGACCCAGGATGCGTACGCCATCCCCACAGCTGCCTCTTCCACAGTAGCCAAACCAACACTGAAACTGACGGGAAGAAAACAAATCCTAATTAGATTTTTACGTTCTAGCTGTAAGTGGAAGAAACCAGCTCGGATGTGTTGACTCTGAACAACGACTCTGCAGTAACACATGTATTTTTGGATTTTCAGTGGGGATACATTAATGGAAAGAGTATTTTCTCCTTTCAAACTCGTGCTGATTTCTTGGATCCAGATTGTTATAAATGTCATGGGTGCTCACATGGACTTTGGCCAAATTTGGGAAACACTGACCTGACACGTTTGGATGGTCCCGATCCCCACAGGATTCTCGCTTATTTAACCCTCCAGTCTGGAAAAAAAAACACAAAGCGATGGACTGCTCGGGATGGAACGCCTCAAGAGGAGATTTCTTTTGGTTTTTCTTTTTATTTAAACAGGTAGTCTCGTTGAGATCATCGGGATCTCTGTTTTTGAACAGCATTGCACCCAGATGCTTGCATTATTTTCCAACCACACCTACATTTAGTGGTTGCCATTTTTATTTTCTATGCAGAGGCCAAACTGAGTGGACATTTTATGGAATCTCTACGTAATATAGTGTGTTTGTGTGTGCATGTGTGGTGATGTTTTTGATCTATTTGTGGCCTCATTTGCCCAAAAACTATTCCTAGGGTCACATTCGGCTCTATGTGCTGCTATAAAAGTGGGCTTTGCATGATGGAGGGGGGGAGTGAGTGTGTGTATATGAGAGTGTGTGAAATAGTGTGTTGCTATCATTTTTTTTGGTTCTATTCTTGCCATTTTTTGGACAAAACATGGCCATTATTTGCTTAGGGACCAGTAGCTTGGCTACCTTAATGGACAAGTGAACCAGCCAGGCTTGAGAAGCTAAAATGTTGATTGTATTTAACTTTTATTTTAATCCCAACCTGCTTTCCCCACCACCAAAATGTAAGATTTCTATTTTGACGTTTTAAAATAAAATGCTGCTACATATTTTCCATTAAAGCCTGTTTGTGAGGACTCACTAAATAAAACAAGCTTTCATTGTGTTATGGGTGATAGGAGTTGGCACTTCAGTGTGCTGAAATGCCACCAAAATGGGAAGTATGTATTTGTCCATCCTTCCATACCCTCCTAACATTTTCAGAGGTATATGGTATTAGTCAGTATTTGTGTAAACTCTACTGTACTCCACTGTACTGTAGTATTGTCTTAATGTAGGCAGCGCTGATCAGCATAGTGATGCAACTGGCACAGCTGGAAAACAACACACACAGGAGCTTGGCTTCGGACTTGAGAAGCTGTAGCTTTTATTCCTGACCATCTCAAACGTAAACTGCACATTTACAGCACTGTCGCTGTACTTACTCTGCCAGAAGACAACTTTACTGCTTACCTTTTTCTCTGCTCAGCACACATTCACCATTACTCTCTGTCACCATAGACAGTCATTAGTATGACACTTGTTAAAGTTCGACACTCACTGCAATATGCTACTCTGACCAGTCCGTAGTCTGCAGCATTTGCTGGCTTACCTTTATAATCTGGACTAAATCCAAAATACTTCTAGGCCATTTTTCTTCTTTTTTACTAGTTAGTCCTGTAACTTTATCCCAGACACTGTTTCTTCTGACTATGAAAGCCATGTTTGTCAGTTCAGCTGCACTGCAGCTGCTGGTGTGTACTTGGCACTACAATATAGGGTCTTTAATGGAAAGCAAAGTGTGTATTTAGGATGGTATTGAAAATCATACTGTCAGGATTTCTTAATACCCTGGTATACTGCAAAAAAGCAGAAAATGCAGGATTATTTCAGGACTGCTTAGATTCACATGATGGGTATCAGATGAAGTAGAAAAATGTATCAGTTGAAGCACACTGTTGGTTTCAGTTTTACTTTAAGGACACTGGTATTAGATATTTTTATTTACGCAGAAATTTAACATGAGCAAATACATATGACAAAGACAGGTGGTATGGTGAAAAGTTAATAGAGTATATACCATAACAACATGGAAAACATAATGGGAACACAGAGGACATGTTTCCACACCAATTCACTAGGAAGATTCACTAGTGTGGCCAGGAAAGAGCCCCATATTTTTTCATTTAGTGGCTGGTTTCCTCCTCACACTATACAGATTCAGTTGTATCATAGGATGTTAATTCATTGAACTATTGCTTCTGTGAAAGTGGAAGTTCAAATTTCCCATTTTGTAGATGTTTTCTCCCTGCTGTACCTGCAAGCAGTATTAAGTTTTTTGTTTTTGTTATAGTTCATGTTAAGGTTTTAAATGTCTACCAAGATCCAGGTCCTGGGGTCAGATGGAATTTTGTTTTTTATAATATTTGAAGTTATTTTAACAATATATTTCCAAGATTCTTTCAGATAACAATTCCAAAGTATATGAAGTAAATCTCAAGCACATTATATCTCTGGCCGCTGGGAGAGACATGCTGGTATTTTGTGCATGATGTAATAAGTTCTGCTGAAGATTCGGGATTTGTCTGTTTAGTTGAGATTAACAAGAATATTACACCCTTTGAAATTGCCAATTACACCAATTACTTTTTTTTTTTTTTTAATCTTAATCTTGTCATAGATTGGTAAATTCCTGTTTAGTATAACTAGAAGAGGTCAAACCCTTGGTATCAGATTTTTCAACCAATACACAGTCCTAAAAACCATAAAACCATTCTGACACGTTTTCATGAAATCTTGGGTAAGGTAATCTTAATGTAAGTGTGACTCCCTAAATGTGCTGTCTTCTCCTGTACTCTCTAAGAAATCATTTCCACACTGGCTTTATTCCACTAGATGTCAGTGTGATGCTGTCTGTTTGAATCCAGTCTTTTCTCACCAAGAAAGAGAAACATGCAAATACACCATCACTGAAGTAACGTAGTATTCTCTACTGTGTAACTGTAGATATCAGAAACACACACACACACTAAAAAAAAGATATCACCAAGTTCCCACTCAGTTCACACTGTGAATGCAGAGCCTGTGTGTGGTGTGTGTTTTAATGACAGAACAGACATCCAAGTCAAGTCAGTATGAATAAGAACATTCAGAATAGTGCTTTGAGTGCATTAAAAATCCAAGTGACTTTTGCTCTTGTTCTTGAAATTGAAGGTCCACTGTGTTCCCGTCTGTGGTGTCTGCAGCTGCCCGTGTGTGTTTGGGAGTACATCCAGGCCTAATGGCAGAATATGGAAATGTAACATAATATTCATAAGTGTTTTCATTAGTGTATAACCACCTGAAAATAAGAATTGTGTTTCTGTTACTTTAGAACGAAGCCTTTATAGCACCTCCTCTTCTGTGGAGTCATCCGTGTTTCACCAACATGTATCCAAATGGATTTTTTAGATTCACGTCTAATGCCATTTTAACTAGAATTCTAAAATACCAAATAATAAGAATTGTGTACTTAAATTCTTAAATTCTTCAAACAATAAGGAAACCCTGTCTCTGATGTTTCTCAAAATTATAACTTATATGAATAATAATTAATATTAATATGTCTCAGTCCCACCCAGTTTGAATACAGCCAGCGACCAACCCCTATAATTAATCAACACCGATCATAAAATCATCACTGAAGAATGAATCGCACGTACTGCACAATTAAAATTCAAGCTCAGGTCTTTTTCCAGCCATAAATATCTGAACAGCATATTTATATATCAAATATACAATTTTGAATAAACTGAAATTAAAGTAAAGCCAGTAAAACTAGGGCTGTAGCCTTATAGTGAGAAACATTTTCAATAAGTGTCTTTAAATGTCACTAAAATGAAATTAAAATAGGAAAACTTGAAATATGTTTTTGAAAATACAAAGGAAGCACAGCCAATCTGATATTGTTTAAATACCATTTCAGTCAATAGAACCTGTTGTGCAAATATCAAAATCCAACTGAAGGCAACTAATCATCTTATTTTCTTCGTATAAAATAAATCACCTGACTGGATTCCCGTTTGATGCATCAAAGTTATTTAGTGGTGTCGAGTCTTACGTCTATGCTTTAATTTATTTCCAATATGTTTTGTACAAAGAAAGTTCATATTATTCATGTTCTTATGTCAAAGCCTGACCTCGTCACTTTGAGTTCATTTTTACATTTTAGTTGTCTTCATATCTTCATCTTTTTCTTAATATACTACTCCTCAGATTATGTGTTTTGTATGTGCTGTGCTCTGTGGCAGTGAACTTCACAGTTTTATTTTTCCATGTCAGTTTCCCTCTCTGTGAATGCTTGATGTCTCCGGTCTGTTTCAAAGTTATGACATGAAGCAGACTAGACTTTGTCTGCTCACATTGGCTCTGAGTTGTTTTATGACACGGATCAATCAGGGTTTGGTTTGGTGGCTAATTCAAGACAGACTCAACACAGTAATCGTTGAATTTCTGAGCCACCTTTATGAAACACCTCTGATCTTTTTCTATGTAAGAATCAGATCTGCAATCGAGCACTGGAGTACAGAAGAGTACTTGGGCCTGGCATAACGGGAAAAAAATGGGAGGAGGAAGTTTTTGGTTTTTCTGGGAATAAAGTTGAAATGTCAAAAATGTCATTGTCGAATTTATATCAGGCTAAAGAAAATATAAAGGAGAAAGATTTTTTTACTTTCAGTGTATAGTCAGAATGTCGAGAATAGAGCTGAAATACCATTTTGACTATTCTTGAAATTGTATTTCAACTTCATTTGTGAAATTTCAGCTTTATTCTCAACATTTCAACTTCATTTTCAAAACTGTGGGTCAACTTTATTCTCAGCATTTCAACTTTATTTTCGACATTTCGACATTCTCAACATTTCCACTTTATTCTCAGAATTCTATTTCAATTTCATTCAACTTGTTTTTTTTTTTTCACTTTTTCCCTGACATTTCAGCTTTATTCTCAAAATTCTGTTTCAACGTTATTCTCAACATTTCAACTTTATTTTCAATATTTTATTTCAACTTAATTCTCAATGTTTTGCCTGTACTCTTGATTTCAACTTTTTTTTTTGCACAATTTCAACCTCATTCTCAATTTTGTTTCAGGATAATTTTTGACCTTTCAACTTAATTCTCAACATTTCAACTTTATTCTGGAAATGTAGTCTTTATGATCAGCAAATTGTATCCTCAATTCCTGACATTTTCACTTAATTCATCAAATTGTATTTCATCTTTGTTCCTGACATTTCAACTTTGTCAAAATGCAAATTAAAATATTTTTCCTCATGACTGGCCCTGACACTTTTCCGCACTGGAGGGTGTGAATAGCCACACAGAAACTAGAGCATCAACCACACGGAGCTTCTTGTTAACCACCAGCATAGATCTAGACTCGTTTGTCTCCAGTGGTTAGTTTCTTCTCTGTATGTTGACACTGCCAATGCCAAACAACACGTTTGCTCTCGCTGAGCAGAGTTAGAACCAGGCCACACTTCCCTCAGGGCCTTGCCACCATCCCATGTAAACAAGTTGCTGCAGTGTATATTAGCAGACACTTTGATGTCACCAGCTGACTTAGTTTCTCTTCTCTTACGCTTAAATATTTTATTGAGTTAGGCTCATTCACAACACTGGAGTGAGATATCGACTATAACAAGGCCCGTGAGTGCTGACTCTTTTAAAACTCAAAGGGATACGTTTATGTTGTGGTGTTTGGTAATCACAAACATGGCGGCAACTCATACTGTATGAAAATGTTTTCCAGTTGATCACTTTGAGTTCGTGAAGGGCCGGTGATTGTTTAGGGGCCTCCAGGAACCCTTAAGTGCCCTCAGACTGTGAGGAACATGTCTGTGCTGGACTGCTCGGGGGGCTCTTGATGTACATGCCTTTCTTTCTGTCATGCTGTTTTAAACGTGCATCTGCCTCCCTCTTGTGGCTACTTTAATTAAATGCAGGACCACTTGCTGAACCACGGATTCCCTCACAGGAGCCTCACGCTCCCTCCTCTGAGAGGACACACATGATGACAGGGAGATGTGTCTGAGAGAGAAATTTACGTTTTAAACACACCATTAACTAAACACCTCTGTTACAAAATTAACAAAACAGACTGCGTTTTTGCAGAACTGTACTGCACTGGATTGAGGTTGTTTATGCACAAGATGAGTCATTTTGGAATCACATTCATGTCGGCTGATTTTATTTAACTAGCCTGCTTGTGACAGTCATACCAATTACAATTTGTCCCTGTGCATGTTTCCCAGTTGAGCTCAAACTCTGAAACAGAGATCACGATCATGAGAGTAATGTGAATATGCTACACTAATTTTTTACATCCTTTTTCGTATTTAATTAGCTAACATTTAAGATTCAGAAATGAAAACTTGCAAAGGTTATATTTTATTTTTATACACCCTTTATTTAAACAGGTAATCTCTTTGAGACACTGAGCCTCATTTTCAAGCGAGATTGTGAACATTAATAAAGCCTCAAACAACTATTTGCTATGTAATGATATAGTGGAGTAATGAAGTCCTGAGCAGAGAATGAAGTCATACTCCCTCTGTGTCTGTTGTAAACTCTGGTCCTTGTTTTTGTAGCTGGTCCAGAATTCATGTGTAAGTCAGTGCATGTGAGTCCCTCCATGTGAAATGTCTGGCTTTTTTCTTTTTCTTTTAACCCAGTGAACAAGGATTTATACACAACCAGAGTTGGTGATTGTTGGAACAGTGGAGAGACTAAGAAAAAGTCAGTTTTGGTGATTGTTACTTTGTTTCTGTCGAGTTTGACTGAAGTGCATTTTATGATGATAAAATGTTTCTGTAAAACGGATTCTGATGAGCCAACTTTAAAGGACATGTGTAAGATTTACAGCAGAATATGTCAGAAACTGAAGATAATATTCATAAGAAATTTTTTGTTACCTTAGAGCAGCAGTCCCCAAACATCTGCAATTCCACAAACATCCATTTTAATTGTAACATACAACAATACAAAAAGATATGAATGCATTTACACCTTTCCCAATACAGATGCAAATTCTATACCCTTAAAAAATTCTCTGCCAGAGGAAACCTCAATTCACGCATTTCCTAAATGCTGGGAATTTTTATGACAAATTAAAGGCCCTGACTGATTGACACCTATTTTTTCTCCCACCACCACCAGAAACTCTGCCTCTTATTGGCTAGTTTTGGCTGTTTTGCATGGACATGAATACAGGTCTCCCCTGAGATTTTGGCTTGTCCTTTGGTGTGCCTTGGCCACCAAATGTTTGAAACCCAACATGTTAGAATGAGCCATTTGTATCAACGGATGGAGCAAGATCTCTCCATGTTGCGCCACCATGTTTCTACAGTAGCCCAGAAGAGACAAACCAGACACACAAGTTTTCGCAGCTAACATAGCTTCTACTACAAACTTGAAAGGCCACTAACACACACACTTTTCCAGTAAGCCACTGAACAGCAGTTTGCAAGTCCTGCAAGTCAGACTGTCTGCTGTATTAAAAGCCCATTACAATGTAAGTGTATGAGTTTTTAACTCTTGTTTTTTGTACTGCAGTACAAAATCTTTTAAATTTTGAATTATTGAAAATTAAATTCTATATTCTAACCACCATTAAGTGAAACACTGACTAACGTAGGATTTATAGCACCCTAAATCACTTTCATTTCAACAGTATCTGTCTTATGTGTCATGACATATCTCCCAGTGAAGCAGGATAGACAGGTGAGATGTAATGCTGGGAGGAATTTGATATGAATGTGAGTAGGTGTGTCATAACTCAACATAACATGCTGTTGCCAACTAGTTTACTATGACTCTTAGCTTTGTGCTGCTGAAAGTTGTTTTTGTCCAATATTTAAAGGGATAGTTCATCCAAAAATGAAAATTCAGTCATTATTCCTCACCCTCATGCTGATTGAAGGTCAGATTGAGTTTTTAAGTCCACAAAACACTGCTGGAGTTTCACAGGAAAACAACATTGTAGAATCTCCCAAACAGCTGAAGTGAATGGTGACCAGTTTTGACCTGATCCTTGGATTGGAGCCAGGGGCGCCGCCAGGGGGGGGGAAATTAGGACGATTCTAAGGGCCTGGGCCTGACAGGGGGCCCTTTGAGGGCTATCAATATTATTTTAATAGTATTATCTATCTAATCTAAAATTGGGAGATTCTGCAACAGTTTTCCCGTGAAACTCCAGCAGTGTTTTGTGGACTAAAAAAACTAAACCTGACCTTCAGTCGGCATGAGGGTGAGCAGATAATGACTGAGTTTTCATTTTGGGTGAACTGACCCTTTAACACCTTTATGGTCAAATACCTACAAAACTAATGGCATTCCCATCATCCATTAAATGCTTAAAAAACAAGTGAAATATTTTTTCATTAATTAAAATCAATGCGGATTTTGTGACAAACCCCACATGAGCTTTAAAACTCAGGTCTGAGACAAAACTACACCAATGCTTCTTGCTTGTTGGTTTGGAGAAAGTCCAAGGGAGTTTAATTTTGTGACAGTTTTTTTATGACTTAATTTTTTTTTAATCTTGGTTAAGCTGCAAAATGTTTTATGACATCCAAACATTGGTATCTAAAATACATTTTTGAAGGGAATCAGTTGGTCCTGTGTCATCATCAGGAGTCATCAGGAGACTCAGCTACATCATAACTATGGAAAGAGATGCCGTGTTTCCTGATGACATCACAGAGGGGCAGCATATACAAATTAAAAAGAAGAGGCTGTAAAAATCTAACCTTTTGAAACCCCACAGGTTATTTTGTAGGTTTTGCAAAGACTCTGTCAGAAAGATAAGAGGAAACCCAGTTAAAAACCGTACCTCTTGGCCCGGTGTATTCTGTCCGGTGTTGTGCAAGTTCATATTTTAAGAGCTCACTCAAAGTTCACTTCACAGAGATTAAAATGAAGTAGTTCACTATTATAGTTCACAATTTTAAATATTGAACTAAATTTACAGACTTGTTAATAAACTTGTTCATGTCCTCCATTTTTTTTCTTTTTGAATTTTGTTTATTTCTTTTTATTTAACTTGAAATAGAACCTTCTCCCAGAGATGCTGGAGTCTATATAATGACATCATAGAAAATGTGTGCGTGATATTCATATTTTTGTATTAATTAATAATAATAATTTAATTTTTTAAAACACTGCCACTGGGACCAAATGTTTATCTGTTCAAGTAATGTTCACCTAAGATCCATTTGTGAATTTCTTCTAGATCTGCAAGTGGGTCTGTGGCAAATCCAGAACTTGAAAAAATCCTTGGCAAACTGCTCCATTCTCATGTCATGCTTGATAAAAAGAAGTATCTGTATCTCCCCTTATAATTTAGACTGAGGGGGACATATTTGGAATAGATCTTAGAGCTGTATGGTACAATAGAGCATGTGTGGATTAGGCCTATTTAATAATGCGAGCACAAAGGCACTCTGTTCTTTTAAGTCTTTATGGGATTTCATAATGTGTGTTTGTGTGTGCGGATGTGAGTGTATATGCGTGTGTGTCACACATGAGAGGCCGTTTCCTGTCGATACTACTCCACACATCCCCGGTTCCTTTTCCATTGTAATTCCTTTAATTAAAGTGATTTTATTCACAGGCACACAGCTGGCACCGGCTACTTTCCATTAGCCATCTGAGTGGACGCCTCGTTCAGTGGGAGGACCCGCACTGGGGCTGCTTCCTATGGAGCACACAATACTATTTTCATCTCCCAGCTGAGTTTGTTGTGTGTTTTGAATTTATTAATCATTGATTTTAATGTGCTGCCTCTTGACAGTGGCAGCTACCCACGCATTAATTAATTCCTGCTTCCCAGCCTTACAAAATGGCATTTAAAAACAATGAGAGGTCGGCTGGTGTTTCCTCTGACCTATAAATGGAAGGTGTCAAAAAGCAAAATGTCAAAATTTGCTTTTATTTGTTCTTCTCTTGGCGGATTTTATTGCCTCCTTTTATTTGATAGAGCAAGATAGAAATGAGGTTATTTTAGGTCTATTGAAACGATGTGTAAATACAGTTGTGTCACCTTTAATATTCCGCTCGTCTTTTTGGGAGGTTGTGAAATGCAATAATGTCTCTTTTGTCGGGCATGTTTCCCTCAGTGCACCTGCTTTGCATACGGCATCTGCCAGGAGCACTCTCAAAGGAACTGTGGGTCTTAAGTTGAGGATAAAGGTGCATTGCCATCAACAATAGGTAGTCTGTGTTTATCCTTTGAGGTCTTAAACAAGTATGTGTACAAAGATTTGCCTGCCGTGAATTGGTGGAAATAGAAAAAAGGAGATTAGATCTTAAATTAAGCATATGGTGCTGGAATTTGAATGGTGTTGGGATTTGAATGTATTTATGGAAGTATATTCTTTTTTTATTTATTGAGCAGACCTGAATTGTTCATCCATTTAAATGAGTGACTGGTCTGTGTGTTTGAAGAGATAAAAGCTCGCTCTCATAATCCTTATTGACACTCTGGGATGCGTAAAGACAGCTATTGCTAAGTCCCTGCAGTGCCCTGCCCCATGGAAAGGGCCTCATCCCTATTCACAGTGGGTTGTTTAAAGCTAAAGATTTCCTGACAGATTGCTCTCAACAGATTGATTAGCACATGTTGTGAGAGAGACAACTACCCAAACTGGGTTTGTGTACGTTTTGCATGTCCGCGTGTGTGTCTGTGGGTGCACGGCGCCGCTGCTGTGCGTGCACGCAACCTGAGAGCGAGGTGGGGTGGGGAGGGGAGCCGTGGAGTGCTTATCGCACGCTTCAAAAAGCATTCCTGCTATAATTAAAAAAGCAAACAACCACAGTCGTAACCTGATGGCATTTAGTGGGAGCCCCGCGGAGCTTCGGCACAAAACCGCGAACAGTGCTGACAGCTGCAAAAGATAATACACTCGCTCCTCTCAGCTCACCTCTATCATACTCCAAACGGCTGTTACGTAGACAGACGAGAGGTAAATAGATACTGTGTTCATACACACACTCACAAAAAAGTGCTTATGCTTCAGAAACCTATAGTACAGTCAGGCTGATCTGTTTGGATCGCAGCACAAAGACGGTTTGATACAGTTTTGCTTTTAAAACGTTTTCCAGTCCACATTACTGAATACAGGCCCTGAAAGGTAATTTGTAATGTATTCCATTAGATTACTCAAGTTAAAGGTACTACAAGAGTTTTTAACTGGTTTATGAAACAGCCTCGGTTTATTACTGATGCCTCTAAAGGACCTACATAAGCAGACGAGGCCGTCTGCAAGATCGCCTATGTCTACTTAGTTATTCTTGATAGTTGCCAACGGTTCAGATTCTCTGTGAAATCATATGAAAAGAGCCTGTGTTTATATTTTATACAGCAAAGTTACAGTGAGTAGTACATCAGAAAGTTAAGAAGAGGCAGGAGAAGATTTTTGTTTAGGCAATTTTGTTTGTACTTTGTGGTTATGGTGGTGGAAATGCTACCTTTTTGGCCTCCAAAATCAACACAATATGAAAGTTCTATGTGGTAGCTTTAAGTAACATATTTTAAATACTTTTAGAATCCTTCAAAATCGTCTTGCTCAGCTCCTTTGTCTGGGTCATTCTGAATGTAGTTAACACATTTACAAATATAGAAACAGACAACATGACAACTCACAGAAAGTGGAGCCAGAACACCTATATTGCCCCCTGCTGGCTGGCTGCAGTACAGGTCATAAATCCTGCCTCCCTAATATTGATAATTAAA
Source organism: Lutjanus erythropterus (assembly GCF_056507025.1). NCBI lineage: Eukaryota > Metazoa > Chordata > Actinopteri > Lutjaniformes > Lutjanidae > Lutjanus > Lutjanus erythropterus. Next base: position 43,792,082 of record NC_139317.1, on the reverse strand, counting down.
ACATCAAAGTATACGTCAAATCAGTTTAAAATTATTCTCTAACATGGTGTCATTTTGGATGGTTCTTATCATGCCGGTGCTTGTTCAAGTATTAAATTTCCCAATCAGTTTGGTTTTAATTAGTCATTTGATGCAATAAAAAAAAGAGATTTCATTCCATGATTGACAGCTGAGCTCTGCACACAGTTGAGTCAGACGGCTGTATGGGTGGAAACTTGAAAGCGCAGCTTCAATCCTGATCACTACTTTGCAGACTCACTAGACACCAGCGCAAGATGTCAGTGCTGGTATCTGAGATATTTTGGCTTCATTTTTCTACAGTGAGAGGAAATGTGAGGCAGCGTCCATCTTTATTTATGTCACTGAGTTAACACATCCTTGCATATACCCCTATACACTGCATATACCCCTTTACTGTTCTCATGAGGTCACATAGAGTCGGAGACGGTTTTGAAAGTCCAAAGAATATAAGCGAGTGAATATAAGTGCTGAATAAACAAATTTTATTTGTGGCTCATATCGGCCACAAATATCGACAAGGTAGTCACTGAACTCCAACTCTGGAGTGTGTGCTTTCGGAGCAGTGGGTTAGCAGTGGGACAGTTAAAACAGCTGATCAACTGACAGTGTAGGACTCATCGCTTGTCATTTTCAAAGTGTAATGTACTCGTCTTCCGCTCGGCATTCAGTGTTTGAGCAGCCTGCAGGCAACCTGCCTGAGCTTTGAGTAGTTGAGGAGTTGATGGAGGGAAATAACTCGCTTCAACCATAAAACGTACATTAAATATGTATTCAACATAATTAATATACCATATATGACTGCAAGTCACTGTTTAGACTGCAGTACTCATTTTTGTACACTTACATATTGCTCCTTTAAAGTTACCTTAGGTGCTTCTTTGAACTACTTTGACATGGAGTCTTTTGATGCAGAGAGCAGCTTGGTTGCACTGCACTGTAATGCATGTGTGTAAAATGTTCTTTATATTTGCATGCCAAAAACACATTCCTGACAGTGTCCTAGCTGTGCATGTCCTCTTGTGTGCTGTGTGGCTAAGTGCACTGCAAACACACAAATATATTGCACATTTTTAAAAATCTGTTTATGGGAACTTCGTGCCACATATGCATTTTAAAGAAAATAAAACAAAAACAAAGTAATCTGTTTTAAAGGCAGTAAGTGTATCAGAATACCACTACATTTAATCTGTACCAGAATATAGTTACTCATATTTTGTATATTAAATACGTAACTCCATTACTTGTATTCCGTTACTCCCCAGCCCTGCTGATGTACCCGGATCTGTGAGGTCAGGAACCATTTTTAGAAACAGCTGTAAAATAATCAGCCAAATTGGTTTGATACAGAGTGTGTGACTTCATTCAGGAGCGTTCACACATCCACACACACTCTGCTGTTCTGTGCTACAGATGCGAGGCCTCTGGCTCAGCCTCGCTACAAAGTAAAAATAATCATTCCCATGCAAATGCACTGTTTGACATGTTCAATTAGACCCTTGTGAAGAAAACGATCGGCGCTTTGAAGAGAGACAGTTCCCACTGTTAGTGCACCTATGAAGCCCTAAAGCTGCTTGGCCTTTCTCCCCCTCCACCTCCTCCTCTCCCTCCCTCGCTGTCCTCCCCGTTCCAGCCTCCCCTTCCTGTGCCTGGCCTCTAAAGGGAGAGAGAAAGAGAGATCCATCGATCAGGGCGATCGTTGAGCGCCCGCCCCGCCTCCTGCCTCCTGCCTCGCATTGTTTTTATCTCATCTCTCAACCCTGTTGCCATGGCACTGAAGATGGCACTTCAACCCTTGTGCTTAATGATCTCTTGGATGATAGCCTACTTGTCAGGCATTCATGCCCTGTTCTGTTGAAATGCAAGACAGAGAGGAATGAGCTGCTGCTGCTGCTAGTGGAGGGGAGGGCTGCTTATTTGAACATTTTATTCTAAGCTTAACTGGTAGTGAACGTGGCGTTATGGGTTATTTACCAAATGAGCTGTCTTTAACAGCTGTTTTGTTTCGTCTTCCTGGCCGGCTGAACCGTGTTCTTCGAGATGGACATTGAGAAAGACAGAGAAGCCAATTTGCATTCATTTAGTGACTCCTTTTGTTTTGCGGCATTACTTTAAAAGCCATCCCTCTTTTCTGGCAGTTCAGTGCTGGGTGAGGGATTACTCATATAAATAGCTGCCATTGATTTGACTAAGAGAATGCTTTGTGTCATTATGAAGGCAGAAAATCCTAATTTGGAAATTGGAACACAAAAAAAAGAGCTGAGCGTTCAATTCATATCCATAATCCACCACATTGCATGAAATCAGGGGTGTCGCGTTACAATGCTTGATTTTAGTCATCGCTGTGATGGAGACAAAGGTAGCGCCTGGAGCCATCATGGCGGTGCTACTCAGTAAGGGAATGTGTCATTTTATTATGTTTTATCTGGCAGCCTCCCTCTGTGCTTTGCCGTGTGGAAGGCCTGTGCAGAGAGCACGCAGGGGCTGTGATCCTGGAAGACTGGGGTTAAAGACACCAGCAATCGCCCTGAATCTCTGACAAAAAAAAGTGAATCATTAACAGCAAATATGTTCAAATGTGGATGCAGTCGCGCCTAATCACGTATAACTTGAGGGAGATGATGTGTGCAACAATGCCCTCCCCCCGGTTATTTAAATATGGATTCAGGCGTCTCACTCAGTCAAACACATTAGCGACTGCTTATTGATTGAGATTCCTGGAAAAGAAGAGATATGCCAGCTCGACATCGCCGGAGATGTTCGATCATATCTGACCTATTATTCATGTGTGGCAGGTTAGGGCTGTTTGTATTTTCTCTTGGTGTGATTCCCCTCTATGTTCTTAGGGATTCTCTCTGATCAGAGTGCTGATAAGATAACTTTGATTGGTTTCTTGATTATCAGAACATGACTGTTAATATGGTCTAAGATTAAAGAATGGACAGGGAGGAGGCTTTAAAGGTGCAGTAAATGTGTCTGGAGAAATACAGGTGATTGTTGAGTCTCATTTCCAGGTTGTCAAATACTTAATCCAGTATTATACTTTCCACCTCTGTAAGTGTGCAAGGGTCCACTCTGTGTAACTTTCTTAATCAGAGGGTGTACGTGTAAGCTCTGTGTGGACATCTACGTACCTTTAATTTGCTGTGACCATGCAGACGTGTCTGCGACTTGTCCACAGAGCCTCTACAAACACTGATTTAGTACACATGTTGAATAGGGATTAATATAGTTTCAGAAAATGAGACATTTTCTGTCCTGGGAACAGAAGCACAGTATCCTGGGAAGCCTGGGATATGTGTTTGTTTTTAAGGTATACCTTCAGCTGCAGTCACACGCTGTTCATATTTCAAGCAACACTAAATGCAACAAGGAGAAATATGGGTTCCCAAGATGCGGCTATACGGTGATATTAATAATTACCAAGACAAAAGAGCTGAATTTATGTTAATCAACATTAAAATGAATAAACTGCATGTGCAGCATGAACGTTGCTATAGGTGCAAGAATGAAATGCCAAATTCATTGTCATGATATTTTACAGTTCCTCATTGTATAAACTACCAAAACTCTTTAAAGGAATCATTTGGTGTTTTCAAAGTCATTCTATTGAGCTGAAACAGATACCATATTCTTTTTGCGTTCAGAGGCTGCTGGTGTGACTCCAGCAGAAGGCTGTGTGCCACAACAGTCAGCCTAATGAAGTCAGTGATCAAAGTTAAAGAGCAAAACTCTAAAAAAGTTCTTACCCACTTGGTGTGAGATTTCAGATGGATTCTTCTGGAAATTATTGGCCATCTTTCCTCAGCGTTGCTCTGAGATAGGCGCATTATACTGTTGAATGTAAACCCGTCATATGCTGCCATGTCTGCCAGTTGTACACTGTCAGTAGTGTTTGAATAAAGCATGACCCCAGTGTTCTTGCACGCTTTGAGCTTTTACTTGGAAATTTGTCTGAGATGCCAAATGTGGTGACAAACTGCTTGTTGAACCTATGGCGCATTTGATCCCTTTTTTCACGAAGCGCATATTTTGCGTTTCTGGTTTCCCATTACTATATTTCACTAAGGGGTCAAGAGGGTCTGCTAAGATCTGCGTAACATAAAGGTGTCATCACTGTGTGCACATCCGCATACCCCCGATTTCTTGTGACTACACGGACCTGTTCATATAGCCACTACAAATGCCGATCTATTACGCATGTGTGGAACAAGTCCTCCAAGTGGATTCCAGGAAGTAGTATAAACAGAATAAATGTAAATGCATCAGTTTGAGGGTATGATCCAGCCATTGCATTTTGGGAATGAGACTCTACAATCAACAATCTTACCGACCTGTGATAGGCCAAAGTCTCCTGTCGCAGGCTAGATTTTATAAAGTCTGAAAACAGAGCCAAGAGGAGAAGTTGAAGTCTAACTTTCTCTCAGACCACTTGAATTCCATTATGCTTAAAGGCTATTATTGAAATTTTTACCAATGATGCCAAAAATAATCTGCCTACCTTAGCTTTAATGTATAATCTTTCGTATCAGCTCAAGAGTGAAAACACTCTGATCCACTGATGGAAGGATAACTTCTAAGTGTAAGTTTAGTGTGTCATCACTTTGAGAGGATGAAGAGCAGTCAAATATAGCCCTGGTCTGAGTTTAGTTAAATGCGTTAGCTTGTGTTTTGTCTCCTGAACACAGACAGGCAGCATTATGAAGCGACTTAATCCTCTCCTCCCTTACAGAACAGAACACAATGAAAAACACACTCCTCGTTTTATCTGCTTTTATCCCCCTTTGTGCTGAAGAGCTTTAAAGAATCAGCGTCTTTATCTCTCCCCCACTCCCCATAATGCAATAGGGCGAATGCTTCCTGTGTGTCATAAATAAGGTATTGAAAGGTCCAATTGAATTAAACTAAAAGATCTGGGAAGAAAATGGGAAGTACTCTCACTTTTTCCCTCTCATTTTTGACGGCGGGAATTGCTGTAAATTGACACTGAAATGGTCCGTCTCGCCTCAGCCGCCCTCCCTTAACCCCCCGCCACCCACCTCCCTCACTGGCTCCTTACGCCCCCTCAGCGCAGTCGGATAACGTGCATATTAACGGGCTCTGGACAAAGTGTGTTGAAATGGGACAGAAATGCAGTAAATGAGAGATCCATTGTCTAGCAGATAGCATTTCCCCTCATCAGAGCGGCTTGCTTGATTTCCTCCCCTACTGACGCTTGATGGGTTTATGACGTAGCCACTCCAAATTAACTGACCTTGGCCTTGCTGTCTGTGCACACACACACACACACACACACACACACACACACACACACACACACACACTGCACCCAAGAAAACATCTAAACTGTATACAATCTAGCTGTATTAACTGATTCACAAGCTCTCAAAAATAGCATTTGTTTTGAGTGATGGACGCTTAAAACTAATTCATATTTTTATAGTGTTTATGTGTAATGTAAAAGGCATCGCTTGTTGTGAAGAAGCACTGACTGTAAATAAAGATGGATGCCCCATCTCCAGTTCCTCCCACTGTACAAAAATAAAGCCAAAATATCCCTGATATAAGTGCTGCCATCTTGCACTGTTGATGTCATTTGGTGCCAGAGACTGTGCAGTAGTGATCAGGGTTGAAGCCTCAGTATTAAGGTCCCGCCCATACACCCAACCGACTCAATAGCGAGCAAGGCCCAGCTGTCAATCATAACGTAAAACCTGCTTTTTGTATCATCAAATTACTAATTAAATCCAAACTGATCAGAAGAATGAACACTTGAACAAACATAGGCGTGATAAGAACTTCCTAAAATGACAGAAACCATCTTTAGGGAAACTTTATTTGACGTGTACTTTGACTTTGTTAGGAGCACCTCCATAAGTGGCTAGCTGTCTGGAAGAAAGATAAGCACCACTTGTCTTTTCACCATGATGCAAGAAAAAAACCCAGAACAAGAAGTAGCTTCCAGTGACAATCCCTGGCCACAACTCTCATACCAAAATCTAAAATACCAAAAAAGACAATAGTTACATGATAAAGTGCTTTCTGTGTCTCCTGAAAAACATCGACTTTTAAAAATTCCTCTCCTCACCTCTGCAAACACATTGAAGCAAGTTGCTTATACTGCAGGTGAAAATGAAGTTAGCTAGCTAATATTAGCTATGTTCATTTTTCATGTGTAAAGTTAAGCTTTGACATTATAGATATGAACTTAGCTTGAAGGTAGTGGTCTGGTTGGCTTTAAATTAGGTGTGCTTTAGGTAAGGGATAATGTACAGTGAGCAGGTCATTATGATGAAATAAACCCCAACAGGGTGACGCAGGACTTGTATCATCCTGGAGGGTTTATTACATTATAATCACCTGCTCACTGTACATTAACATTAACCCTGTTTATTACATGGTTGCTTACTGAAAAAGTCAATATTTTGACTCAAAACATTTATTTAAACTTTTGTTATTGTTTTGTTGTTGATTTGATTGTTCCTCCAGAGTCTATAGCTACATTCAAATAGGACGTGAATTTGTAATTATGACACAGAAGTGAACAGAACCTCGTGACCTCTGAGCTCAGAGCCATCTTTCCAGGCATCAGAATCAAGTATTTAACAAAGCAGTGTAATAAAAAGCAGTTAACAGAATGTAAAGCCAACTTTAACGGTAACTTCACTTTCGTATTTGCAGTACACTCTAAAAAAATATCAAAATGTAGAGTAACTTTTAGTAATTTATTAACCAGATATTTTCACTTTTACTTGAGTCATTTATCTGAATGACTGTACTTTTACTTGCAGATTTTCAGTACTTTACCCACCACGGCTGCCAAGGAGATTATGTTTTCAGTGCTGTTTGTTTGTCTGTTTGTCAGCAGGATTGTGGAAAAGCCAGCGGTCCAATTAGTATGAAATTTGGTGGAAGGATGTAGAATCGGACAAGGAAGAATCTATTAAATTTAGGAGGTTTATACAGGAGTTATTCTTCATTTTCATTAACATTGTAAGAGAGGTCATTTGTCCACTGTGCTTTCTGAATTCCCTTCTGCTTTCATATGTATCCTGGAGTCTGACTTGCACTAAAACTACTGTCACATTTAACACTGTCTATAAATGTGACAAGCAGGTGGAACTTTTTCCTCAGCTGAGCAGAAGACAAGAAAATGCAGAGTGCTGGTGTTTCCCATTGATACCTGTGAAATGTAGGTTAGATGTTTCGTGGAACTTGCATCAGTGTTTAGTGATTGTCATTTCTGCTTTAGCACGGCATTATGGGGATTCTCTTCCTTCGAGTGGCAACTGTCAGGGAATATTTTGGTGTGTCTGAAAAAAGAGAGATGCCTTGAATACACATGCTATTAATAATTAACTATGTGCTTTATTCCCCTTTGAAAGTTATTATGCAAAATTAATATTTCATACGGGTACAGGCTGTACATGACAACTGTGCTAAGACAAAGGATAGTAATGGCACAAAGTTTGACAAGTCTGTCTGGGCTTGCTCTAAAATCATTGGCCTTCATCTTATATTTAGTATTCAAGAGACGCCATGAGATGAATCTCTATTTTTGTTCACTTTCCTATTCATGAATTCTTCTTTCCCACCCTATGTGCAAAATATAAGAAGTGTTCTATTTTGAATGCGCAGTGGTAGGCTTCCCCTTTGGAGATGGTATAACTGTCATTAGCCCATCAGGATCTGGAAGCTGCTCTTGTGATCCACATCAGTCCCTAACACTTAGACCCTGAAGACACTCGGAGATCTTCAGAGACAAGACGCATCAGGTCGATGGCAAGTCTCTACCGACTCCTGAGGGGAATATCTGTCTCTTTTGCTGCTAAACGCTCTGCTGTGTTCACCAGCTAGTCACTGACTGTGATTCTGTGTTGTGTGGCCAGAAACAGCTCCAGATGAATGCTACTATTCATTTGGTAGTCTTCATAAAATGCATCAGGTTGATGGCAAGTGTGCCACTTTTCCTCTGTAGTCCATTATGTCCTGCCCCTTCAGTGTCTATTGTGCTTTAGCAATAAATATGAGCCTACTCTCAGTGAATTTGGTGGTAACTTTTCAATTTTGCTTTCTCTGCATCATTTCCTAATCTTTGTATTTAAGGTAAGACTTTTAGACGATACATAGTGATTCATTTATGTCTATTGTGTTTGCCTTCTCTGCAGATCTGCATCAAACAGTTGTTTGACTTATAGGGAGTTCACTTTAAAATAAAAATTCAGTCATTATCTATTCACTCTCATGCCGATTGAACGTCAGGTTTAGTTTTTTAGTCCACAAAACACTGCTGGAGTTTCACAGGAAAACAGCACACACGTGAATTGTGACCAGTTTTCAAACGTAACAAAACAACTGAATAAAAATACCTCCATACTGCTGGTCTGGTGTCTCCTAAACCCCAGACATGCTGAGTTGACTAAAAATTGTTATTTACACCATGTTTTTAGCCTGAATCTTCACTGTAGATCCTTAGCTTTTAGCTAACTCCAGCAGTGTTTTGTGGATGAACAAAATAAACCCAACCTTCACCTGGCATGAAGGTGAGTAGATAATGACTGAATTTTCATTTTTGGGTGAACTACCCCTTTAAGAGCAAATTTTGCCAATAATCATTTGAATATCACTCTTAGATGCACAGTATGTAAGTTCTGCTGCTTGGGGTCATAGATATATTATAATGAACTAGATAGTGAATGCAAACATGGTGCCCATTCAGTCCAGCGAGAGTTTCTCGCCTGGCACATAACCTGAAGAAATGTTCTAGTTTCCAGGTTTACTTCCTGGTTATACAGCTCACTGATCATGCACTGTAGTATCTCCCCATTTCCCCCCGCCTTTAAGTTCCCGCTCAGGCCATAGACTTTACATTGTGAAAATGTCACAGATATTTAAGAGGCTTTTTTTGGCTTGAGGAAAGTTTTTTTTTCAACTATAAAACCTGCATGGATCAAAAACCTATAATAGAAAGAGTCATAACTTACTTTGTTGGCAGTTTGAGGTGTCCTTTCAACAGTTTTACTGACATGTCTCCTATAACGGTGGCCGAAGGGGGAAAATGCTTTTTGGGCTGGTGGGGAATTTTCACTGCAATACCACAAGTGGCCACTGAAAAAATTGGTGTGAGGGTTAAGCAGCAGTGCCCTGTCTAGTTCTGTAATAAGTTTATGCTTGGGGTCCCTCAAATCAAAACAATAACAAAAACTTAGCTTGATGATGTCATAAAGTAGTATGGGATCATGGGAGTTGTCTTCATCGTTTAAACAACCACCATTACTGATGAAAATTTATTCACATATCTTTGCACTTCACAGACAAGCTAAAATATTTAAGTTTTACTCACTTAAATAATCTAGTACTAATCTAAAATGATAGCAATTATAGCAATAAGTGGCAAGTGAGAAACTCTGCTTTGAATGTATTATATATTTCTCCGGGTCTGACTGGAAACATTTAGGATGATGTAAGTACCTGACTCAACAAAATATATAATACAGGTCTAATCATTTTTAGACATTATACACATTAATGTGTATTATAGGTCTAACTATGGTTAAAAGGAACTAGGTTGTACAATGTACTGTCTGACGAAGAGTAAAGGCAAAAATGTTAAAACTTGTTCTGAAGGACAAAACACACTGTCATAGAAAAGAGTAAGATGACAGTCTGACTGACTGAGTTGTATATGTAAAAAAAAGCGTAGTTGTGTGAGAGAGAAGTTCAAATTCAATTGCTACACAAAGTGGGCATGCTTGTTAGATTGTCTGCTCTTGGAGATTCCAGAATTGTCAGATCTGGTGTTGGAAAGATCTGGGAGGGATAGCATTTCAGACGCCAGTAGAAGATCGAACAAGCACCTTGTTTGAAACATACTGGGGTCCAAAAATTCTTTAGACATGATCAGCGTTAAGAGTTATACTCAGGACAACTTCGGGCACAGTGCACAGGCAAAGTGCTGGGTAGGTTTCTATTACAAATGTGATTTAGTCAGTAAATGTGAACATAAAGCATTGGGCCAAAGACTGTTTGGGAAGAATGTACAGTATTTCAGCTTAAAACAAAAGAGGGCATTGGAAGTTAGCCTCCTTTAGCGACTTACCTGATATTATGTTTGTGGGCTGAAGTTTTTCTGATTTATTTATCCATCACAGGGTGCTTTCAAGTTATGTAACAGAAAGCAATCCTATTGTTTGTTACTTATTGAAAGGTCACAAATGAACAAGATCAACAGATAGAGGTTCGTAACAGTCAAGGCTTGAAACTTGAGCTCTGTGAACTGCCAGCGGTAGTACTCCTATTGAGTCAGGGGCAGGGCTGGAAAAAAAATAAGAAGGGCACCAGCACAGCAAAAGTAGAGATGCATTTGTGGTGAAACAGTTCCAGTGCCTGGTCTAGATTCAAATTGTTTCATTACGTGACTTTAAATACTTCAGCTACTAGACCTCTGTAATAAAAACACACTTGCACACTACCAGCCAACTATTTTACCATTTAGAAGCACAGGGAGGCTAACTTATTTTCTAACATGTCAGACAGGTAATATGGCACTGCACTGCATTTTCTCCACTGGAAGGCATCCTAAAGGGAACCTCACCACTTTTTCTCCATTGCAAGGGCCCCTAGAGGGCACCTCACCATATTTTCTCCACTGCAACGACCTAAAGGGCACCATAATTACTACACTGGAATGGCATCCTAGAGGCCACTTTATCATGTTTTATTGGGCCTTGGGCCACCCTAGAGGGCAATTTATCATGTTTTATCTACAACAGGGGCACCCAAAAGGGCATTTTCACTGTGTTTTTTCAAACAAGAATCTAATTCTGCAACAGAGGTTAAAGTTTTAGATTTACATTGAAGGAAAACTTGTGTTATTTGGGAAAACCATGAAGTATAAAACGAGCATTTTCATTTTGCACCTGACTGGAGACTGCAGGGTGATTGTCATTGATTGAAAGTAGGGGTGTGCGATATGACGATATTAGATCGTGAAGGATTAGAACGTGTAGACGATCTGCCAAAGTGAGGAGATCGTATGGATCGTTCAGGGGTCCCTAACAGGCGGACCCACACGCCGTCCTATACGGACCCGGACCTATAACTAATAAACTATTAAGAGATTTTAAATTTTGACGGGACGCTTCTATTTTAACTGGCGCAACTTTTCTAGTCTTTCCGGCGCTGGTTTAGCTGATCAGGAAACACACAGACCAACTGTAGAGAAGCTGCGTGTGGAGGAGACTGTTGTTAATGACGGAGTTTATTACAACAGTCGAAACTAACGTGATGGTTAATGACATCGAAATCAACCAGATGCTCTTATAAAATTAAACAACTGTATAAGGAGGCCTGTAAGTAAAACAGGAGAGTCTGTGTTTCTCTGTGAGAAACTTTCAGATCTTCTCACAGCAGAGTAAACAGGTGAGGGAGGAGAGGAGGGCAGACTGATCACTAATCAATCGCGGATGCCGTCGTCCTCTCGGACTGATTAAAAAACATAAAAATGTCAAAGTTGGTGACAAACCAAACCTGGATGTCCACACAAATAAAGTCTTTGTGTGAAACACTGCAGAGTTTAACACCGTGCTGTTTAAAGACAGTCATTGTCATTAGTTTGACAGAGACAGAGGGTTGTGTCTAGAAGGGAACCCTAGACCCGCGAAAGATCGCGTGAGTTTGATTATTTTAGTAGAAATAACGGACACAAATCTCGCGAGAGTTGCGCAAATAAAGAGTTACCTTCTAGACACGAGCGAAAAAGGTGCGCAGCTCCAAAAATAGAAAATCATGTCATGGTGTCGATGTTTTTAATGTGGCGGGCCGCCATAAATTAAACTATTCACTGATCCACAGAGAGTCACTGAAACACTGATCACTGACCTGCTGTGATGAAAAAAATACTCAGATTCTTTACTTAGGTTTTTTTACATTGTGGTATTAGTGTTTTTACTTAATTACAATTTAAAAACCTTGCATGTTATTGTTTTCTATTTTGAAAAATCAACATTTTTATTGCTGTTGTTGTACTTTAATGGTATTCTTGTTGGTATTTTTTGATGACTAAATACAGACCTGCAAACTCATAAGAGGAGAAAAAGGTGGCATGCTGGTAAACCAGTCCCCTGTTGGGGGTCTGGGAGCGTCTGTCCTGCTCCAGAAGAAAAATGTTGTGATTTTATCATGTTAACAAAACATTCTGGTGAAAAAAGGGTTAGTAACATCTTCTGTTTGTGGTTTCTGCAGACATTACTACCTTTATTTTTACCTTTGTGCTTGAAAAAAAAGTAGAAAGTAAAGTAAAAACAGTAAATGTAAATCTAAATACATAGCATAATACATAATATAAATAGATGTAAGATCGTGATAAAATTGAAATCGTGATTTTCTAATAAAAAAATCGTGATATGATATTTTTGTCATATCGCCCACCCCTAATTGAAAGTATTATAGTTGCTGCCTCTGCATTGCAACGTAACACAAAATTACTCATGACAGTCTGACCTATGTCAGAGTATAGCATGTACATGTATTATTTTATACAATGCTGTATAAAAGCTATTGGCTGCTGAAGTCTGAGGTGTTGTGATTACAACACATTTCCCTTTTTTAATTTTGTGCATCTCTTTGTCTCAACATTTCTTTCTCCCCTTCTCTCTCATTTGGTCCCTCTCTCTTCTCCCTCCTCCTCTCTTGTCTGACTCTCTTGTCTCATGATATGCCACAGAGAGACACAATTATCCACTTCATTTGAGTCATGGTGCTAATGGTTGAGACTGGCCTCTTGGGGAGTTTGGGGGGGGGGGGGGGGGGGGGTGATAGGTAGCAGTAATTGTAAATGGTGTAATGAGTGTGGAATGGCCACAATGTAGCGCTCCGCCATTACAGGTGACCCACTCCTGCCCCCCTCCTCCTCCCAGCATCACACCGACAACAAGTGAGCCCCCGTCCCCCACCCTTCTCGCTCTCTCTCCTTCAGGGTTCAGCTGAGACAGAGGAAATATTAGCCTCACAGACCATTACTCCCAAGTGGTTTGGCGATTGCTCCTTCTTGCCTCGTTCTGCGGGTGGCCCCCTCACCTCCTGTTTCACTTCTCGCCTAATCTGACATTTGTTTTTTCCCCCCAACTTTTGTCTTTTCCCTGACAGATCAAATTAACCCTGTAGCTCTGGGCTGGTTTCAGTGTTTGTACAAAAGCGTCTCATCAAGCCATGACATAGCACGTATTGCTCATACTCACAGGAATTAATTGTGCTGTGCGTTGGGCAGAGAAACAAAAGGAAAACCAGAAGGATGTGGGTTCATGAAATTCTTAGGAGGGTAATTCAACCCACTGTTAAGAGAGCTGTCCTACTTTGAAGACAAATTTTCTTCATACTGTATGATGGTATCCTGGTGAACATCAAAGAGGACATCAGTAAAGTCCCAATTTGAGAACTCATATGTTATCATCTGACAATGATTTTGCCTGTGGCGGCAGTGGCCAATGTTTCGGGGCTTCTAGTGTAGCTAGGGTTGAGTATCATTTGTTTTTTTTCCCAATACTGGTGCTAAAATGTTGCTTTCAAAACAGCTCTGGTTCCTAAATGGTGCTTGAACCAATACTTTTTGAAAAAGAAGCACAAAATGGCAGTCGATGACATGAAAGAACAGCGTTCTTTATTGCTGAGGCAAATTTGAATTTAAATTTGCATAATACATTAACTGTTAATAGTTAATATTTAAAGGATGTTGGGACGGTGAGCAGGTCATTATTGTGACATAAATCCCAACAAGATGATGCAGGACTTGCCACTCATTGCATGGTTACTAACAAAAAAAAATATATATACACATTTATGTGACACAATATACAGTATCTCACAAAAGTGAGTACACCCCTCACATTTCTGCAAATATTGAATTATATCTTTTCATGGGACAACACTGAAGAAATGACACTTTGATATGATGTAAAGTAGTCAGTGTACAGCTTGTATAACACTGTAAATTTACTGTCCCCTCAAAATAACACACAGCCATTAATGTCTAAACTGCTGGCAACAAAAGTGAGTACACCCCTGGGTGAAAATGTCCAAATTGGGCCTAATTAGCCATTTTCCCTCCCCGGTGTCATGTGACTTGTTAGCGTTACAAGGTCTTACGTGTGAATGGGGAGCAGGTGTGTTAAATTTGGTGTTATCGCTCTCACACTCTCTCATACTGGTCACTGGAAGTTCATGGCAAACCAGTCTGCCACCTCATGGCAAAGAACTCTCTGAGGATCTGAAAAAAAGAATTGTTGCTCTACATAAAGATGGCCTAGGCTATAAGAAGACTGCCAACACCCTGAAACTGAGCTGCAGCACGGTGGCCAAGACCATACAGCAGTTTAACAGGACAGGTTCCACTCAGAACAGGCCTCGCCATGGTCGACCAAAGAAGTTGAGTGCACATGCTCAGTGTCATATCCAGAGGTTGTCTTTGGAAAATAGATGTATGAGTGCTGCCAGCATTGCTGCAGAGGTTGAAGGAGTGGGGTTTCAGCCTGTCAGTGCTCAGACCATTCATCGCACACTGCATCATATTGGTCTGCATGGCTGTCGTCCCAGAAGGAAGCCTCTTCTAAAGATGCCCACAAACAGTTTGATAAAGACAAGCAGACTAAGGACATGGATTACTGGAACCATGTCCTGTGGTCTGATGAGACAAGACAAACTTATTTGGTTCAGATGGTATCAAACGTGTGTGGCAGCAACCAGGTGAGGAGTACAAAGACAAGTGTGTCTTGCCTACAGTCAAGCAGGGTGGTGGGAGTGTCATGGTCTGTGGCTGCATGAGTGCTGCCAGCACTGGGGAGCTACAGTTCATTGAGGGAACCATGAATGCCAACATGTACTGTGACATACTGGAGCAGAGCATGATCCCCTCCCTTCAGAAACTGGGCCGCAGGGCAGTATTCCAACATGTTAACAACCCCAAACACACCTCCAAGACGACCACTGTCTTGCTAAAGAAGCTGAGGCTAAAGGTGATGAACTGGCCAAGCATGTCTCTAGACCTAAACATCTGTGGCACATCTTCAAACGGAAGGTGGAGGAGCACAAGGTCTCTAACATCCACCAGCTCTGTGATGTCATCATGGAGGAGTGGAAGAGGATTCCAGTGGCAACCTGTGAAGCTCTGGTGAACTCCATGCCCAAGAGGATTAAGGCAGTGCTGGAAAATAATGGTGGCCACACAAAATATTGACACTTTGGGCCCAATTTGGACATTTTCACCTAGGGGTGTACTCACTTTTGTTGCCAGCAGTTTAGACATTAATGGCTGTATGTTGAGTTATTTTGAGGGGACAGTAAATTTACACTGTTATACAAGCTGTACACTGACTACTTTACATTCTATCAAAGTGTCATTTATTCAGTGTTGTCCCATGAAAAGATATAATTAAATACTAGAAGCAATGTGAGGGGTGTACTCACTTTTGTGAGATACTGTATCAACAAAATATTAAAATGATTTTATGACTTTATTTCACAATATTCACCTGCTCACTGTACATTATCCTGCTTATCACATGGTTATCTACCAAAAAAAATTGACACAAAATAATAATTTTAAAATGTCTTTAGTGATTTAATAATTATTTAATTGTTCCTCCAGAGTCTATGATCCATAGCAACGGTCTGTTCTTCATAGTAACGATCTGTTATACAGAAATAACAGACCTCAGAATGCTTAAACAATGCCATGTAATAAATATAAATATAAATAAACAGTAAACACACAACAAACTTACATAACAAATTCATCTGATAAATAAATCCTAACCCAACTACAATAAATTAACAGTACATAACAGTTTCAGTACCAATAACAGCAAAATAAATCAAAATTCTTGCTTCGAACTAAAGCAAAATTTTTTAAAGAATATTGTCAAATTTGTTAACATGAGAAAAGGCTACTGTCATTATCATTACTGGTCTCCATATCGTAGATATAAATGGCAGGTCATCATGACACATCTCATGGTGTCATCTAGCGCCATATTTTTTGTATGCAGATATAATTCTGGGGGGAGAAAAATGTCCCGTGTGTCACCAGATGCTTCTCCCATTTACACACAACTGTTTTTTAACAGTCGTTGAATGTCACGCTTGCTTTTGGGATCATTTCAATTGAAATACAGGTACACTTAAGACCATTAAGCTTAGCAGTGTTTTCCATAGTTACGACCCAGCGATTGGCTATCTGCTGCAAGAGCCATGTAAAGTGAGAGTTGCTGTAATATTAAAAAGGAACATTTATTAATGTGTCTGTAACGTTCGCACGAAAGGGCAACTATTTCAACAGATGGCTCAGACGTGTGGCACCAAAATGTGTAATCTGTGTTGTGATTCAGTCTGGTAGGTATGTAGTAACCAGTGCCATGCTGGCACCTGATTTTGGTTCCCTATCCTTCAGCCAGTGGATATCCAAGCCATTTTCCATGCTATGGTCATTGTTCAGTTTATCCAGTTAGCAACTAAAGATGCAAGAATGTTGTTGGCTAATCTCTATGAACACATTTCTGCATATAAATGCAGATAAATAAAAAAAGGGCAAATAAAAAACTACACTCCACACTAAAGAGACCCATCAGAGCCAAAGATAGTTTGACATTGTCTCCCAGCTATTATGATGTTTTGTTTTAAATGTCACCCTAATATTATGTTATATGAGTGTTATACATATATAACATATTTGCCAATTAGTGTACAGACACTGAGCCACAATGGATTGAGGGTGAGGCTAATGCAGCTAACATTAGCCATGCTACCACTGCTGCTGACTTAGCAGCTACAGGTAACAGTGTTTCCCCTAAGTTGGCTTTTGTCAGAGAAGAGAGTGATCAGTTGGATTTCAGCTCTTTACTGCATATCTGTGGCTTGTTAGTGACAGCCAGCAGTAACTAAAAGCACTGAAGGACTGTAAAATGAGATCAGCATACTCTCTGAGTGACTGTGTGACTACTAAACTGTTGCAGTAATCACTTTAACTGTGTGTTAACTGGGCTAATTTATTAACAGGCTAATTAATGAAATGAGTCTTTACTGACATTACAGCGGTACAATAAATACACTTAACATCAACAAGACAGAGCAACATTATGAAATACAGAGAAAGAGTTGAGTTTTATTCCTACATGAGCCTGACAGCACATCATCTGTGACTTCTGCACCGTGATGAAGGCAGAAACACACTGACAGGAAGCTATAAAATGTGTACTTTCAAAATAAAAAAAGGTCAAAATAGAAGTGTCTGAACAAAAACATCTGAAAGTAAAGAATTCACAACATAAAATATATTGTCTCTTTCAAAGGGGGCGAGGTCCCCCACCAAAACAATGGTAGAAACATTGGGTAAGTACAAATGACCCCAGAAACATTCAACAATGAATGTGTATAATATATGTATTCTATTATATCATATTATATTATCCCTACTCCAGCTGTCTATCAGCTAAGTAGTTCATGGCTATAACACTGACAAACATGGATGACATGATAGCTCCCCAAAATTGATGTCTTGATCACTTCCTTGTGGCTGGCTGCAGTATAGGTCATAAACCCCGACCCCTTCATGTTAGCAGATGGGGTATGGGCCAAAATAAAAAAAAATCAAAATACTCATGAAATAAATTTTTCCCGAAGTTTCCCCGAAGTTTCTGTCATTGTAAGTAGTTCTTATCACACCGATGTTAATTTTTCTGATCAGTTAGTGATTTAATGCTATGAAAAGGGGATCTCACATCATGATTGACAGCTGAGATCTGCTTGTGTTTAGGGCTGGGTATTGTTTAGAAAATTACTCTACCAGTACCAACACCAGTACCCTTAAAGTGATACTGGAATACTTCATTTGACATCTTTTGTCAAAGGTTTTTCTTTATGAAGAAGGCTTGTGGTGATTGGCAGTGAGCAAAACCTTATAAATAGTCTTTTTTTTTAGATCTGGGCACCAAAAGGATTGAATGCACGTATTGTTTGACTGAAGAAGTTTTGATTACTGCTTGGTACTGGGTTATTTCAATCGATACCTTAAAGGTATTCAGCACTGATACCCAGCTCAACTTGTGATTGAATTGTCTGGCTGTGTGGGCAGGATCAGTACTCGTACTGGGGATATTTTGGCTTTATTTTTGTACAGTGGAGATGTTTCATCCATCTTACTGTACAGTCAATGTCCTTTACACACAATTATAAATCAACTTTAAATTATGTTGTTCCAGTTCCCACCAGCCACAGATCGAGAACGGGACAGATAATGAATTACTAAACACAGCTTTAAATGAGCTTTTTTTTCCGCCCTGTTCCTCTCTCAATCACATAAACAGCAGCTGTTTGGGTGGTGAGGAATAAAAGAGGAGGAGGAGGAGGAATATGAGGAAGAGGAGCCGTTCCTCTCCGGTGGGCGATGACATCCCAGCACCTGCGCGGAGACAGGTGAGCGAGCGCACTGACGTTCCCCAATTATCACAAGTGACACAGTGTCAGCGAATTACCTCCCTGCTCACCGACGCCTGGAGTGCCGGGGAGCAGCGGGAGGCCCGACAAACCTCAGGCAACATTCATCGAAGAAAGCTGCCTGGCTGCCTGTGGAGGAGCAACACACACACACACACACACACACACACACACACACACACACACACACACACACACACACACACACACACACACACACACAGGTTTTCTGTTCCTTTTCCTACTCTCACATGATCCTACTCTCCACTATTCTTTTTCATTCTCTCTCACACACATAAACACACACTCGTGGATATTTCTCTCCTTACAATCTGCCTCCTTTTCTCTTTCTCTCTCTTTCTCTCTCTCTCTCTCTTTCACACACACACACATTCCTCTCCTGGTTAAGTGTGTGTGATGAGCTGCTTGTCATGGATTCCTGCTGTTTCAGAGTACGTGGGAGCGATATGTGCTCGCTTTAAAATTCCTCTATTAATTAACTGACCCCCCCTCAACCCTCCACTCCAGCCCCACCTTTCTCCCTATTGTAAGAGGTGTCAGTGTCCACGTGTCTTACATCCTTAAGTCCCTAACTGGCTCTTTTGATTTTGTTCAACAAGCAAGTTGAGTAGTTTTACTGAGTGATACTCTGGAAGCAGGAGCACCACCTGAAGGGTTCTCCCTTCTCAGTCCAATTTACCTCCTTGTGGTGTGTGACTTATGACCATCACTTACCAAAACACTTGTGGCTGAATAGGCTGTCTGAACTATTATATAACTTCTTTGGGGCGCTGAATGAGTGTAATCCAGTTGTAATTACTTTAAATGTCTATTGTAAATCAGATCAACTAATTTGGTGCCAAATACTCCTGGCTCTTAAAAAATTCAACTTGGAAACTCACTATATGATTAAAGCAACACATCCTCATACCCAAACACCAGAATAGTTTCATTGTCAGTTACGGGAGAGTACTGACAGCGACTGACTTACTGGACCTTAACTACGCTACACAGGTCACGTGACACAACTCACATGACATTGCACACATGATTTATGTTGTAAAATGGTTGCAGTTTGGTTAGGTTTAGGCACAAAACTACTTGGTTAGGTTTAGGAATAGATCCTGGTTTGGTTTAAAATGTCATGTGACACGTCACATCATGTCACGTGACAGAAGTGATGACGTAACTCATGTGACACATAATTAACGTTGTAAGACAGTCACAATTTGGTAAGGTTTAGGCAATAAAACTACTTGGTTAGGTTTAGAAAAAGATCGCAGTCTGGGTTGAAATTGCACCTAACATGTCATGTCATGTCATGTCATGTCATGTCATGTCATGTCACATCGTGTCACATCACAGAAGTTATGCCACTCATGCGATGATTCACATGACACATATAGTTGATGTTGTAAAACAGTTGCAGTTTGGTAAGGTTTAGGGTATAAAACTACTTGGTTAGATTTAGGAAAAGATTGTGGTTTGGTTATGTATGTCACGTGACGGAAGTGACATCGCTTGTGCAACAGAAGTGACGTGACAGACGTGTGCATCGGCTCTGCACAGACAGTGGTTGTACCTGCAATTTGTTGTGACCATAGATACTAGTTCACAGCTTCTTCATGAGGCCATTTCATTACAAAAAGCTACAGAATACAATCTGCACATGTGTGCAATGTGTCTTCTTCTCTGAAATATAGTATAAAGAAAATGTCCCTGGTGTCCACAGCTGGTCATGTACTGTCCGTTAGGGAGTATATTTAATCCTTAAGAAACGGTGCACACTAAATGCTTGGGTTGCATACCTTGAAACAAATTCCAAACCTATTATTTATTTTTAGTGCAGTTTTGTTTAAATTTTTTGGCAAGCTTTAAAGAGGAGTGCTAAGATGTGATATCACAATGACCAAAGTGAAATTTTCTGTGTTAGCATACTTTGTAAGACACCATATTTTCTGAATAAGAAAATTCCTAACAAAGTATAGGATACCAATAATAGTAAAAAGGCATCTTCCACTTCACATCAGCTTCTTCAGTAGTTTCTAGATCTAAAATCATTACATTGAACCAAACTGCCCATGGGTATGGGCAGAAGCCTATGGGTGTTTATTTATACTCATCACAATTTGTTATGTGAAAGCTGCACTGAGAAAGATTTCTTTATATGAAAATACACTACATTTTACAGTTCAGTACAAGAGGTAGAGTTAAAATAGAAACCAGTCTGCCACTCCAGAGTCCTTGAAACTTGATGACAAAATGCGTCATGTCTCATTACCTTTAGAAACAACATTTATCAGTGCCTCCTGAAACTGTTACAAATCACTTTTACAGAAATGATTCACATGGTCATTTTCTGATCTCTCAACAGTATGGTTAAAGTGGCTGTAATGGCTTTTTTTTTTTAAATAAAAACAATGTGACAGAGCTTATATATATATCTATATAGCAAGTTCTAGCCCACAACGTTACTGTTTTGGTTCACTCTTATAGCTTTGATTTCGGCCATAAGAAGCAGATGTTTTCAGAGGAAAAGTGTTGGATTTACAATCACTAGTTGTCATGTTGCTGTGTATCTACTGGATGTGTGAATAACACTATACATTGCTTAGCCAGATGACGTCACATTGTGTTGTCTGTGTGAACATGGCCCCACAAAATTTTGGCCACTTTAACACCACAATGCTTTCACCTTTGCTCCTGACAGACATGAAACCTAATTAGCTAAAACTAGAGCTCTTCGTCAGCTGAGCATTAACATATAATTAAACTCCTCAACAGTACATAAATAGTTAAAATGAGCTCAACCTTTAAACATCTGCACGGTAAAATGCAACATACGCATTAATGTAGTCGTAATATTAAACCAAAAAAAAATAAGATATTATAGTAAAACACAGACAGGGACTGTTTTACTGCCCAGTGAGTACTTTTACTTTTGATACTTACTAGTAAATTTTGCTAATAATTATTACATACTTTTACTTAAATGTCCAGTGTGTAAGATTTATGGGCATCTGTTGACAGGATATGGCAGATATGGAATACAATATTAATGAATATGTTTTCATTGGTGAATAATGCTGTGAAATGAATGTATGTTTTTGTTACATTAGAATGAGCCTTTTAGGTGGCCTGGTAGCTCAGTATTCAGCCCATGTACTGAGGCTGTGGGTCCTCAGCATCAGCTGAGGGTTTGACTATGGCTCTTTGCTGCATGTCATTCCCCTGCTCTCTCTCCCCCTGTCCTGTCATATCCTCAGCTGTCCTATACAATTAAAGGCATAAAAGCCCAAATAAAGTCCATCCATGGAGGCTTCCATGTTGCACCATCATGTTTCTATAGTAGCCCAGAGCAGACAAACACTGGTTCTACGATAGGAACCTTTCATGTTTCTTGTTTCTTGTTTTGCTGCCTCTGTAGGTTGTCCTAAACACTTGGAAGGGGAGATTGATGGGAAGTATTTGCAATCTGTAAGCTCACCACTAGATGCCACTAAATCCAACACACTGCTTCTCAAAGAAATTACTTAATGGAGGACTTTTACTAGCATGTAGAGTATTTTTACAGTGTGTTATTAGTACTTCTACTTAAAGTCTGATATCTGTAAATGAGTGAAGTCAATGGTAAAAATTGTCTGTGTAAAGGGAGTTTAGAGTTTTTTCCTCCAAACACATCATCACATAGCTGCTGAAAATGTGTGAGGTGTGAAAACACTGAGAACTATGTAGTACTGAATAGTGGACTTATTGTGGAGCCCAAATTAGCCTTGCAGTTCACTTCAGCTCATTTCAGTTCCAACAAAAAATACCATCCTGTTACCGTCCTCTGGCTCTGGTGGCTCAAACATGGCTGGATGTGTCCAATAAAGCTGCGTGACTCTGAGGCAGCGGAGTGGACACCCCCCCAGTGTTTCAGTGCTGAGAAAACTGCTCATTTTTCCATGATTTTGAGACCTAATGTTATATACTTTATATACTACATTTAGCGGGTTGGTTAATAACACATGTTTCTGTGGTGTGACAAATGCAGAACACACATTTATTGTTGCATTACATGACCTTTAAGTAAAGGATCAGAATAGCTAGTTCCCCTGCCACCGCATAGAAATAGAAGGAGATATATTACAACTTCAACAAAAAAATGTAAAAGCAACCATTAGCGAGCACCAGAGAAAAAGCGGATTATTAACATTTTATTTGTTTTCTATGTACTGTAGGCCTTCAGGATTTAAAAACTCATACAGTGACAGCCTGCTACTAAAATGCACAGTTGCCATTTTAAAATGGCATGGCATTTTAAAAATGTTTTGTTGGACCAATCTTATCCTTTTTGGGGCCCTGGATGAGATTTTGCTTGAACTTTGATTCAGCTTTGGAAAAGCAACCAAAAGGCAACAACAGCGAGCTCTGTGAGCAGGGACCCAAGAAGAGGAGGTGATTGCCTAGTTTATGCCACAGGCTGGCCCTGGTGTATTCATTCTGTAAAGCCATCAGACTTGAAATAGTATGTTGAGTGCAGGTAAGGGATATGCAGTGAGATGTTCTGTACTTAATCTACAGCATCATGAATTCTAAACCTAAATTGTGGAATGAAAACCCACCAGACTGTGTGTAGATGTGGCACTGCCGTCTGTGCTGGGGGTGGGGGCGGCTTGGGTATCCACTGTGGGACCAGAATTCCACGGAGGAGAGAATCTATGAGGCGCTCTAGGAGATCTTTGACTCATGGTGGGACTCGAGGAGAGGATATTAAAGACTTCATTGCCAGAGAGACATCTGTGTCACAGCTGAGCCCTCCTCCCCATTAGCCTCCAGCATCTCCCCTCCCCTTTGTCCTACAAGTCCCAGTGGCCTCTGCTCTTCCAGTCTCCACTGAGGGAAGGGAGAGGGGAGGGGTTGTACTGACAGACATGGATCCTTACGCTTTTGCTGGCTGTCCTTAAACAGTTAAGGGAGTGTCAGATGGCTTTGGAAAATAGTCACACTTGCAAAACCAGAGTCTGAGAAAGTCTATTTTTTATATTCATTTGGTATACATACAGTGTAATCTGTAGGTTTTTGGACAGTGACACCATTTTGATTGTATTGGCACTGAACTCCAGAACATTAGATCTGAAATTAAACAATGAGATCGAAGCTTTAATTTAAGGAGGTTTACTTCTGGACTGGGTGACTGGCTTTGGAGTGAAACCCTGTCATGTACTGTTAAAAAGTTGGGGCCATAATGTGTAAAAAGAAAAAGGCTAAACTCCCTTCTGGCTGAAAGACTGAATCATTGTTCCATTTCAAATCCAATGTGCTAGGGTAGAGAGCCAAAAAAAGTGTCACTGTCCAAATATGAGAGAAAACTTTCTAACATCTAACAGCCCACAGACACCTTTGCACAAAAATGCATCTTAATTTGTACTGCTTTTAGTTGTGGCACATTGTTTCTAATAGTCTCTCAAACATTTTCTAATAACTTTGCATAATTAAAACTCCTTGCAGACATGACTATTTCTTTGCAAGTACATTTTCTCATTTATCTTAGGGTGGAAGACTTTCAAACTTATTCAAAACACACCTTATTGTCTATTTAGTAAGAATGCATATGAAATATCACATCTCTGTGAGTTTTATCAACATCTGAAGTGAAATCGTTCGGCAAAAATGGCCATAAGCTTCATTTGAGTCTTAAATTAGTATAAACTAGAATAACTACCTCACGTTTGTATGCCTCTGCCAACCAGACACGTTCCAGTTTACGTCCATATTGTATAATAAACATAGTGAAGAGGTTGAAATAACTTCATAGTAAGTGTATTTTTTTAATCACTATAATTACATGTAAGTTTCTAGTCAATAATTTCCGGTCAGAAACATGCTGTCCCTCAGTCACTTATGAAGTTGATCTTCAACCTCTTGGATATAAAATGTCATCA
Organism: Lutjanus erythropterus; assembly: GCF_056507025.1. Classification (NCBI taxonomy): domain Eukaryota; kingdom Metazoa; phylum Chordata; class Actinopteri; order Lutjaniformes; family Lutjanidae; genus Lutjanus; species Lutjanus erythropterus. The sequence continues at coordinate 43,767,654 of NC_139317.1, read as the reverse complement.
CCTCATCATTATATCCTGAGGGCAGACATTTGTGTGAAACTTTGTCAGAATTACTGTATGAATTATTGAGTCATGGCCAGATGAGGTCAAACTGACCCTGAACTTTAACTGCCCAAATCTAATCAGTTAATTCTTGAATCCAAGTGGATGTTTGTGCCACATGGAAATGAAATTTCCCCCAAGGCGTTTCTGAGATATTGTGTTCACAAGTCACAGTGACCTTTAACTTTGACCTTTGCCCACCAAAATCTAATCAGTTCATCCTTGAGACAACATGGAAAAATAAGTTTGATCGTATTCACAAGAATGGGACGGACTCAAGGTCACGGTGACCTTGACCTTTGACCTCTGAACACCAAACATCCTTTGGTTCAAGTGGACATGTTTACCCAGTTTGAAGAAATTCCGTCAAAGTGCTCTGAAGATATCCCCTTAACAAGAATGGGACGGACAGACAGATGGACAATCCAAAAACAATCCAAAAAACTGTTGCTGGCATGGAGGCATAAAAAATATTAAAAATTGTATCAAGAGCAGTGGGGAAATATTTCTGCTAAGGCATAGAACACAAATCCAGACAGTAGGCTGACTGGTAAAATACAATGATTTATTGCAGTAGACAGTCAGCTTACAGAATCATTAGGCAGGCAAGGGTCAACAGTAGGAAGGCAGTCCAAATAGGCAAACAAATCCAGAGGAGAAAGTCAGGCAGGCAGGCAGGAGACGAACAGGCCGCAGATCCAAATCCAGGTAAATCCAGGGGAGGTAACAGAAAAAACAGATCAGATACAAATGGGTGGAACTCAAAGGCTTGAGGGATATGGGAACTTTGATGGACTGGCAGAGGAACAAACATGAGTGGCTGGTGAAGGAATTAGATCCAGACTGGGACATGGGTAGGGGAGCTCAGGTGAAGGGAATGAGGTAATTGCACAGCAGATGGTAGAAAGGGGGGCAAGTAGCCTGGGAACTGAAGAACAGCGAAGCTGGAAAGCAGGGGACCTCAGGCGGAAGGTCTGGAGACTGCACATTGGTGCCGCAGGATAACTGTTGTGGACAGTCTGCAGGCAGGGAAGGTAGACAAGAGGCTGGGTAGACAGGTGGAGCCACTCAGGAGGATGAACCAGGAGACCAGACAGAAGGATAAGACTGCTCTACAGGACAACCAGTAGGCCGGTCTGATGAGGAAATGGAGAGCAAAGCAGCAAAGTCGCCAGCCTTTCAGTTGTCCGCCAGAGCAGCCCACCTGTCTGCTTGCCTTCTGGTCCTCCTCCTGGGCAGTTCCTAGCCCCTAGGCCATCCACCTAGGCCGTCCACCTGAGGTCTCGTGCTCTGCTGCATCAGATTGAGTTGTCCTACTCCGAACTTCTCCACAAAGATTGGTGGAGCCTCTCAGGAGGATGACCAGGATGCCAGGCAGGCAGATGGGACTAATCTAGATGACAACCTGGAGGCTGGTCTGATGGACAGAGCAGCTCTGGAGGGCAACCAGGATGCCAGTGACAAAGGCAAAGCAGCTGTGGATGACAGGCTAGTAGAGGTCCAAGTAAGACCAAGTGTTAGGCAGACATCATGACAGATAGTTTGGCTGTGCATATCATATATTTAATTTAAAACAAATTGAAGCAAACCAGATAACTCTGGACTTGCCAGTCCTCATCCATCCACCACATGCCCTCAGACTTTTCCACCAGTTCCAGTTACCTGACTGTCCCCGCTCACCTCTTCTCCATTTCCCTCATTAACCAGTCAGTACATACACCACCCCCTTTTCTTCAGTCAGCTGGCGGATTGTATTTGTTACTTTGTGCCATTGCTTTTGAGCCTCTGCTACCCTGTAGACCCTGTTACCTGCAACTGTTTAACCTGTAACATGTACCTGCCTGCCTAGCCAGTCTTCTGCCTGACCCACAGACTGATGATTTATTGTCCAGCCTCTTTGGTTCAGAGTGCCTTCCTGGTTTTGACCAGCCTTATGATTCAGGAAGCTTATGTACCCCCATTTTCTCAAGAACTCTTCCTTTCTGTATTTGGGTCCTTCCCTTGTCACTTTGCATTCAACCCTGTCACAGTACAGTCTGAATGGAAAAGACACCTGGCAGATAAAGCATTTTCTGTGGATGAACTTAATGAGGTGACTCATACTGTTCAGGGCCCTCCAAACTACTGTAAAAACACCTCCAGTATTGACAAGAAGGATGCAGCCAGAGCCACACCAGTTAGTGTCTTCTAAGTTTTGGTCGGTGGAGTTGCTACCATTTATTTTCAGAAAACGTCAACATCACCCTTTGCACGCTAGCCTGCTCACATCCAGCCTGCATCCTGACCTGCTTGCCTCAGACCTCGTAGCCTCCAAAATCCAGACTGGTTCCACTTGACCTGCTGTCCTCGAGCATGCACCCCAGTCTGCTAGCCTCAGGATCATTTGCCTCCAGCATGTCTACCCTGTGCCAGTGAGGCCTGCCCCGACTCAAATAGCCCTCTGCCTGCCTCTCTCAAACCCTACAAACCTTAAATTGACTGATTGAGACCCTGATGCCCAGTGGCTGTCTTTCAGAAGAACTCATCTTGCCATTTTCAGGGGCTACCACCATGGAGCTATGTCTGTGCCCAGTGCAACATAGCATCTCCAGTCAGCTGTCACCACAGATGCCTCCGTCATCCATCTCTGCCAGTGCTTAGCCAGATCATCCAGATCATCAGTTTCCTTCCTCCGCCAGTGCTCTGCCAGATCTCCCAGATCTCCAGTCAGCCATCTCTGCTGATGTCCAGCCAGATCATTAGGTCATCACTCAGCTATTTCCATTGATTCACTGCCAGAAATTCCAAATCTTCAGTCGTCTGTATCTGATGATTCCCAGCTAGATCTTCAGTCTGTCATCGCCACTGTTCTATCACCATCCTCGTGCTCTGCACTCCACTCCAACAGTCCATCTCTCCAGGACCCTGCCTCAACCTTTCTCTGACCAGCTCTGTTTATGCATCTGGCCTCAAGGTCTCTGCCACAAGCCTCTGGGTGACACCCCAGAGTGGTCCCATCTATGTGGCCACCCATTACATAGACAACACTACATCACCAGCCCTCTGGTCTCCCAGAGCGTCCGCCCATCTGTTTGGCTCCCAAGCCATCTACCCTACTGCCCTGCTGAGGTCCAGTCCCGAGGCTTTCCGTCTGAGGACTTGTGCTCCACTGCTGTCCAGCCCCCAGGCCGTCTGCTTGAGCTTTACTGCCTATGATCTTGATTGTCCAGGCCTGCGTTTTGGTTTCTTTTGCCTTATGATTCAGTAAGCTTATTTTGTCATTAAATTGCTGAACTCTTCCTGTCTGTCTGGACCATCTGCATTTGGGTCCTTCCCTAGTTCTTCCATGCCAGTTAATCTTATAAAAGTCTTACAGAAAGATGTGTCAGATCAAAAGCTGACTGTGAAAGAACCGCAAAAGAACCAAAACAGCACAACACATCATATATACACATCTATAAGCAAATGTATAGCTTTTGCTGGGGTGCAGTACTTTACTTACAGTCCTGGCACTGTTTGTCTCAATAAATTTTTTATCAGATTAAGGGCTAAGGTCCAAAATTGTATTAAATATTCTTAGTGTTTCAGAAATATGCACCACAAAAATACAATATCAGCTGAAATCAAAGAACCATATGACAAGTACTGCATTATTGCCTTCTCATTAGTCCTTGTATTTTCAACTTGACATTGTGCTTTTGTGGTTAAACAGTTTGTTTTTTATTTAAATTAACAGAAACTAATTTATCCTCAGATGGGTATAGGTAACACTGATTGTTACCTGGGTCTCTAGCTAAAATATGTTTGTAATCTTTAGAATGTTTGCACTTAGACTAGAGGTGGCAGGGTACATACACAATGCATAGAGAGCGTGAGAAATGGGGCATCAGTGGGGGCCCAATAACCTATTTTTGCCCCAGTGCTCCATAGCGGGTTAATCTAGCTATAGTAGGTCCACTTCCCTTGCTTTCCTGGAATTGCGCAGCACATATATGCTACAGTACAGCGGATGGATGACAGCAGTACTAAAGCAATCTAATACAACAGTCCTGTAATAAAGTAAATATTTCTCAAGCTTATAATCCTCAGTTTTGTTGATTGAGAGTTTAAGGTCAGAAAATGTTGTTTTCACAGATTCCATTATATTGTAGGGTGTTCATATTATTTTGTTCACTCAGTGTACCTTTCTGTCTTCATTACCTGGGACAGAGCATGAGCCAGTAGCCTCGATCCTCCAGCAGGGGGTGGTATTAGCACTTGTTTCTCAGCTGGGGCCTTTTGGGATAGACAGCTGAAATGCCAGCACTGCCTACAGAGACAGAAGGAAAGAGGAGGGGTGGCAAAGAGAGACGGTTGTGGGGGGGGGGGTCTAAACAACCCAACAGTATCAGACATGTAGTCTTAACGGAGTCAGGAGATGATTGTTATTCAAAGTTATGTGTGTCAGGGTCGTTAAATGAGTCGATGACAGGGATTTCAACTGCAGCCCGCCGCTCGATCCCACACCGTACCAGGAGCTCGCATCTATCTCAATTCCCTCAACATATGTGTTTGAACGGGAAATAAATCATGGTTCATCATTGGTGTCTCAAAACACTGTCAGTCACTCCTGCTCATCACGCTTTTCTGTTTTCTCCTGCTCTTCTTCTCTCCTTTAATTCTATTTTATTCTGTATTTGATTCTATTTTTAAAATACATTTCTCACATCATGTAGGCATTAAATCACCCATCCCTAACATCACCCCCTTTACTGCCTAATCCGGGTCTGGTCAAGTGAAAAAAAACAACTCCCACAGATCCACAGTTAAAGAAATAAGCTTTTTCTTTTTTCTCTTTCTTTCTGTTTTTTTTTATTCCAGTGGATTTAAAGTCAGTCAGGAACATTATCAGGCTGGGCCCAGCCGAGCAGAAACATTCCATAACCCCAACCTTCCTGCTGACCCCTCCTTTGCTTTTAACAACTGCCGACATAGTTTGGCTCTGTTATGTGATCATGCTTGGATGAAATCTGTCAAACAGCTCCCTGAGTTATTAGGCTGTCTGCGCCTGACCTTTCCGCAATCAAAGATATATGACTTAAGGGCTCGGATTTGCCATGGCAACGGCTCCAATTTGCCGCCGTGAGAAAAGGTCTAATTGTTGCAGAAATTTAATGATCTAGCCCCGACATCAGGGGCTGTGAGATTTTATGAACTGTTTACGCTATAATTTTCTTTTGTTAATGCATTCCGCCTTAACCCCTTCCCCGCTGGCTGCCTGCAGGGAGGGGAGGAGAGTGCAAGCGTGTGTGCATGTGCGTGCATGTGGTGAAGTAGGGGGGTGTGCGTTGGGTGAGGGAGGGTGGCGATGATGATGAGGAGGAGGAGGAGGAGGAGGAGGAGGGTGATTTCTGCCCCCAACCTGTTAGCTTGTGTGTCTGGCTCCTCTTTAAAAAGGGCAGTTTTGTCTTTAAGAAAAGCAGCTGCCTGCCGCATTATCTGCTCTCAGCGATGTAGACATCAGTAATATATTCTACAAGGTCAAAGACAACTGAGATTAAAATGTCTAATCAGTTAATTTGTTTTATTGAGAAGGACTGCCGTGTGATTGGACACACAGAGAGATAGAGGGAGAGAAAGAGGGAGAGGTGGGGGTGGAAGAATATGGAGAGATGGAGAGAGATGGAGGGGAGGAGGTGCTCAGATTTGCACATTGGTATTTTGACTGAGCTTGATGCTGGAAAATATGGCCGTGCCACTCAGTTATAGCATGTTGATGAAGCTCTGACACCCTTTGTTTTTCTCCCTCGTCTCTCTCCACCCTCCCACTCCTCCTCCTCCTCCTCCCCTCTTTCGCTCTTGTCTCACCCTCTCTCACCATTCATTTTCAATCTATGGCACATTCATACAAGACTGATTTTATTAGTTGCTGAAATAGACTTATATTTTATATCTCATTAAATATTCAAAATAAATTCAGCATATTTGAGCTGTTCATACATATTCAGTTTCTGTAACTAGGATCAGAATATTTTGATTGAGCCTGTACAGCAGAGACATTTTGAATTTCTTTTTGTGTGCAGATAATTCCATTCAGAGGAATGAGTTGAATCACAATTGATCTCGTTGTTTTCTTTTCCCCCACTTACAATTAAATGTGGAGGAATATATTTCTATGGATAAAGTGACTACAGAGGGTATTGGTTTGTGCAGGCCAGCACATTTAGCAGTTTGACTTCGCTAGAGACTTCTGAAGAAAAATGTCTCCATAATGAAGACAGTGGCATTAAATCACCGCTGTACAGTACGAACAATATACAGGATATATGGGCAAACCTGACTTTTAGCACATGATATCATAAGGATTACTGTAATGACCTTTAATGCCTCATAATGACCTATATCAGCATGTAGGTGAGGACTGTGATGGAGCACTTTCTAATTAATTTCATGAAATAAGATCTTTTAATTGGTTATACATTACTGTAACACACTCACTGTGCTGCTTTACAAATGTAAGCCTCAAGTTGAGCTTTAAGCATCGACTGCATTTTAACATTTTCCTTGCACAACACATGGGATAGCAAGAATCTACATGTGGATATTACAGAGTGGATAATTACTGGTCAGTTTGATATACAGAAAAGAATATAGAATAGAATAGAAGAAACTTCATTGTCCAGCCAAGGTAGGAAAATTGTCTTTGGTCTCACCCAGGAAAAAATATAAACACAAATATGTGCACAAGATAAAAACATACAAAAATATGAACACAGACATTTCCACAGTTATGACTGGTATTCAGCCTACAGTCTCATATTTGAGTGTAGGAGGGGAAAAATAAATGAAAATATGAAACAGTGCAAATGTGTTGTTAAAATTAGAGGAGAAAACAATAAATCAATTTGTTAATTGACAGAAAATTAATAAGCATCAATTTTGATAATCTATTTATACTTTAATATTTTTTTTTCCAGCAATAAAAACCTAATCATTCATTGGTTCCTGCTTCTGTCTTATGACCTCTTCTGCATATCATATAGTTGAATTATAAAACTGGATTTGGAGATGTTATCTTGGACTGGTATATTTTAAAATGTTTTTGAAGACATTTTATACGAGAAACAACTGGTCAGTTATTGAGAAATTTTTAATATTAAAAACCAATAATTGTTAACTGCAGCCTTATGAAATGCCGTTGAAGACAAAGCTTGGAAAAATTAGATGAAGAACTTATTTTCTCGAAGAATGTACGCACCAAAGCCACTAAATGTGTCTCAGTAAACCTGCCCAGGGACTGGGGATGAAAATTAGCTTTTAGTTTTATCTCTTATGTTTATTATACACGGTCGCTGTAAAATAAACTCGGAAATAAATACAACAAAACAAAAACACTACTGTGCAAGTAACTGCATATCAGCGTACTTGTTAGTAAATGCATGCACACGTGTTTCATATATGTTTGCATATGGAATACATGGAGCATCTGCATTTGCATGCCCACATGCAGGTATACTTCATGACAGCTGCATCACACTTCAAAGGATATGCAGAGGATGATGATAATGTAATTGTATATTTTACAATATATACAGATCTTTTTACCCAACCAATCATATACGATTAATAACAGAGGCTTTTATTGGTGCTATTCAATAACACCGGTGTCTATGCTAATATTAAAATAATAGTGTTTTCAGTGCATTATAACACATGTGAAGGGATTTTCTCATGGTGGGATAATTAAAACTACTCTTCCTCTTCTTTAAGCACAGATGCAAAGGCGCTGCTTTTAGTCAGGACAGCACATGAGTGTGTTTGTGCTCTTTTTTTTTATTTTTTCTACAGCCGTGTGGACAAATGTGTCTCTGTGAATGTGACCTCCATTAGGAGCAGCTGAGGAGATCCATCCAGGGGGCAGTTTGTGTTCCAGAGAGGAGCAGCAATGGCGGACGGCCCTTGATTTATTAGAACCATGAGCCAAGTGACCATGATGAAGTGCATTTCCATTTTAAAAGACTATACGGCTTCATCTGGAGAGGGAAGAAGAAAGTTAAAGAGCGGAGGAGAGGCGCGGCAGAGAATGGGAGCTGATGACGAGAGCGGAGCGGACTGCTGAGCTGCAGTAATCACAGAGACAGGAATGACTGGAGAGAAAATAGACACACCAGAAAGTCTGATTTTAGTATATCCAATTTGAGAGATATTATAAAAACATATTTAGATGCGCTAAAATGAAATATTTTACAGGATGAGTGTGGTTGCCGGGGAAAAGAAAGATAATTGTGATGCAAAAAGATGTTTTTAGACAGGACATTGATATTAGATATTTAATCCTGCGTGAAGTTGTTAACATAGAGTAATGCCTCATACTTAAGCGGGAAAACATTTTGGGATAGTCGGTGCCAAACCTCGCAATCATGCAAGGGTTGTGTAATGAAAGTAGGGCTCTGGCCCATGGACCCATGGGGATATTGCTTTTTAAGTGTCTCATTCAGAACCTAAAAACATCTAAATGAAAATAAAATTGAAGACCCGTATGGATGTGTGTCCGCTGCAGAGCCTGCGTGCATCCTTCAGATGGAGTGTAACAAACGCGGCTCCCATCCGGAGGAGTGATGGAGTGTTTCTTAAATGAAAATACACCTGTCTTTAGGACAAATATGTGCCACTAATTACCTGTCTAACCTAAATCTCTGGGCGCCAGATGTTGCTAAAACACAGCGAGACAGAGACAAATTGCAGCATGCTGTTGTAGCCCTGCACGTAAATATAGTAGAGGCTTAAATCATCTTTTCCTTGACCCTGTTAGAGAAGTTGCTCAATGTGATTTCGGAGCGTGCTGCACCTGTAGGAGACTAATTGTAAAGATAGGGTAAGGTATCGCAGTATCACATCATCTCTCCTCTGCTCTCTGTCTCTCCTCAGTTTGACCGAGCCATAAGCAGGATTACATTTTGATCTGTATCCCTGCTTCCAATTCAGATTTCTATTTCAGTTATGTAGACTCCCCATATCCTCCTCCTCCTCCTCCTCCTCCTCCTCTTTGGCTCCTGTCTTGGCTGAGGTCGAAAAAATTGTGCTTGATGATTTGGATGAAGTGGTGAAGACTTTCGAGGCTAGATTCACAGAGGACCTTGAGAAACTTTCCAGGTCTAAGTTACAGTAACCCAATAAGAACCCTTTCATACACCGCTCCCACTTAGAACTCTAAATGCAGCCGCCTCCTCCTCATTTTTCTCTCCTTCTCATCTTCTCACCTCGCATCTCTTCTGCTTTTCTTTGTTGCTCATTCATCTGTCTTTCTCTGCTTCCAGCTCTCTGATTCTCTGTGCAAAGAATGGGTGAACAAAATAACCGAAACACCCAATAATCAGAGAAGAAGAAGGACTGATTCAACTTATTTATTTAAGTAAAAGTGAAATAGTACAGGCTCTGAAATGTACTCAGATTTTAAAAGCAAAAGGTTGTCCTCTGAGGGACATGTCTGCCAGCTGTCTGTGCCAAGCTAAGTGAACCTCACCTTTTCTCCGCAGTCTAGTCTCCCTGTCTGTTTCATTCTGTTGTGTCTTTTTTGTCTTGTTACGTTTCTTTTATCATATTATATCATTTTTTGTCTTGTTGAGTTGTTATGTCTTTTGCATTGTGTTCATCCTGTTACATTTTTGTCCTATCACATCTTTTATGCAGTTTTTGTCTTGTTACATGTTTTACGTTGTTTTGGTCTTGTTACATCTTTATGTTGTTTCCATCTTGTTATGTCTATCTTGTGTGATCATGCACTGATAGATACACCAAGGAATCATCTTTTCTATGTGTTATTGTCTTTCTGTTTCGACTGAAATTGGTCTTGATGTTGGGAAGTCGATCCACAATGATGCAAAATAAAAATGATCAGTAACTGCCCTCAAATACAATAATAAAATAATGACCCTGTTTTGAAAATGTAAGGAGTGAAGAAATACAGACACTTGTGTTAAAATGTAGGGAGTAAAAGTCAAAAGTTTTCAGAAAAATAAATACTCAAGTAAAGTACAGCTACCTGAAAACTCTACTTAAGTACAGTAATAAAGTATTTGTACTTAATTACTTCCCACTTCTCAAAATAATGCACAGTATATGGTTACAACAGAACCACACTTTACTCCAAGAACTGCTTTAGTTCTAGTACTGTATGTTTTAAGACCAGAGTTTACAGCAGAGCTATCAAGTCCCCCCACTTCCCACATTGAACATTTTTTTAAGATTTACTGATGCACGCACAACTCGGGCAGGTATTTGGCTTACAAATTATTGAATGGGTTAAACAGGCACAGGTTCAGGGGCCCAAGGGGTCAAAAGGCCCTGAAGCCAGAGACTTGAAGTAACTGTTGGAAAATCAAACAGGTCGGTCAAAAGTAGGTATGTTCCAAAATTCAGGTGTAGTTTTTAATTAAAAGCAGAAATTCAGAGTGAATTGGTCCCAAACTAAGAGCTGCAACAGACAATAGCGTTCTGTTCCTGTATCCAATCAATATTCCAGTGTCATATTATAGTGGAAAGTCTTTTCCACACAGTGAATGCAGAGTCAAAAGAATGAGTGAAATTCAAAGTGTCCTAAAATAATTCAGATCTAAACTCCTATTCCAGTTTCCTTTTTGTTTGTGAGATTTGTAGCTATTATTTATAGATATACTGCATGTAACTACCACTGGAACTACTTTAGAATCTACCAGAACTACTTTCTCTCTAATAGAGAGTAATTCCTGTTTAAAACTGCCCTCAACAAGGTCTGTGGATTATCTTGAGTAACCGGGTCATAATTTTTTGAAAGAGACACTGCTGTTGAGTTTTTAAAATGTATTTTTTGGTGCTTTGAGTACCACAAACTGAGCACCATTTAGTCTGCCCACAAGGCAGACATCTCTACGGCCAATATTTCCAAAACTGCAACTCCCACCAAAACTATCTAAATGGATGAATAGCACTACAGGACAGAGGAAAGATATTTATTTTTGGGGTGAACTGTCCTGTCAACACATACATCTAGGTTGCGGCTCAGAGTCAAAAGTTACCGCACAAACGAAGAAGAAGAGTCACAAGTTTTTGACAAGAACAAACATGGAGACACTGGAGGAAGTTGTACGGCGTATACAGAACAAAAACTCTTCTCAGTCCTGGTTCAAACCCAAACATCATCTCTGTCTTTGAGCCAGAAACTCAATCACTTCCCTGACCTCTGACCTCACTGTAGATGTAGCAAGAGAAAAACTCTTCCACTACATTATGACACTGTGCTCTTCTAACATGTGTCTGTATGCACCATAAAGCTGTTAGGCCTTGATATGGATGCATTAATACCAGCAACACAAACCCCTGCACATTTATCCTGCACAGTTGGCAAATGAAGTGCCTCTGATTCTTTCTCTTCTCTTAAATCCTCTTTTCCCTACCCTCCATCCTCATGTCTCTGTCTTCCTCTATTTCCCGACTGTCCATATTTGAATTATAAGTGAAGGGGTAATAATAATAGGGGCACCACAAACAGCCATGCTCGGCTTTTCCTTAAAGGACAGGATAATGAGACGGAGTATCTATTTGCATAGCGTAATGTGTGTGTGTCCAGATGCTGTTAAGAGACACGTGGACCTCTCTCTCTTTCAGGCTTGGTGAGAGGTGGGGTGGTGGATCATACGGAGCTGTGTTTTTCAGCCTTTCTTTACTCCACTTACAGCTTGAGGTTCCCCTTGTAGGAATTCTGGAGCACGTTCAGGTGGAGATTTCGGGGTTAGGAAGTGCACGCTCATTGGTGCATCAACCTGCCAATCTTAATCACAGATAACCAATATGCAGCAAAGGTAAATATGTCCATTAAAGGCCCCCAGGGGCGGGATTATAAGCGGCCAGCAGCCTATGAAATGCAGATTCCCCCATTCAGAATGCTACACACACCACTCTCCTGTGTGATATCAGCCATGAGCGCTCATTCTAATTATTTGGGCAAATGTACTAATTAGCTATCAGGTGCCCCCCCTCAACATCCCCCCCCCATCCTCACTTATCATCCTCCCCCGACATCTTTTGTATTCAAAATAGGTTCCCAGCATGGTTGGAATTTTTCAGGCCATCAGCAAATATTTACCAGTTCCATCTCATTATGTTCCAGGCTAAAATGCTGGCTATGAATATCTTAAGGCCCCTGGTACATGCCATCTAAACTTTGCCTTGACCTTTTGCTGCTGGCCGCCTGCACTGGCAATTGAGCTGCACTTTCTTTCACTATGTCGGCACACACGCACATGCACACACATGCGCGCTCCCACAGTATCTGTGTCATCATGTCTCGGTGCTGTTTCACTGTAGACTTAAGACTAAAGCAAACTGATGATTATGCATATGCACCCTCCTCTGCATAGTTAGCCTCGCCGTCCCTGCCTCCTGCTCTGATCAATCCATTAACTTACATCCTGTTGTATATATCTGGTTTAGCACGATCAACAGAAATGCTGACAGCTCTTATTTCTTTTGCTTTGGCGATTAGCAACTTGGTCCTTGTCAATACAATAGTAATGAATGGGCCAGATAAATGCGATTTGGGGGCATAATCATTTTTTTGTGATAGTTTGATATTGCTGGTCTGCATTTTTGCTTTAAAAGCAAAGTGATTAATCAATAATTAATTTTGAAGCAGGGGCACTGATAGAGGCGAAACGATGAAAACATTTGCCATAAATCTGCACTTTATTGCTGGTGCTATTGAAAGATTCGTGGCAACACCTCGTCAGTCTCGGTAAGTATGTTGTGAGCATTTTCTGTATGGTTTGCAGAATGGCTGAGAGAAAATATTCATGTATCTTATTTACTGCCAAATGTCTTTTTATGCCGGGGATATTTGTGCACTTATCAATTTTATTTAAGCTGGAAGCTCATCTCTGCAAAGTCTGCTGGTTGTATGTCAGCTGGATCACAGATGTGAGGGTGCTGTGGATGTTAGAGTGTAATCCTCTTTCATTAAGGCTTTTGGGACCATGTCCTGTATTCTTGGTGACTGCTTACTGTATGAACTAGATGTGATTTTTCAGGTGCTTACCTACATGTTTCTAGAGCACTTTCTCTCAAAACTGGACCTGAATGTTCTGTTTAAGGTCACAACATCCTGCAGACTTCAGTGGAGGGTGATTCCTTTTAAGGCAATATGCTTTTTCTCTCTCTTGATATGGTATCACAGTGTTCGAACGTACACCAATTACATTACTTGCCCACTGTGACCACCATCTAAGTGTGTGATCAGTGTTGCCAGATGTATGATGATTATTGTATTTGTACTATAATTTTAACAACTGTATTATGTCTGAGCAATAATTCCAAAACTATACAATCGTTTTGAAATTTCCATAAACCTGTAACAAAACCTTATTCAAGAGCAACCAGTTACATTGGCATTGCACTGATCATGCACATAGTAGAGCATTTTATTTTGATGGGTAAGAACGGACGGAGTGATTGTGCGATGAGCTGTGATTGATTCCATACGCAGCTGTCATCTTGTTCAGATGATGGCACCTCTGTATAATATGGCACACATGGCATAGTTTTACCATTCAGTGTAGCCAACTGGCCCCTTCCAAGATAGTTTCTGTATGTATGATCATTTTTGCTAAAATGAAATAAATAAAATAAAATAAATCATCTTAAAGTCACAGTAGGATTTTTTTGAGTAAATAGAACGCTTCAAGATAGAATTCTTATTAAAGTGTATAGCTCTGATCAGACAGCACAGTTTTTGCAGTGAGAGGTGTCTTTCTCCACTTGTTTTCTATAGACAGTAAGCACTTTGTGCTTTGCTAATGTGCCATACACCCCTCACTTTCCAGTCGAGGGACAGTAGAGTAAAAACAGTTGAAATGGTCGTTACTCCCTGGGTGCTGTACAGAAGCTGTCTGCTCCTCCTTGTACTAGGATGGGATAAACACACGGAATGAATTTGACTGTATTACCTTTATCTTTAAATGACCTGAAATGGCACAATTTAAGCGTGCGCATAGGTGCGTCACAGATGCGCTTCAGCACTTAAACAAATAGCACTACACCTCTGGTTATCAATATGTATTAGTTTACAACGGACGTTACAATCGTAAACTGACACTGTCTGCTCTGGACACCACCAGCAGCAGAGTGGCAGGAGTTAGATTTCAAAGGTAAAGCTGTAGAAAATCACAGCCTCTTATGAAGTTGCTTGACCACTGAACATGGCTGTACAGACTGAAATCTGCTGAAATGGTTATTATATGGTGTCCCATTCTGGTCAAATACTCATGGCGTGCACACAGACATTACTCTGTTTTTAAGAAGCCAATATTAGCATGAAAGTATTAGCTAGTGCTAATTTGTAAAAAATAAGGCTAACTAGGCTAAAACATGCTAGCCTTGACAATGAGCTAACCTTACAACTAGTGCGTAGGCCTGCGAAGTGTTACTTTACAACTTGTCTGTGGATGTTGGCTGCAGTTGTTGGGGTCAGTGTTGTGGATGTTTGATAGACCTGATTAAGGAACTGCATCTAACCCTAACCAGGTATTTTTTTGTAGCTAAACTGTAGCTAAACCACAGTGCCGTCACGTTCTCACACATAATTACTTTGAACAACGTGAACAGTGACAAGATATGTACAAATCTTATGAGAGCTTCGCAAATCTATGGTTCCTTTCTACGACCAAGTGAAGGGAAAATCTAAAGATCTAGAGTCAGTGTTGTAATGTTACAGAAACTTTCCTTTACGTGGCATCCTTATTGCCAAGAGAAAGATGAGAAGAGTGATAACACCCTTATATCTGTGTTTTATACCTGTTAATATAAAGTTCTAGGAGATAGACTAGCTTAGCATAAGGACTAGAAGCAGGGGAAACAGCTAGCCTGGCTCTGTCCAAGAAAATTGAACAAATAAGTTGTAACTTGTTCATTTGTGAGCTTTAGAAGTGCTGGTAGACAGATTTGTTCTTACATTTTGACAGAGCCAGGTTTGCTGTTTCCCCCGTTTCAGTCCTATTGCTAAGCTAATAGCAAGCTCTCTACAGCTTTAGCTTCATACTTAATAGGCTGATATGAGAGTGGTATTGATTTTCTTATCCAACTCTCAACAAGAAAGAGAATACATAGAATTGTTCTCACAACATCTGATTACAAAGACAACCTGTATTAAGCTTCTGTGATATTTTACATGTCTAATATCAACCCTCCTCATCAGCGGCTTATTCTCCTGCTTTGCAGCAGAATCTCTGAATCAGACTACAGAGTTGCAGAACAAAAAAGGGTTTTAGCCCCCAAAATATCCCTCTACATCATCATTTTAGATGTATAGAGGTGTGTGTGTGAGTGTGTTTAAAGGAGACAATGGTGTGAATTTAAAGACAATGCTGTGTGCTTGCCAGGCCTTTGAAGCTGAGCCAAGCCCCATCGTTCCCAGAGGTATTTACCCCCGTCTCTTCCTACCACATTGTTAAACACTACCTCTGTACGTTTTTATAACACCATTGTTAAGCTCAATAGATTTTTATTTGGCTGCTTTACCCCTCCCTCCCTCACTCACTCTCCCATACTCTTTCTCCCTGGCTAGCTGTGTTTGTGTGTTTGCGTTGCCCCATCCTTTCACCTGGAAGTGTCTAGGTGTGTATTTATAGTTCCTTAGACAGCAGACATGAGACCCAAGACCAAACATCCTCTTCCTCTCTGGAAATTGCAGAGACTGGACCAGGAAAATGTTGACTCTAAGATGTCTTGTGTCTCTTCTTAAAACAGAGCTGGTGTATGTGTTTATGAGACACTCTTATTTGGTTTTAATCCAACTGCTCCTCAATGTGGCAACACATTTGTGTTTCCTTTTGTTATTATTCAACATACATCAATTTAAAAAAATCTGTCTCATATTCTGGTGTTATGTCCTCGCAGTGGTAACCCTAACCGTAACCCAATTTATCAGCCCGTCCTCACCAGAAAAAACTACCATATGGGTTGTCTGTGCAAGAAGCTTATTATGACCCATATTTACATTTCTTATTTCCTATTGGGGTGACCTGTAGGCGCCGAAATAATTATGATGAAGGGCAAAGGAGGATGTCAGGTGACGTACCGTAAAGAACGACAAAGTCTGCGTAGGGAGGAGGTGGGGTTGATGGATGGGTCAAACAAACACAGGATGTTTGCCCAGGAGGCCGCTGTTCATGTCCAGTGTGAAACCAAATTTCAGTGTCGACTTATTTTAATCAAGTTAACTAAGTAAACCCACACTATGACCTCTTCCTGAAAGTAGTTTTGATGCATGGTGGTAAATGTAGTCAATTGAAGTGATAAATCCCTCAATGCTGCTATACTGGATTTCTAGTCTCCTCCTCTGGGTAGCCAGAGGGCATGTCAGGTGAGTATTTTTGTCGCCTAATGCTATGTTCTGCCCAACAAAGTAATAGCTATAGGCTTGGGTGGTGCTACATGGCAAAATGGGCGCAGGCATCCTGCTACATGTAGGAACTGCCGACAGAGCTCTGCAACTCAGATTTCTTGGTCAGTATAGCACACACTGAATAATTTATTGCTTTAATTGGCTACATTTACTATCAACACTGATTGGATGTGAAAAGTGCCAACTTTTAACCAAGTGATGACAATGGTCCAGTATGATGAAGGTCCAGTACATCTGGTCCTAGCAAGTTGGCAGCGTATGTAGTTACAGTGGCTTGTTGTTGTTACTTTGTTATTCATATGTATGATGACTCTGTGTGTGCATACGTGGAATGTAAAGGAATTTTTTTATAAGATGCACAGCAAATTTCATGCTAAAATGTACTGTTGGCCTGCCCTCAGCTGCGGACAGTTCATGCAGGAGGCTGATGTATTCCTAATAAGAAGATTATTTATTGCTGACTGTTGTCAGCCACAGTTGCACTGCCATCACAATAAGGCTGTTAGCTTGTAACTAATCATGGAGAATGTATGCATGTGCTACATGCATGAATATGACTATGTAGCAGGCTGATATTGAAACAAAAACATTACAGGAAAGACAAAACTTATTTTGAATTACATTTCAGTGATCTCATGGTTGAAGCTGTTAGAGGAAGATATTTATGACTTTCATCTGAGGTCAGTTTTTATGAAGTGTAAACTCACTATGACATCACCCACTGGTTTGTGGAGTACTGTTTCCAAGCCTTAAGTTTGGTGTTAAAGTCTTTGCCATCTTGGTTTTTGGAACCGGAAGTGACCATATCTGAATGAGGGTGTGGAGCCGGTGGGTGACGTACTGTGAGTTGGTAAGGGCTTGATTTTTGCTCATCCATCCAGGAGGAAAACATTGCAGCTTGCCTGGTCACAAACTTTCTTGCATTACAGCTAAACAGTACACTTAAAAAAGCCGTCGCCATGCTTTATCGACTGTTTACTCTTAATGGAACCATAACTTAAAAAACAAACATGCTGTATTGAAAAAGATTTGTAACTTGCGACTGAGACCATAAACAGTCAAAGTGAAAAAAGTTGAGAAAACTCAAAATTTGGGGGCAATAGATTTTTGAGTTTTGAGCCCAACTTACGTCTTACGTCTAGTACCAACTACTAACCGTTTGTTGATATAATTTACTTTTCTTTTTTAGATAAACTTGAATCTTTTAGCAACCCCCAAAAAAACTGTACCTCAAAACTTATTGAGTAAAACCACTGACGATAATGGTTAAAATAATAATAATAAAAAATTATTTATACTTTCAATTAAAGCCATTTAATTCTCAGGCACCCAGCTCACTGTGACCAATTTTTAAAATATGAGATTCAAGTATATTTAAAAAAGAGAAGTACATTATCTCAACTAAAGATTGCAGGTCAAACTCTTTTTTAAAGTTGATTTTAAAACTTAAGAGGTTGAATTAGGCCCAAAACTCAAAAATCTATTGCAGTAAGTTGCTTAGAAATTTTGAGGTGTCTCAACTTGTTTTTTACACTGTAAGGACATAGTTTACTGAGGTAATAAATCAAGTGTCAAGGCTCATTTTGTCATAAGATTATAGACCATTGGACAGTCGGGTTTTTAAAAGGCAAAAAGTAATGGAAAACCAATAATAATTATAATAAAATAATAAAAACAGCACACACCAGTAAATCCCATAAACACAGTTTCAAAATAAGAAAAACACAATGTTTGTCCTCAGAAGCCACTTTTATTTTTTATTTTTGAAGTCAGGATTGAATTATCCTCAGTATTATTTTTAATGTGTCATAGTCTCATCCTCAGAATAAATTTGCCTTTTTTTTTAGGTTAACATCAGACTTAGTGTGTCTCTCATGCTGCCGTTTGTCCAACACTTGGTTATTACTCCTCGTGTTGGGCAGGACAGATATGGGAAACACAAGTGAGAGTGGGAGAATGGATGGACAGGGTGAGGAAGGATGAATTCGAGAGCAAAAGGGGGAAGAGAAAGAGAAGAAAGTGAGAAAGGGGGTAAGGAGAAAGGCGGTTGTGCTTCAGCCATCTGTTGTGTGTTCCCCAGCAGCAGCAGCAGCAGCAGAGCAGAAGAAGGTGAGGTCTGTCCACATCTATCCTCTGGCCGCACATCACAGGCCCCGCCGTTGGCCCGGTGTCGGCCCCGCTGTCTCTCTGCGTGCGCGAGCCTGTGTGTGTTTGTCTGCGAGAGTGTGTGTGTGCATTATGTGGCCAGCGTCGACCCCAGACACGAGCTGCTCTGGCTTGATTTAATGAGAAGGGCTGGGTTGCCATGGCTAGGGCAGGCACTGTCTCTTTCACACACACACACACACACATACACACTCACACACGCGCACACACACGGCGCGACATGCCCAGCCGATTCCCTACCGCCACGTCACTCCCCTCCAAAATCACACACGCTTGTCGAAACTCACACGGCTCTCCTGGAAAGTCATTGGGAAAATATGAAAATGGGAAAGAAAAAGGCCCATCCTGGACGCGTCAACCTTTCTGCATTTTCATGTCTTTGTGGAATTTGGGAGCGTTTTGAAAGAATGGGGGGCAAAAAAAAAAAAAAAAAAAAAAAAATGCTAATGTGCGCGGCTATGAGAGTCTTGCCTGGTCTCTCGTCTGGCCAGCAAGTGTGGCAGTGTTTTAATGATGCATCTGCTTGTGTCAAATGATTCTGGGCACATGGCGAAACCCAGGGCTGCTGGCCCCTTTGATGTCACCGAGCGCGCACGCACACACGCTTTTCTTGAAAATACTCACACAAGCACTTCTGCATGCGCCCACACACCCCTTTTCACGTACTCACACCGACACACACACTAACACACATGCATGCATACTCCCATACAGCTATGTACTGGGCAGCGGTTCACTCGGGCCCCCTCTGGTGCTGTGGTGGCTGGTTTTAATGTCCCTGCCTAATGATCTGGCACGCGTCGAAAGGTAAATGATAATTTGCTTTAAGTGGAGCCTTTAGGCGGAAAAGCCTTGTAGGGCTTAGCCGTCTCCCTGACATGACAGTGTTTACCACAAGCAGCCCTCGACAGATTTCATTTCAAATATGATTTCTTTATGAAAATCCATCGGAGCAACGCCCCGACTCTGCTGACTGTTGCACGAACAGACATACATCTGTATTCGTGTGTCTTTGTAATTCTGAGAGATCCTCCATGAAGGCGTCCAGGAGACGATTGAAGACAATTCAGTTGGAGACGGACGCCAGTGGACGGACACATGCAGCAGCAAGAATTACCCTGAGAGAGGGAGAGACAGAGGAGAAAATCACTTTTTTTTTTCTCTGTGGGAATGATTTCGAGGCTGTGAAAGCACATTCTGAGGAGACAGCGCGAACATGCAGCCTTGGTGTCGTGTCTCTTTGTAGGAGAAATCTGGGCAGTTTCAAATGAGTTTCTCATCACTGAAAAGGGGACTCATTATCACTTTTGTATACTCTCTCTCCGTTCCATTCTTCATCAGGCTTTGTAAGCACAAAAAGTGCTAAAGCAGTTTTTTTTTGTTGCCCAATTCTCTTCACTTGTAAATCAGTCAGGAGTTACTTCTTATGTGATGAGCGGAGTGAAGAAACTGCTGAAAGTAAATGTCTTAACACCACAACATGTTGGGATTGTGACAGCTTTCTGTATTTTGCATCTGAGCAAAAATAGAATTGATCACATTTTTTGTTGTGCCAGACACACGAACCGTAAACACTCGGCGTAACACCACCAATTTTCAGTATCTGGTGAAATACTTCTCCATCACCAACCGCTTACTGAAAACACAAAAAAATATATCCAGGGTTGGGTCAGATTACTGTGAAATGTAGTCAGTTACTGAGTACAAATTACATGGCAATTTAAAGTAATCTACTGGATAGCAAAAATGTAGTATAAAAGTATAATAATACTTTTAGGTTACTACAAAATCACAATTGAAAATATTGCACCTTATACTAAAAAAACACTGTAACCACAAATATTCTTTTTTCTTTTGAAACATCTCAAAACATTTTCAATGGGGTTCTTTTTTGTGGAACAGCTGTCCCCGTAGAACATTGGTTATCATGAAAAAAGCCATATTTTACATAAAACAACAATAAATGTGTATTCTGAGTTTCTCACATCGCAGAAACATGTCATTAACCACCCAAGCAAATTTGAATGATGAAACAAATCATTAAGTAATTAAAATTAGGTCTCAAAATCATGAAAAACAAAATGTTGGGGGCATGTCCACTGTCTCACTGTCAAACAACTATGACCTGAAAATGACCTGAAACATGGACAGCAGCTTTATTGGACATGTCCAGACATGTTTGAGGCATCAGAGCCAGAGGACAGTGACAGGATGGTATTTTTTTTCTTCTGTGTCAGGTTGTTGGAACTGAAGTGAACTGCTGGACTGATTTGGACTGAGAGAGTCACTGAAGGTACGTTTGTAACTGACCATGAAGGAGGGGGAGGTGGTGTTGTCTGTGTGTCGGTTCGTGGGGCTTATATAGCACCGGGGGACCATGACTCTGGCACTTTCAGGTCCGCCCAAAAAAACAATTCTGAATGACCTTACGATTTTGTCCAATCACCGCAACTTTTCCATGAATTTGACCAATCATTGTAGCTTCCTGTGAGTTTTACCACTCACAGCATCATTCACGTCTGTCTCAATGATCTGACTGGTTTTATTACTCATAATTTTTTAGTATTATGTCATGGATCCTGAAAAGAAACGAGGTTTGTCATTGTTGTTGACATTTATCAATGCTCTGTGGAGTATTTTACGCAGTTTTGACAAAACTTGATTTCCAAATTCTTCTTCTTCTTTGTGGAACCCCCCGCCAGCTGCACTTCTTGATTTACAAATCAGGCCTGTTTTGTTAGAATTTTACTAATCCCGAGCCTTTTGGTAAGGTTACTTAGAACATTCAGAACAATGTGTGCTTTTAATATACAAAAAAAATCTCTTATTTCATTGCAAAAAAATAAAACATAAAATCCATTGCAACATGCGTCACAATTTTTTAGAAAATCTGCCCTGAAATTGTGCTGTTAAGGCATTTTAGGCTGCGGCAATCCCCCCCCCAAAAAAACCCCAAAATCCTGGAGGGAGTGCTCCAACCCTGAATATCTCTAAATGAGAGACCATAAAATGTTACTCTGTCTCTGTACTCTGTTTGTGAAGCGATCCACAATGTGAATGAACTGATGTCAGCTGGCGAGACGTGAGGGTGGAATGCGGCGTAACTGAGTTGAGGAGGTGAGAGTAAACATCAAAGAAAGGTGAGGGAAACAGACAACACCTAAGTAAAGCAGGAGGCAGTTTAGATCGGCGCGAACAAGACGAGGAGGTGAGAACTTGACAGCTGATCACAACACGCGGCTGTAGGCTGGATGTCTTGTCCCCTCTCCTCCTCTCTCCTGGCTCCCGCTTACTTTCATCCTTTCTCGTTTCATCCCCTCTTCAACTATTTTTTCTTCATCCGAAGCCCCCCTCCTCTGAAAAATCACCTGCTTCCTCTTTCAACACCTCTTTGTTTCAAATATTGCGTGCTCAGAATCATCTGTCACACATCCACACCTTCAGCCTCTCAACGCCTTCACCACGCCATCGCTGCTGAAGCAATGTCTTTGTAACATGGCGTTTAACCTATTTGGCAACTTTGTTCACTCATCACCAAGTAGCAGTAAGAGACAACAATCCAACTGTACCCAGAACATTTGGTAAAGTGATTTAATATTTTTCTAATACAGCTAATCTTTTTTAAAGCCCCTGAAAATGTTCAGATCCTCAGTTTTCTTAATAATCGACTGAACAATGAGCTTTAACTCAACTTTAATTTTTGCTTATTTATTTATGAGTTTAACAGTCTGAAACTCTTCCTCAGGACTGTGTGTACGTGGTTTGATCACATTTGATTGACAAACAACCAACTGTCATCCGATTTTGATCCAAATCTTCAAAATCCTGGTTGGAATATGTGACTTAAAATCCCGCCCACTTCAAATGTGGGAGAAAAGCACAGACAAAAACACAATAGAATCTCACATGTGAAATAATTACAATTGTTTGATTTTTTGCTGGCATTTTCAGGCCCTTTAAAGGGCTAAAACTAATACAATGTTTTCTTGATAGTCGTGATTATTTCATATTTCTTGGTGTTGACAGTTGTTGTTGGCAAATATTCTGAAACATGAAAAACTGATCACGAAGCAAGTGGAGTATTTGCAAATTATGTTTAGAAAACTAATATTCTATGACTGCATAAGCAGTTGAATGTTTTTTGTTTTAAATGTCCTCTTCTTTTTCAAAAGTTAAATACAATGACAATCGTTTAGAGATGCTCTGATACCATTTTTCCCTACAATATCAATTCTGATACCAGAACTTTGCAGATTGGCCAGTACTGAATACCAATATGATACCAGTGTGTTAAAATAATAATAATATATAAGAATAAATAAAAAAAAATCTGTGCATAGACTCAATGCCCAATCTGTATTGGAGGCATTTCTGATACTGGTGTCGGCAACAACCCCACAGTTGTTTTCTTAACTTAACAAAGTAGTTGAAATGACTGGAGACTGACCTGATCTACTGGCTATGCATGGACAACAACAAAAAATATAAAAGACACACCATCTGATTTGGTGAGTTGCTTGCAGACGCATAATCACAGCTGCTTCTCTTGACCTGTCAGGAGGTTCACCCGTTGGTTGTAAACAGCCTTGTATTCTAACATTTACACTTATTCTGGACAATTCTGCATCTCATGATTTCCACACAGAATATTAAAAATACCACTGAATGTAAAAAACAAGCTCATTTTTGCAGAATCATCTGCCTTATGGTGTAACACCCCCTTTTCCACTAGGAATCAGCCAATGTGATACAAGCATGTGGCAGTTTTAGACCAGTTTTACTTTGGAGGCTTGTTGTTTTGTCAGAGGACCTGGGTTGTAATAGTTATACTGTAGTAATAGTACACAAATTAAAAAAATCACAAAATACAACATAAAATACTATGATTGGTATTTGTTTTAGTGATAGTATTTGTGTCAGTAACATGTTGTCGGTGCCTCAGTATTGCAAGCGATATTTGTATTATTATTGTCGACTCTTGGAGGGGCGGGGCACAGTCACTGGTCTATAGTAAGTGTCCATAGGTGCATTTCTAGACACGAGGGATTGCGCCAATTCCTAGCTTTGGATGCATGATGGACCTGCTGGTATCATGGTAGATGATGACAGGTGATATCCTTGGAAACCAATACACTCGTGGGCTGTCTTCTCCCAGATTTCAAATTGGACCGACTTGGCAGCTTTTTTTAGTAATAGTAATAGTTCACTAAAATGTAGGTGAGAAATAAACCATGTGAGATCATCGGCGGTCAGGTTAAAAGTTTATCAGAAGTTTCCAGAGGTGGCGAGTTGTGCTTGATGCCCCTGATTTGCATAAAGTAACCTAGACCTCAACATGATGCCCCATCTCTGACGCTACAACAGGACATTGCATGGCTGATTACGTAGACAATGAATGGGAAGCGTTCAAATGACGTACCCTTACAGGGGCAGTGGCCTTCGTGTTTATGTGCCATTTGATGATATCAGGCTGCTTAAGCGTTTAGTCTTACTGATCTCAGGTCTGTCCACAGAATGTCAGAGGTGAAAATCAGTTCTGCTCTCTGAGGACAGAGACAGATAGAATGAGAGACAACAAGTCGACGTGATCATACAGAACAGTTAACACTCAGTTTATTTGGGAAAATAAATAAATAAATAAATGAAAAACCAAAACATAAATGCCTATGAGTGAAGAAGTGACAGATAATACACTCAGTCTGATGGTCTGCAATATGGTTAATATTGTGTGAAAATGTTGAAAAGAACACATTCATAACTAACAATTCATGAGGACTGACATTATAACCATAATTTTCTTGTGTTTAAATGCTTTGTCGAGTTAGTACTGGACAATATATTGATATTAGATCAATATCATGATATAAGACCACATACAGTCTCAGATTTTGGATAATGTCATATTGTGGTAGTGTTGTCTATTCCTGGTTTTAAAGAAAGCTTTACAGTAAAGTGATGTAATTTTCTGTTATTTGCCTTAACCATTTATTCATTATGTCCACATTACTGATGATTTTTTATTTAAAAAAATCTCATTGTGTTCATATTATCTGAAAGCACCACTAGTCATCTCTACAGTCTGACTGCAGTGTTGATACTGAGGTATTTGGTCAAACATAGTGTGATATTTAATTTTGTCCATATCGTCCAGCCCTATGTTGAGTGTTGTAAAGTGTGAATGGAGCCCCTGCTGTTAACAATCCGCAAGTGTGTTTTTTGTGCCCTCTGTGAATTCACATGTCTACATATGATGATATATTTTGCACTGTATAATATGTTTAAGTATTTTTTTTTGTTAGTTTGAGAGTTTACTGACCCAAACATGCCAGCACTATTCTCCTGTAACACTTGTTTCTTGAACACCACCATTTCCTTGAGAACTGGGACAAATCATGACCTACCAAAAAAAAAAAAAACTATTTCCATTTTTTTTAACTTATATGAAATACATGTAATTTATGAAACGTTTTAGTTTGCTTTGATGTTTTATTTTTGTAATTTCTAAAGTTGCTGCGTGCCAGAAAACAGCCTTGTCTCAAACAAGAATTCACGACTTCAAACAATTTAAAAATGTGTTAAAAGCATAAAAATCGAAAGCTAACAATATCTACTTTATATATAGGTATAGAAATGCACTATTACAGTTATAATTGTTTTAAAAATCGATCTTTAAATAAAAAGGTTGGCCCAGATTTCAGTCAACTCCATCAGATTTTCACAAAAACATGATTTAATCAGGCATTAAAAGGGTCAGCTATACCCTACTGACCCCCGTCTCACTTCCTGGTTTAAAAAAGGCAAGAATGCTGCTGAAGTACTGGTAAAGTTTATATTTTTTGAAATAATATTCCTATTTGATGTGTCCCAGCCACAACAATTCTGTGTCCTTCTAAATCAAAGCTAAATAAGAATTATGGTTTAAAAATGGTCATTTTGATTATCATTAAGAGAACTCTGAGCAATGTTAAAGAATAAAATAGCTGCTCACTACGACTGTGCTGTGAGATGAAAAAATGTCAACTCTGTAAGACATCAGCTCTGTCAGATTAGACGTCTACACTTAATAAAAAATGTAATCATCAGGATGTTTGCCTGTTACAGAGTTTAATAGCCAATAGTTTGATCTTTTAAAATATATTTTCCAGCGTAATTGAAGAGTAAAAATCAAAACTCCCCTCAAAATACAGTTTTGTCCCAACTGTCAAGAATGAGTGACATATGTCTATTTTTATAAACGTTTACATTACTTTAAGTATGTACTTATTCTAAAACATATTATTTAAAAATGTAACATTACCCTATCATCTTGTGATTTCTCCCTGTTTTTCAGGAGCCTATTGCATTTCTTTTCTCTGAGACTTCC
Organism: Lutjanus erythropterus; assembly: GCF_056507025.1. NCBI lineage: Eukaryota > Metazoa > Chordata > Actinopteri > Lutjaniformes > Lutjanidae > Lutjanus > Lutjanus erythropterus. Next base: position 43,741,693 of record NC_139317.1, on the reverse strand, counting down.
TTTAAAACATGTCTGACATAACATCTTTCTCCTGCATTATCCTTTTTATCTCTTCACTTGACTTAAACTGGTGGAAAAAGGCATGCTTTTAAAGTGATGGGAAAATGTGATTTACAGGCATTAGCAGTACATGTGTATGGTTGGAGTAGCCGCAGGGAAAGGAGATGCTGTTGCTTTAGCTGCTGATTTCTTCCTGCTACGGGCGAAGAGAGGGGAGGCCCTAGGGGCACAAAGCCTCGGGAAACGTCTGGATATCTCTTAAGAGGCTGTTTCCCCCCAGCTGTAATGGAGTGTGGAACATAGAAAAACTGTGTATTTGTAGCATAAAGTTCACTTCATGATCACTTAACTGTGCGGATCAGGATAAAGACGGAGGGGAGATACTGGGCTTACATACTGTGCTGGAAGTATTCCTCTTAAGGCTTTTTATTTCACCAGAAGCAAAACATAAGTGAGTACATTATAATGATCATAATCAAAAGATGATATGACACAAATATAATCAATCCTGCAGCTAATGATTATTTTCATCATTGATTAACTTATCAGTTAATATATTCATTTCAAATTTCAGTTAATAATATAAATTATGAGTAAATAATAAAAAAAGCCCATCAAGTGACTAAAGTGATCTCAGCTAATTAGTTAATGAACAAATTATTTCATCTGAAAACATGATGTTAAAAATCTAACTATATGCTAAATTACATATGAAATTTGGGATTCAGCTTTGAAGCTGCTCACAGAGCAGCACTGGGTTGTATTTTGACCAAAGAGGCACTCCAGAAAAATGTGTATACTACATTTACATCCCATAATGTAACGTTTTACAGTAAAACTGCCTCTTAAATGCTTCTACATCTTTAAAATCCACACTCCTATGTTGTAACACAGGCTTAGTCAGGCTCTCTGATCATGATTATTTTCTCACACTTGACAAATCTCAAGATACAAAACTGTGTTGACTCCATAGATGTGCAGTATAAAGGAATTAGGTACAGCTTTGCCACTCAGCTTCATTTCCAGCTTTGCTCAGTGGCCACTTGCAGTATTGCAGCGGAAAAATTGTATATGGGCTAAGTGGGAACTTGTGGGTGGGGCAAGCTGGCACACTGCTGCACATGTTCAATGGGCCACGTACCACTGAAGTAAACCCAGAAGTTCAAAAACTTTTTTTGCGGAGGGCAAGTAATTCTCATTGAACTGAACAGGCACCATCTTTGGATCTGGTATCCAGGTCTATCACGGCAGTTCGTGAAATTGTCATGAAATGTTATCTACACATTCATGTACATAGACACAAATTGTTAATATTTTTCGTGACAGTATGACGAGTAAGAAGGACGGACCAAGTATACAGGCCGGGACTCCTGTGTTCCTATGTGAGACCATAGTTGAATGTTTTAGTAGTAGTTACTGTAGTTACTGTGATGCAGATGCCAATCTTTTCCTAAACCTAACCAAGTAGTTTTTGTGCCTAAACCAGCCCAAGGCCTTTATTTTGAAAGTTTAACCTCACTTACTTATCTATTAGACTATTGCTAACTTGACTGTGGAATGAGAAAGATGGTGGATAAATAGGAAGTTGTCGAGTGTCACAAAAATATTGAAAATCATGTCCATGTACACAAATGTAAAAATTCATGACTATTTCATAAACTGCCATGAGACTGTGTTGGACTGATTTGCTTTCTTGTAGAAACAAGCTGTAAATGTAGCTGACATATGACCTTCATAACATGTAGGCAAACAGCTGTGTACACATCCAGCAGATAAGACTAAGGAGTTTGTAGTCCGCCTTCTGAATATTAGTCCAATATTTACTCTTTTTACCTTTTTTTGGTCTCCACCAACTCATGAGAAAAATATGTGGCTATGTTCAGCAGCTAGATGCTAACTTTGTTTTTCTGGCATTTGGTCTTTGCTGCGTCTAAAAACAATGCTGGTGAAAGTGAACCGAAACAGTAACACTGCAGGTTGTAATGGAACCGACAGAACAGTCTCACCACTGTTGATCACGAAACTTAATGTAGATTCATTTATGCGGACACGTCATGACACTCAAACCTGTTAATGCCTTCAAACTAATGTACTATCCGCTGTCCGTCACGCCAGCAGACGTCTGAAAAAGGTATGTTTAGTCACCAAAACTGCTTTGTTAGTTTTAAACATTGTGATTTATGTTAAAATAAGTTTTTCCTAAAAACATACAACACTGACTATTTAACGTCACCCTGCACCTGGTGTCTTGGGTGATAGTTCTGTGTCTGACCCACCCGTCCACTCACCCTCCTAATTTTGCATATTTTCTTGCTCTTTAACCCTATAACGCTATTAACATATTTGATACACGAGTTTCTTAGACCTCTACAACATCAGAATGATCAATACTATCCTGGAAAACCTGTTGTATCAATCTGAGACAGGTCTTCTGTCCCCTGGTGGATTATCAGTGCACTGCAGACTGCAGCCGGCCTGTGAGTGCAAAATCCAACATGGCTGCCTTCACGTAGTAACTCAGAGAAATCTTTGCTAATTTTGAAAAAGTTACAGTAAAAATAAATTGTATGGCTTATCATAATTCAGTATGAATATTTACTGTATTGAAACAACCTATAATCAATTAATATTTTGTACCTTATTCAATAGAAAAATCCTGTTGAAAATGTATTATAAAGGTATGTAAAATAGAGTCTCAATCATTATTTTATTATTTAATTATTAGAAAGAGAGCTTTGCTAATAATTATATTTTTAATACTTCTGTTTTCATTATTACTTTTAAATTTGTGCTTACTGTCATGAAAAATGACATTTCATGTCCTTGTACAAAAATCTACATTTAAGATAAGATATTCCTTGTTAGTCATAAAATGGGGAAATTTACAGTGTTATAGCAGCAGAGTGGAGCAAAAATATAAAGAAGCATCAATCAAAAATATAAAAAGTATCTAAAATCTAAAAATAAAAATACAAAGTGAGTGGAAATAAAAATAGGAACAAAATGAACGAGGGTAATATAAAAGTTGCATTTACACCATTCCACAGAGGAAAAATTGATATTGCACAAAGAATGATGATAACACACTTGATTATTGCACGTTGAAATTAAAAAAATTACCTTAGTGAAATATTGATAATGCACACTGAATGATAACATACCTGACTGAAGTATTGAATGAGGCACAGTGAATGTAAAAAATAAAAATTTACTTGTGTGAAATATTGCAGAATATGAAGTAAAAGCTACACCTGAAAATAAGTAGTAACATTGTACAACTGTTGTACATGGTAGTACAGACCAGCTGTCAGTTTTACATAAATAGTAAAATGAATTAAGAATGTAAAAGTATTGCATATAGCAGCTTTCCGGGTGCTAAACTGGTCATTGTGTGTGAAAGTGTTGGACCTCTCCTAAAAGCGGCTGAAGTCCGGCTGTAAACTTAATTAATTTCATTAATTAGGTGAAAGTTTTTGATAAACACTTGTGCTCATGGCACTCGTTTTGCTTGTGTGTATGTTCTGGCGGTGGCCTCCGCCCAAGTCAATTTATTTAAAGACACTGACTAACTCCAATTACGTGGGACCCCTCCTTTGATACGCTGTTTTCCTTTCTTCGCCAGCCATCTTTGATTCCTGGGCCGATCCGCCTCCTCTTGCACACAGCTGCCTCCTCGCTTGTTGTTCTTGGCACCACATCCAAAAGTCCTCCAGCCTTTCTGCGGTCCCCTCAAAAAGAAGAGGGACATCAAAAGGCTTTCGCAGGGCTCTGTCGACATGAACATCGCTGAACCTTCCCTGTGTCTCGGCCCGGCGAGTGGAGACGCTGTATGTGAGGAGGGGGGAGCCTCGGACCCCCTTTGGCTCTTTGTGTGTAAACGCAACAGAGGAAGCTAAGGGCCCTCTCCTTTTCCAACATAAAGAGCCCCAAGGTTAAAGCTCAGCCACTGATCCCCGTCCAGCAGCCACGTTCCTCCTCTCCTTCCTCTTCCTCGTGTCTCATTCCGTGCCATTCTATGCCACGCCATGCCATGCTCTTCCTTGCCATTCGTCGTCGGCCTGACACAAACAGGTGCTGTTTGTCTGACCTTGACTCTTTGAAGAGATTATATATTTAGCCGCCTCCTCCCCTCTGGTTGCTAAACACTGTTCCTCTTTCCTCTCCACTTCTTTTTCTCCTTCCGTCGCTCCCTCTGTCCTCGATTACAAAGCACCTTTATTCTTCATCTGCGGTTTGTGTTTGCTGCCAGATTACGCCGTGGATGGATGAGAGGAGCACAGGCACACTGACCCAAACTGGAACTAGTCAGACTAGACTTTATCTACGGTATATATAGCAATATTTTAGATTTTATTCTCACTTATAGAGCAAGATTGAGAAACATGACCCCTCAGGGAAAAACACCCACACACGAGCAACTCAAACAAATTCCAGTAAAGCTAATGTGTACACACAGAAAGGGCTGACATTTGTAAACGTCTTTTTTATTTGATTTTTATGCAGTTGTGTGCAACAACAGATTTAAATGTAATCTGATAATTTTTTCTTTTGCACTTTTTGATTTTCCAGGATCTGTGTATTTTATTTTGGTACAACAGTGAGGAGACTCGTGTGAGGGACCATTCACTGTTTTGCAGCCAAACATAAAATTAATTTTTCCTGATAATTATGAAAATGTGAAAAATGACATGTGGGACAAAAAACCCCCTTGCGGTTTGAGCCAAAATACCCCGGGGGCATCTTCCCCTAAGACTACAGTATATTTTTCCAATTATTCTGATTTTAACGTGTAAAAATTAATGAAACACACAAATAACATGATCTCTCAAAAAGCTAAGACACCATGTTTCTATAAAAAGACTGGAAATCAATTTATAGTCTGATATTATTCTAGTTTATTTGCTTTACATGAAACTTAACTGCTTACTACTTCAGATATAACAAATGTGAAGAATAAATTGTAATTTAGTTATAGATTTGATGGTGTCAGATCCGAAATGTTCTTTCATTTCAGGCCGAACCCATTTAAAGCTATATATTTAAACCTTTAGAATAGCATATTTAAATTAATAGCACTCAAACCAAAAAAATCAAAAATACATGTTTTTCCTCCTACCTGTAGATGCGGTTGTGGTGTGAGTTGTTGAGTTTTGGAGATATCTGTCAGCGGCCTTCTTGCCAATATAATGGAACTAGACTTAGCATGTGGTGCTCAAATTGCCAAAAATAAATAAATGAAAGAATTGAAAAGCTCAAACAGAAATCTTGATCCATTTACTTAAGATAATCCACAGTCCGTTGTGAACAGTTTCATGAATGAACTATTTACTTTCAACCAAACCACACCTGAAAGTGCCAGATGGTTTGTTCTACAGAACCATCTGGGAGCTGTCCATTGAAACTGTTCGGAAAAGGGCAGGCACTTTCAAACAACACTTGGCAGGTGATTGGATGAACCATCTGTCATGTCTAATATGGGCTAACTACAACCAATTAGATTAACTCATCCAAACCAGAGCCAAAGCTGCCTCGAAGAAGAACAAAAACATCTTTTCCTTAGATAAAAGCCTTCAGTGTCATTCTTTGCTCTTCTTTCAATGAAGAAATACTCTCCAGTTCTGATGTAACTGATTCTCTCACAGTATCTACGCTAACCTCTTCAGGAGCTGCCATTGTTTGTTCGAGATAAGAGTCATCTCCATGGACACTTCTTGCTGTTGGCGCACCCTAAAACCACACCCATAGCTGCCACTAGTCCCTCCAAGTATGCTGATTGCCACACATCACCTCTGGTGTGGACACAGATGGACAGCTTGAAGCCCGGCAAGATGGATTCTTGCGTGATCTTGCGAATCCAGCTGCCACGCAAGGTAACTCGTCCATAATCATATCACGCAGAAGAGAGTGTGCATCTACTCATGGATGAGAGGTCGCAGCTCAGCCGAGGGGGACACCATTAATGTTGACATACCGCTCTGCCGCAAGCACAAGCCTCTCATCCATGAGTAGATGCACTCTTCCTTCTGCACGGTGATATGGTCAGCGGACGGTAGAAAGAAATTAGTACCTGCATGAAACTGCTCACAACAAGGTCTGTTGATTATCTTCAGTCACTGAGTCATGATCTAGAAGGCATTACTCTTGAGTTATTCAAATTTATTTTTAGGTGCTTTGAGCACCAGCCAAGTGTTATCTTATATTTAAGAGAAGGCATCTCTAGAGCTCATACCAAAACTCTGCAACTCACACCTAAACTATAGGGTAAACCGTCCCTTTAACTTGGTCTTCAAATATTTTATTGACCCAGTGTATATGGATAAGCTATTGGTACCAGATATGCTGGTACTATACAGCAACACCATGTGTTGTCTGTCCATCATCTGATGTTTCATAAGCTAATCTTACATTATCCACTGTGTGGATTGTTGTCTTGCAGCACAATTTGTGTTGTTCTTTTGATGTTTAGAAGGAATGCAAAATGTTATGATATGCAGCTGTAGTGAGACAGAAGCATGTCCTTTGTTTAGTTACTGGATGCCAGACGTTGCATGGTGATGAAGACACAGCATCTGATGAGTTGTAAGTAGCGCCTACGGTAGCGTATTTGGCCAGTGTTACTGAAAGCTGGAATTTATGGTGATCAAGAATGGCGTGTTGTCAAGAAAAAAACGTCAGTGTCACACTTGTGATATACTGGTGCAAGATGGAGTGTTTGCTTAAAGGGACAGTTCACACCAAAATCAAAAAAACATATTTTTCCCATGGCCTGGAGTGCTATTTATCCATCTGAATTATTTTAGTGTGAGCTGCAGAGTTTGGGAGATATCAGCTGTAGACACGTCTGCCTTCCATCGAATATAATTGTACTAAATGGCACTCAGTTTGTGGTGCTAAAAGCACCTAAACATACATTAGAAACATTAAAAAGTGGTGTCTCTTTTCAAAAATTATGACCCAGTTACTCAAGATAATCCAAAGATCTTGTGAGCAGTTCATGTAGTAACTACTTTCTTTCTGTACCAGAACTATTTTATTTTCATCTAGAAAGAAAGTAGTTCCAACATGAAACTGCTAACAACAAGGTCTCGATTATCTTAAGTAACTGGGTCATGATTTTTGGAAAGAGACACTGGTTTTGAATTTTTCAGATCCATTTTTTTTGTTTCTTTGAGCACTGCAAGTACCATCTAGTGCCATTGTATTGGAGAGAAGACAGACTGTCCAGAACTCTATAACTCATACCAAAAAAGTCTAGATGGATAAATAGGACCACAGGCCAGGGGAAAAATATGTATTTTTGATTACTGTCTCTTTAAATTTTGGGATTTTCTGTGACAACTACGTTTGATACTCTACAAACACAACACACTGTCCCTTGAGTGCCTACTGAAATCACATTCAAACACATGATTGAATAAATATACCATTTTGTCAACAGGGACATCTTCACTCATCTTAAATTAGTCCCTGATTTTGTCATTTTGGACGGCATTTTATACACCATTGATATTTTATATATGTCTCAAATTTAATGGCTTTTTGAGGTGCATGTCAGTGCTCTCATGCAAAAGTGAAGGTGACATCTTGGGTCTGGTTAATCAGAACAGTGGGCTGTTCACTGCATATGTCTGGTAACTGGGTGTAAATGTGTCTAGCTGTTGTGTTGTGGCCCTGCAATGCATCCTGTGTGATAATAGGCCTGGCACCAAACAGGGCAAGGAGGAGGGTGGGTGGGAGGATTTTGCACGGAAGGGGGGGAGGGGGGGCATCGACGGGACACCACGCGTGTGTGGCATATACATATTCACATGGGTGCATATACATGTTTATATGCAAGTGCGTGTATTCTTATGTGTGTGACTGGGCTCGTCGGTTACCAGGGAAATGGATGTGTTGGCCTCATCAGAGAGTCTCCAGCTGGTGGAGAGGCTTCGGAAGCGGCGCCTTGGCAGCCGCCCGGTCAGGGGGGAGTTTGCATCTGTGCTGCCTTGGCACTGGACTGGATTTTGGTTGTGGTGGATGGAGTATATGTGTGTGTGTCTGTGTGTGTGTCTCTGTGTGTGTAGGGGTTTGTGTGTTGAAGGCTGTGGGGACTGAGGGCCACCCCTTTTCACCTCTTAACAACCCCTCACCTCATCCCTTACCCCTGACCTTAACCATCACAGCCAAATACAACTAAAATACAACAATACAACAACAAATACAACACAACTAAATACCCTAGTTTTGTTACATTTGTGATGTTATATATTTGGAACAGTATGTTAACAAGTGACATCAGATACAAACTACGTAAAGCTCATTTTAACTGAACTGAGGGTCATCTTTTTACACTGACAGCTTCTTCTGAGGTCTTTAAAAGAAGCTTCAAATGTCTGTCATCATATTTCATAACATCATCAAATGAATAAAGGGCTTGTGTCCATTTCTCTGGCAGAAATGCGCTGGCAGGGCACTGGGGAGCACTGGGATGAAGCACTTGTGTGGTGAGAGAGAGAAAAAAAACTACGCTGCACCTGGGTTTTGTTTCTATGACAACAATATCTTTACAATTTCTAATGTTTCACTATTGCTGAAGCGCAAAATCATGGACATAAATGACAGCAACAAAATGTGGTAGAGAACTCTCAGTATAGTTGTTTTTTTTTTTTTGTTTCAGTTTTTTCTTCCATGCTAGTTTCTGTCGAAGCTTGGAGAGCAATGGATTACATGTATAGTCAGATTACAGACACTTACACACAGCCCTTAACCAAATCAACTATCTTAATTAAAGCTATAATATGTAACAATTCCACATTAAAATATCTAATAATGCTAGTCATATATTATATATCTTGCAGAGAAAATTGTACCTACATTATCCCAAATGTTTCCAACAATACATCTCCTTGGACTTGAGGTGTTATTTGTGTTCTGAGTGGTTTTGAGGTATTGAGCTTCAAAGTTTTTGAATTCAAAGCAGAAAAAATGATAATTATAAGTGAAATAAGTCTCTTTCATGATTTAATGAACTGTTGAGTTATTAGTTGGCGCTAATGTTGATTTCCCACGCTAAAAGCAGTGACTGCTAATGTAGCATTAAAGGACGAGCACTAAAGCTTCAGTTTTTTTGAAGTCCATAACCTTTTTTCCAGTCACAGGCAAAAACCCGAACCTCTTTATGTTAGCATTAGCTGTAGACTAACAACACAGCATTAGCTGCTAACATGGTCACTAACACTGAAAATAAAGAAGACACTGGAGTGTGCGTCATACACAAATACGACAAAAAAAAGACTGAAATTGCCTGCCATTTGTACTGCTATACTTCATGAGACCATCAATAAAATCTATGATCTTCATGTCGTGTAACATTTTCTCATGTCTTCTCTGCTTCTTTTCTCGCTGTCACTGAGCAGTGTGACGTGACAGAGAAGCTGAATCTGATTGGTCCTCATTTGTACCTTCTAAGATCTGATTGGCTCACACAGATTGCACCTCATTGAACCAAGTTTGAGTTTGACATTGCAGATTTTGATTTCTAAAATAAAGTCCAAACATGCATATAAATGAAAGAAAACACCTCACATAATCTTTATGGGCTGTCACAGAGTAACATTATGCGATAAACTTAATTTTGACAAAAATGTCAGATATATTCCAGGGCAACAAATAGTCAAACCCAGAAAAATCCCTAATTTTTTTCAAGGTAGCATTGCGTTTCCTACTACTAGCCATTGCTAGCTAGTTGCTAATCACTGTAACATGGGATATATCAGATACATCAGAGAGTGAGGATGGAAATCAGCCAGCGTGACTAAGTGTAAAGTGAATAAAACTACCTCGTTCATGAACATGATTTCTCCCTGAGTTGTGTCAGATAGATTTTCATCAGCTGCAGCAATTGTGTACCAGTGATGACAAAAACTCCCATGATCCCACACTTCTTCACAATTTCATCAAACCACATTGTTTTGTATTATTTTGAAGCGAGAGAGATCTAGTGGCAGAACTTACATATTGTGGATTTAATTTTGCATTATATCAAGAACTAGCAGCCAGTGATGGAGCCATATTGTTTGCCAGTTTTATCAATTGTTAATTGACATTTCTCAAATTAGCTCAGAAAATGTTTTTTTAAAATTGAAAATAGAAGTATGTTGGCTATAACTGTTGTGAGTGTGTGTGTGCTAACATATTCCCAGCTTGCTAGTGCTTTAGCTCGCCAGTGACAATAGTTCACCAACTAGCCCTGCACATATAGTCTGTGCTTCGCTGAGCTACTAGGACGAAATATTTTTGTGATTTGGGGATACCCAGATTGATGTTGCTGTACCATCACAACTTAAATTTCCAACATAGATAAAGGCAATGATAGGAGATAAGAAATGTCTTTTTCCACATTTTGTCTGTTACCCTTTGTCTTTCTTCCCTTTCCAGCCACATCTCCCCCTTCTCCCTCTACTCCTCCTCTCAATCTGGCCTCCCCCTCTATTTTTTTCCACCTAATTTTTCTCCCGTTCTCTCCATTCACTCTTTCTATTCACCCTCATTTATCCTTCTTTCCCCTCTTGTCTTTCGCCCCTCTGTCCCCTTCTGCTCTTTTGAGCCTTCTCTCCTTGAAACATCCCTTCTGCCCCCCATCTATCTATCTATCTATCTATCTATCTATCTATCTATCTATCTATCTATCTATCTATCTATCTATCTATCTATCTATCTATCTATCTATCGGTCTTTTGTCGTCGGCAGTCTATTTAGATCCTCCACATGCTCCACTGTATTTATTTCAATCGAGCGTCTTATTCCTTGCTCATTCATCCCTGTCCCAGCTGTTTTTATCCGCCGGCGACTGTCGTTAATATGTTTTTCCACCACATGTGCTGCGGATTATAGAGCCCCGATGACAGCGATGATAGCAGGAAGTTGTCTGGGATGAGCGTTTATTCGGGCCATAGCCGTGGCGGTTTGGACGGGCCACGTATCACAGACCAAGTTGAAACACAAGCCGCAGGAAATGAGCCTCAACACGACTGGCTGACCTCCGACCCAAAGCTGCTCCGCTTTGTTCCGACGGCGGCCAACCGCAAGACGTGTGGTTGTGGGTGTGTGTGTGTGTGCCTGATTGATTTGGTGCGTCTATAAGTGTATCTACAGTATAAGGAGTAAAGAAATTAAATGGTGTTGTCTTTGAAAGTGGAGCTGACATTGCAGTTGTGTTTGTTCTGGATGTGGTATGTGCACGTGTGGGCGTGGTTGTTGGTGGGGAATTGTTAGGAATCATAAGTGGGGAGTAATGGATGCATAGCTGAAGTGGCTGGAGTTAAGAACAGGGCATCACACACACACACACACACACACACATGCATATCATCATATCATTATCCCCGTCCACCCCACCACTAATCACTCACCCGGCCTGGGTCATACATATTTCAGATTTTCGCTACATTCTTGGTGTATCCAGCTGTCCCTTTTTGTTTCATGTCACTGAGGCCATCTGATAAAAAGTGTGTAAGTCGTGATGATAGTCATCTGTGGAAAAGATGAAGGGGAAAGTGGCTGGATCAGGACCAAGAGCCACGATACACCCTGTCCCTTCAGATCAACTTCTAGGGATTGCTAATGGAAAGATGGAGGGAATTATCGTCTTCACTCTTTCACCTACTTTTATCATTTATTCTCCTCTCCTCGTATTTCTTCCTCTGACCCTTTTCACAAGAGTTGCGACCCCGGGAACTGCGTGTACACACTTTACGCGTGTCCATGTGTGTGTTTCTCTGTGTCTCACACATGTTTCTCAGTAGTAATGGTTTTCATTGTTGCTATTTTGTGAAAGGTACTCGCTGTCTAATGACGTCTGGAGCAGAACCACATAAAGATGTGAACTGTGCAGCGGCTGATATTAATACAAAGCTCTCAAGACAGCTGGAACGAAACTTTTGCATCGGATTTGTATTTAAAGTCAACTTCCTGTGTCATGTACTTTTTTTTAGATCTACTCTCAGCTTTTTTAAATTTAGCTGTAATGTACTGACACAAATAAAGGCTGGCAAAACATGACACCCACATGAGATAACACTTCATTAATCCCAAAGAAAATTCTTGTGCCAGATTAATCCAAATTTATGGAAACATAATAACAACAATAAAACATCAAATAAGTTAAAAAATAAATATAAAGTGTATAAGAAGTACATGCAAAGACAGAGTGACTAATAAAAAAATAAAAGTTAGATAAGTTAAGTACAAAAGTAAGCTGAATACAAAAAATACTAATGGTATTTACATTGAGAGTAATATTGGTAATAAAATAAAATAAAATAAAGTTTTACACTTGCACTTGATAATGAAAGTAAATGCTATGAACATAATAGTACATGACAATAATGAAAAGCGATAGTGACAGTGAAAGTATTATTGCACAATTTATTAAAACGTGACATTAAACATAATAGAAAAAATAATATTGCACATATAGCCCACGATAATGAACACAATATAGCATGATATTGAAAAGTAATATTGCTCATGATAATGAACATAAAATAGCCCCTGATAGTGAAAAATACTACTGCATGTGGTTTTAAAAATTGTATATGAAACATAATAGAAAAGTTCTATTGCACATGATGATGATAATATTGTACATGGTATCAGAACATGACATTAAATATAACAGCAACATGATATTGCACATGGCAATAACATAATATTGCCAATAATACTGACAAATGATACTGATGCTGAAAGTAATACTGACGACAGAATTGGTATTATTGTTCTTTGTATGATGTGTCAGTTTTTCCTTCCTACACCACGGGGAGGAGTTATACTTTGATGGCCACGTTATTATTTGAGAATCATTCTTTTATGTCTTTTTACCAGTAGTTTAACATGTAGACAAGGTTGACACAAGCGGCTTTGATTGCATGATGACACTGTTATGATGTATTGCACTGCGGTGTCAGACAGGGCTCTAGCTATCAACCCTCGTCTCACCGAATGGTGTATTACGCACACTCCAATGTCTTGGTTATGTGTCATCAGAAGGCCTTTTTTGCTTTTCACATGTCATTTCACGCCATTTAGTCTGTGACTGGTACTGTGAAGCATCAGTATCTCATTTTTATGCATGAAGAATTTCAGGTGACGTAGTATAACAAGCGACAAATTCTACTTACGAAGGGATGGGTCCAACAATACTTTTACTACAGTTTGTGTCCTGTACAAAACTAATAACCATGAACTTATTTTAAATTAACCCACGTAATGTGCGTAACTTCGGTCATGTCCATCACATACTTTGGTCACGTCTGTAATGTAAGTTAAGTTACATTGTTAATGTTCTAAAAACGATAGGATGTTGTGTAAAATGTAAATCAAAATTATATTCACTTGACTACAGTGCAAAGACAAGGTGTTTAATTTAGTTTTAGATTTTATTTCAAACTGATTAACTTTCTCGTTTTTTAAAAAACATACAGTCATTCATAATTTGATGCCTTAAGCACGTTACAGAAAAGTTATGACAGGTGTTTATCACTGTTACATCAATTTTTCTGTTGAAAAATTTTGAAAATTAAATTTTGAACATGAAATTCTTTCTCTTTCTTGCTTGATATACGACTTCAGCTGCTCAACAGTCAGAGGTCTCTGTTGTTGTATTTCATGCTTCATAATGCACCACACATTTTCACCGGTCAGGTCTGGACTGCAGGCAGATCAGTCTAGTACCTGAACTATTTTACTACGATTTAGCCACGCTGTTGTAATTAATGCACGTCTTTCTGAAATAAGCATTGACATTGTCTGTATGGCAGCATATGTCGCTCCAAAACCTGTCTGTACCTTTCAACATTAATGGAAACTTATAAACTTGAATCTGTAGATGTAACAACAACCTGTTTATACTGACAACAGTTTTCCCGAGCCTTCATATAATTAGGGGTTCGTTTTAATGAGGGTTCAGAGGTCAGTCTGGAGTCTCTGAACCTTTTAATGATGTCATGGATTGTATGGACTGTCACTTTCACTGGTTGAAATAACAAACGTCAGCAGTTTCATCAGCTCCGCTAACGTCAACAAACGAGCGAGTCCAACAGCATACTGACTGCAGTTCACTCAATGACCACTGGTGTCATTAAAAACAAAAAGAACATTTAATTCTGTGAGCAACTTGATGACAGGCCAAGATAAAATGTGGCTCTTTCTGCCGCTGCATGTCACATTCTCCCAGTTTATCTTCCTTTCATATCATTTCCATAATTTAAGTTTATAAATTCAATATTTAAATTATGTACATCAAGTAGCACCTAAAATAGAAGCATTTAAACTAAGCATAAACTCTCTAAAACATTGTTGTTGGCCTAAAAAGATGGATAAACCAGTAAACCATTTTTAAAGTAATTACAGCTGATATTCTACAAGTGAAAAAATGTGTAATTAGCATTTTGAGGGCCTTTAACATTGCACTAACCCTAAACCCTAGCCCCAGGCTAAGGGAGCTCTTAGCACACGGTGTCACAATCTTGGAACATTCCAAAATGGGCTAACCCCAATTTTAGTCTAGGGCTTGTTGGCCCTGCCTCAGAGCAGGGTTAGCTCCAAGTCTGTGGGGTCAACCCCTGAAAATCGACTAAACCCAGGGCTAAAAAGTGCCGATGTGAAACGGGGCTACAAGAACGGAGTAGTCATGAAACATTCTAAAATGTTCACATCAGTTGGTGTAACAGACATGTAACCTGGTGCTAGCAGAAGTGCAGTGTGAATCATGTAGCCCCGTGCTTAGCTTAACCCTGACTTAACAATAGGTGGGTGAAAAGGGACCAAGTAAGCCCAAGGTTAACTTTTAGTCCAGGTTTAAGGATATCCCAGGACTAAGAATATCCAGTGTGAAAAGTCCATGAGTTTTATCTCCAGTACATCACTGTCAATGACTGTCAAACATTTAAACTTTTGATATATTTTCATCAGAAAGCCTCTAAAACTCTTTGGTTTTTACAGTAAAAGGCCTGTTGGTCATATATGAGGCCTCTGTGTGTGTGGCCGACTGTACTTTGTATTTCTGAGGCTGCATCCATGGCTCCTATTGCAGATCGCTGTTCAGCTGCCCTGTCATTAAAGACCAGATGTCTGAATCAGGGGATAATATGAAACTTTAATGAAATGAAATGATACTTTTGTTCATAGTTCTCCTTCTCTTAAGTCTAATACAGTTGAAGAAGAGGGCTGTGCAGCTGTTGTTTAAAATGAATTCTATTAATGTCTATTGACCTTTAGTGTCTATTGACTATTGACCTTTTTTGTCCATGTTTTATTAAATCTGCTTTAAAGGATAATCTAGGATATTTTCACCCATGGGCCTTGATTTCCTGCCTGCATGGCAACTTAAAATTTCAACGCACACTTCAACCTTTGAAAATTCATACTTACAGCCAGTCCTGCACAATCCTGCTTGGTACGCTCTCTTTAGCTGATTGTGTGTATGCAGGTGAAGCCTCCAAATAAAACTCCATATACACAATACCATATTTGTGACTTAATTCAGTCTTCTCATGGCAAACCTTTTGGAGCATCTGTACTGTATGGCAGTGTGTGTGTGTGTGTGTGTGTGTGTGTGTGTGTGTGTGTGTGTGTGTGTGTGTGTGTGTGTGTGTGTGTGTGCGCGTGTGTGTTGATGGGTTGAGGAGAGAGTTTCTGGTGCTTCCCTTCCATGTTCAACAGCATGTTTGCGTGTCTCAGCTCAGAGCGTCTCTCAGCCTAATCCGTCCTTATCTCCCAGTGCGACAACACAACAAGAGGATCTTTAAAGAAGACATTTCTCTTTTCCACAGCGCTGAGCTGCTCCACTGATACTGTTTTAGTGCCGACTGCTCGTGTGCATGTGTGCGTGCCACGTCTTTTCTCTCCTTACAGATTCATTTGCACACATATACTGTATACGAGTGCTATTAAGTGTGAGGAATAAGTGTGTATGTGTGTGCTTGTGCATGCTGGAGTGGATGTGAACGCTGTTGTCATTCCAAAGCTCCTCCAACATCAAACTCAGACTAAAGGTTGTCTGCACGTCTTGACATTAGATAAATGCCTGGTCTGGTTGTACACACAGCTGTACCAATTCTCCGATAGGTCTCTCTCCCTCTTTCTATCTCTCCGCTCCTCTCCCTCTCTCCGTCCAGGCTGATCTAATGACTCATAGGAATGCATCGAGCCGCTTGTCAGAGATCAATCATCTTCGTCAGGTCGTTCTACCGATTGTTTGAGTAGAAGGCCATTAGAGAGGAGCTGTTTGGAGGTGTTTTGTGAACCTAAGCGGCTCCAAAGGTCAGCCGGAGAGAGAGACGGAGGCAAGGAGGGAGAGAGAAACAAAAAAAGTGTGTGAGCGTGTGTGTGCTGCCGGAGCAGGAGAGGCAGGTGGATGTATGGAGATAGAAAGACAGGCCTTGTCAGCCCTGTTGCGTGACTCCGCTGCCCTTTGTTAGTATGAATCCTTAAACAGCTCACCACAAGTACAGAACCTGAGATTAATAATTCCCACGCACCGCCTGACATCCATCCCTGATCTGAAATATGCATGGCGGAGAAAAGAAGAGAGACGAGAGGATGAGGAGGAGAGGGAGTGGAATGGAGGGGGGAGACAAAAAAGGGCCCCGCTAGATGGTGGCTGCTGATCCCTTTTGGAGGAGCGACACATTCTGTTTTATGTGGCCTGTCAATAGCGCCTAATGAGGAAACCCACCTGTGATTTGCGTTGTGCAGTGAGCAAAAACCCCTGGCCGTAAACTGCTAACATGAGGTGCCATCAACTTTTCAAAGGTCCTCCCTCCTGAAACAGCCACATCTTCCTCTTTTGAAATGAAGTTGTGAGATGGTGTAATTTAAAGTTGTTCAGTAACTGGATAGAAGATGTTTCCTTTCTCTTTATTTTGAAAGAGATCCGGCGTGTGTGATTGTGCCGGTGTGTGCGCGCGGTTTGCCTCTCCGTGTGTGACACCGTCTGTCCTTTGAAAAGAAATGGACTGGGATTTCAGCGGAAACAACAATTGATGATTAAAAGGTTTTATTGCCAAGCTTTCTGCAGAGTTACAATCATAATGCTGAGGTCATTTGAACAGCCTGAAACTTTGTTGCTCACCCGTGCGTGGCTGCAGGAAGTAAAATGCTGTGGCATCTCATTTTAAAACCGAAGACGCGAGCAGAGTTGACACCAGATATGAAACCTGAATTTCTGTTGAGGTTTGGCTTTTAAACCTGCTGTTTTTACAGTAATCTGACCGCCGGGGGTTGAAGTTATGTTTATAAATGGAAGCTGATTTAAGGCGGTTGCGTCTTGCCAGTAATTGGCGGTGTGGTGAAGACCTTTGTTGCAGACCTGTTTCCTATCAGGAAACACTTCATAGGAAAAAGCTGATTTTAAATCAGCTGTTTAGCAGCTAATGTAAAGGCATATCTCTGTTATGAGGGATGTGATGAATAGTTTCAAATGCAAAGGGGGAGACTGAGAAAGAAAGTACCTTCTAAGAATCTTCTGCTAATACACAGGTTTCCTACACCCTTTCCTAAGTCAAATTCAAGCACTTTTCAGGGAATTTCAATTTGCAATTTCAAGGTTTTCCAGCACTTATGTAGCTGTGGTAAATAACATATTTATATGCAGATACTCAAAAATTTTATTTCACTTCTAAATCAGATGTTATTGTGTTATAAACAACCAAAATAATGTTTCATTATGGCAATTAAAGTGGTGTAAACTTGGTGTTCTATACAACTAATATCCAAGTGATTTTTATTTATTTATCTAAAAAGCAAACTATTCAGGTAGCGATTTTTGATCATGCTGTTTCAAGCACTTGTCCAAAACCCATGCACCTTGAAAGCATTGCATTAAAGTCAAAGTATTTTCAAGGATTTCCAGCACCCATATGAACCCTCGATCCAAATCTTCTGCCACACAAAGCTGCATGCTACGGCCACCAGACTGCAGGTCAGAAACTCATCATTTCTGTGAAATATGATTGCTAAACAGAGGACATGATAAATACACAGCCAGGCAATTATCTTATTTCCTTTGGCTGCTAGTTTATATTCTTAATGCTACTTTAATCTATTTTTTTTTTTTTTTGTTTATTAATTTCCCCCCCTTGTTTTTCATTTTTTGGTTGTTCCTTCCCCGTTCTCACAAAGGGGGAGAGAAAAAGTAGGGCGCTCACTTTGCAATTTCGACTCAACCCAAGACTACTTCTTTATAAGGCGCTGAATTATTTTGTTTTAAAAACAAACAAACAAAAAAGCGACTTTCAACCGGGAAGAATATTTAATTGTTTTTTGATTACTTAGGAATGGGCCATGGGAATAGGCCTTTGTAAATATTTAAACAGATTCAGCATGATGCCATATTTCCATTCTGCCATTAATGTTTTTAAATGATTGTTATTGTCATCTGGGTTTGCTGTTCACAGTGAAAATGATTTACTAAAAATAGAGGAGAGAGAGAGAGAGAGAAAAAGTGGACATAGGTTTCTTTTTTTTCTGTGTCAGTTCAGACGGGGGCAGTGAAATGAGATAGCAGCAGCTCCACACAGCCTCACGCCGTGTCCTGCAGTTCCCCCGCTGCCCAGCGGGTGGCAGCAGCGAGCAGGCGGCCCCTAACAGAAGGCTGCCACTCAGTGATTATAATTTATGATCCATTTCTATTATAGGTGGGGTGTGCAGAGACAGTTACAGTAATAATTATCTGGACTGAAGTGTTTCCAAGGCAACCAACACAACCCCCCCACACACACATCCCCCCCACTCCCCTCCACACAAACAGTGACTTTGTATGGTACTCTCTTGCGGCCTGCCTGCTCACAGTAAAGAAATCATTGACTTTTAGTTTTTGAGAAGGCTTCTGTTAAAAACATGCTTGTTTAAGATCACAGAGAGTAGTTTGTATTCTGCTTTGATCCTTCAGTAAATTAATTATGCGGCCAGGAACAAAGACGTGAAAAATACGAGTGAACAACATTTGAATTCTTATCTAATAGATCTGAAGTGCGATTTGAGAGCAACATTATCTCAAGATATTCAATGTCACCTTTTTATTCCAATATTTTGCTGTCATTAAATCACCCTGCCTGCACTCCTTGAAGGATAAATCCCACTGTGTTTTTGTGTAAAGGTCTATGCCTGATTAAATAAAGGATTATGTTATTTCCTTAACAGTGCCTGAGGAACTTCCATTCGACTCTCCATCTCTTAAATATATACTGTGATTCCCTTGAAAGCGCAATTACTAATTACAATACAACTGCTAAATGCAGTAAGTAGAAGACACAATGATTATTATATGTTATAATTCTACTTCTGTGAACACAAACAGAGCTCTGTAGTGTAACAAAGACCCATCCATGTGCATACCGTGTGTGGAAAATTTGTATGGCATAATATACACTCAGCCAGCCAACATGGAGTAAACCTGTGAATATGAGCCCCATAAAAGGGGCCATTCTCCGACTACTGCATCCTCTGGAGTTCAGCGTGGAGTAACAGGAAAGTGTGGAGTTCGAGGGCTCTGACTGTGTTCATACAACTACACTTAGAAAACCCTTTACGTACACAAAATACACGACATTTCAGGCTTCACCTTTCTGTTAAAGTAACGACTTTTTGTCATTCAGACAGAGGTGACTAACTCTAATGTTCATTATGGTTTCATTCAGATGATTCTGGAAAGAGTCGCAGTGCTCTTGTTGTGTGCAGTTGCTCTACTGTTGAAACGGACATTAAAGGGACAATTCACCCCCAAATCAAACACACACTTTTTTCTTTGGGCTGTTATCCATGTAGATATTTTTGGTGTGAGCTGTGGGCTTGCTGAAATTTATAGATATCTGCCTTTACTGCAATGTAATGGAACTAGATGGCACTCGGAAGTGCCAAAAATACCCCGTAACTTAGAATTACTGCTTCGCAGGTTCGCCAAACAATTCGGTTGCAGTCTACAGCCATGTGTGTTCAGACTCGTATAACATATTTAGTAAAAGGAATTTAGTGTATTTTTTGTTATCTCTATTGGCATGCTGGATTGCAGTGAATAATTTCCAACCTAACTGAACACCTAAATCTACTGATATTTTACTCAGCTAGCAGAAGTCACTCAGTAGAGTACAGATTCCCACCAGGACACAGATTCTGAAGCACCTACTGCAATGCCATCACAACTGACAGATGCAACCAGCAGAGATTTGCAAAGATCTCCCAACATCAACATGACATCCAAATGTTGCTGAAACAGAGTTGATACAAGATTTTGAACTGAGGAAGTCGTTTTTCACTTACAGCCCCTAGTGGCTGGTTAAGACAAGTGAGAAGTCAGCTGTAAATGGTTGTATAAAACAGAGCAGTCAGGAAATATAATCCTGCCTTGCAGTTAACCAGTGAAGTTACAGTTTATGTATACTATACAGTTTACGTTACATATACTGTATTTAGTGAAGACTTTGAAGAAATTTAAAATGGAATTTATCTCTATATTGACCTATAACTATAAAGTAATTAAATAAAATGTATTAAGTGTATTTTTTGGCAAAATGTCAGTGTTCATCCAGTGAAGAATTTCCAGTGGGAAACATGCTGTCTTCACTTAGAGACTAGTTTTACAGAGTAAAAAGGACTGATCGAGAGATGAGTTGACCTTTGACTTTCTAGATATAAAATGTCAACACTTTATCATTTAATCCTATTGGATATTTGTGTGAAATTTTGTCATAATTAGCATTTGAATTCTTGAATTAAGGCCAAGAGCATGTTTAGTGAGGTCACTGTGACTTTATTTATTTATCTATTCAGTTCATGCTTGAGTCCAAGTGGATGCTTGTATCAAGTTTGAGGAAATTCCCTCAAGGCGTTCTTAAGCTATCATGTATCATGACTTTTTTGACTTTTGACCTTAAAGTACAAATTACTTCAGTCCTTCAGTTGAAGCAGACATTTGTGCCAAGTTTAATGAAATTTTCTCAAAGCAGCCTTGAGATACCGTGTTCACAAAGAAAGGATGGATGGACCTATGGATGTACAGATGCTGAGGCATAAAAAACATCTGAAAAACTCAACAGCAATTTGTCTTTCAAAAATCACGACCCAGTTACTCAAGATAATTCACAGACCTTGCTGTGAGCAGTTTCATGCAGGAACCATTTCCATTCTACTGAACTACACCCAACCATATCATCATGCAGAAGGAAGTGTGCATCTACTCATGGATGAGAGGCTTGTGTTTGTGACAGCACATGATGTAAACGTTAGGCAAAGCAAGACAAGTTTATTTATATAGCACCATTCAGACACAAGGCAATTCAAAGTGTTTTACAGGAGCATAGAAAAGCACCAAAACAAAATGTTAAACGAACAAGAAAATTGTATTTGAGATCATAAAAACAAAAGCTAAAGGCAAGCCAATCAATAGTTAAAACATTACAGAAATTGCATGTACAAGACAAGCTATATAAAAGTTATACAAAAGAAGTTATGTATCTACTTTAATGGAAAGCTGCAGTAAACAGTGATGTTTTAAGCCCTGATTTAAATGAGCTGACAGTTTCAGGTATTTAGGAAGTTTGTTCCACAGGTGGGGAGCGCAGAGACTAAAGTCTGCTTCACCTTGTTTGGTTCTGATCCTGGGAACACTGAGTAAACCTGTTCCAGGTGATCTGAAAGGTCTGGGTGCTTCATAACGTACAAGTAAATCAGGGATGTATTTAGGCCAGAGGCAAGTAATAGGATTTTAAAATCTATCCTTTGACACACAGGAAGCCTGTGCAGTGATTTAAGCACTGATGTGATATACACCACTTAATGGCGTCTTTTTCAACTGAACTATAACATTAGCATCACTGAGCTAGCAGGCGTGATGATTTGGTTGGTGGGTTGCCTGGGAACCAGACGAATCTGAGGGGAGCTCATGTCTTCATTTGCTCTGGCAGATAAATGTAGTGGCTGGGCCAATCATAAATGATTATTTGATACGCTGTGAGTTCAAGACGATGATTGACTAAGAAATGTCACCAGTCCTCATTTGAAAAAAAGAAATTTGTACCAGGCTCAGAAACTTATATCAAATGGTCAAACAGTGAAGATGAAATACAAATCTGGATTCTGTTGTGCAGTCGAAAGATAATACTGAAACTGCTCACCACAAAGTCTGTGGATTATCTTGAATGACTGGGTTATGACTCGTGGAAAGAGACGTTGTTTTTTTAATGTATTTTTTTGCCCTTTGAGCTGAGTGCCATCTAGTTCCATTATATGGGAGAGAAGGCAGACATATCTATGGCAGATATCTCCAAAACTCTGCAACTCACACCAAAACTATCTAGATGGATAAATAATACTACTCATAAGAGGAAGAATATGTATTTTTGATTTTGGGGTGAACTGTCCCTTTAAAGGGGGCCAAGCTACACAAAATAAGTACTTTTGATTCAATAAATTTGTTGACACTAAAAGTAACCAGCATTACACTGTCATAGCAAAGAAGAGGAGGGTTTTCTGTTCTCACAAAGGCTGCATCACTGATGAATTTTAAAATTTATTTTGCTCTTGAAGCCTTAATGACCACCATGAGCGCGAGGGACGCTTGCTCCCTCTTCTCATAGTGAATCCAATAATACATTTTCACATCACTTTCATCATTTAACTTTATTAGATGTTGAATCCTGCTGCCTGTTTTATAATATCCAACAGTGCACAACAGAGATGTGCACAGACATTTGGAAGGGCAGTGGGTCAATTTTTAAAAAAGGGCACCAACACACGCTGTATTGTCATGCCTTCCCCTGATGTTGACACACCTGCTTCTACTGCCTCTTCTCCAGACACCATCAGCAATTGTATAAGCAGCTTCCAGGTTCAGATTTTGCTGCTGGAGGGCCTTTGAGGCAACTGCACTTTCCATGCATACGGATGATGTGATTTCTAGCAATTCAAAGTTGAGATACTCTTTTTACTCTTCTGGAAATCCCTATATGGCCTATATGAAACCCAGAAAATGTTGTTTCCTGTGAACTTTTATGATTAAAATGTTACTAAAGGCATAGCAGACAAGATTAAGCTTGGTTGCTAAAAGTTGCATCTTGGGAAATTTGAGTAATTAGCATAATGATCTAATTAATTGCCAGAAACTGCAAATAGCCACAATTGTGCTTATTTGCTTCTTTTTAACTTAGAGAGGTTATGAGTCTAAGTTCATGCTTGTGATGTCCAGAAGTCAAAAATATGTCCACATATATTGGTATCAGTGTTATCGATATATCAACAAAATTCCATTAGTATCTGTTATGAAGCTGTGTTAGTTATAATATTAGCTATGTGTTCCATTTTTAATTAGAACAAGCTTGTGGTTCTGACTATTTGGTTATAGTTGGTTAATTGTTTAAGTGTGATTGCAACTGTGCTAATAATGTGCTAATAGACATGCTGTTGTTATTAATGATTCATATCCTGATAAACACAGAATAATCTGGCTGTTAAACAAAATATTTTATATTTTTGATTTTGATTTTCATCTTTATTTTGCCTGCTACTGAGCTAATTATGCTAAGTACCATAACTGCCGAATATGCAACCAAGTTGAAGTTCCTCCACAGTGCCCATAGGTGGCATTTCAATAATCAAAATACAAATGAAACACCAATACCAGGTCCAATAGATTTCCAGTGGACTGTTTAAGCATCTTTGCGTCCTGCAGCTTGATCAGGTGGCTCTCTTGGTCAGTTTCTTTAAGTCAGGGAATGTACAGCAACAGAGAGGAACTTTTAGTTTGAAGGGCTTTTTCTCAGCAACTCTGTTGGGTGTCTGAGAGTTTGTGTAGCTAAAGGATGCACCGACTTGGATTCATTATTTCCTCTGTTTTACTTCAATGCTAAACTTTGTGCCAGGTGTAAGATAAGGCCTGAAGTTTTCCACAGCCTCCTCTGTTGTTCACTGCACATATCACTGCTGGATCCAGTGCACCTTTGTGGCCACGTCTTGCACATACAATTATGCATAACAAAGATTGCCTGCAAACGTCTCTCTGTATGACCTTTTTTCACAAAAGTAACAAGAGATTTTGCCAAATCATTCTGAGTTCTGTTGGAAAGGAG
The DNA here is from genome assembly GCF_056507025.1 of Lutjanus erythropterus. Lineage (NCBI taxonomy): Eukaryota > Metazoa > Chordata > Actinopteri > Lutjaniformes > Lutjanidae > Lutjanus > Lutjanus erythropterus. The sequence continues at coordinate 43,717,589 of NC_139317.1, read as the reverse complement.
AGGCACCTGTTTTTTTTTGTGAAACTCACTTTCCCTTCGATTACATCGGGATGAGACTTGAGGACACTGTCATCTTGACTAAGCAGTTCCACCAACTCTGAGAAGTTTCCTCTGTTTGAACTTGAGAGGCTTTTATCACAGCCTCTGAAGTTTTGCTAAGTACAATTTAATGTCAGTTAAATGAGAGATCATCTCTCAGCTCTTTTGCCTTTCTCTGTCTTTGTCATGGTCAGCCTTTTCAAAGGCACTGCCCGCTGTCTTTCTTTTATAGAATCTAAATCTGTCTATCTATCTGATCACGCCTAGCAGGTGTGACTCACTCCTGCAGTGGTCCTTGATTTCGTGTGTGGCCTGTTTGCACAGGTTTACCCCCACAGATTTCCATCCAGTCCTGCTCTTGTATCTTTCATCGTTCAGAAACAGTCAGCAGCTGAAACAGTGGAATACTCTAACCAGGCAGGTTGTACATATCGGTGCGCCTTAAAAGAGCGCCCTTACTGGTTTTGGGGCTGGACTGGAATTTGAAAATGTAATGAAGGCCTCATTGTGTTTGATTTTGGTCATGGAATTTAAAAGCTAAAGCAAAAAAATTCTATTCTGCTCCTTCTAAAATCTTTTTCCTCCATTTCTGTCTCCAAATCTTTACTTTTGGAATAAGTCCGAAGGTCCCTTCATGTCTCAATATTTACTCTTTGTATCTTTGTATAAAGTGTTTCTGTCCCTAACATTTCCTTCTTTGCCTCTTTCTTTTTTCCTCTTCATCTTCTTTTTGTTTTAAAGAACCATCACTTTATGTGCAACTTTGGCTCATCATCATAAACACAAAATAAAAACATAACATTTGGCACTTTCATGTTCTCTGGACCTACTGCATGAGTCAACAGCACCTTTTAAGAAAAAAGGAAAAAGTCGTCCTTTTTGTCTTGCTATGTCTTTTTTGTCTCTTACGTCTTGTTGCACTGTTTTTTCTCTTATTACATCATTTTCATTTTGTCACGTCTTTTATGTCATTTTTTGTCCTGTTACATCTTTTTCATTATTTTTCATTTTGCTTTGTGTTCACCATTTTTTTAATGCCATTTCATTTCATTTCATCTTGTTATGTCTGTCATGTGTAAAATGCACTATGGGTACAGCAAGGGATCATCTTTTCTATGTGTTGCTGTCTTACATTTAGGTTGAGATCAGTCTTAACATTGGGAAGGCTGTGCACAACAATGCAACATAAAAATAATCAATAATTCACCTCAAATGATTTATACCTAAAGTAATGAGCCTGTTATTGACAACATACAGAGGAGAAAGTACAGATATTTGTGTTAAAATGTAGAGTAAAAGGAAAAAGTTGTTACAAAACTAAATACTCAAGTACAGATTCCTGAAAAATCTACTTAAGTACAGTAACAAAGTCTTTGTACTTAATTATTTCCCACCTCTGTATAATATTACTATAATATTCTCTTTATATCTTTCTTCAGACTGAAAACATATTTGGTACAGTGTAATAATTTACAGTGATCTTAAAATCCTGTACTTAAAACATCACATTCTTGTAGATCATTTCTAATATCAGTTATAATATTTATGCAGCAAGGTAATTTATGATTCTTTGTCTTTATTCTTTGTATTTACTTCACTTGCTTACTCAGAGATTGGAGTATTAATCTACAGGGCATCACCGTACACTGCCTCAGTATGTTCTTGGATTTTTCTTCGATCTGAGGGGTGATGAACAGGAGTCTCACCCGCTTGTAGTTTACTCAGAGCAGCTGATTGGTGCGGTATAAACAGGGAAAAACAGACAAGAGTAGATGACCCAGTCTGACCCTTTCACCACCTCAAGTAGCACAGGTCAGTAGTTTGTGCACAACCACTTTTACCAGGCTCATACTATTAAAATCCAAATAGACTTTTTTCAGGAGGAAAAAAAAACATTTAACCTTACCAGCCATTTTCCTTTGCCTGTACAACAGCAATTAGCTCTCATCATCACCACACATTCTTTATGGTCATTAGTGCTTTGTCTTTAAAAAAAAAAAAAAAAAAAAAAGAAGAAGCAGTTTGTTCAGCCTCAACAAACAGAGGGAGAGAAAGTGGTGGTGGAGTGGGGAGATGAAGAAAAACATGAATAGTGGCAAACAGGCAGGTTGGTGATGACTCAGACAAGAGGGGTAATAAGGAGCAAATGAAGACAAGGTGACGGCACATTAAAAAATAGGACATGATACAAATAACCAGTAGACACAATCGAACAACACGTGTTTCCAAACAAGAATCAATTAAGTTAAATGTTTAGATTAAATTCTTATTATTTTTAGGATTTAATTAAAAAGAAAAACCATGTAATTGTGGTGCTGCGCTCATTTTGCAAGAGATATATTTTTCAAGCAGAGAGGAAACACACACACACACACACACACACACACACACACACACACACACACACACACACACACACACACATTTTTGGAATTATCCATGCAGTAAAAGTATTGTGCAAAATAAGAGGAATGCTTTCTGTTTTTATTAAATTAAATGCTGGAAGATAAGAATACAAAATAAAATTAAAGGGACAGTTTGGATTATTTGATGTAGGGTTGTATGAGGTAGTCAGTGTATTAGCCACAGTAGATGCTGGTCGCTATCCCCCAACTAGGAGGAGCAGAGAGGGGCACCAACATGTAAAGCAACAAAGGTATTTTAGCCACTTAAAGGGACAGTTCACCCAAAATCAAAAATACATGTTTTTCCTCTAGCCTGTAGTGCTATTTATCCAAACTGTTTTGGGGTCAGTTAGAGTTTTGGAGAAATCCACTGTAGAGATTTCTGCCTTGTCTCTAATATAATGAAACTAGATGGTAGTCATGTGGTGCTCAAGGTGCAAAAAAACTAAAAACTATTTTTTGGGGAGATTTGAGCACCACATGTTAAGTGCCATTTTGTTCCATTATATTGGAGAGGGCGGACACCTCTATGGCTGATATCTCTAAAACTCTGTAACACAGCATTCCAAGCCAGTGGAAAAATATGTATTTTAGATTTTAGAGTGAACTGTCCCTTTAAAAAGGTCCCTCTAAAAAATCTATATAGCTTTAAGTGTACACTATATTTAGAATATTTTCAGCACTTGCCAACCCCTCCACAGCAGTTTGTTGCTTAGCTTTTTCTGACGGGAAGCCACCATTACGTAAGACAAATATCGCTCTCTCCAATCCAACCAAACTCCATAAGCAAAATCAATCATTTTACCTTGCAGAATATGTCTGCTGCTGCCTTGCTCTGTTAGTTTGTTTGTGTTATTGTGTGACTTCTGTGTTTTAAAAGGATGGTTCTGCTTCCCCAAAGTCACACTATAACATAAACATACTAACAGATTGAGGCAGCTGTAGACCAGCAAATCTCACGTTATGTGAGGTAAAATGACTGATTTTGCCTATGGAGTTTGGTTGGCTTGGTGAAAACGATATTTGGCCTACATCACGGTGGTTTCCCATCAGAAAAGGCTGTCTGATGGCTTATTTTGCCATCAGACAGCCCTGGAAATGTTCTAAATATTAATTAATTAATTAATTAATTACTTTATTTAACAGGGGCAGTGCACACCTACTTAGCTGCCTCAGTGTTAGCTATAAGCTAATTTTCATCTGTATTTCCTGGGCAGGAAACAGGAAACAATTAATTTCTCTGCTAAAAGACACTAGTATATATAGCATACACTTAAACTGAAACGTTTTTCAAGTGGCTAAAATACCTTTTGTTTCTTTCCATGGTGGTGCCCCTCTCTGCTTCTACTAACTGGGGGCATGTCGACTGCCATTACACGCTAGACTTCAAATACTCTGAACTATCCCTTTAAGCTTGAGATAAAACAAGATGAATATGAGTTGTATTTTAAGCTTTAAGCGAGAACATTATTTTTTACAGTCAGTATATATTATTAATTTTTCCTCTCAGCGTGAGGAGATATGAGGTCTGAGCAGGATGCTAATCATTATGCAGAGTCCGGCCCAGATGATTGTATATGTGGGTGCAGGGCTGAGCAGGGCTGGGCAGTCCTCTGAGCAGATTGTGTGGTAACTGGTAGTGGCTGGCATTAGCAGTGCCAGCAGGGGTGAATTAGAAACAGGATCAGTGGCACGGCTTGGCCTCAGGCAACGCAGTGTTAATGCCGCCTGGCCAGACCCTCCCCTCTCTCTCTCTCTCTCTCTCTCTCTCTCTCATTCTGCCTCCGTCGTTCTCTTACACTAATACACACACATACGCACACACACTTGTCTCCCTCTCACACTCTGCCCCCCTCCCCCTCCCATCCCCCCTCCGGCCCCCATCCCCCAAGTGTGTGTGTGTGTGTGTGTGTGTGTGTGTCACTGATGGAGCCTGTTGGCTGATGTGTCACCAGCGGGCATGCAGATGGATGCTAGTCAACACACCCCGATGAGAACACGTTGGCACACGCAAACACAAACAAACCAGTGCAAAAGCATGTGCACACACACACACACACACAAAGACATATACACCTATACATGTGTAAAACACAAACACACACATGCAAGTAAACAAACACGTCCAGATTAAGATGTAGTGATATGATGTTTTACGGTTGGACCTGAGTTGGTTTTTAGAGGACTGGTGCTGATACTGATATTACCAGTAGATGGTTTGTGTTATCAGTTATCTCATTGTTGGAATTGTCTCACTGATTGAATTATTTATACTTACTGAAACTGAACAGCCTCATGCACAAAAACAGGTAGCATCTTCAGTGTTCAGTATCAATCCCACTTACAGTCAGGTCTGGATATTGGCACATTTCAGTCAACACAAGTCACTACTTAAAGCTACTACAAGAAACTTTCATATTTGTTGATTTTGGAGGCCCCTGTGGACAAAAGCGGGAGTGTTTGAGAATTGCAAAATACAACGTCAAAAACAAAAGTAAATATTTTCTACTGCTTCTTTTAAACTGACTGATGAGTCACCAGAACTTTCACTGGGAAAATGTAAAGACAGGCTCATTTTATCTGATTTCAAGGAGAATCTGACCTGGTGGATCGTTCGCCCAAAAATGACAATTCAATTGTTATTCACCCTCATGCCAGGTTTAGTTTTTTAGTCCACACAACACTGCTGGAGTTTCACAGGAAAACGGGGCTGCAGAATCTCGCTAACAATGTAAGTGAATTATGACCAGTTTTCAAATGTAAAAAACAATTAAAAAAAGATGCATTAAGTGCCTCCATACTGCTCGTCTGGTGTGATCCAAGCCTCCTAAAGCCCTGACATGCCCTTCACTAGTGCACGCACACCATCACACCACACACACCCAGTTCAGATGATGTGAACATGGCTCCAAGCTAAAGATTTACAGTGAAGATTTAGGCTAAAACATGGTGTAAATCACATCTTTCAAGTCAACTTCACATGTCGGGGCTTTAGGAGACTTGGATTACACCAGATGAGCAGTATGGAGACATTTCATGTTTCATGTTTGAAAACTGGTCATGTTGTTTGGGAGATTCTGCAACACTGTTGTTTCACTGTCCTGTGAAACTCCAGCAGTGTTTTGTGGCCTGGCGAGTAGGTAATGACTAAATTTTCATTTTTGGGTGAACTATCCCTTTTAGAATAAGTAGATAGAAATGGCTGATCTGCTCACTGATGGTCTTGTTTGCTTGTGTCATACAGAGGCATCAGTAATAAACTGAAACTGTTTCATAATCATTTAAAATCTCCATGTAGTAGCTTTAACATCCACTTAATGATAGTTTTTAACTTTTCAAGAATTTCTGACTCTGTAAACATTCACTTTAATGTTTCTACATCAATCCTTCTTTTTTTGTAAATCACAGCTATGACTGCAGGATTAAACTGACAATATCTGCTCTGATGGAAATGAAAAAACAAAGACAAAGTTTTGCAACTGTTTGCATTAAAACTAAACTATCTAAATATCTATAAACAGGAAAACTTCATTTCTTTAGACCATGTTACATTTGGCGCTTCAGTTTTCATTACTTGTTATAATATTCAAAGGTCAAAGGTCAGCTTCACTCTGATGTCATAATGTTCAGCCTGTATCAGTCCTCTGTCCTCCTCTGTAAGAATAGTCTCAAACTGAAGACGGCATGTTTCTCACTGGAAATTATTCACTGGAATCACATGTCAGTATAGTGAGGAATTACATTTTGCCAAAAAAAAAGGAGAAAAAAAGTCACATAATACATTTTATTAAATTCATTGAAAGTGTTCACCACATGCTATTTGAGTCTGGACAGACATGGAGGTAAACTGGAATCTGACTGGTTGGCGGAGGCATGCTGCTGCAGGAAGGTGGTTCTATTTATGTCTGTATCCACTTGCTTCTTTTCATTGAACTTCTATGCAATTGTGCAACTTTTATGTCTGGTCTAAACACACATTTAGAAAAATTCTCTCATGAAGACATCAAATCAGAAGAAAACATATGCATGACACTAAATACAGGCAAGAATATTAGCTACATAAATTATCAGTCATACTTTCCTTAGTTAAGGCCTACTAGTTTACATTATATTTAATGTTAGCCACCTTATAATGTGAATCAATTGTAGGCCTGTTGTCAAGTGGTGTATTATTGCTGGGTGATAGAGACAAAATCAAATATCACAATATTTTTGCTCAAATACCTCAATATTGATATTGCAACAATACTGTGTGGGTAATTTTTGATGCTTTCACAAAATATTAAAACAATGAGTTTTTTTGTTCAGTAATGTGGAGATAATGACTAAGTGGATAAAGGTAAATAATAGAACAGCTAGAAGAGTCTGGTAAGTTCAGAAAATTATGTCATTTTACTGTAATGCAGCCTTTAAAACCAGGAAAAACAGAAGTTATGGCATATCATTATATAACCATATCCAAAATATCTAAAATATCAGTGTATTGTCCAGCCCTAATCAACTGTGTATTTCTCTAGATTTTTTTGTTTTCCTCCAAAATAATAATCTGATATCACATACCTGACATTTACATGGCAAACACAGAATATTAACTCATACATTAAAACATAGCGTAACAGAGCATTTATCTCTCTGGTTGTAATGTTTGTTTGTTTGGGAGGTGTGTTGCGGTGCCTTTAAGAGAGCAGTGTGCCAGCTACTCCGGGCCTAATGTCATTACTCTGTACAAACTTGGTGTGACAGAGGCAGGAGGCGCCCACAGATTGATGACATTTTATTGTTATTGCAGCGCCACTATTAAACTGTTCACCACTCCTGCTTCTGCTGCTGAGGGCTTCTACCTAGTGAGAGAGAGAGAGAGAGAAAACACAAAAACAGCAAATTGAACACATCGCCACAGTGATACAGAGAAAAATGATTAATTTAAGTATAAAATTGCTATTTTGATGTTATATTTTCTGTTGTGCATTTTCATACCGTCATATTACAATCCTCTGCAAAGAACTGGTGTACATAACATCGCATGGAGAGAAATATTTAATTTGTGTACAAGGCTGGCTTTACAAATGTGTTCTTGTTTTTAAGGCATGGTGGTCTGTATTGCTGCTGAGGATGGGGTTTAAATGGTACACTGTGTGCTATTAAAATGCAGCGACATAATTATGTGTAATGCATAGGCTATTGTGTGATTGACAGAGACAGATGAATTGGCTTTGCACTGTAAGTTGGTTTGGAATATATGAGTTACAAGAATAATGAAAGCAGTCAATGAGTCAGTGACTTTGACTTAATGATGGCAAAATGTTTCACAGTCATCAGTTTAGCTTTTCATTGCAGCCGCATAACTGGTTTCCAACAAATATCTGGCTGTAGGTCTCTGAGCAGAGAGCTAGTGTACAGTTGTTCAGCTCAGTCTCACTTCCAACTTGTCACATACCGACTATTTGTTGCTGCTCCTCTTGACTCACACAGACATGGATGATACCCATTAGTGGCTGAAAATGACGCACTGGACTTTTCAAGTGACTCCAATGTAAACTAGAATCCTGCGCCGGGTTGGGTACTTGGCATGTGACCCTCAAAAACATGATGCAGTGGGTAAAAAATGCATTCATATATGTTCACAAATGGGTAAAAATGAACTAATTACACAACTAAAAACACATACAATACAATAATATGTTTTTTATTCCCTGAAGAAATCAGAAATTACATGATTGTGCAGTATTTTTAAATTTTATTTTCACTACTACAGTAATATTAAGACTAATCAGCTGGCAGGATTTTACTGTGAAAGTCTACTACATAACCTTTGACCCCACATCCAGCCAAATAATGGGACATCAGTGTCTGACTGACAGCAGTGTAGGCTAGCTGTTGGCTAAAACTGATGACAAATTATGGACAATATATTGTCGAAGGCCAAGTTGGACATTTTCAAGGATTTTGGGATGTTATCAGTGGCTTTGCTGATTCTAAAAAGTTTTAAAATGTATTAGCTTTTGATAGCCTCAAGCTAGGCTAGCTGTTACTATGGAAACACATCAACGGCTGCAGGAGTACAGGTGCTGTACCAGTTGAGAACACAAGTGGGTGACAAATAACTAACTGTATGTGTGTTTAATCACAGGTACGAGTCGGGTTGGGTCGGACGTGGATTTGACTTGGGAATAATTGTGGGTAACGGGTCAGTTCTAGCTTTCATCTTTGTGAGCGGGGGTGGGTTTGCAAAACTGGACCTAAGCAGGCCTCTGAAGTAGAGCCCTCCACATCTGTGTAAGATGCACCGGGCCGTCGACGTATAAAGTGGATGGAAAACTTTGTGTTCAGTTTGTGTCCTACGTGAAGCAAAGATGTTATTAGAAGTTGTGAGGTATATTATGTTATGTGTCACATCACTTTCAGCTTAAGTATCGCTTCAGTGACACAAGCCTTTTTATCATGTGACTTCCATGTTGTAAGTGGCTTCAGTGATGTCACATGACGTACGTGATGTAATGTGGTGATTGTAACCCAGAACATAGTGTTATCCTAAACTTACCTAACTGTGAATGTTTCTCATTGTTAACCACGTGTTAAATAGCATTCTGGCAGCGTCAGATACAGTCGCTAAGGTTCCTTTTGCTTCATTATGAGACGCAGAGGGGTGGTGACAGATCGTTGGCATGTGTCGAGCTGCGATGAGAACAGGTTGGACTGATACAATATGGCTTTCATTTAAGGGTGTAAATCACAAGTTTCATCACAATACAAACTTATATTGATTATTTAGACAATGATACAATATTCGTCGATATCCATGAGCTTGCAATCAATATACAACGCCATATGCTCTTCTAACACAATCAGCCCTTTCTATACTGCTTTTGACCCAAAAAAGAAAAACAGCAACATGTAAATAATTGTAAATAATTATAACATAAATTATAATAATATAATAATAACAGAATATAAGTGTAGTAAGGTTTAAACATAAAACACATTCTACTCCTTGCATGTTCAAAACAGACTTACTCTAGTTTCAGTGCACCTTGAGTGATATCATTCATTATTTTTACTTTGCATCATTAAGCACCACCCTCCCACCATCAAAACTGATTTCAGTCTTAGTGGAGAGGACAATATAGACTCACAAAAATATATTTTCTTGGAGTCTCCAACAGTGTATAGCATATCGAGCACAACAGATGTCAGATGAAAGACAGAGTAGTAAGACAAAAAAGACATAACAACAAAAACCATGTAAAAGATGTAAAAACAAAAAAGACATAAATTGGCAAAAAAAAAAAATGACGTAAAAGATGTAACAAGATGAAAAGATGTAACTAGACACATAACAAGACAAAAAAGGCAACAAAATGAAAAGCAACATAAAATATGTAAGAAGCCAAAAAACTAACAAGATGAAAGAGACGTAACACTAAGAACTATGCAATAGATGTAGCTTGTCGAAAACAAGAAAGATGTAACAAAATGAAATAGACACAAGAAAGAGACTTAATTTTGCACAGAAACAGTTTTTACTTTTATGATTTGAGTACATTTCAGAGCCTGTACTTTTTCACTTCTATTTGAGTAGACAGTACAGTACTTTACTTTTTTTACACAAGTATCTGCACTTTTACTTGGGTACAGAATCTATGTACTTTTGCCACCTCTGTAAATGTCAAAGTCCATGGACAAAACAATTTTTTGCATGATTTTTTGGTAGTCACCTGTATTAGCTTAAACCTATTGGATTTCACATTGCATAAATTAGCACAGCAGCCAGCAGGCATTTCCTGTACACAGCTTGACAAATTCTTATGTATTATATCACCCATCATGCATTTCCCCACAGAAAACCACAGTTGAATTTCAGCCTTTATGCACATTTTGTCAGCCTAACATTGATGAACCTGAGCAGCTAATATTGCCATAATGAGAGCAACAAGTTAGCGGCCTAGATGCCTCTACAGGTTTGTTGTGTTTCTTGAGTATTTTGTCTCGTAACTACGTTGTTTGCAGGTGGCATGTGCTTTGTTTGTTGACCAGTCTTTTCCAGATTATTATCTGCCTTTTGTTAGCACTGTTTGAATGTTTATGAAGGCGCTGCACTTGCACAGAAACTGTGGCACAAACACACAATTTGAAAATAAAGGTGTATAAAAGTGATGATATGGATTTTTCTTTGCATCGATGATGCATCATTGATAATTGAATGAATGCATCGATCCAGATGGATGGATCTTTCCCCGCCTTGCTCATTCAGGTATCTGCTCCTCTCTGATCCACTTGTCTATCCATCTCCATGCTCATCCATCCATTCTTGATATCACTTAGAAGATAGACCAGGGGCGTCTAACACTTTTCCAACCTGACTACACATTGACCCCCTTTATGTAATTACACAGGGGTTAATTCCCACTCTGTGGATCAGCAGAGAAGGATGGGATCAGACAGAGGAAGAACACAAAGAAGTAGAAAAGGAAGAAGTCAACAAAGGACAATAACAACACAGTTTAGACTGAGTTTGTAGTATCTGTAATATAGCTTTTCCATTTTCCTGTAAAGGTTTTTGTTCCTAAGACTCAAATAATAAAACAGTAGGGACTTATTCTGGTTCCACTTGAGCTCTAGTACAGTTCTTCTCTGGTGTGACAGTGGAGCAGAACAACCACAGGATATTGTGAAAGTAGATATGTGATTTTACCATAAATTCAAAAATCAAAGTGATCCATCTGCTGATCAAGGATTCAGTTCCTGATTTCAATTCAATATAGATTTGATTCGAAACCTTCTAACCTGGTGCATTATTAAAAACATTCATGTTTACATTAAGAATTGACACTGCTGTGTTTATTGGCAACAGTCATAGATCACATGATCTGAGCCCCATTGTAAATAGACAGCAGTGATCCACTGGTCTTCAAAGCCTCTTTGAATCACCTCCAGCAGAGCAGATACTAAGACTCAGAGATCCCCAGTCCTCTGACATTGGCTCTCTTGCTCTTTTGGCTCATTTAAGTGTGTGGAAGTGTTGATAAAGTATGTACTGTTCTTTGTGCACCTTCTGATCTGCAGATCCAAACTTTGCTGCACTTAGCTGCTGGAAAAATCTCCCTAATCCTAAGAGAGGGGCAACAAACACTGGTGACTGGGGTCCCGCTACAGCTCAGTATCATACGTTGAAAAAATACAGGTAAGCACCACTTTCTGACCTGGGTGGGAATTTTATTTTGTCTTCTTGTATCAGTGAATACAAGCAGTATGATTCAAATGAAGTTCAGTGCCCTCTCACATGGCCAGATGTTGTTTCGTGATGAATCAAAGTCTGGTCATGTGAGACTAATGGAGTTAAAGTTTCACAGATCCACAGGAAAAGGTATATATTAAGAGATCGATCCCAGGATTTCATTGAAGCAATATCAGATAATTGAAATGAAGATTGATTTGAATTGAGCTGTAGTAATTATGCAAGACAAAATTGTATTTTTTAGGTTTTTTGTTTTTTTTTATTTCTACTCCTCTACTATGCTGGGAAATATGTTTTAAAAGATCAACCTCTTGGCTACTAAACCTTATAACGGGCCAGACTCTTAGTGATTAAATCTTTTATTAAGCTGATGTCTACATGCAATGTCTTATTTAGTTTAGTTCTTATTTGATTGTTGTGAGGAGTTGAGAAAGAGTTGCATTTTTTCATTTCACAGCATAGCAGCTGTTTTATTTTTGCTGCTCAGTTCATTTGAGCAGAGTTCATTTAATGCTAATAAAAATACACATTTTAAATCATAATTCTTAGACTGATCTTAGACTGTTCTTGATTAAAAGGGCAGAATTGACATGTTATAGTTGAGACACATCTGATAGACCAGGAAGTGAGACAGGGGTCCCTAGGGTACAGCTAACCCTTTTAATGTCTGATTAAATCATGTTTTTGTGAAAATCAGGTTTTCAGCAGTCTGGGACACAACTTTAGAAAGATGATTCTTATAGCACATTTTTCCATCTATGTTATCTGAAGGCATTGTTAATTTTAGAATTTGATGCTTTTAACATATTTTTAATTTGTTTAAAGTTGTGAATTCCTCTTTGGGACAAAAGTTCTTGGACAGAGCGAGTTTAGAAATTAATGAAGTCAAAGCAAACTAAAACATTTAATTTATTACATATATTTCATGTATATAAATCTTTAAAGAATACATTTTCATCAAAAAATTGAATTGCAGTGTTGGTAGTAATGATTTCTATTTTTTTTTTATTTTTGGAAGGACATGGTTTGTTCTAATTCTCTAGTGTTGTTGAGTGTTGTTTCCACACAACTACACAAACAAAAAGTTGTGATTAAAAGACATTTTTTGATCTTTCAACCTCAGCTTTCTCTACATGTACAATATATTACTGTCAGTCTTACTTAGATGTATACCACAGACAGCAATGCAGGTTGGGGCTGCCAAAAGAAAGCATTTGTAACACTGGATGACAAATTAACTCCTGAAATGCACTGAACATGACAAATTGATTGGATCTAACAGTATGAGTGTCTTAAGATGGATTTTCTTTAAACACACAGGCGTTAGAGGAATAATAATGAGCCAAACAATGTTTAAGATGGTTGCAAATGCTCCTGATATGTAAACTCTGCAGCTCCCTCTATGATGCACCTGCCATGTTCCATCGTGCCTCCTCTCGTTGATTGGCTGAATGGCATTGTTGCCTTGGCATCTGGTTGCTACGGCCACCCGCAGCCTGGCACTGATCCACCACCCTGATCAGGATTGGCACTTAATGACATCATCATTGCCCATCAGTCAGTCCTGCTGTTACAATGAGTGTCCCTCTGTATGCCACTTGTTCAGCCAGGCAGTGGGGGGGGGGGGGGGGGGGGGGTGGTTCAGGCACTGATGTAGTGGCAAGATAAAAAGGTGAGCGAACGATGACCTCCAGTCAACACTCATTAACAATTTTAACACCAACCTTTCAGACCAGGATCCATTTATCACCACTCAGCAGAAAATATTTTTCTGATTTTGTATTTTTTTTCTGATGAAACATGTGGAAATGCAAGGTTGATGTCTAATAAACAGGGTTCCTACAAAGTATTTAAAAGTGTGGAATTGCATTTTAGTAATTATTGAAAAAAAAGAAAAGAAAGTATGGAAAAATATTTGTGTTTTCAGACTGAGATTCATTAGTTTTTAATGGCATTATGAGCAGCGCTTGGGGCGCTGCATTTTCCCATGACATTCCCTGCTTTTTACAACAGCACAATCTCTAAGATGCATTGCAAACACTCACTAAAACAAGAAATGTTGTCAAAGTAACAGGCTTATGTCATGTGAGGAAAATGTAGACTATGCCTCAGACTCAAAGTTTAAAAAAAAACTTTTTTTTGCCATTGACCAGTTATGCAAACTAATATAAGAGGCCCAAAATGATTCTTAAAGACCCCCTCCAATGAAAATCATGTTTTTAACCTTGTTTATACGTCCATGTGGTGTTTTTCGTGTGTTATAAGACATATCAGGAGTGAAATCAGCAGTAAACACCATGCCTGAGCATTTCTTGGAATGGATTCAGTCAGTCTGGTATATGATGTCATAGACCTCATTAATCAAGGGGGAGATGCTATATATATATCATTAGCTGTGATGCCTGGTTTTAACGCACACCAAAAAAGAGAATTCACCCAGACTATGGTATGAATGAAATAGCCTACGTCGGCATCAAGCTACGCCACGTCTGCTGGGGCTGACCGCGTCTATTCTACGCAATTCTTGTGATTCCACCAGCAGCACCACAGAGCGTCCCAGAAGGAGCTTTCCTTTCTGCTCTGCTTCAAATGCGTGTTGAAATGGATGCTGCATCAGTCTGCACAGAGTAGATCAAGCACGCAGGAAGTCAGACACAGAAAAACTATAGAGAATACAGTCAACTTTCAAAATAAAAGACCCTGCGCAGACTTGCGATCATAAAAACACACAATAAAGAAACTACTTAAATTTCCATGGAAGCACAAAAAGCAAGGAAAGAAGACCAAAACAACAAAATCACTTGGGCAAATAAAAACACCTCTGAAACACTGCTGGTGGGGGCAAACTTTGGTTTGTTTACAAGAAACTCCACAATTGGTGGCCCGGTGGCTCAGTTGATGGAGCGTTCGCCCCATGTGCTGCAGCTGTGGGTTTGACTCCCACCTTTGTCCCTTTGCTTCATGTCATTCCCCCGACTCTCTCTCCCTCTTTCCAGTCATAGCTTCAGCTATCCTCCAGAATTAAAGGCATAAAATCCCACAAAAAATATATATCACAGATAAAGAAAACTACACAGTGCCCCTTTAACTCGGTAACTTGAATACTGATAATATCATCTAAAATTACTATTATAATCTCTCTGTCTCGGTTATAAATTTGCGGTCTCAAGCCCAATCAGAGATAACCCTGATGACATAATAAATACTACGTGGCAAGTTCTGGTTTGTTGTTTGCTTTCGTAAAACAAATACACCATATGTTTGGATTCATAATTTCATCATAAAATGAATAAGCTGATAAATATCGCCCAGCGTGACACCCATCGTGAATTTGCTCATGAATATTACAGCGTCTGTACCTTCTCTTATCGATTCGTGAATCTTAAGAAGTGGAGTAGCAGAAGGACGACTGCAACCCTAAAGCTCTGTGCAACCTTTTGCCTCTCAGAAGATGCTGATTGGACTCAGTGCATTTCCTACCTTGTTTTTGCAGAACAGATATTAAAAGCACTTCTGGCTAACAACTGAAGGGCTGATTTCAGACTAACAAAAATGCTTCTGTCCAAACTTAATTTGCCATGCTCCACACTACTCTGAAGCTCTGTCTGACTTGCACAATATGATCCTCTGTCATACACAACCTGCATTATATCACGTATTTATCCCTAGTATTATTGTCACTGTGTTCCTTCATTGTTATTACTTACTATTTTCTTCAAACAATCTATATCTGTCCTGCTCTTATCTACAGTATATTCTGCTGTGTGCTGCTGCAACAACCTAATTTCCTCACAGGGATCATTAAAGTCTGATCTTATCTAATCAAATTTTTGTTTATTTGCTGTGGAAAATGTGAAAGTTTGTGAAAGAAGCTCAGAGCTGTGCCGTGCAGCTCTCACAGAAATTAGCAGCAAGTTTCCATTCATTCTGCCGTCTCTAGATAATACTGTCCTCCTGTCCACTTGTTTCTGTCGACGGTGAGTGAATAGCTGTCAGGTGGTTTATTCTACATGGAGTTAACGGCATAAAAATGATGCTGAAAAGTTAAAAAAGTTTGTCATTGCAGTGTATGAGCAACACTTAGAGGGGAGAGAGACAGACGGACAAAGAGGGAAAGCCAGAGACAAAGTGAGGTGTAGGCCAGGGACAGACTTGATGGGATTTTAGAAATCTATGAGGCTGATGATGAATGTCTGAAATAGGTTTGTCTGCCTATTGAAAAGCCATTTGTTTTCATTAGCTCCCAATGCTGGGGTAAGTCTGCAGAGGGGGAAGATGGTGGGTGGCTGAAGCTTATGCGGAGGGTAGTCATTATGGGATTGGACCTAGCTAGCTAAAGGAATTAGCTCAAAGCTGCATTGGTCCTTGGACCTGCAGCCTGGTGGAGCTCCAGTCCAGGACTGGGTGGCGTGGAGGTGGGTGAAGTGACACCATGTCACGACCACTTATGAGACACCTCACCAGAAAACAACAGTATTGTTTTTTGTGACTATAATGTGGTCATATACACTCTTAGAAATAAGGATACTAACTTGAAGAATGAAGGGTTGTTTGGCCTATTTGGTTCCTGGTAGAACCCTTTGTAAAGGTTCTGCCTGGAACACTTTCTGAGTTGTAACTAGAGCCCAACATAAAGGGTTATATTAAGAACCATTTGTGAAAAGTTTCACACAGATGCACCTATGACAGGTTCTACAGAGAACCCTTCTATGGTGTCATGGTTCCACCATGATCACTCTCTGGGGGTTCTATCCAGAGTTTTCCCACCATCTAATGTTCCTAACAAGAACCCACCCAGGGAGTCTACTAGGAACCTATTTAGATTCCACAGAGAGATTACCAAGGGAATTTTACAAAGAACATTTTTATATTCAAAGGGTGTTATCTAGAGCACACCCAGGGGGTTCTACTGACACTTTTATATTCAAAAGGTTTTATCTAGAACCCAATCAGGGGGTTCTACAGAGAACCCTTTTATATTGCAAGGATTTATATCTAGAACCAACCAAAGGGGGGTTACCGAGAACCTTTTTATTTTCCAGTGATTCTTATTTAGAACACACAGTTGGGGTTCTGCATAGAATATTTTTATATTTCATAGGTTTTATCTAGAACCCACCCAAAGGGTTCTACTTAGACCAGTTTCATATTTCAAGAGTTTTATCTAGAACACACTCATGGGGTTCTACTGAGAACCTTTCTATATCCCAAAGATTTAATCTAGAACCCACCCAAAAGGGTTCTTGAGAGAACCCTTTTATGTTATGGTTACAAAGAACAAAACAGTCAACTATATCTAAAATTAAAAGTCTATGCTGGACTCCAGTTTCACACAGGACTCAAAGCCGGGTCTCCTGGGTTAGGACTCAAAACCTGAACAAATCCATGACAACCTGCTCTCTACAAGGGGGGCGGTTGTAAACAGCCATTGAGCTGCTATGTGACTATTTTCACCCAGGTGCAAATAGATGCTCCATATATGTATAAGCTACACAGCCTCTCTCAATTTATGTCTTTAAAGTTCAAAAAACAGAAATGAATCTATATGCAAGGGTTGGGTTGACATTCATATGTCAGTATGCTTGTTGCAAGTGAAGGAAACTCACTACCACGTCTGCAGTGACTCCTTTATGTTGCCACCCGACCTTGTTCTCCTTTTCTGTGTTGTCTGCCTGTTCTTCTGTTGCCTGTTGTCGCAAAATTGTAAAGTGACAGAAATTAACAGTGTCCTCATAAGCATAGTTAAAGCTGTCAGTCTGAGCTGAGCTGCTCCCAGAAGAGTGCTGACTAAGATTACAGCATGCATGAGAATAAATTACAAAATAATAGATTGGCTTTTATTTTTCACTTTCCCCCTGATTCATGTAATATATATTTTGCTATAGATATATAGTAAACCAAACCACTGTCACACTTAATGAAGGATTGCATTACAGTCTTTCAAAACTTGAAAACACATTGTTTTGTAACTATAATTAACGATTGTGCTTTTTCACAATACTGAATCTCACTAACTGAGACTGATAGACAGAATAATATTTATGTTTTTGATCCAAATTATTGCAAAAGACAATTCAGTAATTTCTGGATGTTGGAAGGGACATATCCCTACCATCCCTACCCAATTTTACGCCTTGCTAACTTGTTTAGAAACACGAAGGTGAGTTAACATTAAAACCCCAGCATCTTGTCAGAAGATTGAAATAATTAATGAAGGTACGCTTTGCCTGCTGTGTGTAAAGTAAGCAGGATTTTGGAGGGGTGTGAGTGTGATCCTCTGCCATCAACACGGATCTGAGCAGATGGAAAGACATATGAACATAATCCACTGAAAACATGTAGGGAGTTTCTGCCTCTGCACCATCAGTGCGCTTTTATTTTTTTAAAAAATTCTTACTGTTGCGCCCATTAGCAGTTACCTGCACACTTTGCTCTGCTCCTGTATTTAATCTATATGGGGTGAGTGCAGGTTTGCAAACTGGATTTCTACTTTTTCATGTGTATATATATATATCTCCCACTATAGAGAAATATAAAAAAGAACCTCATGTGTAAACTTGTATGAACTTGAATGTAAATATTTTCACCAGCATGTTTTATGTGTTCATATATACAGTAGGATGGATGAATATTGAGGTGTTACTGATTTTATGGATGTGCAAAAGCCACGACTGCAAATATTTATAAACATGACTGCAAGTCAAAACACTCGCTGTGATAGTATAAATATAGTAATAAAAATATTTTGTCTCTCCAGAGGAAGCTGAGTTTGGACTTATGATAAAAATATCTGGACAGATCTGATGGAGCCGAGGACTCGTCCTGAGGACAGCTGCTGTTACTCCAAATGATGTCAACATTAAACTTGGAACCTTGAAGTGAGTAAAAATTTTCCGGTCTCATCTTGAGAATAACATAGAACATTACTTACTGGTAGATCCTGTCTGAAGAGTCATAATAAGATAAGATGACAAGATAAGACTAAAAATTTGAAGTTGCTGCTGTGCCATGCCAGTTAAATGACACACATCCCCTCTCTCAAACCAGAGACTACACATAAAACACATATCATTCCTTCTGTGTGATGGCTACAAGTGTTTTATTAACTGACCATGAAAGATCCCAGATTGTGCAAGTTGATGTGGGAAACTTGCTCATCAAACAGAGCTTTAGTATTGATGTTTCTGCAGAAGTCTGGGTCACCAGATGACACTCATGTGGATGATGTTATTGATGTAACAAAGTATGTAAGAATCTTCCAAATTGTCTTTTGATACACATCAATCTGCAGAAGAACAAAAAAAAAGTGTAGCAAAACAAAAGAGGAAAAAATTAGTCAGAGGTGGTTTTAATGTAACGTGGAAATGCAGTGCACTGAATTTTGTGCAAAAATGAGCACCAGAATTGCACCGTGCTGCTTATCCAGCATAAACACACTAAGCTGCGCCTCCCACATTGGTGCAGACACATTCGTTTGGTGCCAGGATATTAGTAACTTTGTTTTCCTTAGCACTGGTTTAGTGCTTGCCTGCAGGAAAACAGAGCCCTTGGTCAGGTTTAAACCTGAACTACAACCATTCCCTAACCTTAACTGAGTGTTTTGTTGTGCTTAGACCTGTGCAAACCTTTACCACAGCGATGCCTGATCAGAAAATGATCAGAATTGATTTTGTATCAGTGATTTGTTTCTTGTAAGGCATTGCAAACAATGTTGTTCTGCACCAGATCAGACAACACCTTAGAAGGACCAGTGTGCAGGATTTAATGGCATTTACTGGTGAGCTTGCAGATTGCAAACACCTCATTTCACTCTCCCCTCCAAGTGTGAGGGAGAACTTACAGTGGCTGGGAAACTTGTGAAAAATGCCATATCTCATACAGTCAGCATGGCAGTCTCTGTGGAAGAGGACCCTTGCTCTATGCATGAAAACACAGAGATTATACACAAATGACAGCATACTGAAGAATACTATATCCCATTTTTGCAGTATTATGCCAATAGTTTCCCATAAATCTTACACACCGGACCTTGTTGGAAAGGGCTTTTATGAGGCAATAAAAAACAACATATTTTGTTGTGCAGTTTGAGAGATTTGGATCCAAGAACGGCTGTGCTGCACTTTCAGACTATCACCTCTTGAGGTACAGAGTGGTATTATGAGACAGGACAGGCCGGGGCCAGCTGCTTAGCATGCTAACATCAGTAGATATATCTGTAATATGCTGTGTTGATACACAATACTTTTTTGAATAAGTCTGTTTATTGACATTTTTTAATTTGAACAAGTGTTCAAATCACATATTGAACAAATTTACTTAGTAAATCCTCTCCATTCCCTCCCTCCCCACCCCACACTCCCAAGTTCTCTAGATGAAACATAATTAAGAAAAGTGACACACAGCAGAGTCAAAGACAAATAGTTGACTGACGAAAAATAAACAAAATAATAAAAATAAAAAAGAGAAAAAAAGGCAAGTACAACACCGCTGAAACATTAAGGAACACAGACAAAATTATTCACCAAAACCACATAAAGAAGTACTCTGAACCCTCGAATGAGAAAACCTTGGTCATTCCAGGCTCAATTTAACTCTTTCCTCTCCAGCATTTTTTACTAATATTGCCTGCCAGCGCCAGCAGGGCACTTTTTTCTTTTTTTTTTTTCAACACCCACAGAATATACAGTTCTATGAATATGTTAACATGGAATATATCAGAAGAAAATAACAGATCTTCTAGTTTCAGACATAAAAAACATTTTGTTTTAGATTCATTCATTTTTATAAGCACTTGAATTTTGGTTGGTTCCATCACAAAAAAATCACTTTTCAGAAAAAAAAAAAAATGGAGAAAACAGCATTTTTGTGAAAGAGACTTTTTTTAAGCAGAGTACCAGCTTCACATTTTTATTTTTGTTTTTTTATCATTTCATATTTCATGGGTACATCACTGTCACCAGTGTGGTTAACATTAGGTGTGTATGTGCCCCACCCCACTGCCCGAATCACTGTCTGAGAGGCCCGGGGGCTGGAGCGCTCTCTGTCTGCCCCGGCTGTGGCGCAGGTCCGAGGGGCTGCCATGTGAGCAGCCTCTCTGTGTCACAGGTGCTGTGGAGGTTCGGGGGCTGCAGTGCGAGCAGCCCTGCTCTGCTCTCTGACCTGTGGATCACTACCTGAGCGCTGATGTTTTCATGCTAGATAATACCATCTTCTTATTCTGCTGTTCAGTTCCAGTGGTTCCTGGTTCAACACACTTCCATGCAAAGCATTAACTTGTATTTATCATGTCTGCCATAGTATTTTGAAAGTCCCCGTTGGCATAAAACTGAGCGCAATCAGCACCTGCAGGGTGGAGGACAGCGCCACGTTTCTGACAGAATCCGACAGAATCCGACAGATGCTGCAGTTGAGGGAAGAGCGTTTTATTTACCTCAAACAGTGCTTGTTTGCTAAAATGAAACTTTTCTATCACTTTCTGAATATATATTGAGTGGATTTGTCCTGTCATGGATGACACTTTCTCTTCTGAATGCACTCTTGTTGATCATCTTGTAAACAACATGCGCTGCTATCCTTCTTTTTCTTTTCTGGCTGTGTGATTTGGGTAAAATTTCTGTGGATACAAACACCTGCTACACACAAGGCGTGAAAGTTACACCCAGGCGGAACACACACTGGTCTTAAGTCTAACTGGATAAGGTGGTGAAGGCCACCACATTAACATGTCCAGTGGCCAATTGCAGTTTTAAACTAAAATTCTTACATATGGCCCTTTAAAGCTATTGGTACATGCAGTAGACTGTAATATGTGAGTCCCACCTTAGAGTCAAACACAGGATGGTAATGCATATCCATCTCTCAACACATCTTCACATTTATCTCTCAAATCTTATCCCCATCAGCTGTAACATCTCTTATAATATGGCAAGATCTATAAGTAGGGAATATGAACAGCTCTGGATTGGCCTATCCCAGTCTGAAAGGGTTTGTTCATGTGGAGCTGAGAGTGGCCAGAATCAATAAGAGAGAAAAATAAGAAAATGACATGGCTCTCTCCAGATGAAAGATCTAATCTCCAATATCCATTTTCAGCTCAGGGCCTTTGCACTAAAGCTGCAACACTGCATCCCAGTTACAGCAAAAACACAGATCTCACGGGCTGATCCACATTCATCTTCACACTCCTCTCCTCAACAATGCTGATGATTCTGAGGCCATGTACTTAAAGTCATTTTCTACTTTATTTTTATTTCATAAGCCCTTCGTTTCTTCCTCATAATGAGGGGATGGAACTTGACTTGTGAGCGTGGATTTGCATTTGACTTAAAGTCGTGTCCTGTTTCTGATGTAGCTTTCACTTAGACGCGATGACAATTTAATACCCCTAATATAGTAGTCACACTTTAAGTATTTCATTTTTATTTGCTTCCCATTACATTTGTGCTGCTCTTTTTCCTTCACAGCTGAATATTAAAGTTGAATATTGGTGTGTTTCAGCCTCTCAGGGTCACATTAACAAACACTGACATGCATGTATTAAAACCATACAGCATTCTGGGCCAAGACTTTTGCTTGCCGTTTGGTTCCTTTCTTTCCGTCTCCCGCTTCTCTCCTCCCTCTCCTCCTTCTTCATCCGTTCCTTCTGAAGGAGAGGCGCCTTTGTAGTTTCTGTCTGCTCTTATCAGTCCTGGCATGAAGCACTTGCCTCTGCCACTGTCCTCATGTTCTCTGCAAGCTCCCACTTTTGTGTTGCCTAATGAACTCTGACCAAAATTAGACATACTCTTCAACTTTTAAACTGAAGGAGCCCCTTCAATGGTTCCTTTGTGAAGTGCTGCCACCGCTGTGAAGGGAGGGTGTGTGACTGAGCGTGTGTGTGTGTCAAAAAGTAGTGGAATGCTGGACTGTTTTATGGTAGACATGAGGAATTTAGGCTTCAGCTTCAGTCAGCCCCGAGGCAACTGGACTATGTTGTCATCTCCTTCTCTCCTCTCTATCCACAGACATGCACACATTCAAACTTGTGATTTAGAACATCCACTTGTGCATTCATCAGTTCCTTTATTTCAACGGCCACTGGTAAAAAACAACTTTTGACTTAATTTCTTTCTTGACATTGTTGAATTTTACATGGTTTCATCGGCTCACGAGGTCTTACACTTTCAGACTCGCTAGTAGCGTAGCGTTACTGTCTAATACTGAAATATTTCAACAGCTATTAAGGTTGATGTTTTTGTTTTTGCCTGAAATGTCTCGACGACTATTGCATATATTGCATTAATTCAGAGATCCATGGTGGCCAAATAAAAGAACTGATGAATACACAAATGTTATAAATCAGGTATTTAATGTGTGCGTGTGTGTGGACAGAATGATGCAATGAGATGACAACAGTTGCCTGGGAGCATAACAGTTTTGACGTTATGTCAAAGTATTGTGTGTCAGCGTGTTGTGTTGCAGAGATATTTACTGAAGTTAGCATGCTAACCAGCTAGCCTCATCCCATACTGTCTCGTAATAGAGGGTATGCACTGGTGTCACTTTCCCACTGGGATACGTCCCCTCAGCTGGAGTCTAAAGTCATCAAATCTGTGTCTAGAGCAGACCTGGGAAAAATGTGGCCCAGGGGTGAGATGTGGCCCACTGAAAAGTGTCATGTGGCCCACAAGATCATCATGGAAATACCATAAATTATAAATCTAGCAGAGACAGTTGATGATATTTTGCTTTCCATTAAACCGTTATCAGACCTTTATTTTGAAAGGGGTCAGTGCTGTGTTCATTGGTAATGATAATTAACAGTATTTTTTTATATAAACTGTAACTTCATTCGCTTAATGCTGTACATCCATGTAGTTTATGTTGTTTCTTTTCTACTTTTGCTGCTTCTATCATTGCAACCTGTATGCAGCATGCATGCTACACTATAGAACATCAAGTTTTGACATTGCCAACAAAATATTAGCCCACAATTCATCACCTGACAGTTCAGAAATGGTTGCCAATAGCAGGTGCTCTATATAGAACACTTCTGACCATTCCATTATTACAGATTTAGCCATTATTAGTACGTTATGTCATTTGTCACAGCAGCCTGATCAGTTTCTCATGTTATCTTGGCCCTTCCCCCAAGCCCAAAGATGATAAAAATTTTGAGTATGACATGAATCAAGTTTTTGTTGTTTCACTGATAAATGCCATATTTCCATTGCACTGCACTCTTCTGTGACTTGTTCTGAACTGCTTCTTTTTAGTTTCCCATTGACAAATCTTGTGCATAGTATCTAGAACTTTATTGGTATTATCTCCGACAGGTTACAAGTCAGTTGAGCCAATACTAAATGGCGGAGTGAAAACACTGCAGACCACTGTCAGAAAGAATCAGCACCAGAATCGTTACTTGTGCGACAAGGACATCCTGCAAACCAAGTGCAAAATGTAACTGGAATTTTTTTAAAATTCACTCAACCTGGATTTTTAAAAATGGCAGCCTGAAAAACCATGGTGGTCCTCTGGTCAACATTCCTCTGATTGGTTGCCAGTAAAAGGATCTCAAATAGAAGGGATATCATTCACCATCCCTGTGTGTTTGTGTGGAATTTAAAAAAATGAGAGCAGTTGCACCTGACTACAGTATGATAATCAGTAAAGAATCTTGCCTAGATTGAGGCAGTATCAGCGAAATCAAGAAAAGCACCTGGTTCCAAAAGCACATTGTGTCAAGTTGAGTCAAGTTCAGCCGTACCATGCAGTGGAAACATGGCTGTACTCAGACAGGTAGAGGATCAGAGAAAAAGACAGAGTGAATGGACAAAGGATGTCTAAACTGGTAGTAGTTTTAGGTTGGCGGGGTGGTATTCAGGAAACTGACCCTTGACACAAACCCTAAGGAACATCTATTAACTTATGTTCCTGTTCTCAGATTTGGACATATCCTGTATGTTGTACCAGATCTCAATTTGACAGTGCTTTTGCTAAAACTTGCATGAAGAAGAAATATACCTTTAAAAAAATCTGAAATAGGCTTTCTGACATTTAAGGCAGAGTTTGTGCAGATGTTAGAGGGGAAAAAGACTTGGTGTCTCTCTTCCTGCTGTTTCTGTCTGTTTTAAGGCAGAGGCCTGGAACCAAGGAATGCTTTTGAAGCTTGACTCTTAATAGAAAAGTGATCATCCAAAAAGAGGTCTGTGTGTTATCAGATGCTGTCCTCTTTCACACACACCAACATCCTGTGGTTCACTCTCAATATATGAGGAGAGTGGTAGAGGTGAAGAGGTCAGAGATCTGATTTAGGGGGAGCAGGGAGAAGCAGGCACACAATAGATTGGCACAGAATTTTGTACGGACATTCTTGGTTGCAGGATGTTGCATCCTAATAACTTTAGTGATCCACTTCAACTTATGTGTTATCATGAGATGCAAATTTGTGATTTTGAGTATGATTCATCCATCTATCCATCTTCTTCCACTTATTCAGGGTCGAGCCGCATCCGGCTAAGCAGGGTACTCCAGACATTCCTCTTTCCAGCAATGCTTTCTAGCTCCTCCTGGGGGATCCTGAGGCATTCCCAGGCCAGATGGTATATGTAATCCCTCCAGAGAGTTCTGGGTCTACCCCGGGGTCTCCTCGCAGTTGTACATGCCCGGAAAGTCCAGGAGACATCCTGATCAGATGCCTGAACCACCTCAACTTTCTCTTTTTGACACAATGGAACAGTGGCTTTACTCCATGCTAGCCAAGCAAACTCATTTTGGCTGCTTGTATCCATGACCGTGTTCTTTTGGTCATTACACAAAGCTCATGACCATAACTGAGGGTTGGAACATGGATTGACAGGTAAAAAGAAAACTTTCCCTGCTGGCTCAGCTCCCTTTTCACCACAACAGTCTGATACAACCCATACATTACTGCTGATGTTGCATCAATCCGCCTGTCGATCTCACACTCCATCTTACCATCACTCGTGAACAAGATCCCAAACTCCTTTGCTTGGGGCAGCAACTCACTCTCCACCTGGAGAGAGCAATCCACCATTCCTGTCAGAGAACCATAACTTCAGACCAGACTTTGCTGATCCCCCCCCCTTTTCATCTAGCACCATTACTGGGTAAAAATTAGTCCAATAACTTTGTGTATAAACAAATTTCTACAACAGAATTTCTTGGGCTTTTTGCACCATGTACCGTCTCAGAAAATATTAGGCTCTCCAAGTGCCACCATTCTGGGTGAAAATACAGGAGCCTAGGCCTGTCCACTACGGACAGTTCATGAGGGAAGTGATTTTATTCTTAATATGATTATTTATTGTCTATTGTTGTTAGCCACACTGCCTTCATGATAAGGCAGTGTCTTACTGCCATCACAATTTAGCTTAGCTTGTCATAATTGAAGTATTTTCAATTTGATCTTAAATTTTTGTCTCTAAATTAATTTATTTCATTTTTTAAAATGTCAGGACATTCCTCAGGGTACCACTAGAGGGAGCCTGAGTGCCATCAGTGGTATTCGCACTATCATTTAAAAATCTAGGATCTACAAAATAATATCAAGTGAACAAGCTAAACTGAGATAGTAACTAGCATAACTGTAGGCAGTTTGTTCCACATTCACACATATTCATTCTATATAGTGTATACACAAACTAATAATCACAGTATACTGCTTTAGTAGTTAATATACAAAAAAAAATTAACAGAGTTTATACTTTCAGGATGTGATTGACTATGTGCAGCGTCCCACGTTAATCAAATTGTGTCTTTGGCATGTCACTGTCAATTTAACTCCACAAAGAAAATGTCATTCTTAAGATTTAATACTTCTTTAATACTTATTATATTCTAAGATCTCTCTGGAGCTTTGTTACCACCACCCACAATTTGTTTTAACTTTTACAGCTGTGAGCAGCTTCTCCATTTCTTTTGTGCATTGCATTGTGGGAGAACAATGTCCATCAACAGCAGGCTCAAAAAAATGGACTGCATTTAGCATGTACTGTATACTGCGTGGATTGAATATACTTTGTTTTGTCTCTTTTCCGGTGTGAACACGAACGCCATACTGTAAATCGCCAAAATTGGAGTTACAAGGTTTTTGCTTGACAACAGGAAAACACTCCTGTATTGATTCACTCATTCATCCTTAATCCTATGCTTTATTTTTATGGTCTAATTAATTTCCATTCTGTTTCTCCGTGATTCCCATCCCCTCTTGTTTTGCTCTCTCCCCTCCACAGCAGCCAGGCCTCACCCCTCCTGGTAGGGAGGACAGAGAAGAGTAAGGGAGGAGGGGGAGGAAGAGGAGAGGCAAAAGGAGAGAGGAGTGGGATTATAAATCAAGGTAAACGGTGGCTGTTTAACTCCTGCTATGATGTAATTTCCAGCAGAGCAGCGACATGCTGGCCTCCTCTCCTCTCCTCTCCTCTCCTCTCCTCTCCTCTCCTCTCCTCTCCTCTCCTCTCCTCTCCTCTCCTCTCCTCTCCTCAAAGCCCTCCTGTACATTCTATTGGCTACCATTCATGTCACCTTTGTGTAGCTGTTTATGCACACACAGCTCCTCTATGTACTTGACATGGGGCTATTAAGGCTGGCTGGGGGCGCATTGGAGATAAAGAAAATATTACAGATATTGTTATTATTTAAATGGCTGTTAGATTATCAAATCTTTTTCATATACATCAATCTATTCAACATGATCACATGGGTTGGTGTATAAATATCATGCAATTTTTAAGGATATTTTGTGTGTCATGTCTACACATTTAAGGTTTTTGTGTGTCATTTAATGCCTTTTACTCTGGTGCATTTTATGACTTTTGGACCTGCTGGAAACAACTGGTCAGGTGACCTTCACTTGGTTAGCTTTAGGCAACAAAAATATTAAGTAAGGTTAGCAAAATTTCATGGTTTGGCTTAAAATAATTACACTAGTTACGTAAGTTAAGTTATGTACATAACTTACCAGATACGAACTGTAGTGTCCTGGCTGAAAGTCTTGTGTTTGTTTGACCCAACCGATTCCCCACACAGACTTTTTTGGTCTATGACATTCATATGTAAAATGTCATGCCATCTCTGCACAACCAGTGCAGACTAAATGGTGTGTAATACCATGTCAAAAGCAAAAAAGGTATTGTGATAGCACGTGAAATGTTTGAAGACATTGCCTGATGGGACCAGGCTGATATATTTGATGAAAATAACTTTTACTTACAGTTTTACCTTGTGGACCGATGTCGCCACTGACATCTATTAACCTCCAGGCAAACAAATATTTACAGCTGTTCTTTTAATTTCAATATAATTTGTAACTCCTTTATTTACCCTACTATTTCATGACAAAAGGGCTGCTGTGAAAAAGGTCTAAGTGTCCTTTGCCACTAAGCCAGTGCTATAAAGGCTAGAAAAGCTGTGCAGGTTAAAATAGAAAGGTTCTGTCAAAATGTAATATATTTTTTAAAAACATTGTGAATCACCACGACCATAAAAGGTCCTTGAGCATACAGTCATAAATGTGTACAAAACATATTAGGCTGTTAGGTCCTCTAGTATGTGACATTAGCTGTGGACACACACGCACACACAGACACAAAGATACACAGAAACGCATGAACAAGTGCATGATCCCCTATATATTTAGGCCTGGTGAAGATAATTAAGTTAGGCCTGGACCAGCACCTGGCAATATTGGCATTAAATTTCTGTAAAGAGTGTCTATGTTTAAAGGGATAATTCACCTGAAAATGAAAATTCAGTCATTATCTACTTACCCTCATGGCGACTGAAGGTGGGGTTTAGTTTTTTTTAGACCACAAAACACTGCTGGAGTCTCACTGGAAAACACCATTGCTGAATCTCCCAAACAGCGGAAGTGAATGGTGACCAGTTTTCAAACGGAAACAGCAACATAATAAAAAACACAACGCCATAACTTCATGCCACACACACCCAGTTCAAATGGTGTGTATGTGGGAGACTTGGATTACACCAGACAAGCAGTATGGAGGAAAACTGGTCACCATTCACTTAAGCTGTTTGGGAGACTTTGCATCACTGTTTTCCTGTTAAATTTGAGCAGTGTTTTGTGGACTAAAAAGCCTAAACCCAACCCTCAATCTGCGTGAGGGTGCGTAATTAATGTTAGGAGAAAAACAGCGCATGTTGTTCTATGTAAGTAATTATTGCTGTTGTATTTCTGCATGATGCTGCTCAGGGACCACTGGTCAGTAATGTCACACCTTTCTAATTTCAGGAAAATAACTAATAAATAAATAAATTGAATTCAATTGAAAAAAAATCTAAAAGTCCAACACTATCATCATCCTGAGCGTGGCCTAAATACTGGAACTGTCAACTTTACATCACACTGCCAGGCCTGCCAATCATATGACAGCAAAGAGCAGTGACTGATGTGAGTGGCAAATTGTGAGGTGCCGATGTCACGACTGATTGATGTCAGCCGTCCCTTTAACCTTTTTTTCCAGTGGAAGCGCCACCCCAATGGCTCTTCCCTGCGTGAGGTCTCCCCCGATCCACTACATCCACAGAAAGGAGGGGAGGATGGGAGGAGACAAGGGAGTGACGAAGCCCATTGAGACTTGATTAGTATGTTGGTGTGTGTATGTGTCCTCGTGGAAGACTGATGTGTACTTGAGATGGTATGTGCTTTGCCCTCAGGTCAATGACATTTAAAACACCGGAGAGTGAAAAAAAGACAGAAGCTGTGTGTGTGTGTGTGTGTATGTGTGTATTCCCATAGACCTATTTGGGCTGGAGGCCCACTGTGCTTGTGTTCTGTAACAGTATGATAAGGTTGTGTATGGTAATTAGAATCAGGTTACTGTAACCTTAATGAACAAACCAAGAACAAATGAGTGGTATTATTGTAGTGTTTTAGGGATTTCCCTTACAGCTAGCAGTGATTTATTTGATACTGTTTGGAAAACAAAATCCTACTTATTTCTTATGGTATTACTTTTAGCTCAAGGTCCTTTTGTGGTTGTGGTGATTCACAACTTTTGAAAAACCTTGAAACAGTATGAGTGCTCTGTTTTATACTGATTGTATCATCAACAACTGCTAGGCTAAAAACAAGGCTTACAAAGTCTGATGCTCCATTTTGACCTTTGTTACAGCTAAAAAACTGACATCCATAGAAAATTCCTGTTTCATTTTAAACTGGAGCATCTGCAGATTAATTCCATACCATGTGATGATCCATTAAAGTTAAGCATGATATTAGATGAATAAACTCTTGTGTTGCTTCGTTGGCATCCCCACTATGTGTCTGCACAGTCGCCATATTGGAGCGTTCAAGGTTCACTAGTAAACAAATTAGAAATTCAGACATCACTGCACAATCTACTGTACCTCGCTTAATTCTGAACCAATTTTCATGAAAAATTGACAACACATGCAATTGGTAAAACCAGTGCTGTAAATGCTAGAAAAGCTATGTTGGTTGAAATAGAAATGCTTTGTCAAAGTTAAAAAAATCTCTGTTTTTTTTTTTTTTTTGTTTGTTTTTTCAAACACTGTGAGGAACCACACCAAAACCACAAGAGGTCCTTGAGCATGCAACCATAAATGTACACAAAAATTATTAGGCTTATAAGTGTAATAGTATGTGAGATTAGCTGTGGACAGATACACACAGGGACACACAGCTACACAGACTCACAGAGATGGGCATTATTAATTTTTTAATTAAATAAATAATTAATATCAGAAAGTGCGCTGTTACTAAAGCTGACATCCTATTGGGCAATTGGTTTGGTGATTGGGTGGTCATTTGCTCTTATATGGCCAAATTTCTATATCTGTATATTTTGTTTTAAAGCTGTTTGACTGCTTGTAATGTTCTAAATAAATGAGATAATGTTCTAAATAGATAAAAGTGTTCAAATTGGGAAGTTTGGACTTACCCCTTGTCTAGACTGCAAACATCACACTTGGCTGAGAAGAGCTTTCACGCCACTCTGAAGCCTTCCATCTATATAGGCTCTGTATTGTTCACACATTTCAAAAGGGTCCAGCATCAAATACGTGGCCAAACTTTCTGGCCAGTTTTCCTTTGATATGTGTGACAATTCTGTATCTATTATCCATGAACATGATGCACAAGCACTGCAGAGTGTATGGGGGGGCAAGAAAGAGGAAGGAAAAAAGTGTGCTGCTGGAGCAGACCGGTGATGGTGATTAGAGCAGAGGGAATTAACTTTAGCAGGGAAGTTGTCTACTAGCAGTAAATGTACAGTTTGACCACAAAAACACAGCAGAAAAGGTTCAAGAAGTCCTTTCCTTCCAGCTGCTGGGTGAAGTGAAGGGAGAGTCTGCGGGATAAAGCCGGGGGAGAGTGAACTGGTCTTGGGCTATGTTAGAAAATGTGGATAAAATATGTATTCAGTCCCATTTTATTGGGCACCAGACACGCAGTTGTGTGTCTATTGTCAAAAAAATAGACTCGAAGTCAAAATAAATGCTTCAGCTCACAATGATGCTTGTCAGATGTAGCTGGAATGCAAGATGCATGGTGGAGACAGCTGCACGGATTAAAAAAATGCAAGAGTTTCTGTTGTGTGAGATGCGCAGTTGAAAAATGTGTCTGACTTACTTTCGGTCGAGACGGAGGGTTTTTAGTTTATTGTCCTTATTAAGTTAATACAGTTAGGTGAACCCAGGATGCTCAGTTACAAAACCATTACACTATTCTATGCATCTGAGATTATATTATACAAAAACACTTCATTCTAAACTTTGTATAGCTCGATATAAGAAAATATCAAGTACACTATACTAGACAAAAAACTTAATTAAAATCTTGGCTAGTTGCATCTAGGGCAACTAGCAATTAATTATTTTCATAGTTGATTAATATGTCAATTATTTTCTCGAATAATCGATTAGTTGGTGTATAAAATACAAGAAAATAGTGAAAAATGTCAGTCAGTGTTTCTCAAAACTCGAGTTGATGTCGTCAAATGTCTTGTTTTGTTCACAACCCAAAAATATTCAGTTTACTATCAGAGGGGAGTAAAGAAACCAGAAAATATTCACATTTAAGAAGCAGAAATCAGAGAATTTTTACTTATTTTCTTAAAATACTACTTAAACCAATTAATTGATTGATTTGACAATTGATTAATAATTGATTATTTGATGAATTGTTGTAGGTCTACAGTAGATGCATCTGCCAGTTGTGGTGGAATTGCAGCAGGTGCTTCACCATCTGTTGGCTGGCAGAGGTCTGCACTCTACTGAGTGACTAGTTAATAATGATATTACTTGTATTATTTGGTGTGTTTCCATACAAATTTTGCACAAATTTCTATAAAGTCATATGACAGTAACATGATTGATAACAAGACTAAGGGCCAGATTTACTAACTGCATCTGTTTTTCTGGCACAGGTGTGGTGCATTCTGTCTGAAACACATGTGGTGTATTTATCAAACTGTTTGAAAGTTGCATCTCTCTCTTTTTTGCATATGCATTAAGGAGAAGATCACGTAAATAATAGGAGGAGACATGTTAACAGAGGCTGATTGTGTATTCTACTGGATTTACTAAGGGCATGCAATTTGCACCGGCCAGTTTTTGTAGTGAGGAGTTTCCACCTCTGAGGACCAGGTGTAAACACGGAGCAGATGGGATTAACACGAGCGAAGTCGGGCGACATGACAAATGCAGCACACATTTGTGCTGTTTGTGCTAGTAAATCTGGCTCTAAGACACTACAGCCTTGCTAGCAGTGAGGCTCCAGGCACGGTGGTGTTTTGAGCTAAATGCTAACATCAGCATGTTAACATGCTCACAATTACAATGCTAACATGCTGTAGGTACAGTGTTGACCATTTTAAGCCCTTATCATGGGGGCTTGTCCCAGCATCCCATGTTCCCAGGGTCCTATGTTCCTCTGCATTTTATCTATCGTTGCTGAACACCTTCAGCACATATAAAGCCGCATTTTCATAAATGTTCTAATCACTCAAAGAAGCAATTTTCTACCATGATAGATAATTGGGCCAATACGCTGAGCATTAATTTTCTGAATGCTTTCCTTATTATTGCACAGTCTTCATTCTAAAATCAAATGTCTCTGTTAAATCTGTCGTCCATTTGAGCTCATTCAATTACATCAAATGATTATGCCATTCCTTGCTATGCACTTCTCTGTCCTGTTTAGTGAGAGACATGTATGAATAAAACAGGACCAGAATAAAGAAAGAAGGGTTATGGACGTTTCAAATCCAGATTTGTTCAGCCAATGTGGAGATGTCAGTGTCTTAAGTCAAGAAAACAGCCTTGCCTGCAAACTTGTAGGAAACAAAGAATATTATATCAGTAGGTTATAAGCTGTAGGTGAGTTATTTCTGCATACTGACACGGGGAAACACACAATGTACATTTAATTTAGAGAAAAAAACATCACTGAGAACATAAAAGCCTTTGAAATATCTCCTCAATGCGTCACATTAAAGGAAAAAAAATCTGAACTTTTCCTGGGGATGTCCAGTGTTGAGGTTGTGCTGTGCAGATCTCTGAGGCAAACTGAGATTTGTGATATTGGGCTGTAAATGAAATTTGACTTGACTACGTTTACCATCAACACTGATTAGACATCCGCATAAAAATTGTGAATTTTCCCTTTAAGAGTATATTGAGCTGGGGAAGCACAGATCCCTGAGAACAGAGATACGCTCTCGATCATACTCCAGGACAGCTTCAGACTTGCATGAGGACCCTTCCAGACTTTTATTCAAACTGCAATCAGGAGTCGGTGCACACAGACATGCCCCACAAATGCAGAGTAGAAAACTTGATGGTGATGTTCAGACAGCAAGAAGAGGATCTCCTTTGTTGTATTTGGCAGGACAAGATGAAAAAGTCAAAAAAAAGAGAAAACTATGTGCAGCTGCTTAACTAGTATGAGACCAAAGATGAGGAATACAATACTTACAGTGCATGAAACAAGCATCCAGTCTATTTTTCTAACACATGCGCAGTCTGAGTGTTTGTAGTTTGGACAGTCCACAGTCTCAAGTTGTGAGCTGGACTTTGACAGATGTTGACATTTACATCATGCTAACCCAGGCAGACTCATGTGGCCACACAGACATGGAACCCATGAATTACCCTTTAGTTTAAACCAAAGTAGTGCTAGATCAACATTCCTAATGTTGAATATAATAATAACATTTAGTAGGATGGATACAGTTCACATTTGAACCTGTAGAGTTTCAATACTTGGAATTTAGTACCAGTGCCCAACATCGTCTTTTTTTTTTTGGTACTTTATTCTTTCTGTTATGGCAAAAATATAATTGCAGTCATAAAGAATAAGTTTAAGAAATTCTCAATTGCAATTGCTTATTTATTGGGAATGTTTTGTTATTTATTTAGAGCATTTTAAACACCCTTTCTCTCTCCTCTCAAACCTGTTTCTAAAACCTGCAGGCAGTCTGTCTGCCACTGGGGCAACACTGTTGTTCCTGTCCTCAAGATGATTTCCTTCCTGTTATGTTGTTGTCACTATTACACCACTGTGCTAGCAAGCCGTAACACTGTATTTCCCCATTGATAGTCTGCAGTTCACAGATATTGTTTTCATAATAAGGTTTTGGACATACTGATAAATCTCACACACTGCATGTTGGTAAAGAGTTTAAGTAAAAATGCTATGCTAACATTAACCAAGACAGTGAAAACAGCCCTGTTATCACCAGCAACAACTTATCAATGAAGTTCTTGATGCCTCACTCGTCCATGCAGGGTTAAGTTAAACTGTTTAGATGCTGGCTGCAGCTGCTGTGGGGATTTAGCTTTTAGGCTATAAAAACACCACACCCAGCAACAGCTTTTAGACATATTGTATTGACTCAACTCAGGCGGTACCCTTAAAAGTACCGGGTTCGGTAACCATCCCTAACATTTGGTATAACAATCTTGTTTCCAAAAACATCAAGAATTATCATTTGAAGTCCTGATGCTAAAATCCTATGTTTTGGTGATGATGTTGTGATTTCACACAAATTAAATAAATTTTCTGGTAAATGTTTCTGATGAATATTTGACTATTTTTCAGTAATCTCATTATTCCGTTAGTTTGAATAGCTACATTTGCCATTGACCTTGGATTACCTCTTGTCCATTCACTGCATGAACATCTTATCAAGTCATTCATTGTGGTGTTAGTACTTGTGACATCAGTGCAGTTTTGTTGGCTCAAGTATTATTTTCCCTGTAATTAGCAGATTCATTCTGCGTCATCCTGCCACAATGTTGGTACTGACACTTGTTTAAAGAGGAATCTGACATTTGACGCAGTGTGAACAAATGGAGTTTTGCTCATGCTCTGGCAACCTTGGGTGCTCTGTATTTTATTTTATTTTATTTTATTTTTTTAGATGTAGTGTTGGACTTTTCAGGGATTTTTAATGAGCTCACTATTGCTATATATCATAAGGAGCAAGAGCAAGAAAGTACGTGCATAAGTGACTCACTCCCCAGATGTTTCTAAACTTTTCTATAAAACCTTCATTTTCACAATTTATTTGGTTGTCTTTCACTCTTAATCTCTGTCATTCTGTCTCTCTACAGAAGGATACTACTACCGCTGCTGCCAGGGGCACGGTATGCACACAAACACACGCAAACACGCATACAGTATGGACAACATACACAGGCCGCTGCTACACACAATCCCTGGCTGGGCTTGATGAATGGGCCTAGTTTAAATTATTTTGTGCAGATCTCATTTAGGCCCTTGAAGAAGAGATCCAGCCTGTTTATTCATTTCACATTTGCACCCAGGCTTCAATATCTCTGTCTATGCCTGCAAAGAATTTACCCTCCTCCCATTCAAGAGGGAAAAAAAGCCTGTAAAAGAAAAGACAGAAAGAGACAGAGAGACAGGGAGGGAGAGAGAAAAAAGCAATTTACACAATGTACATAAAATGATGCGCTCAGAGTTTGATAACCTGCATAAATTATAGAGTATAATTAAATATTATACCCGGTGAATCACCAAGGAAAGAGGACGGTGGGAGAAGAGACAAGAGGATAAAAGCAGGGAGTGGGGAGGGAAAGAGATAGAGAGGGGAAGAGAGAGAAAAAACAAAAGATGGGAAAGAGGAAAGGAAGAGCAGAGAGCACTGGTGCTAGGCTTGGATCTTATAATTGTTTTTATTGATTATTTCTTAAGGTGAAATGGTTTTAAGATAGATAAGAACAGGGAGTCAGGTGAGGGAAGGGCAGAAACCAGGGCGATGGAATTTCTATGAAAGAAAATGTCTTTTTTTTCTACAAAAAAAAAAAAAAAATCAAACGGCTTTTTGGCATTGTCAGATTGCCTCAGTGGTGGCCCATATAAATTAAATGGAATATTAAAAATTTAAATTGTTCGGCAAAGGGTAGGCATGGAGGCCGTCTCTGGTGATCGCACAATTGACCCAAAAATATATTCAAATTAGCATAGCTAAACAGTGTCTGCACAGTGAAGGAGGAGGCTGGGAGTGGGGGGGGGGGGTGGTAAGTTTGTGAGCGTGTGCAGAGGAACATGGACACAGTTGTTCTGTCTCTTGTTCTTCTTTGACCCACAAGAGAGAGAAAGAAGGAGAGATAAGAAGGAGAAGGAAGTAATAGAAAAAGAGCAAGAGAATACATGCAGTGTAACAGCTCTCATTATTGTGGGTGTAGGAGCTGGGTCCAGACAGGCTTCACTGACATGCTGTATTTCCACAGACTAGTCTACTATTTGGACGACTAGACTAGGATACCAGTGTTCCATTATATACTTTGTGCCACTCATAAACTGGCAGCTGTAGCATATGACAGCACATACAGTAATCTGAACTAATGCTATCTTAATTGGCCTGAAATTCAAACCACAGGTTGTAATGGAGAGACACATGATGAATAACAAGGGCAAGAATCTGCAGCCACCTCTGTGAGGCTGATATGCTAACATGCTGATGTTTAGCAGGTTTAGCATCGTCTGTGTTAGCATGCAAAAGTTGGCTGATGAGTCATTAGTTTTGCAGGTATTTGGTCAAACAAATGTATTGGAAAAATTTAAAGACCCCCTCCAGCGAAAATGTTTAACCTTGTCAACATGTCCATGTGGTGTTTTTCACATGTTACAAGACATATCAGGAGCAAAATAAGCAGTAAACACTATGTCTGAGCATTTCTTGCTTTGAAATTGCAGTGAGCAAAGGCAGTCTCAAAAAGACGGATCCAGTCAGGCTGGTTTATGATGTCATAAACTGTCAGGAACCAGTCCTGTTAATTGAAGGAGAAGGTGCAAAACAGGAGAGGCCCCTTGCAGCTACTTAGGAGTAGGGGTGCAGGTTGTGGGGTGTGAGATGTGTGGAGAGGGCAGGGACTATTTGCATATTCACGAAACCTTGCATATCAAATGAAGGCAAGTTGTCAGAAATATGCAAGACAACAAGACAACAAGGTATCTGAACTTATTTTGCACAAAAAACATATCAGACATAATAAATTACTTCTTGCAGAGAATTTTATATAGTTTAGAACATGACTGGAGGGGGGCTTTAAATTTTTGCATAGATGAAAAGTCAGGGGATCACCAAAGTAACTACACTTCATCCCAAAAGGAACATGGATGTGTGTAAAATTAAAAGGCAAATCCATCAATTAGTTGTTGAGACATTTCACTCTGAACCACAAATGTCAACCTCATGCTGGAGCTTGAGGAAATGTCTGAGAGCCAGTAAAGTCTGTCTTTTTCTTCTAAACACATTATACCTGTTAGAACATAGTTGCTGAAAACGTAAGAATTGTGGAGTTAAACCATTTCTGTGTTCAGGATTTTTTAGGTGGTCATGAAACATGGCTCAGTGACGTCATGGTCCCCCGACTATATAAGCCCCACAAACCAAAACATGAACAAAACCGCCTTCCCATCCCTATCAGTCAGTTACAAAGATATCTTCAGCGACTCTTTCAGTCCAAATCAGCCCAGCAGTTCACTTCAGCTCAATTCAGTTCCAACAACCTGACACAGAAGAAAAAAATCCATCCTGTCACCGTCCTCTGGTTCTGGTGGCTCAAACATGTCTGGACGTGTCCAATAAAACTGCTAGTCAGGTGGTTTTCAGATCATAGTGGTGTTTGACACTGAAACAGTGGAGTGGACACACCCCCAGTGTTTCAGAACAGAGAAAACTGATCATTTTTTCATGATTTTGAGACCTCATTTTATATACTTAGCGATTTTTTTTAATCTTTCACATTTGTCTGGGTTGCTAATAACACATTTCTCTGGTGTGACACACATTTATTTTTGCTTTACAAGATCTTTAACAGGTATGTTTTACATAGTCACTGTTGTAGCAGGCAAAAACTGACTAATGACCTCTAGTCATTAGTTTTGCAGGCCTTTGTCATAATTGAAGGTATCGTGTAGAATCCTTGTGTAGTATCCACCCAAGAGTCATCAAGACTCACTTACTGTGAACTACAAATGTCAACATTATAGTCAGAGGTAATACCGTGTTTCAGGAACCCATCTTTATCAATCATATTGTGTTTATTTGACAAGATTACATATTTCTGAAAGGACCTAAAGACCTCAATAATGTTAATTCTGCATTTTCATCAGCCAGCTATTACTAACATTATGTTTCAGCAGTGGATTCACACAGTACCAAGTCTCAATGCAACAAGTTATGCATAAAGATACATTTAAAAAAATCATTTGATCAACCATAGAATAAAAAACTTTTTTTAAGTTTTATTTTATTTGATAAGGACAATGCAATATTGTTACAATGCAGAGTATGAAACTAATGTTTATAGCAATTGCTTATTTTCAACTGTTGTCCTCAACCAAGCTTTTACATGTAGGCCTGCAGTGTTACTAATATGTACAGCTTCATTGATTGTAACTGCAACTACTTTTATTGCAGACAAGTTTAAGAAAGGGTTTTCATGCCTCGACATGCTCTCTCAGGTTGAAAGGCAATGTTTTTTTTTCAAACATGGACTTCAGATATGGCCAAAGGTTCTCTGGAGAGGAATCTCTATCTGTCGTATCATCATTTCCACCTCCAAATTCACTTTCATTTGTACTGATCGTAAAATGCAGCAAGCGCTTTGAACCTGACTGACAGAGTGGGAGCAGTTTACTGTGATTGTTTTTTCTCCTGTGATGAATGCAGCATATGGCCGGTCGCATTTTAGAAAAGAAAAGGAATTCCATTCACAGTGTTAATTAGATATAATTATCATATCTTATAAGTGTTTATAAGATCTGGAAACACAGTGACATCGCTACAACAAAGTCTAATGGGGCAAGTAACTCAAACAGTCTGACAAGGTGGAAACAAGCCAGCAGTATGCCTGACTGACTTTCTTTGGAGGTAAAATCCAAAGTGATTGGAATGCTAGGAGATAGGGAAGGTGGCCAAAACTATGAAAATCTGAAAAGTTGTAATAAATGCAAAATAATCCATAAGTATGAACACTGGATCAAGTAATGCCTGGCTAACATCTGCAACATTGTCATATAAATAGATTTTCCACTTTGAATCAACAATTTCTTTAACACAACAATCCAGTTCATTAAAGCTTTTGCGTTCTGAGCAGGGGAGGTAATCTGGACTGAAGTGGTTATTTAGCATGAGCAATAATACAGTGTGATAATGAGCAGCTGAACACAGAGAAGAGCTCTACTGTACCTTCATCACCACAAATGCAGAAGAGACTGAGTGACAGCTGATCTGAACACTGCAATGAAAACTCTGCAGCATTAAAACTACAGTGTTTGCTAACTGTAGTGACTAAATGGCTACATAAATGAAAGAATTAGTCCAACCAGTGATGGAGGAAATACTCTGATCATTTCCTTCCTCACTAACAACAATGGAAAAAAGTGAAAAATTGGATTTGACCTCTTTGTGCCTCAAACAATAACTTAAATGAAACCATCTAAGTTTAGAGGGGAAATGTCTTCAATAGGAAAGTACTGAGTTAATGTCCTTAGTTAGTTTCCACCATTCCCCCCAAGGACAAAACAGACAAACTCTTACACATTACTAATGTCACCAAAAAAGCCAGAGCTCAAAGGCTTTATTCAGACTGCACGTAATTTGGATTTTCTCAAA
The DNA here is from genome assembly GCF_056507025.1 of Lutjanus erythropterus. NCBI lineage: Eukaryota > Metazoa > Chordata > Actinopteri > Lutjaniformes > Lutjanidae > Lutjanus > Lutjanus erythropterus. The sequence continues at coordinate 43,677,780 of NC_139317.1, read as the reverse complement.
TCAGATCTAAGACAGACTGTCCACACTGGTATTTGCAAGTGATCAGATTGGATTTAAGAGTCCAGATGTCGCCAACCTATTTGGATGCTGTAGTAACGATGTAGGTGTCATGGGCATAACTTAGTACACTTTTGATGCACCATTCCAATGAGGAAACATGAGCAGGATTTGACATTAACCATGGTTCAATAGCTTGTGGCCACATAAAGTTACTGTGTGGCCACCAAATTTTCCATGTAGATGGCCCCAAGTGGCAAAGATAGAACAGTGATCGTCGCTGGCTAGCTACTGATATGTCACAGCTACTGAAGTCTGGGTTTAGTAAGGCTACTCATATAAATTCCACCAGGAACAGCTGGCAGCCATTCTACACAATTCTTGTGATTCCACCAGCAGGCGAGTCCTAGATACAGTTTGCCGCTCTGCTCCACCTCAAATACGCACTGAGTCTAGTTTTGATTAATGTCATGTCAATCAGCTCAGAGCAGATTGAGCGGGCAGGAAGTCAGACACACAAAAAGCTGAGAGAATACGGTCAATTTTCAAAATAAAAGACCCCGTGCAGAGTCGCAGTCATGAAAACAGATAAAAAATAAACCATTTAACTATGTAACCTATTTAACCATGACTGAAGCACAAAAAGCAAAGAAAAAGGACCAGATCAGTAAAATCTGAGCAAGGACACATAATCAGGCTAACAAAATGCTAATGAAACACTGCTGGTGGGCAATGCAGCTATGTAGAGGATAGATCAAAACCGTGGCACAGTGGAATCAACCGGTAACACATTTCTTAGAGAAGAACCAGAAACACAAAAGGCGGACTATGAAAATGTCGGCGTGAATAGAAACAGGAGCTTAAGTGGCGGCAATATGACTCATCTGAGGATGTACTCTAGCTGAGAAGTCTAGCTCATGTTTCACTGGAAACACCACGTCACAATTCGTGGAAAAAGTGGACAAACAAGTATCTCAGTTAAGGAAGACTGTGTTAGTGTTGTTTCTACATCAGTTTAAAATTAGGCCACCAAAAAAAAGTATTTTGGCCACCAAATTTAGGGGGCTTGGTGGCCTGTAGGGCCAGTGCTGATGAGAAATGGAGATAATTTCGCCCTAATTGCGCTGTCAAGTCGCTGTGCAGAATTCCTCCGTTGCACCAGACAAAACTCAGTGATTGAAGAGGTCGCTCTGATGCCTTTCTGTCACTGACACTTGGATTTGTCGTTGTTGTTGTTGTGTGTCACATTACAAGTGACACAAAAGCCACTTTGGAATCTAGTTTGAGCTGCTGGACTGAGAGACGTCAGTAGGAATCTGATTGGAATCTCATTTCAAACCACCACAGATTTTTTAATTTATTGTGTTGTGCTGTCCAGATTCTGTAAAAATCAATCTGGATACAATCTGGATATGAAAAAAAAACAGATGTGAGCTGGCAGTGTGAACAAGGCCAAAGTGTATTAAAGATTCTTAAATGATGGTGCCTTTAAAATCTGCGCTGACATGTAAGTGATTGTGGATAGAAAACATGTAAGTGATGGTGGATAACAAACAGAGATGATGGCACAGGACCAGTATGCGCTGAGCAAACTACAGTCTTTAGCTTTCAAGTAAAAACACACCATCTAACGACCACTCCATCTTTGTCTCTCTCCCCCTCTCGCCCATTGTTTATTCAAATTTTACAGACGGGGTACTTTTTCCAGTTCAGCACCTTCACCAGTTTTGTGAGAGAACGGCATTATGCCAGTGTTATTATGCAATTCATCACCAATAATAGATTTGTTTACGGGGGCCCCCGTCTCTCGCCCGCTCTCAGCGCTGCATTTTCAAAATAATAATAATAATACATAGTGTATAATGACGGTAATGGTACGCAGGCTTTGATAATAGATGTGCTGGGAGGGATAAGGGAGCCTTGATCAGCCTGGGTCTCAGCTCAATTGTCTTCAAAGCACTGTTTAATGTAGAATAGGCATCCTGGGAGATTGTCTCGAAACCAAGAAAAAGGTGGGTGTACGGATAAGAGAAATGAACGCACCGATGGGAGCACGCACACACACATACGCACACACACACGGCTCACGCGCAGGCACACACACGAGCAGACATACACTACATACTCAAATAAGCTCTCACACAACCACCCACTGGTGCGTCTCTCCTCAGAGGGCTCTCTGGTGTAAATGTGTTAAAACTCTCCCTTGGTCTTTGGCTTCTGCTGAATAAATCTGTGTTTTAGTCTTCACTTTAGCACTTTAAACTCGGGGTATTTCCAGCATGTTTTCTCTCTGCCTCCTCCTGGGCTTTAACTGAGATCTCAAGCTGCCGACGGATATAGCAGCGCTAGTTCTGCGAGCGCACGGCGGTACATGTAGGTGAGAATGTTTTATTACTTTCCCCAGGAAAAGTACACTTCAACCACTTACTTCTTCATATTTAAGCGCTGATATTACAGTTGAAAAATATGTTTTTAACTCTCATTATCACCTGCTCTAATTCTTAAAATTGGAGATGAATTATCAGAGCACTACGTCTCAGCCCCAGCCTCCAGTTTAAGCAAGGTTATTGGAAAAAGGCAAAAAAGGAGTGAAATTCTAGGAGGGAAAAAAGGAATAACTTTTACATTATTTTAAGATTATAGTTATAGAATATTTGATTAGAAAAAATAAATTAAAAAATAGAAATGATTTTATTTTTGATTATGTCTCTGTGATGACACTAAAAGGCTGCAAAAAGAGAACCAAGTTTAGTTGCATGGCAGAAACATTTGGTTCAAAAAACAGTCAACATGAACACTTTGCTCACAGTGGTGCCATTTCAGGTCACATTTAGAAAGGAACATTCAGTTCAGAATCATGGATCAGTGTGCAGATGCCTTTTCCTCTTCTATTTTTGTGGTAACAAAAACTTCACAGGCCTGTAAAACATTTGGCACATAGGTGCATTAAACCTAAACAGTGATATTTAATCCAGGAAAATTACTATGTATTAATGTGGAAGTGTGCTATGATGATGAACTCTGTGTTTTGATTTTTGTTTTTAAGTCACAGGCATTTTTTGTGTGCTTCAGTGTTATATTGTGTTATACTCTGTACAAATATTGGTCTTACATTCATCACGTGTCAAATGTCAATTTATTAATGTCAGGATGGATTCCCAAATCAAATGACTCTGCAGTATAAGGGCGCTCCTGTAGCTCAGTTGGTGGACGATCCGCCCAGTGTGCTGAGGCTGTCAGTCCTCTGCAGCAGCTGTCCTTCGACCCCCGCCTGTGGCCCTTTGCTGATTACCACACCCATCACAGGTATTAATCCTCTCCAGCTCTGATATTGATGGAAATGTGCACTTAAATACACACCGTCAAGCATCTGCTTGACGGTGTGTATTTAAGTGCTGACGCACTTGTCTTGAGTCTCACGGCTGCCAAACAGTAGATCAACACATTTCCTGTATATTTTATTATGTAAAAGCTTTTATTATGAAGCAGCAAAATCAGGGAATGTTGGGTTTTCACCAGCAGTAATTTAACACTCCTGTCAGCTGAAAGCAAATGTGAAACAGATACCTGAAAGTACAAACAGTGACACAGGAGAGAAACTAAACTTCAAACCACAAAGATTCAGTTAGAAGCAACAAAAGCACTGAGAGCTGAACACAAACTTTGAAAATCATCTTTCCTCTGCTCTCCTGCACAGACAGAAGATGAGTCTGGGCTTCCAGTGCACATCAAAAAAAAAAACTTCTCACCTATTTTTAAAACCCTGCATATAAAATTCTTGGATTGTCGTTCTATATATGAGCCTGAATCTGAAGGTTAAACTGCATGACTGCTTTGATCCTAACTGATCATCATTAATTACTTAATTAGCACATTGTGAACTACATGTTGATTATCTCTTTGTTTGGTTTTGTGGTCAGTGTGTTGTAAGTATTAACACAGAACCCTTGCAGTCTGCAGTATATTGATATTTGTGAGGATTTTCTTTACAAGTACTCATTGTCATACCACTTAATCTGTTGGTCATCAGGCTGCATTGTATCTTGGAGCTTGTAGTTGTTAAACACTGTAGTAGGCTAATTGTTGGGTGTGATTAGCCTTGGTTAATGTCACTTTATTCTAAGACAGAATACAATATTTGGTGCTAGTAACAAAGAAAGTTTGTTTAACTATGCTACTTACAGTCTTATTCAAATTTCAGTCTTTAACTTGCATTAGGAAATATACTGCCTGTCAAAATATCCTTGGACGTATCAAGGTACGGGTTGTAAATGCATCATATTTTATGATTTACACACTTTGCATGTAAAATCCTAATCCACAAAATCGGAACAATTGTGTTTTTTATTCTTAATTTTTAACTGCCAGGTAAAGCTACTTATTCTGAACTCTAGATTTGTCATTTTAACGGCATATCATTTGAATCAGTGGGTAAGAGAAAACAAGGTTCTCTCAGCTGTCTCTTGAGCATATAGAAATAACACTAGCACTTTTTTCTGTTCTTTTTAATCTAAGTTACTGCAAAACATCAGCTGAGGCACAAAGGTTGCTTTCCCCTACTGCAGCTACTATTGCAAGTGATGTCTTGTCACATAGATATGATGTCGGCCTTTAAATTTACTTGAATGCCTAAAAGAGATGCTGGCTAAAGTGGACAGATGCTGAGTTAATTTCTAACACTGCACACTGATTAGTGTTAAGGAGTGTTACATTTAAACAACACAAAGAGTTAGTAGTAGTCAGTTATAAAGTAGGGAAATAGAGAAAATAGTTTTAAGAAATAGCGGCTGAAAACGTGAAGAGTTAGACAGTTAAACTGTTGTTCTGAATTTCTTCTTATCTGTCCAGCAGTTCACTTCAGCTCACTTCAGTTCCAACAACCCCGACACAGAAGGAAAAAAAATATCCTATCACTGTCCTCTGGCTCTGGGGGCTTGAACATTCATTTCTGGACATGTGGTCGACAGGATGTCTGTGTTTCAGGTGGTTTTCAGGTCGTGGCGGTGTTTGACACTGAGGGTGTGTCGGCTCTGCAGTCTCAGTGTCAAACACTCAGAGCAGAGAAAACTGATCATTTTTTCATGATTCTCAGACCTAATTTTATACACTTACACTGGGGGGGGGTTAATAACATGTTTCTATGGTGTGACAAACTCAGAACACACATTTTGCTTCACATGATCATCAACACTCACGATGTGTGTGTATATATACATATATAAATGCACACATGCACACACAGGTCCTCCTGTATCGACATGGGTTTGTCGCAGTGGAAAGATGTCAGAGTGATGCGGCTGCCACATAGCAAGCAGGGCTTTGGTGCCCCCACATACACAGTCGCGCCCACATACACAAACACTCCCTAACATTTGCACATGCTTCCACAATCACAAGAAAAAGCTCATGCATACGGACAGAGGAGGATGGACAGAGGTGCGGAGCAATGGAGGAAAGGTATGGCCCATTTTATGACGTGATAGGAAATCACTGAGACGCACATGCACACACACACACAGACAGACACACACTCCATATGTCGCCAGGTGTGGCTGTCACCCTCTCCTGCCCTGTGCACCACTATAATCAATTTAACAGGATAGTTTCATCATCAAATATCCAAATGATGATTGCTTACTTTACCTAATCTCCTAATGCCGGTGACCTCTAAATGCGTGGAGGGTAATCATGTTTTGCTGCTTGTTGCTATACTCATGTATGTGTGTGCTTCAGACTGCCTGGATGGGTACGGGTTGCCTGTTTTATTTTGGTAAAACACCGGGGAATGCTGAAGCACTGCAGAATGCCTCTTGTAATCAAATTTCTTTATGTGTGTTAGTGTGTGTGTGCTCTTTTTTCTGCTGTTTGTGATTGGCGTTGAATGCAAAGTGACTGTCAGTGATCCTCATGAATGCCGAAGTAGCTCATTGACTGTGAACTGGGTCTTGTTAGCAGTTGGGTAAGCAGGAATAGAAATATAAGCACTTAGACTATTTATTCATGCCGACTGCCTTCCCCAGGCTTTTTGAAGGTAAAGAGGAGTGTTTTGTGTGTGTGTGTGTGTGTGTGTTTTCATATGTGTCTGTCTCTTTGCATGTGTAGAAGAGAGAGAGAGAGGAAGAAAAGGAGAAAGATAGAGATTGACTAAGATGACAGTGTGATAGTAGTGGCGGTGTGAAGTTTTTGCCATTTAATCATTGGTCTATTGCCTTGGGAACAGATTTTTTTTGTAGGTGAAAACAGCAACTGAATTGTAATCTTCACTGAAGTTGTGTAAGTTTTTACACTTTTTTGATGACAAGTTTGGTTTGATTACAGTAAGAAATTATACACAAAATAGCAACAGATGTGTTTGACAAAAAATAATATTAGGCTTGTTTGTTTTTATTTTGTTGGCTTTGGGTTGCCCTAAAGATAATACTGGTATTTGTTCACAGCAAACCCAGGAAACTCACATTTGCTGCACAGATACTATATGTAGCAAATGGAAATTGAGAGATTTTACTGACATCTTGTCTAGCAGAGTAATCAGAATGCTTTTTTCCCCCTAACTAATGTAGCACTATCTTTAAAACACCCATCTGTTTACAAAGAGAATCATAAATCAGCATCCTGGATGTATCTTAATACACTGAGGAATTTTGCATATCAACAATAATTACACTGAAGAATTTAAGGATACAAATAAACTATTACAGCTGCAAGCAGTGACGATCGGGCCCTTACACACTCGCACATGTCGGGGCATGTGGCGGGCTCGTTGCCGGACGGCGACTGGTCGGTAAGGCTCTGAATTTTCATGTTTTGGACACCGCAGGAAGGAGTTCATTGTCACTTCCTGTCTCCACAAGGTGGCACAGAACAGAACACCCACTAATTATACATTACATAAAGGATAATGTACAGAGAGCATTTTGTTATTGTGAAATAAATCACGACATGATGATCTAGAAAGCAACATGACTGTTTATTACTATGTTACCTACAAAGCAATTGGCACACATTTATGTGACACAAAATATGAATTATTATTATTATTTTATTAATTAAATAATAATGATAGAGACCTGCTCACTGTACACTATCCTGCTTGTTACAGTGTTTTGTACCAAAAAACTCAATAATTGACACAAAATGTTGATTTCTAAATGATTTTTGTGATTAAACATTGATTTGATTGCTCCTCCAGAGGCTATAATCAGAACTGTGTCCATAGCAATGGTCTGTTCTTCATAACAACGGTCTGTTATACAGAAATAACAGACCTAAGAATGCTGTAACTGACCAATCAGAATCGAGGTGTAGACCACACTGAGAATTTCATGTAAATCAAATGACTATTGTCACACAAGTAGGCGGCACAATGTTTATGACTCCTGATTGTCATACAGATGTCTTCAGGCCAGGAACGTGAAATTTGGGAGGGTGGTTGGACAATGTATATTGAAGGCAGAACAGCTTCCTGTTTTATGGTGAAACACTGAATTTCTGTGCCATGCCATGACCATGCCATTTAACTTTTAATGGTGAATGTTCACACAGCGATTTTGAAGTCAAGCTGATCATTTAAAGTATAATGCTTAGAAATGGCCATAAACGCACAAAAATAGCACAGTAAATTCAAAATAGTCAACTTCCTGTTGAGTTTAGGTTATGGCTCCAGGAGACATTTATGTGCCTCTGGACATGATACATGCACTTACTGATTTTCATGCATCGAGGTGAAACGTGCTGCGGGGGCTGCCGCTTGAGGAGTGTGATCAACGCCCCATCACAAAAACTATATCAGATGTAAATTGTCACCAGAATTGATGCGTGTGCCAAGCTTCATCAGTTTCTGAGCACATTTAGCCCCTGGAAAATGCTATTTATTTCTAGGAATAATGATAATAATTGCTGCAGTTTTCAATAGAGTCCTATTGCTTAGGCCCTAAAAATTGAAACTGCATTTCTGACCACTAGTGTGCAGAAATATGGAGCCTTGGAGTGGCCATGCTGGTAAAGTCAAGGCCACATTTTCCAGCATCAAGTGTGTGAAATACTTTGGAAATATTTTGGTTAATTTGTGCATAAGATAAATGTATATGGAAAGCCAACACAACATACTAGTCTTTCTCCCTGGAGCCTAGAGTGCAATACAGATGGTTCAAGTATTATGTGAAGCATGTTTTGTGCACCCACATATTCTTACACATTGATGCAGTGAGACCAACTGCACACTGACAATTATGGACTGAAATATTAAATGAACCTTAATTTGGCATCAGTTCCTTCACCACAATAAAGTCTATGTTGAACACTTAGAGAGGCTATCAACACATGACTATAGTAGGTCTTATTGCAAATATTAGAGTAATGGTCCAAATTAATGCATGGACTTGATGGACCTAAAGTGTAACAGAGCAAACCCAGAGACAAGACTGTTTTTAAAAAGTTTAGATATCATATATAAAGAGCCAGCATAGCTCCTTTTAATTTAAGGGGGAGATGGTGTTGTTGAATGAGTTGGGTGCGTCTTCATGCATGAAGACAATCCGACTATGCAGCAGCCAAAAATGTGGGAACAGATTGTATCTTTGTGTGCACAGTAGCATTTTGAGCTTGATGTAGGGATGTGTTTCTTTTTTTCCCTCTGGTCACCCTGAGCAATGACAGCTTATGTCTTTATTAAGCTGTTGTGGCTTATATTTTAGCAAAGAATTGCCTACAAGTATCAGGAGCCACGCAAAAAGGCAAAAGGACAAAAGTATAAAAAGAAAAAAAATATTTTGATATAGTTGGGGAAAAAAAAAATAAATAAATAATGTAAATATGTAAATAAATGACAAAAGTAACTGGATCCTAATGTAACATAAGAACCTAATAAATGATGCAATAAACTAAAGCTTCAACCTCAATTACTCAACAGACCTAATCTTTATATACATGTTAATGTACACATGGACTAGTCCTAGACAGACACAAGTAGGAAACTTGACTAACAAAATTAAACATCTAATGAAGTTTGAAGATATCCAAAAATAAAGAACAAACCAAAATAAATCATGTACTAAGAAGGAATTAACTCAAACTTTATAAATGATGACAAAGCTAAACAAAATGAGAGTTTTAAAGAAATCAAAATCCCCCCCCCCCCCCCCCCCCCAAAAAAAAATAGCTCCTTCCACTTCCTGTGGGCCGTCCTTAAAAGGCCACCTTTGGCAGGCCACCTTTGGCAGGCCTCAGGCCTTTTGCAAGAGGAGATAGACAAATGAAAGGCAAGTGTTTGTTAACCAAATTGTGTGCTGACAAACCAGGAAAGACACTGTTATAAGTTAAAGTGTGTGATGTGTGAACACAAGAGACTCTGTGGTGTCATTTCTGTTGGGGAAATGTGTGAGTGTAAAATGTGATGAAAGCAGTACAATCACAGGTGTGCAGGTGATACAGCAGCCACAGTAACACAACCAGCAGAAACAGAGCAACATTATCATTCATACATCCTCTCTCCCTGTAGCTTTGTTTTGGTCTCCACCAACTCCTGATAATAGTATTTTAGATACCAGTGTCTTCACCAGCTAGCTGCTAGCTTTGTCTGATTTTGCTGCTGGTCACGTCGTGTACAGTGTGTTTATCAGAGTTTGCTGAAAACTGTTGCCTGCTGTGTTGGAAATGGGGGTTGATGAGTGCAAGACTGAACCAAACAGTAACTGTGTTGTAAAACAATGAGCTAATTCTGTTGGTATATCTGACCCATTTCAAATTATACATAGATATTTGCTTTAGTGTTAATATTGCAGAGGGTTTTTGCAGTAGTTCTGCTTAATTCTCACTGCTCTCTCTCCTTTTAAAGGTACACTTTTCTTTTAAAGAAAATATAACTTTTGACCAGTGTGCACATATGCACATTGATTATAACGTTTCTCAGATCTACTTTAATGTTTTACACAGGAGTATTGTACAGTTCAGGCAGGTAGTAAAACTGTAAAAGCTGTACTCTTTACTTGAGTATATTTCTGAGGTATTATTCTACTTTTTGCTTTGCTATAGTTGCCATTTATACTGTAGTGGCACTTTGTGAGAGTGTGACAAGCCTTGGATACATCCGGCCACCAAAACCTTTAATTCTACCAATATTTTGCTTGGTGGTAGAAACATAAAATTGACTGTGAAGCACCAGTGTGTGGGATTAGCAGGACATTTTAAGATTTTTTTTTGACATGTTTGTCCAAAGTTGGGCACTGACTTATGCAGGGGTGGCATGAAGTGTGTGTACGTGTGTACTACGTTAATTGCAAACATCAGAGTTCCTTACGTCGCTTTATTTATTTATTAAATAGTCCTATAAATCATAACACAACGAGTGGCACCATAAAAATCTAAACCTTTAATCTTTAAGTCCTCCATTGTACCTCTCTCCTCATCATGAAAAGTACTTTTATTTTTATAATTTGTTATTTAAGTAAATTAACCTTGTAAAAGAATAAAAATCGACAGATAATCGATATTCGAGGATAACACGATGGCTTTTGGGGCGGCCAGATTTCAGAGGGCTTGTGCCATCATTGATAAAACCATACTTATATTAAATTCAATTTCTTCCAGATTCTGCCAATAAATCCCTGTGAATGTTACACACTGGGCCTTTAAGTGAAATTACCATTATTTTATTTCATTCTCCTCTGATGTTCTGATTTATTATGAAAGGCAAAATTTAGTTCTAAGACCCTTTTACCATGAGGCTTTTCTAACTGACTGCTATGTGTCTGACCTGTTCTCCACTCTCAAGTGTGTAAAAGAACACGAGTCATTTTAATCAAAAGCCTAAATGTATACACATTTCCAGGGGGCACTCTAATCATCATCATTGTGGGTACACAACTTGAAAAGCATGAAAAAAAAAATGTGTGGCCAGATTTAGCTTGATGAAGACAGAAAGAAAAAGGGGAACAAAATGGCCAATGCTCCTTCATTTTCTCACCTTTTTTTGCTTAAACTGCACATTCATCCAGGTTTTCCTCCTCAGGTATCAAAGGATGTTAAAATGTTGGATCCGATGTCCTGATTTCAGCATCTCAGGCAGAGTCACATGTCGCCTAAATCAGCAGCTGAGAGGTCGTACACACCCTACAAGTAAGGTTTGTCTGCTTATTTATGAAATTCACTAAAACACAATCCGTTTCACACTCAGAACATTTTTGGGGAATGCTCTGGCCCTTTTACACCCCTGGGTGTACAGTATAACAAACACCCAGACACTTAAGTGTCTTGTGGAGTTTTTGGAAACAGATCTGTTTACATTCATTGTTTCTCACCAAAATGTGTGTCCCAGACGCCAAACACACACTTAGAATTCATTCCCTTTCCCTTAAAACATATGGAAAGACAATTTATTTAAATATACTGTTTTCATCCAGCCAGTGATTGTGAAGTATGAATGAAACAGCTGATGCAAATCAGCAAACGCAATCGCAACTTCAGGCAGCGCTCTGCCTGAATTAACACCATGCTCTGTTTCCTTATAATACTGGAGAGTGCATTTCTTTATTTTATCTTCAGACAACATAAAAATGTGCTTAGAATGAGGTCATAGTTAAGAACAATTAAAACTTAATGCCAGTCAATTCTCTTTAAAAGTGAGCCTTTGTTTTTTTTCTCTTTCCCCCCCACTGTTTGTCCCTTATAAAAGGCAAAATCAATAAAACATTAGTCATAAAAAATAAAGTCAGACATCGTAACTTTTGTTGAACAGAAGCCAGTTGGCTTAACTGAATTAACTGCGATTGGCAATTAGCCTACAATATAAAGGTGAATGCTGAAAGATAGAAGGAAAGAACATTCATAAAGTCAGTTATCTGACTTAATGTCCATTACACAGCAATATATATCTAAAGTTTGCTAACATAAGCTAACATTAGCCCCCATAATCGACTGGTTACACCAGGAGTAGAGCTGTTGTTGTAACGTTCCTCAGTGAAGTGACTTAAGCAAAGGCCTGTTTATTGCTTATAAAAGACTTTTTCATTTATAAGTGTTAGAATGTGTTCATTCTTTCCAGAGGTGGGGGACTCAAGTCACATGACTTGACTTAAATTACAAATCTGAGGACCTGAGACTTGCTTGACTAACATTAATAAAAGACTTGACTTTGACTTGATATTCATGACTTAAGACTTGAGATAGATGACTCGAAACGACTCGAAAAAAGTGTTTGCATTTTTTTAGGTAGACAAGTAGAGGCTAATGCAAAATAAAAATAAATAAATAAAGGATGATGTTGTAGACTGTAGTAAAAAGAAAACAGCGATGTGAACCTTTGACTGATGTGTTAATAGTCCAAGGTGAAGTGATGTGAACCTCCTGAGGTGAAGCCTGGGCAGGAAGTTAACACTGTGATGTAAAGTTTTTGTTGGACTTCTGTTTTTTACTTCAGAGTCCTTTAGAGCTTTGAAGCTATAATATAATTGAAGAGCCCCCCTCTCTATTGTTGTTCATTTAAGATAAGACATGATAAACTTTACTGATCTCACAACAGGGAAATTCACGTTTACAGCAGCTCAAAAAGTACAAAAAAGTTTCTACCTGTACTTTTTGATCAAATAAGAAAGCAGAAACACACAGACTGAGGTCTTACTCTGTGGAATTTCTCTTTTAAAAGCAAACTAAAAACTGATCTTTTTTTTGCGCACTTGTAGTCGGGCTTTAAGTGTATTTTTATTTGTTTTAGGAATCTGCATTATTATTGTTATCTCCCCTTTTTAAGAATAATGATAATAATACCTTCTTATCTTCTATGTATTTTACATGTCCTACTTGTTTGTATATATGTAATACTTTCTTATCTTATATTTTCTTTTTTATGATTGACTATATACACCTTTTACTAACAGACGTGGGGGAAAAAGGAGGCTTTTAGCTGATGCCACAAAATGTCAAATATCAGATCTATAAAGTGTACGCAGGCTGCAACAGTTTTTGTTAATACTGAAAAAAGAGTATACCATAAACTAGCACCAATATGTAAGCGTTCAAAATACAGTTTACGCGTCCCTCATCCCTTCCCTAGACTCTCATACACCCGAGTAAACAAAACGGACAAATAAGCAAACAAACAAAAGGAAAAATATACTTAAAACTGCACAAAACAGAACAAAATGCCACAAAACAATAATAAATACAGATGAGAAAACAGATGAGACAAAAGCAGTGACAAAATAAAAGGTAATTATAACTTCATAATCCATAATTTATGGCGTGTATACAAAGGCTCCAGGCCATGAAGTCCAGGTTTAAAGAAGGACAGAAAATGTCAGTTTGTTATAGAGCTCCTCTTGAAAAGTAAGAAAAAAGTGGAGATCAGAGAGCTTGACAAATATGTCCCTGGTTATTTTTTTTTCTCAGGTCAGTTTCTCTAATGGTAGGCGTTGTGATAATCAGCCCAGGACCACCTGAAAAATAGGAGGGGCTTCATTTTTCCAAAATAAAAGTGCAAATTTCTTTGCAAAGTATGTTATGGTAATTAATATTCTGCATTTTTTGAATGGTATCTTCTTGGATGGTAACAAAGATTTAAATTAAACTCTGCTTTTAGGTCTGATTTGGTGAGTAAATGAACTGAATTCCAGAAACTTTTCAACAGATGACATTACCAAAACATATGAATGAATGTTCCCTCAACCTTCCACAATTCTGTGTCTTTGACAGTTGGGTGTATTATCTTTGGAAATTTTATGCGTCTTTATGGACGCATGACTTGAACATGGTTCTCAAATGGTAATATTCACTTTTACTTGAGTAATTTTTTTCTGGGGGAAATAAACCTTTTCCATGGCAGCCATATTGATATAAAATAGTAGAGTAAACACAGGTGTTACTAATGAGACTAATTAAGGTTCTGTTCCATTCAGGTCAAACAGAATCAGGGTGCTGCTACTGTGCATGTTGACTCATTGGAAAGGCTCTGTCATACTAAATGGAATGGGACCTTAATTAGTACTGATTAGTTTGATACAAACATGTGGCATCAAGACCAAACAAAGCCGTCAGAGGAACAGAACATCCTGCAGCACCCAAACCCCACAAGATCATGTGTGCATTTTTGTCCTGTGGCTCTGGACATTTTCTGCACGTGTCTTCTTCCTTCATGATTATTTAACAGTTATAGTTATCTGTATCTCACAACATGCACATTGGTGTGATGGATATTATGTATCTCTATTACCTATAGTATTAAAGGGACAGGTCACCCCAAAATCAACAATGTATATGTTTATCTTACTGTAGTGCAAGCAGTGTTTATTCATCTAGATTGTTTTGGTGTGAGTCCTGCACAGGTCCAGATTTTGCAAACCCGTCCCTGCCTGCACCAGCCAGGTCCGTTCCGTTACCTGCAATAATCTCTCAAATCCACACCCACCTGAAACCATAAATATAAGCCCAACGACCCGACCCACATGCGCGATTAAAAACTGCGCTCCTGCAGCCATTGATGTGTTTCCACGGTGATGACGAGGCTTGCTTGCAGACAGCAAAAGCTAATACTTTATGAAACTTTGCACAAGCAGCAAAGCCACTGACAGCATTATTCTTACAGTTTTTGAGGGCACCAAAATCCTCCCAAACATCCGGCTTTGCCTTTAACGATGTATCGTCCACAATTTGGAGTCCTTCACTTTATGTTATCAGTTTTAGCCAGCAGCTAGCCTACATCTCTTTCAGATCCGAAAGTGACGTCCCATTGTTTGGCAGGATGTGGGGTCAAAGACTGTGTCACAGGCTTTCACAATAAAACCCTGCTGGCTGATTAGGCTTGATATTATGGCATTAGCAAATATAAATATTAAAAAAACTGCACAATTATATTTTTTCTGATCCCTTCAGGGGAAAAAAACCCACATTGTGTTGTTACATTAGTTCTGTCACCTGCAAAACAGCAACTAGTTGAATTTTACCCATGCCCACACCTGTGAATTTATATAAATATATATTTTTTTACCCTGAGCTTTGGAAATAGAGATGTAGTTCTACTGTACTACAGTAATTCCACCTGCCAACTGTCCCTTGGGGAAAAAAAAACAAACAAAAACATTAAACTCATGCTAGACGATTAAGTATTACATGCAGTTGGCGGTATGTGGTGTTAAATGTGCAAAGCATCTCTATTTTATCTTTCCAGCTGTAGATTCAAACATCTTGCCAAGTGTGCTGTGTTTTTGTATTTCAGTGTTTCACTCTTAATTTTAGAATAAGCTCAGGAAATGGTATGGAATAGATATGCTGTGTTTAAAAAAACAGCAAGCTGGTTTTCCAAGTGCTCGCAGCAATTAAATCTTCTCCTCCTGCTGTATACAAGTCTTTGTTGTAACACTGCTGGGTTTTGTCATTCAGAGTCATACGGGTACGTGACATCCTTTTCCAGTTAGAGAGGGAGGAGGAGAGTGAATTGTACCATGTGTGAACGTGCCAGTGAATATAAGTGTTTTTTTTTTTTTTTTTTTGTCTAAGTGAGTTCGTGGGGTGAAGTGGGTTATAGAGGCAAGAAAGAGAAAGGGAATCCTTTTATGTATTATCAAATGTTTCCCTTTAGAAATTCAACACTCTTTTCAATATTGAGTCTAAAAAGAATGTGCTCAAGACTTTACCCTGCCCGCTAGAATTAGTCGGAGGACCATTTTTAGTCATAAATTATGCACAGAAACAAAGAGATAGTCTCTTTTTTTGTTCTCTCAGCGTACGGGCCCGAGCAAACGCCTTTTAAAAATCTTTAAAATTGTCCATTCAACTCAAAGTTACTGAGTGTAGCAAAAATGTCGAAGACATAAAGTCGGGGGAAGATTGAATAAAATAATGCGGGGGGACAGATTAGTCATGGAGTTGAGCCCACACGCTCTTTCAGCCGCCGCACAATGCCACTTTTTATAAGCGGCCCCCATCTCCACAAAGGCTGCGTTCAATATATCGAGGATGATACATGGTCAGACGTGTAATCTCTCTTTGATTCTCTGCTCTCATTCATCCCACAACCTTTTCAGCCCTGACACTGATGAGCTACTGGGCTCGATCACACACACACACACACACACACACACACACACATACGCAGACAGACACACACTGTCAGACATGCACGCTCTCGAGACGTGGCACCGTAAATGTACATATGTGTCTATACTCTTGCACTGGTGAATGTACATGCTATTACATGGACACACACACACACACACACACACACACACACACACACACACACACACACACACAGTCAGTACTTCCTGGTCTTAAGAGTTCATTACAGCCACAGCCAGTCCTGGCATCTCTATTGCAGCTCCACAGTCTCTCTGTGGTTTTATTGACCAGAATGTTCAGGTGGTGTATGCACAGAGCCAGCTATTGTTGTAAGATAATGGCACACAGTGTGATGGAGGTTTAGAATTATAAACGATATTGGATTTTTCATATTGTGAAAATGTTATGGTTCCCTTCTCGGCCAAATAACTTAGGATTGCCTATAAGGTTCTACCTGTGGGTGAGCTGCATTTCACTGCTGATATGTCATGGAATTTGCACATTCTCATCCTGTTAAACTTTTACTGTTCTTATGCACCGTGGTGTCACTGTCACTGATCCTTAAGTGAAAGCGGGAGCCCCAGAGGTTCATGGAGTCTTTAGTTTGTCTCCCTCTTTGGTGCCCATTTCGGTGGTGTTTTTAGGAATGACAGTTAGCCACTATCAATTACTCCACACATGAAATATAAATTAATGGTCATTTGGTTTTCTTTAGGGTGCAGATAAACAGAAATTAATGGAGGACATGGAGGCCAGAACCTGAACATCAGATGTGTCTGGCCTCTTCATCCTTTAATTCCTAAAATGATGGACACCTCCTCATGCATTATCCTTTTCTTTGACATCTTACAATCCCTCAGATTTCTTTCACAACCAGTGGTGGACAAAGTACTCAACCCCAGTACTTGAGTCAAAGTATAAATACTCCTGGTCAAATATTACTCAACTACAAGTGAAAGTTGCTCAGTCAAAATTTTACTTGAGTTAAAGTACTAGAGTATTTGCTTTTAAAAGTAGAAATAACAAAGTATATTTTCTAATATCAATACACGCTGTATTGTTTTCACGATGCATTTACAGAAGTAACTCTCTGAAACCACCTGATGATGCACTGACCTGCTTGTAGAATCACTCTGCTACACAAAGTCTATAGAAACACCTATAAAAACTTCAGCATAGAAATACAATCAAAAACAAAAAGGACAGCTGTTGTCATTTTCTGATGTAACTGTATTAAAATCACATCATAAAATTAGATTAAAGCCGACTGTAAGGAGTTCTCCAAGTCTGTTAAGTAACTGAGATTTCTTTCTGTCTTCAGGAGCAGTATATACATGAATTATGTGCTATTTTTCACCCTGATGAAAACAATCCAACATTAAAGTCTACCTGGAATTATTTATCTTTTTCTAATCATAGTATAATCTTGAGATTTAATTTTGTCTTTCTCCTGCTGTCACCATTACTGAGTTTAGTTTGAATGAAAGAAGGAGAGCTTGCTTGTTCCTGTTACAGAGCATCTGACGTATTTCTGCTTTTCCATCAGTCCCAGTTGAGAGTGGGTGCTGTGATTGGTTTCCTTCTGTGGGGAACACAGCATGTGATCAATCGCATTTTAGAAAAGAAAAACCAGCAATAGCTGACTTCAAAGTTGTGCTTACACTAAAAGTAACGACAACCTTCCTAGATGTGTAGAGGAGTCATAAGCAGTGGTGGACAGTAATGAAGTACATTTACTTGCGTACTGTACTTAAGTACATTTTTTGAGTATCTGTACTTTGCTTCAGTATTTGTTTTTTTTAATTTATGACTTTTACTCCACTACATTTCAAAGACAAATATTGTACTTTTGACTCCACTACATTTCTAGGAAGGTTGTTGTTACTTTTCGACTAAGCACAGCTTTGAAATCAGCTGTTGCTGTTTTTTCTTTTCTAAAATGCAATTGGTCACATGCTGTGTTCCTCATAGAAGGAAACCAATCACGGCTCCTCTCAAGTGGAAATACGTCATCCAGGCACCCTCTGTAACAAGCACAAGCAAGCTCTCCCTCTTTCATTCAAACAAAAAGCGGTAATGGTGACCGCAGGAGAAAGACAAAATTAAATCTCAAGATGTTATTATAATTATTAATTATTCCAGGTAGCTTTTATTGTTGGATTGTGTTGATCAGGGTGAAAAATACCACATAATTCATGTATATACTGTTCCTGAAGACAGAAAGAAATCTCAGTTATTTAACAGACTTGGAGAACTTCTTACAGTTGGCTTCAATCTAAATGTATGCAGTGATTTTAATATAGTTAGTGTAGTGCAACAGTCCAGAAGACCTACTGAGATGTTTTTGGTGAGTTTTATTTTATTTCTGTTGAGTCTGAATGAAGCTGACCATGATGATGTTAAGATCACAGTACAGTCTCACTGTAGTTATCCGTTACGTAGTGTTTTCAGATGCTCATAAAAATAATCTGAGCCTGTCAGTGGCAAAAACAAACACAAGCATATAAGCAAGCATTACCTGTCCTGTGCGCTCCATGGTGCAATGGGGTGCATTTGCAGACAGCACGTCACCTGTGCTCCATTTCTATCACTTCTCTCTGCTTCCACAGTTAGTTTTTCTTATTTGTGGTGATTTAGAAACTTGTTGATCTATGCACAATGATGCAGCTAAAAACAAGAGCTGAAACTTGTTAACCAACTGTATGCTTGCCCCTCTGACACAAGGATATTTTAATAAGTGTGCCAGCTAATAAAAATATATATTCGGGATTCTCCTTGTTCCTCATTGAAATGTTCTACTTGTGCATTCTTCGATCTGCTTTATCCTGATGTTCTAATGCACTCTGACTGACAAAGTAAGAAAAAAAAAAACACTACTGAGGGGCCAACTGATGGCCTCAATCTTCAACTTTCAGGGGACAGCCGTAGTCTCTAAATAGTGGTCTTTGTCACCATCACATACAGTATGCTGACCAAACAGAATCCACAGAATTCCCCCACAACTATCGAATGACGCTCCCAGCTGCCTCGCCGCGTAACTGAAAGATCCACATGCCTCCAGTGTACACAAAACACACGTGTAAGTAGTAAACATACATAACTGCACATATGCACAAATATGCCAAAGCTTAAACACACACACTCCCACACCTAGACACATGCTGTAGCCCACATTTGCCACATGTGGCCATTTACCTCCTTCAAGCTATTCATTTTACAAATTCCATAACCTGTTAGAATTTCTTCATGTGAAGAAGATTGCTGCCTGGCCTCCGATTCATTATGGTGATTGAATTCCCTTCAATAGCAAACTTTTAAGCAAGAGAGTGAGAGAGACAGACGGAGGGGAGGGAGGGAGTGAGAAACTGAATGAGACAGAGAGAGAGAGAAAACATAAAGAAAGAGAGGCAGACAGAGGAACAGAAGAGTGACGGGAGAATGAGCAGGGGTTAGAGCTCGTCTGGGTGCTAAGAAACAAAAATGCAGTATTTTTCACCTCCTCTCACCTCTCTGCTTCCATCTTAATTCTCACGTCTTTACTTAATGTCTGTCTGCAGGGTTGTCTCTAGGATCAGATGCAAAATTACGAATGCAGTCCTCTTATTTTGGCCTCATTTGGATTTTTCAAGTCTGTCTTAATACAACACTCATTGCCATAAGTTTTATGTGTTTGTTGGAAGACTTATCAGTCCCTGTAGTCATTCCTCCTCTCCATTTTGGCCGACAAATGATCCCTTTATAACTTGACAAAAACGGGACAGAATGCTTTTCTGTTCAAAAACACATTCATGTCCAGCCTGAGCTAATATTACTCAGCAGTCTGAGTACTTTAAGTCTTTACCCTGGTAGTGTTGTATTGCAGGTGTAGTGTTGGTTTATTGCAGCTGTTATGTTCTGGCAACAAATCTACATGCAAGGAAACACTCTCTTTTTCATTTTCCCCAGTGAGCGTTTGTTTGGTTGTCGTGGAATCTGAATTGAAAAAACATGTGTGGCGCCTTTCCATATGGCGCCATCATCAGGTCTTTTTTTTTTCAGTACTTTTGTTTGTTACCAAATAACTGCAAAACTAATTCCCAACATTCCCATCAGCCTCAGTTGTACTTTGTGTTTAGTGCTAATTAGGAAGTTTGGCGAAAAAGGTAAACATAGTAGGAATCCCTCAGAAAGTGTGTGAGGCTTTGAAGCCAATTTCATATAGACCTAGTGGCTAAATCATACAATTACAGCTAATATGAAGCACATTATCATATAAGCTTCTCCCCATATGCATACATTGTGAATGAAACAGCTGTAAAATGATGTATTGAGCATCTTAACTCACTCACAAAATCATTTTATTCCCAGTCAAGGTAGTGGAGGGCTAAACTAAGTCTCTGTATGTATACATTCCAAAAGTGGCTTTTTTTTTTTTTTGGCTTCCTCTGTTCTACTCTGCCTCTGATTGGCTAGTACTTGTTGCCTTCATTGGTTGGGTTGGTTAGGTTTAGGCATGAGGAGTGAGAGGTTAGGTTTAGAGTATGATTAAGGTAAGACAGTCAGAGGCAGAGAGGTCATGACTTTGTCCTCCTGGGAAAAAAAATGATATCTGTATTCCTGTGTGAAATAGCCATAGTTTAGTGTTTTTTTTTCAAGAGCAGACTGCACCCTTTAGTGTGTTGTTTTATTGTGAGCAATCCAAGACACACCTGTGCAATAATGTTAAATCAACATCTCTATATATGCACCTGTCAGGTGGATGAATTATCTTGGCAAAGGAGAAGTACTCACTGACACATTTTTAAACACATTTTTGAACAAAATCTTCACAGAAGAAGTCTTAGAGTTTTTACTTCAATTCCTGAAAAATGTGAGCAAAAACAAAAAATATCCTTGTGTAATAAACTGTTGTTGTGAGCATGTTAGCATGCTGACATTAACATTTAGCTCAAAGCTCTGCTGTGTTTATGTACAACCTCACACAGCAACTAGCACGTCTGTAGACTTGTTTGTTAAGGTAGAAGACAGGGTATGTTTTACTGAGGAGATATCTAATGTGTACAGACAAAAACAAAAAGCAGTTGGACTTTACTGCTGATATTAGGCCCACATGTGACCTTCACCCTCTGAACACTCTGACTGGATCATACAGGCTTCTCAGCACAATCCTTACAGGGGAAATCAGCTTTATTTTATTATTTTTTTTTTACCTGTTATCCAAAAGGGGATTGCAATGTCCAAGGTATTTCTGTGATTTCATAGTCATTTCATAATTTACAAGAGCATCTTTTTGGGGGGTGAAATCAATGTTTAAACCCAGTACTGCGACAAAAAGAACTACAAACATGGCTCCTCTGCTGTCTTCTTTGCAATACTAGCTCTACATTAAGACAGCAATTAAAAAAATGAACATTTCTGCATCCCCCCATAAGGTTTGCTACATAACAAGTAAAAAAAAGTTTCTATATTTCCCATAAGGTCTGCACTGAGAAGCCTGTGTGACCATATCAGAGTGTACAGACTGCTGAGGTCACATACTGGGGGAAGGCTTATATTAGTTTCAGCAGAATTTGAGAATTTTTAACATTTCTGGGGCATCTTTGCTCTCCATTCCTGTAAAATTAGCCTAACTGCCTATCCAAGGCACACAAAAAGAAAATTGTGTGAGCATGTTGTGCAGTTGATCTGTATTTATAGATGGAAATTGTGTGTTTTGAACGAAACAGGTTTTTGGATTGGACTGACTGGACCTTTGCCAGTGCAACAGGACTGTTTACGTCAGAATATCAGTGGATTACTGGGAGTCTTCAGTGGTGAGTTTCCTCCGTTTTGTAATTGTTTGCTGGTTTGTGGCGCCGATTGTACCTGTTGTTGTCAATGTATCTTGAAATGGTTTGCATCGATTGAATCACACGAATTTCAGTTTTCTAATGTCATGTTACATGGTATACCTGGATGGACTGAATTCTGTGCAACCTTGCAGTTTTGTCCAAGCTGCAACTTTTCTGTGAATTTGACCAATCATTGTTGATTCCCACAAGGTCCACCAATCATATCAGTCCAACACACAACATCACACATGCATGGCTCAAGTAACTGACTCACTGTTTTGTTTTATTATTCACATTTTTTTTGTATTTATATATATTTTTTATTTTATCACAGGTACTGAGAAGAACACATCATCAGTGTCAGTGTTATTGACATTTAACAATGCTCTGTCTATAATAATAACTATAATTTTGTGCTGTTTTGACTGAAGTTGAGCTCCAGAAAATTTTGCTTCTTTGTGAACTAACCCCTAGGTACACAGAGTGTGGTTTTGATCTGTGTTTTGGAACAAGTTGCCTTTGAAAGAATCACAATGTTCTTGTGCAATTTTCACTTACTTCTGCAATTTCATTGCAAAAAAAATACCTACAAACATTGCAACAGTATACAATACATCAGTTTTTTTTTTTTTTTTTTTTTTTTTTTTTTTTTTTAGAAAAGCTGCTGTGAAATCAGGCATTTTGGGCTGCAACAATCCCAAAAACACCCCAGGAAGTCCTGGAGGGGCTAGTTTTGGTCAGATAATTGTGGCTGGCTGGGTTACTATGGGTCTTCAAATGTGAGTTGCCTGAATTTTGTAATTGTGTGTCTGTTTGTTTGTGGCGCAGATTGTACCTGCTGCTGTGAGTGTACCTCCAAATGACTGGCATCAGTTGAAACACAGGAATTTCAGCTCTCTAAGCATATGCCACATACATCGAATCTATATGTTTACATAGCAGTTGTGTACTTTGACCCCCTACCCCACTTAATGCAGGCCGACAAAGCCCACGGGGGTTAAAATAGCGAAATGAGGGTAGCAAAAGAGTCTATGGCAGAGCTCTAATCAGGGACTTTATAGCATTTCTGCATTTTTACAGTGTAGTCACATTAGAAAGAGATCTCCTTACAGCCAGTATGGACAGGAGGACTTATTAGAGACCAGAGATTCTCTCAATGTACATATGTGCATGTGAGTGTTGTAATAAGATAGACTTCAAAATATGAGACTCTCCTTTAAAAACGAGGCTTTGCTCATAATGGCTTACATACATAATTAGTATACATATGTAATTTAGCTTTTCTCTGACTACGTCTCTGTCTTTCTATCTGTCTCTGTCTCTCTCTCTCGCCGTCCCTCCCTCTTTCTCTCTCCTTCTCTTTCCTTTTTTACACCAGTAGCACCTGGACCTGCACTATTCATCATGCGGATGACTCGGAACATGAATTAGTTTTCTTTTTTTTACGGTGGAAGATGAGAGGGCCAGATGGCATAAAATTAAAAAAAAAAATCCTGGAAATAAAAAAAAAGAGGAGGAAAGCATGGATGGAGGGAGGAAAGGAGTTAAGGAAGGAGGGATGGAGGAGAGGACTATATAATTTAGCTCTTTTTTGGGCACTATATCGTCTTCTGTTCTTTACACTCTGTCTTCCATGTTATCGTAGAGGGCACATGGTAGTGTTGGATTAAGGTCTTGGATTTTTTACACCATTACGCTCTGCATTAGAGCTTTTCACATGACCTCCATTGTCGTTTCTTTATACTTCAAACAAGAAAATTGTGAAACTCTAATTAGTCTGTATAATTGAGGGCGGATGAAGCACTGCCAATCGGAGCTTGTCTCATGCAAGGTGGAGTGGTTTTGTTCGCTGGCTGTCTTTTCATGGTGGCCTGGCCTCTCTTTATTCCTCTCTTTCTCTCCGTCTCTGTCTGTCTCTTCCCCTGCTCTCTCTTAGCTTTGTGCTCGTCCCGTTTTTGAAAAGCAGAGAAAAGGCTCTACTCGAGAGGGCCACGAGGTGAGGGTTGCATTATTAGAGCATCAATTGTGACCAATTACAGTTGTGCGAGTGCATGCTCGGTACCTGCTTCATGCGGTTTGGCTGTGGGAGACCGCGGCGGCCGGGCTCCAACCAGCAGCAGGCCCTCGCCACCTCAGCAGCTACTTGTTTTCACCACACAACAACAATACGCTCCCTGCATCTGCTGTTAGTTTGCTTAGCTACTGTATTTGTCCTTATCTGCATTCAGCTGAATGAAAAACAGGTTCCTTTCTTCTTTATCCTGTTGTATCAAGCCGAGCGCAAACAGCAAAGTCTGCTGTGCGATAACACGCTGCCTTTGTGGAGTAATGAAGACATGCTCAGTGGTGAGACTGTTTGTTCAGGATGCAAAGATATGCTGGTAAATATGACAAAGAGGAAACTATAACTTCCAGTTGCTTACTGATGCCTTAACACTAAATCGATGTTATCTCTTTTCTGAAATTATAAAAACTATATGAATCAAATGTACATATTTGTTGTGACCATTAATCACTGATAGAGTCTTAAAGGATTTGTTTCTCTGTAATAAATTCAGCGCTCCAGTGGTTAAAAAGGCCATGGAATTGTGGTCATTTTGGTTCATTATCTCCACCAGGTGTACGCCTGGGGGAGACCATTGAATGGGAGCTTATCTCTCATACTACTGGACACATCCCCCTAATACAGTGGATCCCCAACTTTTTTTTTTGCATGCCCCCGTTCAGAAGCCAAAAAAAAGTTCCACCACCACACAATTCTTAACAATTATTCAATTAGGGAAGCGACTGATTTAAACAAACAAAAAAAAGGATTCGAATTGAATTTAAGTAAAATAAAGGTCAGCATGATAGCATCAGCAACATAAATTCATTTAACTTCATTTCACTCCATTTCTCCCCTGGTCCTGTGCTCCCCCTGCAGTGGCTCTGCACCCCACAAGGAGGGTCTGTCCCCCAGTCTGGGATTTTTTGTGCACATTTATTCCTGTATACTTAAGGACTTGCAGTGATTCACAATTTATTTTTTTTGGAAAATGCTGAAAAACCTGCTCTGTTTTATACTGACTGCTCCTCATCATCAACTGCTAGGCTAAAAACAAGTCTTACCTGGTGTGTTTCAGGCCATGTTTTGGCCGTTTTAGTTCAGAAACTGGCATCCATTGAAAAGATTCATCTCGTCTTAAACTTGAGCATCTGCACATTAATTTCATACCTGATCTGTTATAATCCACTAATGTTATGTACGATACGAGATGAGTGAATCCTTGCTGCTGTATGTCACTGCTGTGTCTCTTGACTGTAACTTGCTTAATTCTGAACCAATTTGGTTTTGGGGGTATGTGCAACTTTATTTAGAGAGGAAAGCTGAGTTAATGATTGGAAAGAGGGACAGGCAGGAGTCAAACCCACAGCCGGGTCCAAAGCACCAGCAAATGAGATGAATGCTTCACCAACTGAGCTTCCACGCCATCTGATAGTGATTACTTTTAACTAAATAAATTCAGTTACTAATGTCATTGTCAAGTGTTAATTATTTAGAATTTCTATATCTGTTATTGTGAAGCTGCCTAGTTCCTTGTAATGTTCTTAATAAATAATGTTTACTTTGAGAGGTTTGGACTTATTTTCCTGTTTATTTTTATTCAGTGTATTCATGTAGATGAACACCACATGACTATTTTATGAACTGTTATATGCATCTTAGAGGAAACTAAGACTACACTACACAGAATCATTGTATTAAAAGCTTTGCATACATCTAGCTAGATAAGAAAACTTACCCAATGCTATCAACTTATAGACTAACAAAACCACTGATGCTATTTGCTGTTAAGAAGCCTGTAAAACAAACAATTGCACCTGGATACTGTCTGTATAGTATATATACTAAGCTAATATATAAATGTCTTTCAATATGTATGTCTAGTCTAAGCTGTCAGTAGGCCTGGTTGGAAGATAACCCATCCTGTCCACTTTTTTAAAGTTTAGGCTGATTCCAGAGTCGACTGTGAATGTAGCTATGCTAATAAACAATCCCCCAACCTCAGTCTCACCATTTTCCAACCACAGTCTTCTTAAACAGATGGTTTGTCCTGGACAATCTGCAAACCCTGAAGAATAAAACCTGAGCAAACTGAGTTTTTAGTTTTGTCTTTGATTTGGGTTTAAAAGTCCAGAAAAGGCTTGTAAGTGGACCTTGAGTTAAAGGAGCTCACCGCTAGTTTTACAAATGAAGCTCAGTGTACTTGTCAGCAGCGCTACAATACACAGCCAGTGAAAACAGATGTATGATGTTGTCTGTGGCTCTAGAGGGAGCTTTTAAAAGTCTTGGAAAATAACCTCTCTCATCTCAACATGGACTGCAGATTTAGAATTTTGAACAGAAAGGAAGCATAACAAATTGGATTTGTGGGGTTTTCAAAGAAGTGGGCATTTAGGAGGCAGAGGAGAGATATCTGAGGCCCATCTCCATCGACTTTGATTATTCTTTTAAAAATCTCTCTCTCTTGAGTCCCCTAACTTTATGGAAGTGCAATATTAAATTCAGAGGAGCACACCTTCAAGATTTATTTTTATGACAGACTTTTTTTGTGAAAACACTTACACAAAGTAGGTTCCTCTTAACTTTATGTCTCACAATGAGCACAGGATACACACAATAGTTAATTATCAAACATTTATATGAAAATTACAGTTTGATTGTTGTTGTGGAATGTAACTTGCAAACAAACCTTTAAATGAATGCTTAATAGAAGAGTGCACTCTGAGCTCAGATCTCCAGGCAACAGATGGTGAAGCACCTACTGCAATGCCAGATGCAACCAGTGGAGATCTGCAAAGTTTTGAATGTTTTTTACGCCATATAGTGTAAGTTCCGTTATCTAGAGGTATCTAAAGTAACAAAGCATCCTGGGTTCACCAAGTGTATAAACAGTATAAAAAAACTAAATATGATGCTAAATACAAACTTCTTAATTTAAACCTGATTTATTGTACACATTTTGTTATTTATTTAGAACATTACAAGCAGTCAGATGGCTTTACGACATAATAGATATGGTAATCTTCACTTGATGTTGCTTATTTATTGGTCAGAGCCTGCATGTCCCAGTGGAAGTTGTGGCAGATCAGAAAGTTCATGGTTTGGCATAGAGCTGATTAGATTGCCCCCAGTAACTGAATTAAATTCCAACAAGTAACCACTATCATGCTCGGTTTCTCATGTTTAACCAAATCTCATGAAAATCAGTTCAGAATTAAGTGAGTTAGTCGATTTTTGCAGAGAAGTCTGCAATCATCTCATATTGTGCCTAACCTTAGTGGCTTATAACATAATAGGTATGGAACTAATCTGCAGATTCACCAGTTTAAGATGAGACCAAACTTTTCAATGGATGTCAGTTTTTGAGCCAAGACAAAGACCAAATTGTGACCTGCAACAGACTAGGTATGACTTGTTTTTAGCCTAGCAGTTGCTGATGGCTGGTCAAGAGGAGTGAGGAGCCAGCAGTTGATATGAAATGCAGCACATATAAAAATACGCTTCTCAAAAATGCAAATCACCACAAAGATGAGAGGCAGGCCTAAATATGCACAAAGAATTTTAGGTTGATGTTCAGAAGTAAGTGAGATTAGCTCCAACCCTGTTGGTTATACACGCGACCTATCGCCTGGTGGAGATGATAAAACTCTAAAACACTAATAAAAGTCCTTCATCAGATATAACTACAACATTTTGAAGGAAAGGTTCCAGCACACAGTGTGTGACTGTATAACTCCATGTCTAGATGCATTCAGAGCAGTGTAGGTATGGAGACAAAGGATGGACTGACCAGTAAATACAACTGTCAACAATGGCAGCTGCAGAGATCATCCACTACACTACACAACATGTCAACCACCAGCATACACACACACACACACACACACACTCACACACTCTCACACACACACACAAGGCATTCACACGTGTGGCAGTGCCGGTGCGGTGTCGAGCGGCTACTGTCATGCTATCAATCATGGTTACGAGGCCAGCGCTTCCCCGCTACGTTAACTTCATGACCTCTGGACCCAATCTCAATTAAATTTCTGATGAATCTATGATTCATATACAGTCTCCTGTCACTGGCCTGTCATTCAACACATCCTGACGAGAAACCGGGCCCTTTTTATTTTATTTTTGGACCAGATGCAAATAAAGCAACAGCTCAGGGATTCAAGAGAAGAGAGGAGAGGGAGACGAAAGATGGAGAAGAGAGAGGATGAAAACATCAAGGAAATGATTGCGGGGAGGTTGAGTGTGTTCGCTGCACACCAAAGGGGGTTAAGACAGGGTTTGGCTGGCGAAGACAAGCCAACAGAGACACAAAGTGCTAAATCTAAAAAGTTTCTCAGGCATTGTTTAGAATCCCTAACAAGGGGGACTGTGAACAACAAGGAACATAATTTAGATTTCCTCCCCCCTCGTCTGTTTTCCTTTTCCATGTACCCAAGCACATAAATAGCTATCTTAACAACTTGATGCTATTTTGAATAGGGGCTGCATCTCCCTGTGGATTTCCATGAGTGAGGCAATTTGCCGGCGAACAGGTGCGTTTTTAATGCTTTCATACAATTAAAACAGAATCTACCTTCCTTCTCCCTTCCCTGTTTTCAGAGGCGCCCTCCTTTCATACTTAGGTTGAATTGATTTAGTTTGTCTAATTAAACTCAGAATAAGATGTTAATTACCTAACAAGGTCACCTCTCTCTACCACCAAATTTACCGTTGGTATCCTTTCTTCAACAGTATTTTCTTCCAGGATTCAAAGGGAAAGTAGAAGAATGGTGTTAATTGCCTATATGCAGTGTCCCATTTTTAAATTTGAACGTCTTTTTTCCCCAGAAATTTCCTTTTCCTGGGTCTTTTTGAGCTTTGAGAAAATGGGGATTCATTGTGCCATTGTTCCTTTCTCTCTTGTCCTCCACTCAGAAACGATGCGTCAACTCATCACAATATGGCCTTTGTCTACATTTACCAAGTTTCCCATACTCAGTGAGGAGGAAGAGAGGACGACTGGTTGGGGGGACAATGGTTTGTGTTAAGAGGGAGCACGGATCAGAGATAGGCTGCACAGTGAGTTTTCCTCACCGCAGGCCGATGTTTCACCCTGTAGCACAAAGTTGCTTTTCCACACTGTCATAACTGAATGTTTGCTCAAGTAGGCTGATACAAGACTAATGATGATGATAGTAATAATAACTTTAGCACCCTTTAAAAACTGCGTCTTACAAAGTACTTTGACAGGCAAAATAAGGCAGGGAGTTAAGTGTTATCAGAGGCTAAAAAGTAGGACCAAACAAGACCAAATAAAAACGAAGTTGAAAGAAAAAGACTCTTAAAAAGATGCTGAAAGGTCACACAATTTCAAAATAAATACAATATAAATCAGGCACATGGCAATATAAATAAAACCAATAAAATCAATAACATTAAAAAATATACTAAAAAAATAATAAATAGGCTGAATAAATTAATAAAAAAATAATTAAAAAAATAAGAATAAAGCAATAAAAATAAGCGAATAAAAAAAGAAATGATAGAAGCAATAAAAAGCAATAAAAACAATAAAAAGACCGCATCACATAAAAGCAAGTCTATAAAAAAGGATTTTAAGAAGTGATTTAACCCTCTAGACCCCGGCTGAATTCTAGAATGTTGCTGGCATTTGTAGGTTTTTAGATCCAGTCTGATTGTACATATTTCTAAAAAAAAAAAACACAGGACAAAACTGTAAATAGCTGTGATGAAATGAATCTGAGTCTGCCTAAAAGAAGAGAGAGTAACTTCAGGTCATTTTTATAACAAGTATGATCCACAGCATTTCTCTCTGTTTGCTTCTTGAAACAACATTCAGACAACAGATCATTACTGGTTAATGATGAGCTTTCAAAATAAAAGCAAAAGGTCCAACACTTTACCCCATACAGCTATGTTAAAAAGACAAACAACAGTAATCTAGCAGTATAGTGTTATTGGCAACTCATATGAGAAAAGTTGCAGAACTTATTTGTGGAAAAGTTCTGAGCCTTCAGTTGTCCATAATGACTCTTCATCTCACTTCATCGTGGAAAACAGCGTCTGTCTTGGGCAGAGGGAGCCGGAGAAGTTCTGGTTATAAATCACAACTTAGAGAATGTACAACCAACGCTCAGGACTTTTTTTTTTCCTGTATTTTAATACTCTGGGGATGATTTTAA
The DNA here is from genome assembly GCF_056507025.1 of Lutjanus erythropterus. NCBI lineage: Eukaryota > Metazoa > Chordata > Actinopteri > Lutjaniformes > Lutjanidae > Lutjanus > Lutjanus erythropterus. Next base: position 43,647,685 of record NC_139317.1, on the reverse strand, counting down.
ATTGATGGGTGCTATAGTGAAATATAGAGCAGGTGCTATGGGGTCTAGAGGTTTAAAAGATGGCACTGATTCTGCAGTCTTATCTCCTCAGGTAGTCAAGGGGTCCTGATGGCAAAAACAAGGTCACCTTTGGATTTAAGCCTCAACATCAAGAAGGACCCCACCTGAGCATCTAAGGCTGCAAACTGGCTCCTAAGGGGTCAACATTTCAACTATGAAGCTTGGGACCAGATCCAGACGGGCTTTAAAAGTGATCAGTAAAATCTTCTGTTGAACCAGTAAGAAGCCCAGCTGCTGTGTTCTAAACCAGTTAGAGGTGAGACAGCGATTTATGGTTAGTATAGGAAAGGAGTGAGTTACAGTGGAAAATAAGTGTGTCCAAGTCATCCTTTTAGCACCTTTAGCAAGATTTTTAACTTACACAAAACAAACATTAGAGGCTCAGTGAAATTAAAAATCTCTTTTACAAAATAGCACCACACAGACAATAAAACATTGAGATTACAATACATATTACACAGGCTTATAATGAATTAGATAAATAATATTCAAGGATCACAAAACACAAAGGATAAAATAAGATTGCAAAATAACAGCAATAAATATGCCCTAACAAGTACTATAAACACAGATGCAGACAAGATTAAAATTCTTTAAAAATGAAAGCATAAAATGGATTAATAAAATTATAAAACGGGTGACACTAATAAACACAATATATTTTATGCTCTAACTAAATGATTGATTTAGAAACACTGACTAACACTATTAGTCTGCCCCCTTTGCAGAGTTACCTGAAGCTGAAATGTATTTCAATCAGGGGCAGCAGACATGAAGGCTTTAATTCCTTCCTCAGTGCACATCTGTCTGTGGGGTTTCATCACCAGGAGTAAGCGGGGAGGGGATCATGTGATCGCCTGCGTGTGTGTGTGTGTGTGTGCGTGTGTGTGTGTGTGTGTGTGTGTGTGTGTGTGTATTTAAAATCCACTGAACTGATTAGCCGAATTGTTTTTTTAAATTCTGTGATTCAGAATTTTTTGAAAACCTTGAAAACTTTTTTTTTTCTTCGTCAGTGATAGTCATGGCCATTATTATGTTTTCAGGTCATCCCATTCTTGTGAACAAGATATCTCAAGAACACCTTGAAGAAATTTCTTCAAACTTGGCACCAAATGTTCCCTTGAACTCAAGGATGAACTGATTAGATTTTGGTGATGAAAGGTCATGGTGACCTCATTTAAAACATTTTGGGGCAATAACCTAAGAATTCATTATGCTAATTATGACAAAATTACACAGAAATATCCAATAGTATAAAATGATGCGGTGATGACATTTTATATCCAAAAGGTCAAAGGTTAACCTTACTGTGACATCATTATGTTCAGTTCTCTATCAGTTCTCTGTCCTCCTCTGTAAAAAATAGTCTCTAGGAGAAGACAGCATTCCAATCTGCCAAAAATACACTTTTAATAAAACACCTTTTATTCAGTTTCTTCAAAGTGACAGGTCAGTATACTGATAACTTCCATATTAAAGTCCTTCAAAGTCATCACTGCAGACATCACGTGAGTGTGGACATATAAACTGAACTTGACTGGCTGGTGCAGACATACATCTATGGGGCAGTAATTCTATTTTTTGGCTGCTCTTTTTATATACAACCATGGACAGCTGCTCACTCTTCTTCACTGGCCACCAGTGATCAATGACTGCTTCAGTTTCAAATCTTGCTTCAGCTCGGGACAATGTATGTTGAAATCATGTTGATGTTGACAGAACTTTGCAAATCTCTTCTGGTTGCATCTGGCAGTTGTAGTGGCATCGCAGCAGGTGTTTCACCATCTGTGTCCTGGTGGGGATCTGCACTCTACTGAGTGACCTCTTCTAGTTGAGCTTGTAAAACATCAATAGATATAGGTGATCAGTTGGGTTGAGATCAGGGGACTTTGGAGGCTAAACCAAATGTTTCATACTACATACATTTATCAGTGAGCTTTCATATAATCGCATGTTTTTTCAGGTGTCCATTTCATTTGTTACCCATCTGTATGCCTATTCATATTGCGTCCACTTTACGGCACTTGAGCCTATTATTCACAACACCAAGTGGTCAGTCAGCTGTGCATTAGCTCAGTAGTTAATAGGGCTGCCCTTTTACCACTGTACCAAATTTGCAAAAATGTTGCGTGGTGGTTAATGTCTAATACAGAATTTAGCTCTCCAGTGTCTCCATGTTGGGCCAATAATGGAAGGTTTGCCTCCTCTTAAGTTTGATTGTGCTCTATAATCAAATCAGTGAGGAACCACATCCACTGCAGAGCAAGTCTTTCCTTGTTCTTTGGGCCAGCCCTTGGACAAAATCTCCTGCAAATCCATTTATACATTTCTAAGCTCAGAGATGGTCAGTTGAAACATAAATCCAAACCTACCTTAAATACATGTAAATAATAAAGTAGTGCATGAGGAGTAAAAACCACACAAAGGTGTTGAATGTTGCTCTTCTACTTATTGTGTGAGTTACAGTTTTTCATGTTCTTCACCTGCAGACTGGAAAGTTATTTTTTTTTAACTCAGTGTATTGCTGATCTGATTCAGTGTGATTTAATGGGATGGCATATAAAAAGCATGACAATTTTAAGGACATTTTGTGTATAATGTCACATTTTAAACTTTTTGCGTGTCATTGACACTGTTACAGATGCTGCATTTTATCAGTTTTGGACATTTAGGAATGGACAAAATCAGGTGACCTTGGTTGTCATGGTAACAACAAAGACATTAACAGTTGTAGTTTGGTTAGGCCTAGGCAACAAAACTACTTGGTTACGATTAGGAAAAGATCACATAAAGTGCTTAACTTAAGTATTTTATGAAAGGTAACTTTCCGTACTTTCCGTCTCTATCACATTTGAGTGAAAAATGGTGCTCTGGTAGCTCATTTAGTAAAGTGTGCGCTCTTTGTACAGAGGCTGAGGCTTTGTAATGTTTCCAGACAGCTCATTTTAATACGCAAACTGTAAATGTGTCTTGAAGGATCAGTGTGTGTTTAGTGACATCTAATGTTGAGCTTATAGATTGAAGAACACCTCGCCTCACCCTCCCCTTCCTAGCGTGTAGGAGAACCTACACAAAACATGAAAGGCTGTATCGAGAGCCTTTGTTTGTCCATTCTGGGCCACTGTAGAAACATGGCGGTGGGTGGAGCATGGAGGAGGACCCACACACTCTTTAGATATAAAGCTCTCTTTCTAAGTTAACAAAAACACAACAATTCTTATTTTTTATGTCATTGTACACTAACGAACACATATTTCAGAATATTCTATTCAATTTCTGCCCCATTCTGACAATAAAGCCATCTAAACTGTACACACTAGACATTTAAATATGCACTTGATGGCTCACTGCCTTTCTGCCTTACTACTTTTTTTTTTTTTCAAAGAGATGAGCTCACGAATTCCAATGTACCTGTACTGTCTTGTACCTGTGCCAATGGCAATAAATCTTGTGAATATTAAATTTTAGGTAGATAACACTGCTTTGCTAAGGGTCAAGCACCTAAAACAACATTTTTTTTTGCAGTAAATACCTGAACTTTCCTCTTTCAGTGCAGTCTAGTCAGAAAGACAGTGGGGGAGACGAGGAGGTGAAGAGAGAAGAGAAGGGTGAGGAGGAGAAGGGGAAGTTCAGGGGCAAGGAAGAAAGAGGAGTGGGAGGGGAGTGGGAGGTAAATTAGGTGTGTAATGTGAGGTTGATATGAAGTGATTGAGTGTGGTGACCTCCTGTCAGGAAGCGGCCTGCTCCTCAACAAACCTTCCTCCTTACTGACGCTCAGACAAACCTTCTCCTCCTCCTCGTCCTCCTGCAAAGACTCCTTCCAACAGATACACAGTCTGCTCAGAGATCCTCCTCATCCCCTCCTGCTGTCTCTCAGTGACCTTTTATATCCAACAATAACCTGTGCTGTAGCAGGAATAGGTCTGGATTACATTTACACCTTACATTTAAACATGTCTGCTGTACACGTTTTATTTTCCCTCAACAAAACCAACTCCAGCTTCTCTAGATGACTGCATCTTCCATGGATCTTGTGTGCGTTTACACCTGATTTGTTTCCTGTCTGACTACCCAAACTGAATAATTGAGTAATAACAGGCAGTTACTGATGAGACCTTTAGACAGTTTATTTACCATACATTCTCAAATAGTGGCCAGGGTGCTTTATTTACCTAAAATCAAACTGAAGCTTCATCTGACACAGGCTTTTAAAAAGACAAATCTTTACCTGTAAAATGCTTGTTTTTATATTTGAACACATTTTAAAAAAGAGCCCTCCACATTCTCTGATCTGCTGCCGTTTTAATTTGCTGGTAATGCTGTTAATGCATCATCAACACTTTTAAATTTTGTCAGTATAACAACAGACTCCTTCTGACATGCCATTCTCACTGACTATATTATTTGTTTTCCACTTTTCCATTTTCTTCCTTAGATGTTAAGGTACAGCCAAGACTTCTTGTTATATTTCACATTGAAATTTTCTTGTATGACACTACATGACATTCATGTTTATAATGCATTATAAATCTACTTGTAATGTGTTATAACCTGCTTACAGCCCTCTATAATTAAGTAGTCTATAAATAAGTGCTCTTAAATATTCATCATGCTTTATAAGCATTGCTCATATATGCAGTACTTCTAAGCCTATGCTTATAATTACTTATTAAGTCATTATAGTACCTCATAATTGTGGGTGACATTTTTTTCACAAGGATGAACAATGTTATAATAATTTAATAATAATGCATTATAATAAAAGTTCCTCTATTGGGTCACTGGGTACTTTAAGTGAAGTAATGGAATGGCCTGTAGTGTGTATTACCGTAGGAAAAAGGTTAAATCAAACAGGTCATACATTTAGAAATGACATATAATCAATAACTTTAGTAAATGTATCTTTGCTAACCTTGTCTTTTAACTTTTATTTTTTTTATTTTTATTTATACTAGGATTAGTGAATTTGACACTGATTCTTTTAGAAAATTTTAAAAAAGTCAGAAAGAGACCAGATATTGAAATATTATTACTCTGCACCTCAAGTCATTATGAAGTGTTTTATAATATGTTATAATTATTGTTATGAAGCATTATGAATAATTATGAGTGCTCAGAACTATAATTATACAGTACTGCAAAACTATTATAACAACTAATGCATTACAGGTGTCATAGAAAGTTTTTCAGTGGCTCAAAGACAGTCCCTAACTTTGCTTGTAAACAGAGACAGAATGTGTAGATTTTTTTAAATGGCAAAACAGAAGCAACTAGAATAATATATTAAAGAAGGAAATTATTTCTGTTAAAAATAGAAATTCTGATTGGTACACGATTAGACGCATCTGCTGTGATGAAATGAGAGTAAAATGATCATAGAGCAGGGATCTATCTTCCCCCAACATTTCAATTTTCAGCACTTTAGCAGAGTCTCACTTCATTTAACACTTGAGCAGCCAATGTGGTCATCTTGACCATTTTCAAACTTATATGTGTGATAACTTTATTGAATTAAAAAATATAATACTACTGGTATTTGACTTTTCCTAGAAGTGTCTGTATTTTCATTTAAAATCAATTATTATAATAATTAATCATATAAATTACACAAATTCAAACAAAATGTGATCATTTTGACCATTTTGAGCCATAGGTGAGCATTCTGACCACATAGAAATTTCCACTGTGATATTGTTACTTTTTTTTACAAAGTTGGAGATGCATCTTGGTTGCTTAGCAACTGTCATTGTCTCTGTCAATAAAACTTCACAAAGGGTCTTGATTTCCAATTTCACAACATTGAAATAGCAATAATTAATTAATTAGACTCAATTAAAAATAAAGTAGGGGAGACCAAGAATGGTTTTAACACTTTTTGTCTCAGCACCTATAACTAATTGAATTTTTCTGTTTAAGCTCTCAAATTGTGAAACAAAATACCCGTATGTCTTACAAATAGCAATGTTTCCAACTTTTTGGGGTTTTTTATTTTTGTATTCATTTCCAGCCTTTTCTCATAGGCTATGATTCATTTCTATGATGGTTCTAGGGGAAAATTTATTATTTTTATTATTAATGTTAAAATACCATCTTTATAGTCTTATAAAATATATTTAACTGTGTCTTGCCCTGAGTAATAGAAGTAATAGATAAATCTAAAATTTGAATTATCCTCCAGAGAAATACTGTAACATATGCAGTAATTACAGTTTACTACACACGATGGCATGTATACTGATAAATATATAAATATATTTTACAAGATTTACATGCCAGTGTTATTTCATTTTTAAAAAGATAAACTAACAGAGTAAATGCATTAATCTCTTAGTCTGTTATTTATCATGAGAGATAAGAGTTTGGAAATCAAAGGTCAAAATGACTGCTGATGGCTGTTCGAGTAGTCATGGAATTCTGGGACTTGTAGTGTTAATGTTGATGAAAAAACAAAAACAATATCCACATGTCTACATCACATTTCCTTTCACTGTTTTTTCACTCTGCTTTTATTTCACCTGGCCGCACCCTAAGCTATTGATTTGAGAAGTCAGTCATTATCAGGAAGTATGCTGTTTTAAACGTGTTAGAAATAAAGGCCACCCACAGAAAGTCAAACTGCATCAAACAAAGCATGTCACAGGGCTGTAATGACTTGATTGATGAGTGATTTCTGGGAAATGCAGTGCAGGAATAGCTCAGCAATGACACTAGAGAATAAAACAGCAACATAACAAAAGGATCTTTTGGAATTCTGGTTCCTGCACAGCACTGACATCTTGAAATATCCACATCCTGAACTGCACACATCTCTCTGACTTCCCTTTATTATCTGCACTGTACTAGTTGGATCAATCTCTCTCTTTCTCCTCTGTCCTCTCCTCTCCTCTCCTCTCCTCTCCTCTCCTCTCCTCTCCTCTCCTCTCCTCTCCTCTCCTCTCCTCTCCTCTCTGTCTCAGCCTGTGTTATGTCGTGTTGTGTACCCCTCCCCTTTGCCAATGAAGAGAGGAACAGGATGACAATTATCTAAAACACAATTAAAAAGTGTTAATCTGATTATTTTAGTGGATAAAGCACTCGACTGACATTGAAAGGTGTTTAGAAATAGCCATACATGCCCTTGTTGCAACACAGATTAAAAAACTGTGTGTGTGTGTGTGTGTGTGTGTGTGTGTGTGTGTGTGTGTGTCTGTGTGTGTCTGTGTGTGTCTGTGTGTGTCTGTGTTGAGAGAGAGGAGATCAGTGTGAATTTGGTACAGAGCTATCATGCATTTGATTTAGGATAAAAAGGTTTTTAAAAACATTACAGGTCCCTTGCATCAATTTTTAAGAGCTCCACATTTTCCATATGTCCTGATTTGTTGTGTTTGCAGCAAACAAACTTTTTTTTTTATGTTGAACTCCTTCTCTGCACAAGCACTGATTCTGATCTGTTTCCTTTTATCTCCCATAACCTCAACTTGTATAATTTGAAAATTTAGGCATGATCAAAAATGTTACATATTTCTTTGCCAATGAAAGTTCCCATCACTTAGTGTCAACAGGATAAAAGGTTGGCTTGTGGTAGGAATAGATGACATTTATTTGTGATTAGAAAACCTGATTTATTTAAAGTAATACACTCGAGACAATGCTGGTTCATGCATTCTCAGCATTGAGCATATTTGAAATCGGTAATCTGTTAATCAAAACAGGAAAACAAGATCGCTGTATTTATGTGACGGGCCCTGCTGTGTTTGTTGTCACATCTGTTTCAGCCCAGTGGCGACACTGATCTTTTTATTCAGTCTTGCTTTATTCCCTTTGTTATGAATATAGACAAACATCAGGAAAAAGGGACGGTGCATTTCCACATGTCCATAGAGTGTAGAATAAATAGTGGATGAAGCTCTTCAGTCTTCAAAAGAAACTGCATTCTTTTTAATGGCCAGCAGGGGGTGACTCCACTGGTTGCAAAAAGTAGTCAGATTGTGTGTACTCTTATGGCAAAATGAGCCTACTTTTCACGCAATGTATGTCCCCATTCAATAGTTTCCTGATGAGTTTATGGTCTCAGTTGCTGGTTTAAAGTCTTCTTCAATAGAGCAAAATGTTCAGTTTGTAAATTATGGTCCCATTTAGAGTAAAATACACAATGAAGCCATGTGTGTTTTGGAGCGTGGGTACCTTGTAATTTAAAAGTCGCAACCATGACGTGTCCTCGGGTTCTCAGTCAGATCCAATCATGATAGAGGCGTAGTAATGTGCATCTTCTCCAGTTTGTCCAAATATGGTCGCTTCTGGTTTAAAAAACACGAAGACAGCGACAGCCATAATGCCAGACTTCAGGCTTTAAAACAGTCATCCACAAACCAATGGGTAAAAATGATTTGAGGTAATGGGAGAACTGAGAGTAATATTAACAGCTTGATTTCAACTTTTACATTTTCGACATTTTGACAGGGGACAATTATTCGAAACCACTTCACTGGCTGATATTTAAAACTGTAATAAAAACAGATAGTTTCCCTCTTGAGCTGCAGTGAAAGGATAGTAAAAAAAGAGTGATTTTTTTTACCTGAAAGACTGAAATTTTGCAAGAAAACCATTTAATTTGTTTAATATTTAAAGTCTCATATTAACTTCAGATACACTTTCAAGTACACGTTCGCACTAGACAGTGAATGGGGATTTAGTCGCCCATCACTTACATTAAAAAACAATTCAGACAGGCTCTTTGAACAGCCAGTATGAACAGAAGAAATGATAAACGCAAGCAAAACTTCTTTCAGTGTTCATATGGACATCAGAATATTGTTTTTAGACGAACTTGAAACATTTTAAAGCTATCCTTCAAATTATTTTAGTTATGGCAGCAATAACTGATTTCTTTGTCCAGTTATGACCTAATAGACATTTTAGGGGAAACATTTTGCCATAAATACATTCTACAAATACAGAACAACATTAGCATTCATTTGAAGTCATGTTTCTGGCCACTTGATCATTAAGTCTAATTCTCACCATCCTTTTTGCTCTGTTTTGGTCTCTACCATCTCAGAGGAGAATATCTGACTTTTTACCACCAAAATCTTGTTTACTTGGTCTGTTGTTTGATGCAATCAGATACTGCACAGTAACCGTAACAGTAAAGTTGCAGTCTGTAGAACATAAATAATGATGCTTAAACACAAACTGCAAAAAATTATTAATACAGCTTTGGAGTTGGGTATATTCTTTTGATTTTGGACAGTCATTTTGTGATGGCCTTGCTTCCTTTAAAGGGTACATTTTGAAAGGGTCATGGCTCAGAAAAAACTCACTGTCCTGGGAAACAAACGTAGGGATTTTGATTGCGATGCAGTGCACATGGGTGTGAGGATTGTGTGAGGACACATTCAACAGAACCTAAAACCTGTAACGTTAGCAAACTCAACTGCTGTGTGCAGTTAACTGACTGGAAATTAAAGGGAAAATTTACAACTTTTCATAAGGATTTCCAATCAGTCTTGATGGTAATGTAGTCAATTGAAGCAATAAATTCCTCAGTGCGTGTTATATTGGCCAAGAAAAGTGAGGTCTCTTACTCGCGGAGCTGTGGCAGCAGTGCCTACATGTACCAGGATGCATTGCAAGTGAGCTTCTGATGCCCACAACTATACTGGTGTGCATCACCACCTTAGCCTGTTACTTTGTTGTCTGTAACATAGTACTGAGTGACAAAATATTCATAAAGAGGAGGGAAAAAAATGATACAATCAAATCAGTCCATGAATTGGAACAAAGAAATTGAATTACAGGTCTGAAAACAGCCTTAAACTGATAGTGTGCTTTAAAGCTCAGCTCAAAGTTTAAAGAAATGTGCTGTATGTACTAGATAAGTCCAATATTCACCCTCCTTTTACCTCTGTTTTGGTCTCCACCATCAGCTGAGGAAAATACCTGGCTCTTTATATTGGTCTTTATGTTGGCTACAGTGCCTACATATCCCAGCATGCACTGTGTGAGAGCTTGTGACACCTATGTCCATCCTATGTTATATCAAATTCGTTCATGAATCGGAACAAAGCGATCAAACTACAGTACTGAAAACAGCCTGTTACGTCACATAGCTCGGGATGGAAAAAGGGAAGGAACATAAACCAGTTGTAATTGGTAAAATTAAAATTATTTATTTACACCGGTAGTTAAAGTGACAAGTAACACAAAATGAAAGAAATCAAAACAGGTGACAGGGCCGATGACAAAGACAATTGACAAAGAACCTAACAAGTGTGTGTCAACCATAATCAGGTTTTGAATCTGTTCCCTGCCCCAGTCCCTTTCAATGAGTACCTCATTCAAATTAGCATAACACCAACAACAACGAGAGGCACGTGTGACAAACTGTCTATGGCAAAGGCAGCCGCCATGACTGACACGCTCACTGAGCTTAAATCTCGTCGGCTTCCAGCTGCACTCCTGTGATTGGTGGACGGGCGAACAAAGGGCACCAATCAGCAAGCCGAACAGCGGAGTAGATGGCGCAGGTAACGCCTCTCGCAGCTGGAGGCCAATCACAGTTCAGAGTTCACACACTGCAATATACAAAAAGAACTACATGGCAAAGGGGTTAAACATGGGGGGGCGGAAACGGCGGTAACACAGCCTCCGATTGATAGTGTGCTTTTAAAAAAAACATTGTGAAGAAACATTTGATGTATGTGCTGCTGAGCATTTAGCCATGAACACATTCTATTAATACAGAAACATATGATCATCACTTTATCTCTGTTTTGATCTCCACCATCATGTGAGGAAGATATGTGGCTCTTTATACTGATTCAGAAAGCTGAATTCTGAGCTGTGGCGGCAGTGCCTACATGTACCAGGATGCATTGTGTCTAACCTTCTGATGCCCATTAACTCTTTTCCACACAAAGCTGGCCTGGAGGAAGTTCGAGTCGAACGGCTGTAAAGCAGCAGATAAACATCTCTGGGATGAACACACTGTTTCCTTAAGTTCTTCACAATAAAAGTCCCATGTTGTTTCGTTATTTAAACGCTTTTTATATGAAGCAGCACAAACAGAAAATGTTTTCATTTGAGCGAACTCTGAACTCCGACATAGCTGAAAGCAAATATGAAACAGGAAAATAATGCAGATACCTGAAAGTACAAACAGCGACACAGGAGAGAAAGTAAATTTCAATACATTAAGATTCAGTTAGAAGCTACAAAAGTACTGAGAGCTGAACATAAAGAGACTTTAAGAAATGTCTTTCTCTCTGCTCTCCTGCACACATGTGAGCTGAGCATCACATCATTCGCTCGTTCAAGGGAGAGAAAGGAAGGTCGTCATGGATTGGCTGCGGCCGGTGAGACGTCACTGCAGCCTGCTTGGAGGCGGACCAGGTTTGCTTTGGCCTTGCTCCAGAGTAGGTCTGTCCCGGTGCGCTGAAAATTATAAAGGAAATGCAATTCAGCAGAGTATGGCGTGGCCAAAAGTGCCGGCAGAAAAGGCCGACATGTCTGCTTTGTTGGACAAAACATATGTTAGGTGACCAAAAATGAAACAATTATACCAAATTTGTTCAGAAATCGGAACAAAGCGATTGAAAAACGGCCGTGGTGTGCTTTAAAAAAAAACAAAACACAGTCAAACTTTAAAGAGACACGTGCTGTACATAATGGTAAATGTGTATGAAGCCAGGTCAAGTCCTGCTAGAAGCCTCATGTCCCCTCCACCACGCTGCATTCTGCTGTTATTCCTTCCTGCCCTGTTCTCCATATTTCCCTCTGTCTATTTACACCTCTCTCCCTCTATCTATTACTGTATCTTTCCTCTTTCTCTCTCCCCCGCTATCGTTCCCCTGTTTTCTCTCGTTTTCTTTGCCCTCAACCCCCCTCAACTCCCCACCACCCCGTCCCCCTCCTTTTGTATTTATTGCTGTATTTATTTCTGCTGAAAAGCCAGTCTAGTTCATTTGCTAGTCGGCCGGGCAGAGCAGGGCTCCTATTCTTAGGCTTTTATTAACATCATGGACTGCACAACAACAGCTACAGAATCTATTATTCATTAAGTGTAACCAATATAAAATTTAAAACAGTCTGGGCTTTTTTTGTGGAATTATGTAAGGTCAGCATAATTTTCTGCCTATTACTAATATCTATATCATCTTTTCCTTAGTCAGCTCTATTTAAATATGCAATCATTTACAGCTTTTGACTATATGTGTGTGCACACCCAATTTTCAATATTCCTCTAGTAGACTTTTTATGCTGACATCAATGGCAAGCTATTAAAGACAGTATTTCATTATTGGTTCCTCTTCCCCAGTGGTTATTTACAATCCCATATATACTAAGCACTGATATTAAAGGAGACCATTTTAATGAGGTGCTATCTGCCATGGCAATATGTCTTTCTCCGAATGAGATTGTGTTTAAAGATTTTATCAAGAAATGGCTGTTCGGCAGGGTTATGTTTTGTCCATGAAATATGCATTTCATATCTCTTTCATTTCATTAACATAATTTAATTTGTGCTTTGCATTCTGTGCATAATACATATTTGATTTACAAAACAAATATTTCCATTAGAAAATGAATTTCATGCACGCAAAAGGCAGAACTGAAAGATGTATTGTAAGGAAATAAGAAAAAAAGGAATTGTATTATCTTTGACTCAGGAAAAAAAAATCCTTGGCAAGGAGAAATACACTCAATAGATTTCTTATACGCGAGTGTGTGTGTGTGTGTGTGTGTGAGAGAGAGAGAGAGAGAGGGAGCTTGCACGTGTACCGCGTGTGTGTGTACATGCTGCGATCCGTGCATGTTTGTGTAGACAGTATGTAAATGTGCATTATGGAAGCAATGAAAGCTGAGGGTATATTGCATAAAGTTTAGAGCAATATAACTCAGATTGATTTACATGGCTTGCATGGGGGTTTCTCTCTGATGTTAAGTGCACCATTGCACTTAACATAAGATGAAGCACACACACACATTTTCAATCTTGATTTTGTGTCACTCACCCAGTCTTAAGAATTGGGGACAAATCATGTCCTACCAACAGAAAAAAAAAAAAAATTAAATTATTAATACCTGCTTCATGGTCTGCCTTATTATTTCTATGCTTCATTTCTAAACCTGTCCTGTGCCAGAAAACACCTTTCTCCCAGACAAGAATTCACAACTTCAAGCAATTTAAAATGTGTTAAAAGCCTCAAAATCTAAAACTAACAATATCTACTGATAACATAGGTGTAAAAATGTGCTCTTATAATCATCTTTGTTTCAAAATTGTTTTCTTTAAGAAAATGTTGTCCTTTTTTAAATGTGTGTCCCAGATTTCTGTGAGATTTTGACAAAAATTTGATAATCAGGCATAAAAAGGGTTAGCTATACCCTAAGGACCCCGTCTCACTTCCTGGTCTAAAAAATATGGTGGGAATAGTGCTCAAGCAATGATAAGCTATATATTTTTTGACAAATGCATCAAATAATACTGTTATCAAATGTGTCTCAAGCATAACATAACTCTTCAAAATCAAAGCTAAAAAGAATTAGGGTTTAAAAAGGAGTATTTTGATTAGCTGTAAGATAATTCTAATAATTATAATTAAAGCATTTTTAAAAGCTAAAATTACTTCTCACTCCAACTATGCTGTGAAATTAAAAAAAACTGTCAACTCTGTGAGATGTCAACTCCATCATATTTTTACAAAAACATGATTTAATCAGGCATAAAAAGGGTTAGCTTTACCCTAAGGACCCCTGTCTCACTTCCTGGTTCAAAAAGGGCGGGAATCCTGCTAAACTTTCTATTTTTTGACATTCATTTAGTAATGTTGCTGTCAGATGTGTCTCAAACCATAAAATGTCAACTCTGTAACCCTTCAAAATCAAACTAAATAATGTGTATTTTGATTAGCATTAAGAGAACTCTGAACAAGTTTAAAAACTTTTTAAAAAAAAATCAAATGACTACTCACTTCAACTATGCTGTGAAATGCTGTAAGTTAACATTTTCTTAACTCTGTAAGATGTCAACAATTTGACGGAGTTGATGTCTGCATTTAATAAGAAATGTCACTTCCTGGTTTTAAAAAAAGGCGGGAATACACTTCAAGCATGTCAACTCTCTAGTCCTTCTAAATCAAAGCTAAATAAGAATTATGGTTTAAAAATGTGTATTTTGATTAGCATTAAGAGAACTCTGAGCAACTTTCATAGCAAAATTAAAAACAACTTTAAAATATATTTTCCAGCATAATTGAAGAGTAAAAATCAACTGCCCCCTCAAAATCCAGTGTTGTCCCAAATGTCAAGAAAAGTGGACTACTTTTAAGAGTGAGACCAGCCATATGAGCAGAATATATCGTGTCCCGCTGTATGAGCAGCCGTACATCAAAAGGCTTTCATTTTTGTCTCCAAGGTGTGCACTCCATGCACGGGAAGCAACGCGTCTCTTTTAAAGTGGCCATCTTTTATGCCTCTACTTAAGAGATGTTTAGCTCCTTTTTCCTCTTCCTTTAGCCACCAGTGGGAAAGCCCTTTGGTATGATAAATTATGAAGTCTTCCCCCTCTTCGTTTCCCATTTCTTTCTCCCATGGAACCCTGCTAGTTTTAATTAAAGCACTTCACCTTGCTTGTTTAAAGGCTATCACGGGCCCCATGATAACTTTGAGAGAGTGCGAGCGAGAGGGAGATGGAGCACAGGGCTTTGGATAACACAAAGCGTTTAAAACCGGCCCTGGCGTGTTCATATTAATTTGGCTTATCTCTGAGAATAAAAAAAAAAATCCAGGTAGAAGTGAGACAGATCCCGGGATTTAATGAGCTCAAAATGTAAAGGCAATGTCAAAACACTGTTTTTCCTCTTTAAGTTTTTTTCCCTCTCAAGTTGGGGGTGGGGGGGGTGGGGGGGGGGGGCAGTGAGATCAGTGTTTCAGGGGTAACTAGTATTAGCAGGGATTTCAGGCTTGTTTGACGCTGCGTTGAAGGAATGGCTTAAAATAGACGGCGGCAGGTAGAGGAGGTGTGCGGCAAGAGAATGAGAGTGAGACAGGAGGAGAGGGGAGGCTAATACCTGGGCTTCACTCCGCTTTGTCGCCCCACTGATACGAGAATGCTCAGAGGATGTTACCGCTTTTCAACCTAATCGCTCTTTTCTATCCCCATCTCTCTCTATCATTGACTTACTTTCTTCCTCTGCCTCCAAGCCGCTCTCTCTGATTGTCTCCCCCCCTCCCTCCACTCCTCTCCTCTCCTCTCCTTCGCGTCTTGTCTCTAACACACCTGCCCACCCACAGTCTTCCTCTCTGAGGTGTTTGCCTGCCCGGTTAGCAGGAGCTAAGAATTTGTATAAGTCTGTGACAGGTGCATGCAAGTTGACGGCAGGTGGGGATGGATGGGGGGTGCGCGGGGGTGAACGGGAGTTAAGGCAGGTGATAGCATCACGGTTCTGTCTCCTCTCCCCTTCCCCCTCCTCTTTTTAAGGCGGTGGGTGAGTGTCTCAGGATGACTCTTTTAGCATAAGCCTCTTCTGAACTGTAGTTTTAGTACTTAACACCCCACTCTTCAAACCAAATCCCGAATGAGAGGTTTGAGATTGGAGTTTAAAAGGAGGAAAAAAAGGTTCTTGATATCATAATATGTAACTTTGCAGGCTGTATCCTCGGCGTAACAGTGCAGGAGGCTAGTGCTTATTAAGCATGCACACGGGGTGCGTTGCGCACAGAGCCTGTTATTGTATTGATTTTCCCGATATAGAGTGAAACCTCATTTGTTTCAGTGCACAGTGCAAATATGTTTTATTCTTGTTTTGCCTCATATAAATCATGCAACATGCATTTTTCCTGCTGTTCAGTTTTCTTGATAAGGCTCTGTTTGTCAGGCCTGTAAGAGATCTTAGTCTCTCCGTTTTGCAGCAGCAGAGCATCACTTGACTGCAGAGTCTCAGATACCAGTTCACCTCCGCATCATGTAAGTAAATAGATACTGATGACTTTTTCATACTGTGATCCACAGTGAAATTCAGTTAAAAATGCTTTATTCATCCCCCAAAAGTCAATCCAAGGTGAGTGTAAAAACCAAAAAGACAACAAGCAGAGACAAGAAATCTAAAAAACAACAGCAACATCATGAATATATGATGAGATGGAAGTGCAGTGTACTTTCGTCTACGACCATGCCTTTTGCCGTTCATGTCCACAGAGGGAGGCGTCTTCATGGGTCCACTCAGTTCCTAATAACTGAAAATACATCCAGGATTCATAGAGGGGTGAATATGCATGTGGATGGAAGTATCTGCTATCAGCTACATCACATTGCAGAAACAAAAATAATATTTTTGAGGAGATACTGAGAGTGTGAGTGTGGAGTCCAAAGGTCTAAATAGATAAGGTCTGACCACAGGTTTCTCTAACACTAACCAAGCAGTTATTTTTTCTTTTTGTGCCTAAACGTGACCAAAATTTAACCGGAACTGTGTGAGATAGGAACTTATTTTTGCTTAGGTGATCTGGTTTTGAAGGGCACTAACAAATGAATGTGTCCTGTCAATATGGGAGTCAGTTCAAAAAGTATTCTATTCATTCTGTGTGGTAATTATATTGTTGTTAATTTGACAGACCTGCTGTGCACAAAAACTGGTCTCCAGGGTTGAAGTCTTATTTACACATTGTATACCCGCCTTACTATGAAAGAAAGAAAATAAGCCTGGTATCACCAAATGCTGTATGAATAACACAGCAATGTCTCATGTAATTTTGTGTTATAATAAAGAAAAGAAAGAAAGTCTGCATATGGAGGAGGTTGAGGTTGATGGATGGGTCCTTTGGATGTAGATAAAGCTGGATGCTGCTTCCCACTGTACAAAAAAATTAAAAGAAAAGACAAAATAACCCAGGTATGAGTGCTGCCCTCTTGTGCTGGTGAGTTCGGACGGAGCCAGCCGGCAGACTCGGTCACAAGCTGAGCTTAGCTGTCAGTCATGACATGAAACCCCCTTTTTCTAGCAATAAATTAACTAATTAAACCCAAACTGCCCAGAAAAAGGAACAGTTGAACAAACATGAGCGTGATCAGCAGAAACACAAAAATCTATACACGTAGCTTGATGTTTTTTTTGTTCTGTCAAAATAGACGGGGCAAGATTTATAGCCTACACTGCAGCCAGCCACCAGGAGGCGATCAAGATGTCCACAGTTTGTGTCTCGTGTAAAACCTAAAGTCAACATTAACTTTCACGCAACATACTTGAGTTATGCAACATATTTAACTAACGTCACATATATGACACAAGTTATACCATCATGGTCTAGGGGAATACCTGTGTTAAAACCGTTTAATGCACATGTAGTTTGGCTCTAGTTTAATCACTGTTCATCCAACTTGTAACCATAGCAACAGTAAAGAGCACAGCTGTAAAAGCTCTACCACTTTACATCCTCAACATTTTTGTTTCCCCTCATCAAAGAAGTCAAAAGGGAAAAGGGGAACTTTTGGGAGTTACAAGTAGCTGTCCTCCAATTACATAGAAACAAAGATGATTTAAGGAAATTATGTTAGTTACAAATGAATAACTCAGACAGCTAATTTACTCATCTACAGAGGGAGGAATCTCGAGTGTGACGCTGTAACGTTGCTTGTATATGTGGACAGTTGTTCGCTCGCATCGCTTCTAGTTAGGAAGCTCTTTTACTAGTTATCAACTGCAGCAAGCCAGCTGTGTTTGGCGGTAAAAGGAACTAAAATTACAGTAAGCTCTTGCTTCATAAGTTTCGATCTAGAGCGTGAAACTTTCAACAAAAAGTCTGTGAGTGATTTTATTTCATGTTGTTGGCAAATGTTCATGGTATAAGCAGAATAATGAACTTGTAGGTGGGTGTTTAACAGTTTGAAGACACTTAGAGGAGGAAACCATCCTTCACATCAGATGGTTCTCCATCTCCATGTTGTGCTGTTTAACACACACCTACTCATTAGGGCTGCACAATTAATCAAGTTTACCAAAATCGCAATGTGGCTTTCTGCAATTTTCAAATCACAGGTGGTGCAATATTTGTTAAAGGCAAAATGTTTGGCAAAAACTTTGAAATTCATGAATGTGATGAGACGGAGATGTCCCACCCTGCAAATCAGATCCCACAGACTCAAAAAATCCATCTTCATTTTGTATGGATTCCTGCAAAAAAAATCACATCACTGTAATTTTAACATGTTTTTCAATCAAAATAAGAATGATGATGTAAAAATGATCATTACCCCTAACATTACAAATCATATCACAATTTCACTATCAGTCAAAATAATCGCAAGGAGATATTTTTTCAAAACTGTTCTACTTACCCTGCTACTCCCTTACTTAATTACGTAACATACTTAATGTTAACATGTGTAACTTGAGTAAGGTAGATAACACACTTATTTTAAACCACGATCTTTTCCTAAACCTAACCACAACTAAGATCACCATTGCAACAAAGGTCACCTGACTCCATAGGGGTTAATGGGAATGAATGCTGTATGCCCTGCAGTGTGAAGTGATGTTATTAGTACACAGATTGAAGAGACGGGGTCGGAAAAATACTTGACTCAAAAAAAGCATTGTTAGTGAATGTAATTCAGGTGGCAATGACTTTTTCTTCAGAATGTGTAGCAAAACAATTCAGTCACAAGTTTAGACAACAGGGTTGTGTGCTGATTTTGCAGGAAAAAGATCAAACTTGAATGAGTGATTCTGAGCAGGAAGAGTGTAAGTGTGTCTGGAGTGACATCACAGTCTTGATTTATAGTAAAAGTGCTTTCATATATGAGCTGAGCAGGTTATCTTACCAAAAAAACAACACTTCCCTTCTTTTTCCCTCCAACAATGTTTCAGACCTACAGTATTGTGGGCTGATGGCTTATTTTCCATCACGACCAATATCTGATCTATTCATCTACTGTGAGGCATCAGAAGTGCTGCACTTGAATATTAGGTAATAGCAATGTGGCCATTGCTCGCAGACCTAACCAGCTGTAGATAAGCGACGTGTTAAGCCGCCGGTCCTGGATATTGTGCGGCTACAGACACCGCAGCCCCGCCAGCTAAATGGGCTAGATGGGGAAGTAGCTCCTCAGAAAAACAACACATAACAAACATATCCCCTTCCTCAAACAAACATGTCCCCGTCTCCACATTATCACCTTAGCCTGAACAAAACGCCTCTCTTTGCTCTCTGCTTCCATGAGCGCAGGTACCTCGGCTTGTTTGTTAACATCAACACCAAAGAGAGGCAGAGAGGGAGAGGAGGTGGAGGGAGGGGGGAAAGAAAAAAAAATCAATCTAATACTGCAGAACTATCAGATCATATGAAATTATGGATTCTTGGTCTGAGCATTCAGCCCTTGTCTGCCGAGCTGTGCAAATCAATTCAAACAGACACAAAGAGCAAACACACGCCGAACGCCACAATAGGAAATTGAAGCGAGCGGAGCCTCCCTTTTTAAAATATGCCGCTACATATTTGTTTTGTGGATTACCATTCTGAAATGAAATTTGAACAGTTACTTAAAATAATATGCAAAAGATATTTCTTGCTTTTTTTTTTATTATTCCTCTCCTCCATCCCCCCGTCCTCTTGTTTGTTGGAGGAGAGGAGAGCGATGGTAGAGGCCACAGTGTAAACAGACACACAGAGCTGCTATGATGCTGATTATGTTTCCAAAACATATTTTGGGGCCTTATCCCCATTGCAGGGAGTTGAGTATTTATCCTTTTTTGTTTCCATATTGTAGTGCTGCTTCTGAAACATTTATGACGGTATCTGAGGCGCAGTAAAACGGGGGGGCTGATGTTGGATTTAAGCTTTTCAAGGAGAGAAATCTGTGTCATGTTAGGTGCAGACAACATCCACTGACATTGCCTGTTAAAAGGCAACCCTGCTCCCAGGTGGGAATCTGTTGTATGAGTAATATGAAGAGCAAATATTGTGAATCGGCTGCTTTAATGTATGTATTCTTCTCGTTGGCCTCATTTTCAGCTCCAGTGTTTTCACTCCTCTTTTTTTTTATTTTACCAGTTTTCCTCTGTGCAGGATGTTAGATCAGATTGAGGTCCCTTAATTGTATTTCATCTTTGGTGACACCTGAGCAGAATACGTATTAGAAATGCTGTTTGGAATGAAATCAAATTCATGCACCCACTCAATACACTCGCTCAATTGAAGTGCTTTTTTATGAACCAACAGTATCACGTTGCAAAGAGAACAAAAGGCCTCTTGGATTATGTTCCACTGAGCTGCCTTTACACTCCTTTAAACCCTTCGCCCTGTAATATCGCTGCCTCCTATCTCTGTAGCTCTGCACTCTTTCTTCTGTAAAGGCACTAAAAATTTATGTCCCACACTTCGTCCTCCCCTTTCTGCTTTTTTAAAGGGACATTGTCCTACTTACCTACCTTTCAGTGCTTCAGCACTGCTTTGTAATGCCCCTGTTTTCCCTGGGGAGACACTCCATCCTACCTTTAACCCTGATCCACTGCTTTACCACATTTTTCAAAGGGAGTTTTTGGAAACAAAAAGTGCTACTGTAGCTGAAAAAACTTCCTACATGATGGTATTTTTCTTTAGATATAGATGATCTTTGCTGCTGTGCCTTCTTATCTCAGTATTGTCACTGTTCATATGAGAGGCAACTATTACAGGCTTCCTAGACAGGGAAATCCTTTCTTGACTCAGCATCTGAGGTATCACTTCTGTTTCTTTTTAATGATGATGATGATGATGACACTTTGATTGTCAGAATGAGTCTGAAATTTGTCTCGTGTTGTAGCAGCTCCTTTTGCAACATTGCAGATGACAAACATTTAGACAAGAAACAAAATATGTACATTTAACATAATACAGCAATCACAAAAATTAAGACAGCAGGCGACAATACATTTATTTAACAATGTAAAACAGGAGACGGCCCTTTAATCTGATCTGGGATTAAACTCTGTATGTGCATGAGTGTCAGTGAGTGTGTGCGTGCGTGATCCACTGACTTGCGTCTTATCCAGAGGTAATCTCTCATACTACTGGACCAATCAGCCTAAATGTTTTTATAGACATTCATGACTGCTTGCTGAGGGACTTCTGTGACTCACAAGTTTTAAAAACCTTAAAAAACTTTTTTTATGGCTCCACACTGAAGACAGCTGTGGCCAGAGGTATTAAGTTTTCAGGTCATCACATTCTTGTGAACATGATATCTCAAAAACTCCAAGAGGGATTTTCTTCAAACTTAGTACAAATGACCACTTGGACTCAAAGGTGAACTGATTAGATTTGGGGGACCTCATTTGCGTCATGTTCTTGTGAACGCGATATCTCAGTAATGCTTAGATGTGAATTGTTCGAACTTGGTTCGAGCGTCCACTTGGATTCAACGATGAACTGATTAGGTCAAAGGTCATGGTGACCTCACTTAACACATTTCTGACCATAACTCAAGAATTCATACGCTAATTATGACAAAATTACACATAAATATCTAATAATATAATATTATGAGGTAATGGCATTTTATATCCAAAAGGTCAAAGGTCAGTTTCACTGTGACATCATAATGTTCAGCTCTCTGTCAGTCCTCTGTCCTCCTCTGTAAAAATAGTGATGACAGAATGTTTCTCAGTGAAAATGATTCACTGGAATCACACATGTATAGTGGAAACTTCCATTTTGCCAAATAATACACTTTAATTAGATTCCTTCAAAGTCACAGGTCAATATAGTGGTAAGTTCCATATTAAATTTCTTCAGAGGTTTCACTTCATGAGTGTGGACAGACATGGATGTAAACTGTACTTGACTGGTTGGTGGAGACATACAACTGTGAGGCAGTAATTCTATTTTTCTGGCTGTTTTGGACTGTTCTATACGACCATTGACAGCTGACTTCTCACTCTTCTTAACAGGCCACAAGGGGCCGCAAGCGATCAACAACTGCTTCCATTTGAAATCTTGTCTCAGCTCGGGACAATGTATGTTTGTGTTATGCTAATGTCAGAGGAACTAGAGGAACATCTGGCAGTTGTGGTGGCATTGTAGTAGGTGCTTCACCATCTGTTGCCTGGCAGGGATCTGCACTCTACCGAGTGACCTCTTCCAGTTTTGTTATGTATTTGGTTATTATTAGTTGGTACAGTGTTATATAAATTAAAAAACGTAAACTGTAAGACATTACTGCAGTGCCTGACTGGGGCACGACCCAATCAGAATGGGCTGACTGCTTGGCCTCTGGAAGTGCTGCTTGCAGCGTCCTCAAGAACCGCTCATCTGATCGACTTCACACTTGACACTGCACTGTCCTGGGTCATCAGCAATACACCTGCTAACTGTGAAGTTGGTTGGATGGATGGTTCTCGATACATGTGAATGACAGTCATGCACACATACAGACAGATTCCTTCCGTGAGTTAGATGATGTTACTACAGCACCATCGATTTTAAAAGGCACCACATTTTCATATAAGCTCTGCACACAGCATTTGAGCAAACATTATGGAATATCAAAAATCCAAAAAAGTAACTTTTTTTTCCAGCTTGGTTCAGAGATGCTCTGTATCATATTTGGTGACTATTGCTTAAAATATGTAGCATCTGGACAAAATTCAAAGTGGCAGAAAATCAATCTAAATGCAAATGGGTGTGACTTGTATGGATAGATTTGTTTTAGACCCACAAATCCAAGAAAAAAAACCCCAAATGATTCTGAGACTTCCAAATGACAGTTCAAAAGTTACAGACAAAGATGTAAACTTGGTTGTTATAGTGTCACTATCTGGCCAAATTGCACTAAATTCAACACTGCACTCCCTTGGGTCTTCAGCAATACACCCACAAAGTGTGAAGTCAAGAATCAGGAGCAGGGGCATAGTGGGGTTGTAAACCTAAATTAACTCAGTTTATCCACTTGTCTGAAATGACTGATATTTTACACACCTATTTTCAGATCAACTGAATCGGGTAATGAGGGGAAGCAAGGTGGGTAAAATACAGTGTCACTCAAACAACTGTGGGTGTAGGTTGGATGAGTGGTACAGTATTTTGTTTTTTGTACTTCC
The DNA here is from genome assembly GCF_056507025.1 of Lutjanus erythropterus. Taxonomy (NCBI): domain Eukaryota; kingdom Metazoa; phylum Chordata; class Actinopteri; order Lutjaniformes; family Lutjanidae; genus Lutjanus; species Lutjanus erythropterus. Next base: position 43,624,571 of record NC_139317.1, on the reverse strand, counting down.
TATTTAACCAGTCTGCCTGTGTTACCACACCGCACTGCTGCCTCTGTCATGTCTTCCTTCTTAGTAGGACTGGCAGATCATTTTTATTCATTTTAGTAACTAATAAAATTGCTTAAAGTAGTGCTTTGATTGCTATGTTTATGCAAAGCTAAATGCATCTGTAACAGTTATTAAATCTGGAATGAACTGTACCCTATTTTGACCTAATCCCAAATACACTGTGCTGTTGCTGGACAGCGCACCAGATCCACAGCTGAAAAAAGTCCCTTACAAGTGCACAATTTAGTTCTGTTTGAGTGACGTCTGATAAAAACTACAGTGCCCAATTTTGGTATATTTTTTATTTAATATGCAAGGAACACCTAAACCCAGACGACACATGGAGCAGGTGGAGTCGGAGCACTCAGGGGAAACAAAATGTTCAATCCACTGAATTTTTATGTATTTTTTGAAAGGGTTTTCTTTTCATAATCTGTGTAAATACTCTTTTTTTGACAGTTCTGTAATATCTGTGTAAATACTCTTTTTTTTGACACTTCTGTCTACTTTTATTGGTGTCAAAACGAGAGCTCCTCTGTTCAAAAAACGCATCTGTGTCCCTTGGCTCTGCTACATCCTCTGAACTGCTTATAAAGAGGTGCCTTATGTGGCTCGTTACGAGGGTGCCTTCTCTTTACAGTGACTTCTTTTGTACGTGTGCAAAGTAAAAAAAGTTCTACTATTGACTCTGTGTAAAATTGATATTTTTAGTGCTCAGCACGCAGGGCGCCGAGAGTTAAAATACTTTTAGCTTTAACAAAAAGTGTTAGACTTCAAGTGGAAGAGTCTCAAAGGTATAGCGCCATAAAGAAAAGCTGTCAGGTAAGTATAATCAACATGTGAAAGCTTTCATATTGAAAGAGAAAGCAGAGGGAGTAAGGTAAGAGGATGTCAAATAGATGGGGCTGTTTGAGTTGATTTCATGGTTGTGTGAGCTTTGTTCAACCTGTTACTATTGATGCTGAACTTGTTGCTCTCTAAAGACCCCATTAAATTAAATACAGCATTGACTGGATACAATGAACACAAATAATTCAAACTACAAATACATAATACAGAAATAATTACAAATATCCTGGCATTGAGTGGCAATGGGAGTGTGAAAAATGAGAACTTCTCAAACTCATCTGATTTTCCTTATCTCCATCAGTGATTAGGACAGATTAAATATAGGAAATTAACGAGGGAGTAAAGCTTTGAACTGGATTCACCTCATCATTAAAGTCACGTACGGTGTAATATTTTGTACTGTTCTGTGTCCTGGATCATCCTTTGAACTGAAAATACACACATGATCACATGACACAGTCTTAACCCAACATACTGTGTTTTTCCAGCCTGGTCTTTTTAATCTGTGTATAAATAACATAACATTGCACTTTCAAATCGCATGTAGTGTATGCACCAAAGTCCAATTTCGCATGCAGGTCATACTCCAATGATCTTGCGAGGTGGCTGGATTTGCGAGATCACAAGGTCATAAATCCATCTTGCCAGTTATCTGTTTGTGTCCACATCAAAAGTGCTGCAGTCAATCATCGTCCTTAGAGGGACTTCTGGTAGCTACAGGAGGTGGTTTTATGTGTGACAGCATGAAGCATCCGTGGAATTGTTGAATTGACATTGACATACTGATTGGTTGAAGTTAGCCCCTGTTAGACAGATGGTTCACCCAATTGCCTGTTAAGTGTTTTTAGAAAGTGCCTGCCCTTTTCCAATCAGTTTCTAAGGATGGCATCCCAGCTGGTTCTGTGTAACAAACCATCTGGCGTGTCAAGTTAATACACCAGTCTTTCCCATTAACTTCTAATGGGGGCAGATCCCTAGTCAGATAACCTTCGTTGGCATTCACGGTCAGGTGACCTTTGTTGTCATGGTAACAAAAATGAACTCGTGGTCAGCATGGTGAAGCACTCACAGTTTGGTTGGGCAACAAAACTATTTGGTTAAGTTTAGAAGGCGATCATGGTTTGGGTTAAAATAACTACTGTATACTGTGTTGTGTAAGTCTCATGGTGTATGTGAAACAAGTCACACAACACAAGTCACGTGACACAATCTTGGAACCCATTATCTGATGATTATTTAGGCTTTAGATGATGGCTAATGTTTTGGGGCGTCCGGTGTAGTCAGTGGATGTCCAGGCAAAGACATCTTCCTTGATTGTAACTAAATCATTATCAGACAATAACCAGTGGGTTCTGAGGTTGCATTTCGGCCAATGCTTTTGACCTCTTTTGTGCAACACATGGACTGTTAACCTGCATGCAACTAAATACTGCTCAAACATGACTGGGCAATATTACTAGACTTGCATCGATTAATCAGCAATGCTCGGAATCGCCATGACCTGCGACCGGACGGTCAGCATCACATATCCGATTCTGTGCCTGTCATTGTCACATGTGTTCTGCACGATGGTCACGTCATGCGCGCAGCAGACAAACTGACCGTGATATCAACACAGCGCTGATCACAGCTACACACACTCAGACACATGCTTGCTTGAAGATGGTGTTAGCGACAGATTCCAAGAACAGAATAAAGAGAAGACAGCATGGATTCCAGACACTTGAGTCAAAGTCCTGTGCTTGTTTGACCTATCTATCCACCCTACCTCCTCCATTTGTAGACTTTCTAGATCTTTATACTGTGTCACCTTACATTTTTCTAATGAGAAAGACTGCTGCACCCACATCAGTGGCATATGCAGTACACAGGTTTTAAAAGTGTGTCACTTGTACGCAGTTTGAAGGGAATTCGCTAGTTTTTCATAGCTAGTTTTATGGCTTGGTGAGTTGCTATGCTATGAGAGAAGGCCAGCATGACAACAGCAGTAAAGGTGTGGCTAAGTCATACTTGCAACCCTCCTGTTTTCCATTGCCCTTACCTAGTGTCCTCCCAGGGTCACAATTCCCCTGCATTCCTCCACAATTATGACAAATTGTCAAACTTTTTATTTCTTATGGAAAGTTTCAAAGGAAAGGGGTGCATTTTAAGACCAGCCTAATTATTTCATTCATTTTCTGTGTTATTGCAATCAGATATGAAGTTGGAGCACCAAGCAAGCTAAGTGCTGGGGTCCCATTGTATTTTCAAGCTAAGTGTGTAATTTATAAGTTATCTGCAGGCATCTGTTTGCAAAAAATTGTATATACAAGTTACTTAACATTGTGTTATTTTCGTTCTTACAAGTCACAGGAATGCAAAATCCTCCCTACTTTTGAGGTCTCAAGGCAAGTATGGTTTAGACCAAACACAAACTAAATTTTATGGGCCGTCCATACAGAGAATAATAACTATAACAATAATGATAAATGGTGCTTTAAAACTGGTTATAACTCAAGCGAATGGCCACCCCACAACTATAAAGGTGCGGCCTGGATTTTTAAAACGATGTACTGTATTTATAGTGATTGTTATGTGTGGGAAGCCCTTAAGTGGCAGTCCAATTGTGCAACTTTGCTCTGTGCAGTACAAACTATGGCAAAAGCCTTTTGAGAATATTTGATATACTATATTATAGCTATGGGAGAGATTTGCATCCACCCCTTAGTGACTCAACTTTATGAACATACAGATACAAGAGTAAGAATAAACTGCAGGGAAATAATACAGACGTTAGGTTTTTGGTTGTAATATCAGTCAGAATAGTTGTTAGCCATGTTTGTAGCTAATCACAGATATAATGTGTGTGTACATTGGCTGTTTAGGGTGAATAAATACAGTCTGAAGATATTTCAGTGGTCAAGTTAGTGTGAATACATTCTAAAAGGGAAAAAAATCACCTTGTGTTCAATCACAGCTCACCTTGAGAAAACAAGAACGTGGACAGTGCTTTTTTTTTTTACTACATTTTCACAATTTGGAGGCAGTAAAGGTCCTTTTTATCATGAGAGTACAACATACTGCATGTTCTCTCCCAATTACCTTTTTGTGTCTATGTAGCCTAGCATCATTATCCTCACCTCATCTTCCTGCCATTCCTTCCCCCAATTCATCAGCCTTTGCCCTCATCTCCTCCAAGACAAAAGCGTAGGATATGTCTTTTGTTGCTCTCTTTTCGCTCTCTGTTTTTCCTTGCTTTGCCCCTCACCCAACCCCCAGTCTTCCCCACCCCCCAGCCCCCTGCCCTAAGAGCTCTGAAGGGCACCCAGGTGCCCAACAGGTCGCTGTAATGAGCGCTAATGAGCCAATTGACAGCCTCAGTACAGGCTGATTGGTGCTGCAGGCTCTCACCATGTGCTTTACAGAGCACTTCCTGGCACAGACCCCCAGCCTGCTGGATCTCTGCCCTGCCATGCCCTCCATATGAGCTTAATGTGGTGACAAGAGTGGGTGGTGAGGCTTTGATGGTGACACTGTAAGGGTCAGTCATCTTTCTCCACAAGTCATTGTGCTTCAGAATGTTTTGTCTGTATCGGATTTAGCAACTATGCATGTAAAAAAAACATGTTTATGTATATCAGGGATGGGAGGCGAGTCTGACGGCTGCATTTTGCTTCCATCTGCTCACCTTTTTGGTCTCCATTTGTTGTCTTGTATCAACTTCTCGCTTTAATAAGCAACGGTACAGTTAAGCAGCCAACTACATGCAAAGAAATTTGAACTTTGTCACAGATTCTGGACAAATGGGGCCTCATTCATAAAAATGTTCTTAGATTTGTACTTGGTCTTTAGTCTTAAGATCATTTCCTATAGTGTGCTTATATGCGAGCATAAAAAACTTGGCTTATGCAGGTTCTAAGACAAAAAATTGTAGTTTAGGCTTCTGTGATCTATAAATCTCAACCTAACTTTATGATGGCACCTGCCTTACAATCAACAGTTTCCCTTTAATGAAGTAGAGGTTGTTTTTTTCAGGAATACTGTAAAAAAAAAAAAAAAAAAAAAACTGTCATCACTAAGTTTTGTTTCAAACAAGTTTTGCAATAAACATTTAAAAAGATTTTTCAACTTATAGTCTTTTGTTGCCATAATCATTTTTCTTCTATGGAAAATGTGAATCTTTGGGTTTTGGAATCAAAACATTTTGTATTTCAAAGATTGTTGAGTAAATTGAGTAAAACTGAATAATAATAATAATAATGTCAGATTTTCAATTGCAACCATGAATTTTCCAATCACCAAAACAATGATGAATTGTTTGAACATTTTTGAAAAACAGAATTCTTTGGGTTTCTAAAAGTCAAAGATTCAAGTTTATCTAAGAAGAGAAGTAAATGATTAAATCAGGTCGGCAAAACTTTTTTGAGCTTATTTCAAAACTTAAAAGTTTGAGTTTGATTTAGTTACATGTATTACTCAGTGGACTAAATAGCGGGGTGGCAAACAAAGCCAAACACAAAGCTTGGGAGTGTGTTGCCATTAATTTGTCACACCTGTGACTGATAATTCACACATTTCTTCCCAAACTGCAATACCCCGACATAACGAGTGAGACAATCAGTTCAGTCAAGTCTAGACTTTGCTTAAAGATAACATAATTTCCAGGTCAAAGTAAGCTTTTTAAAATAACTTTTCATACTTGGTTTTCTTCCTCAGTCATACTTAAATCGAATCAAAACTCATTTTATAACTTAAGAAAGTTTGTTTTTTTCATAACTGAATTATGCTATTTAATTTTGTCTCTAAATTTTGTCTTTCTAAAAATGTCTTTCTAAAAAATACACTAAAATTGCATCAGAATGCTTCATTTGCAAGTGTCTCAGGGCCTCCCCATTAACTTGGACTTCCATAATTTTACTTTATATCTGCAAAAATGACTCAGGAAGACAGTAGTCGCCTTGTAAACAAACGTGTCAGCCTGGTATACAGACTGTTGAAAAGTGAAGTGAAGCTACCCAGCCATGATGAAATAAGGAGGAAGGAAGGGGGTTACTAAGAGACAATGCCCATCCCAGCCACCTGTTCACCCTGCTGCTGTCAAGAGATACATAAGTATTCTGCTGCCCTATCATCATCCATCAGAGCAGCTTCTTTCCTCAGGTTGTTAGACTCACAGTCAGCACACCACCATAAATAAAAGTTTATTTTTATGACTTATGAATTATTCAAGGTTGAAAAATAGGGAAAACTCGAGATGTAGAGGGCCCCATGCCTGTGTTTGTCACTGCCCTCAAAATGACTATATCCGTCCCTGCTTCACATATTAAGTAAGCTTCCCAAATTTATCACACAAAATCCAAATATCCTTTGAAGGGAAAATGATGTTGAATTTACATACAGTGTACATGATGTGGGAAACCTTATTTTCTTCACAGTTGGGGCTCCATCTAAAAAGCGTGTTTCCACTACTGTTTACACTTAATGTTGTATTGTTTTCTAATTCCTTAATTAAAAAGGTTGCATTAGTCATAAGAGTGTATGCATGTGCACAACAGTGCCACTACTGTAAATACCATGAGAAACGCAACCAGCAACTCACAAAAACTGAGAACTGCCTCCTGCTGGCATTATAGATTTTGATTATCCAGAGAAAACGGAGTGTGGAGATTTGCTGCTTTACACATAATCTCACTGTATAAACTTAAAATATGTGTGAAACAACTCAAAACTGTGAAAAGAAGCACAGAAGGTCAATTATGTATCAGAATATTTAAATAACATTTAGAGCAAAAACTGGAGACTGCAGATGCAGAACATGTATTCCTGCTGCTGCTGGCGACGTGTATTTGACTGAAAAAGAACACAACGCATTTTTACAACAGGTGTGAGTGTCATTATTAAAGGCTTATCAAAGTGAGCGAGTGTGCCTCAGTCAACAAAAACTGTTTGCGAGGTGGTCCGAGAAAATGAAAGCACAAGTAAAAAGAATCTATTGACAACAAGACGGGTGCTTTGCTGTTTTCCCTCCTCTTTTTCTTTTTTTAGTATTCCATTGTACTCCATCAGTGGAGTATCCCTGTAAGCCTTTAACACCCACCAACTGGAGATAATGACCAAAAACACAAGAGTCTAGCCTCTTATTAAATACATTATATGGTTATATTCATGTAACTGGCATTCCATGAAAGCTCTACATGGTTCTAGTGTCCCACAGGCAGAACAGCAGTTAGTAAAAGGTTAAGCCAGGCCTTTCTCAAGAATTTTTTAAAGGGATACTTAAGATTATTTGGAGTGTGATTGAAGCACAGAGGAGTATCAGCACTGAAGCTAAGCAGTGTTCAGCAGCACAATGTTTTTTAGTCACCTGAAAAGAATATTTGCACTGCTTTACCTTGCAGTCAGACCGTCTTTTCTGATGGAAAATGCTGTTATAGAAGCCAAATGTTGCTCTCTCTTGCTCAACCAGACTCCATTGGCAAAACCAGTCATTTTACCTCGCAAAACATGCAGGCTACTGGTCTACCACTGCATCAATCTGTTAGTTTGTTTGTTTTATTGTGTAAATTTGGTGAATCCGAATGAACCTTTTAAAACATCAGAGTCACACAATAACACAGACAAACTAATAGACCAAGGCAGCAGTAGACTGATGTGTTCTGTGAGGTAAAATGATTGATTTTGCCACTGGAGTCTGGTAGGTTTGGAAAAGAGTATTTGTATAAAGTCTATTTCCCATTGGAAAAGGCAGTCTGACAGCAAGATAAAGCTGTGAATATATTCTAAACAGAGTTGGGAAGTAATTAAGTAGAAATTCTTCAATACTGTACTTAAGTAGATTTTTCAGGTATCTGTACTTTATTTTTCTGACAACTTTTTACTTTTACATTTTAACACAAATATCTGTACATTCTGCTCTTTACATTTTCAAAACAGGCTCATTACTTTAGTTTTAATGCATTTATGGAGAATAATTGATTATTTATATTTTGCATCACTGTGCAACAACTTCCCAACATCAAGAATAATAAATAAATAGAATCGACAGTAAATGTAGAATAGATGATTCCGTTGTGCATCCATCAGTGCACATTAAGCATGACAGACATAACAAGATGGAAACGATGTAAAAGACAAGAGCAAAAAAAAGCATAAAAGACATAATGAGACAAAAAAAAAGTCAGAATAGGATATAAAAGATGTAACGTGCCAAAAACAACATAAAAGACCTAACACTACTTTTTACTTACATACTTTCAATACATTTCAGATCCTTTACTTTTTCACTTTTACTTAAGTAGTTGAGTCTGTACCTCTACTTTTACCAGTCTTTGTGTGTACTTGTACTGTGTGCAGCTTTTTACTGATTCTGATATCTTTTAGGTGTCTCAAATACATTTTATAGCTGACCCTGTCCACAGCAATAAATTGCTTAGCTTCCTACACAGTTATTCCTGCTGCTTCTCCAAACTGGGGGGCATGCTGACCGCCATCTGCTGTAGTAATACACTGACTATGGATAAGTACCTCATACAACCCCTCTTTAAAAAATCCCTTTATATGTGATATTCACCTTTGTAAATTAATGTAAAATACACAAGAACAGCTCTCATGGTAACAAATGAATAAAATACTTGGCCCTATTTGCCTTTTGATGTTTGAGTGAAGAAGATCAATAGTTCAATAGAGCAGCAGCTGCTGAGAGTTTGGTCTGAACAGTACAGATCATAAGACAGGGTTTATGTGCAGAAAAGCCTAAGTTCTGCTTCAACAGGTAAGCTGACCAGCAGGCCAGTTTCTCACAAACTTTGCGTATTCCCTGAAGCACCACATGCATGGAATCCACTTTATTAGCGCTCGTCAACGCGGCTAGTCCTGCGCTCTGAATCTGATCGCTCACGGATGTCCCACTGTAGTGCTTGTCAGATGAGGGATATTCCTCTCTCTCTACCCCTCCACTCCTCCTCTCCTCCTGTCCTTCCTGTCATCTCTGTGGCAGCAGGAGACATCTGGACGACTGTCACGGTTGACACGGTTGGTTGACGAGCACTGACAAATCCCCACGGACCACAGAAAACAGGAGGAGAGGACTCTCATTGGTGATGATGGACTGTGTGTGTGTGTGTGTTTGTGTGTGTGTGTGTGTGTGTGTGTGCGCAGAGAGCGGTGTATGTGAGTGTTGTTTGTGAGATGATGGTAAGATTAATAGTCCTTGTTACAGGAATTTAAATGATCTTCATATATGATCAAAGATGTTTGGACACATTGTTACAGACTTAATGTGACTGGTTGTGTTTTAAGTTTATACCTTTGAAAGAAGCCACCGTGTTTTGCAGGACGACTGTCACAGCTGGTGTTACCCTGATTGGCTCCTCTTGCTGAAGGCGCGCTGAAGTCCTTTCAGGCTGAATTGGCCCAGTTTGAACCATTTATTCAATGACTTTCCTTACGTTTGTTTGTTAAAGGAAACAAGGTACGATGCACGTCAAAACACCTGCTCCTGTTATTTTCTACGTCGCCTCACACACTGGAGGGGTCTTCATGCACTGACATGTGTCATTGCTTCAAAAAAGCAGCAATTTCATCAAATTCTCAAACTGGAGCCCAGTTTAGAAATATTTATTATTTAATAAATACACAACACAGTCAAATGTTTTTCATTTGGAGTACCCCTATACTCTCCCAGCTCATCAAATACAGCAGCTTGATCAGTGCCCCTGTGCTTTCAACTCTAACTTTCTGGAGGTGCCCCTCTGGTGTTATGTTTTGATGTGGTGTCTGCGTCTGGTGATGTAGCATGAAGAGCAAGAAAGTCTGCGTTTGGACGAGGCGGGCGACTAGATGGGTCAAACAAATACAGTGACTGTAAGTCAATGTCAGCTTCTTTAAAAAAAAATCCTAATGTAATGTATATGTTACACATGTCACGTACATAAGTTACAATACATATATTAAAGGGACAGTTCACCCAAAAATGAAAATTCAGTCATTATCTACTCGCCCTCATGCTGACTGAAGGCTGGATTTAATTTTTCAATCCATAAAACTGGAGTTTCACAGGAAAACGGTACTGCAGAATCTCCCAAACAATTTAAGTGAATAGTGTCTAGTTTTCAAATGTTAGAGAACAACAAAAAATAACCCCAAAACTTCCTAAGCCTAACCTAACTTTTGTGTCTTTATTTGGAAATCTACTCTGATACTGAATACTTATTTTTGTGAACAGACCACAGTGCAAAACTGATGCTGGAAACAGTTTGAAGAGTCGGGTCGCTGACCTAGCTGCTGTATTTCCTGAGTTGGGAGTGAGAATGTGTTTATCTATCAGCTGTCATACCCTCACCACCTCTTCTGTCTGTCTGAATGCTTGGCGTGTGCTACAGTCATCAAATGACGTGTGTAAAATGACACATACACTCAGCATGGTCAGGATGTGTTTCACTCAGATTTTGCTGTAATCAGCCCAGATTCCTATAAGTTGTTATTGTGAATCTGTCTAATATGTGTTCAGTAAGTACACTTTGCCATTATCCATGATTTTTAGTCAAATTATATTGCAAAGCAAAATTATAAACACTATAAAAGCTGAAATGGGACACTGAATTTGGTTGATTGTTGGTTGATGTGTTGTTTGACAGAGATGGGCCTACATGAAGATCAGTTCATACAAAAACTCTGCTTTGGAACTGATTATATCGGGTGAATTTTTAAAGATTATATTGCCATCCATAGTTTATTCAGGGAATTTGTTTGTCTCTAGTCATATTTTGGTCTGCGGCAAGGGAGTGAGTTGTTAAATTTGAAAATATGTATTTTTATTGTCCGACCCGATGGGAATAAAGTGAATTCAGAAAATAAAGTGGCGGAGGTAGAGCTGCGTTTAGTGGATCTGAATTAAACCCTCCCCTTGTGGATTTACTGAAATACCCCTCAAAGACAACAGTGTTTGTCATTTATAGCCCTCGGCACAGAGTAATGCTGTATAAAGTTGCATTGTAATGACATATAGAAACGGTGATTACAGCCTAATTCAATTGCTCCCTAATCTCATTTCCATAATGGCCTTTATTTGGAACCTCAATTTATTGTTTTCCCAGAAATCATTATACAATTTAGCCCTTAAATCCATTTTGAATATGCGTGCCCACTGTAACAGGCAAAGCGCACACATAAATATCACATACACCGACACAGAGAAAAGTAGCAGCAAGTGTGAGCATACAGAGAGACACACAACAAAATCTGACACAAGAAACTACACGTAGACTGACACAGTCATAGAAACACACACACACACACACACACACACACACTGATGGCATTATGGTAATGGATAGGCGGGCCCAGCTGGTATATCTGGTGGCAGCAGTGTGAGAAAAGAGGAGGGTTATAATGTGCAAATATTAATGATCCTGGGTTTGGGACTCTGGACACACATGCATCTTTGTGTGTGTATGCGTGTGCGAGTTTATGTGTGTGTGTGTGCGCACGCGCTTGTGTGTGGTCAAGTGCCAGAGGGTGGGATCCAACAGCCTGGATTTAATCACTGGGACCCCTCTCCATAAGATGACTATCATGATCTGCCAGCTTCACTGAGCTCCTCTGATATGTCTATCCCTGGTGACACAGCTCGATCTGGGCTGCGACGTTCGGCCAAGTCACCAAGATCACCATAAGTCCGTGGTAGGCATCGGACCAACCCTGGTCTTAGAGCTTGAACGCTGCCTGTAACCCCGTACAAAGCTTTAGTTCAAATAACCCTCAGTCCCTGCGCGGGGGCTGAGCTGCTCTTCGAAGGGTGTGTGTCGGGGATTTCAGCAACTCCGGGATGAAAGATAGTCTTGGTGCTTTTTCCAGCGTCTTTGTGCATGACAGAGCTCGGTGTATGATATCTGCTGTGCAATTTCTACATGGATAACCTGCTCCCTCTCCCTCTCCGTGAGGCACTATGAGGAGCAATCATGCGAGACTGATTCCTGTGCTTTCTTAAGAGGATATATAATACAGTTCACCTCTGCATACTACTGCTGCTGAGAACCTTTTGAAAAGGCTCTTCGGCAGCCACCAAGGAGGATCATGTTTTCTAGAGAAGGGCAAAATCAAGCAGAACAAAATGAAAAATATAGAAACTGAGCAAAAAGGAATAGAAAAGAATAAAGGTTTACTGCAATATCCACTGCTTATCCCTTACACTCACCTGTAGCACTACTGTGATATAAAGAATCAAAGCCAGGTGATAAATCACCAGTATGTTAACTGGTAACATTTACTACTGTTGTAAGAGTTGCAATCATATCTGTTTTTATTGGTCTGATTATGACATGATATCTGAAGTGTGGTAAAAGCGTTGGAATGCCCTGAGCGAGCCTTAAGGGTAGAACATTTTCTCAGGGCTGTACACAAGTACACATGCTCCAGTGTTGTTCATGCATGAATGTGAATCTGTTTCACTCTTTTCCATTTTGAATCGGCCTTCCGACAAGCAGCTGGATCAACCGATCAGCCTTTTTAATGTGCTGGGCTGCACAATGGTTTGTTTCGATGGCTGAAATTTGAAAGATGTGCTTCTTCAGGCCTCTTTGATCCATGGATGCCCGTAACACCAGTTTCCCAATAAATCTGCAGAGTTTATGTGGAGAGTTGTCGAAACAGAACTGACCACAGAAGGCCAACCATGCATTGTGATTGTTGGTATTGTTGTCCAGATGTGATCCACGTCTAAGAGATACACAACGAACAAGTTTGTTCGTCCAACCATATCAGAGGGTCAGTGTTATTGTAGGTGTTCTGAATGGACAAATTGAAGGCAAGATGTAATGCTCACCATCATAAGTCATGTTTCCATTCAAATGTAGGGTTATCACAAATTTTAAACAAAGTTCTAGTAAATTTGCAAAAAAAACAGTGTGAGTTAATGCTTGTTTCCAGCCTCCAATGTTATGCACATATTCAGAGTCAATTTGTTGAGATAAGGTAGATAGGTGGGACTACTTCTCCAGTTGGAAAACTGTATCATTGCAAAAAATGAGAGCACAAGATGATGACGTAATTAAAAGAGTGTCAAGCAAAACTCAAAAGGTGAAAAACAGTGTTAAAAACATGATGGAAATATGACATTTCTGTTTGTTACAGGTATTGAAGGAAGTACGGTTCCATCAGATCTGCGTGGAGGGATCATGGGTGTATTACGGAGCCATGGGAGCAAAAAGGAGTCTGTTGGAGTGGAAATCAGCCATGTGAGGTAAAAAATGTCTCCATCTCCAATTAACTGTGTTTCTTAAAAGAGGTGAAAACTACCATAAGTGAATGTAAAAAAAAACATTTGCAAAATTGAGGAAACAAAGCCAGCCATGTGTCCATCCAGATGTATTGCAGTTTTTTTTTTTTTTTAAGTACATCAGGAAAAGTAAATACAAGTAAATTCTTGTTTCCATCCACCTGCAATTATTAGGATTTGGTCCATCAAGATAAGCAGTAGGTGGCACCAGTACATGAATGAGAAAACCATAATACCTTTGCAGAAGATGACATGACAGTCGAACCTCAAAAGGTGAAAAACAATGTTAAAAACAGGATGGAAATATGAGATTTGTGTTTGTTTCACGTATTAATGTGAGGAAGGTTCCACCAGATCCATGTAGAGTGATCAAGGATGTATTATAGAGCCATGAGTAGTAGTAATAGTTGGAGTGAAACAGCTGATCAACTGAGCCACTGAGCACATTAATGCTTTTTCAAAAAGGCAAAAACCACCTCAAGCAAGCAGCAAAACTTGTTTGTGAAACTGCAAAAAAGTCATTTCAATACTTCTAAATGCACATCATAAAATGTTGATGGAAATAGCAACTCTGGAGAAAGTTAGTTGATTGTTGAGTCTAATTTCCAGGTCATCAAAAAACAAAGCTTTGGGTTGGCGTCTTGACCAGAACCAGTATTTGACGACCTGGGAATTATTCTTTTACCACGCTTTAAATATGACGATCACAGTGCATATGCTCAGATGGCACAGTCATAGTGCTACACTCACTCTGTACACACAAAAAGTGACAGAGACAAGTAACAAATGAAAAGAGACATTGAGAGAAAACTCCACTCAACTTAATACATCACTATGTGAAGTAACTCTGGATGTCGTATTGTTGGTTTCTTTTTGTTTCAAACCCATTCTTCAACTATATGTTGGATCAGTCCGCGGTCTTGTGTCACACAGAGGGCTGCCTGACCTGATTTTGCGATTTGGCAGGTCCAAGTGTCACTTCTTCTGCAAGTCAATTTAACTGACTGCCTTTATGTGTATAGCTGCAGAACTAGACCTATATTTTTCAGACTTACCACACCTTACATTGTGATCATTGTAGGATTGGCACAAATTTGTTTAACCAGCCACACTGGAGGGCAAAAGTGCTCATGGTCTGAATGGCCCACTTGTCGAAAAGATGAAAAGCGAGGTGTCATAGAGAGGGAAGGGATGAATGAAATAAAGTGGGCTCCTTACTTTCTCACTTCCACTCTGCTTGGCCGAACACTGTGTTAAGTGGATGTCGGATTGTTGGTTTCTTTTTGTTCCAAACTCATCCTTCAGCAATACATCGGATCAATCAGCGGTCTTGTTTGACACGGAAGGCTGCCTGATCCGATGTGCTATTTGGCAGGTGCACGTATCAGTTCTTCTGCAAGCCTGTTTGACTGACTGGCGCAGATACTATCCATCTCTTTGTAGAGGTGTAGTTTATATGTATGGTTGCAGCACTTTATTTTCAGCCTTATCGCCAAAAGGTCAACCTTACACTGATGTGATCGACGTCTAAGAGATAAACAGGCAGAGCAGGACAAAGGCCATGCTGAAAAACAAAATTAAAGAAAGAACAAATGCAGACAGGCAGTTGATATTTTCGAGTCTGATGCAGGACCCTATAGCTTAACATCTCCCAGATCTTAGAAATAACCCTGAAATGCCAAGTGATGTTACAATGCAGAGAAAACTGTGATGTTTAAGTACCATCCCAGGTAAAAAAAAAAAAAAAAAAAAGAGTGAGTTCACATTGTCCCCCAGCATATTTGATCAGAGATGGTTACAATTAAACATCCTGGCACATTCCACACACACACAGCACAGTGTCACAGACTCAGGCACTGCTTGGCCACCAGACGTGGGCCACTGTTGCTGCCGATTGGTTGGAGTTCTGTCAGATAGCCAAGCTCTAATGGAAACGCTACAATGCAGCCAAAGTACGGGAATCATTTCAGTGATAAAGTTATATGTTCAGCCTAGAACAACCAGTGGAGATAATGTTTGGCCTCATTATAATTCTCACCATGTTTAAACAGGCGGCCGCAGAACGCAAACAAAAGCAGATGAAATTTGAAAAGTATTATCAATATTGCAGATAGTGGATGCCCTTTCCAATCACAAGCTGCATATCTCTCACAGCAAATATATGGTTGAGTAGTTCATTCATTTCTATTAGGCCCCTTGTATGTTTCCCTGTGGCTCATATATATTTATGCAGAATTGATGAAAAGGCCAAACAAGCTACCATTAGATATGGGTTGAATTCACTAGCCTGGCCACGCTAAAGGTACATTTAAAAGGCATTACTTTGCAGTGACGGATCTCTCTATTTGTTCTGCTCTTTCCGTGGGATCATTCCTCATGCGGTCCCGGCCACAAGCCAGCTTTTTGTTGCTTTATAGTACAGTAAGTGCATGCATGGTGTGTGTGTGTAGATGTGTTTGTATGTATCTGAGAGGAAAAGACATAAAAGAAAACTACAGTAGCTGCATACATGCATGCGGCTCGTACTGCGTGTGTGCATGCAGATTTACCTGTATGCATGTGTGCTTTCTCTGTATATCCATGCGTGTGTGTGCGTGCACGTGTCTTCATCTTACACTGCAGTCCCCCCACTCAGCACGCCACTCCATGTATTCTTCAGCTCTGTTAATAGCTGGCTGCTGGAGCAAAATAATTGTCATTTTCCAGCCAGTGGGTCTAAAGTCATACAACATAATGAAATGTATAAAAAAGAGGGGGAAATGGCAGACAGGAGGCATGCTAAATCAAATGTAGAGAGATCTGAATAATTTAAAGCACAGGAAGGCGAGAGGAGGAGGAGGAGGTGCAAATGGAAAGATGGTGAAAAGTATCATTTAGGTTGACAGCGCTATGTGCTAATGTGTGTGCATCTATGAGGGCAGTGCAATATCCAGGGTAATGGTGAATAGAGAAATAAATATGAAAATAAAAGGAGGGGGGGATCTGAGTGGAGTGATCACCACTGGCTGTTAAGCAAGTACAAATTTGATGACTTTGTTCGCTGACTGATTGATCGATCGATTTGCTCATTCGTCTGCCCTCTCTGCTATCTATCTGGAGTCTATATCCCTGATGGTGCTTTCTTTCTCTGGCAGGTGTGTCTGTAACTAACACATTAACTAACCAGGCCAGAGCACTCAGTGTCCTCTGACAGCCTGTCATTTAAGCTCCGCAGCCGGGGAAAGGTAGAAAATAGTAGAGGGGAGAGGAGGGAGGGGAAAACAGAGGGAGGAGGAGGAGGATTAACATGTAAAAGAGAAAGACGGTGAGAGAAAAAGAAAGGGGGGAAAAAAGGGGAAGAAGAGTCTGATCGGCTGTTATGGGGGGTAATGAGGGAGGCATCGAGGGGCAGCGAGGACAGAAGAGGCTGACCTTGTCCAGACGGCCCACTCACACACACACACATAGATAGAAATACACACAATTGGGGGAAGGTTGGCGCCTGGTGCAAAAGACAGAGGTAAAGAATATTGAATACTTGGCCATCTTTCTCTTTTTTTTCCCTCCCTCTCTGTCTCTGCGTCCTCTTTTTTTCATGCACACACACACACACACACACACACACACACACACACACACACACACACACACACACACTCGTAAATCCCTGATTACCATGTTGTACACCTGTCCAACATTATGAGGGTATCTGGCACAGACTGCAGTTGTCTCTAGAAAAGGTACAAAGGACACACACTCACATATACACACAAATGAAAAAAGGACTGTGGACATGCTTCTTGCAAGGACATCATGCGATTGTGTGTCCATGTTGCCGGACTACAGTTGTGTACATATGGCTACATGTTTGTGTTTAAATTTTATACGTGTGTGTGTGTGTGTGTCTGTGGGGCCTGCAGAGGCCTGTCTCATGGAGACACAGTTTTATTGTGCGTCAAGCAGGCAGGCAGACAAACAGTTTGCCAGTTTTTCTGGAGCTGAGCTGGGCTGCAGCTGGTGATGAAGTGGAGCCAGCATGTAGTCAAGGCTGACATATACCATCCACTGGTGACAGCAGCGTCAGGGATACACACACAGACACACACACACACACACCGAGACAGATACATACACCTACGCCGACCTACAAGAAGCAGACAGAATGCAAAATTATGTCCTCTGCAGAATCAGAGAGAATATACTTATAATATAAAAAAAATAATGGTCAAGTTCAAATGTGTTAAAATGAGAGAGTGACAGGTTTAATTTAATTCTCTTTCAGATAATTAAAACTATCCATTGGTACACCTTTATGTATAAGGCAATTACATTTTTTGCTTTCAATTTAATCATCTTTATTGGCATGATCAAATATTTTTTAGATCAAACATGTTGCCAAAGCAAAAAGTCACATTATACACAATACATACAATATAAAATGCAGTAAATAGTAAATGTTAAAAGTAAAATTAAAAAAGAAAAGAATAATAAATGTTACACTGAAATATTTCTTGCTTTGTGACATGCAGAAACATATTCTCCTGTCAGTTCTGCTGTAATGCTGTCTTTTTCTAGAAGGGTTTAAATGCATTTGACCAATTATTGGTCTCCCATAGCTCCTGCACTACATGTGTGTTTCTATCGTGCCGCACAGTATTCACTGCATTCTCAGGACGTCTATATGCTCTCTGTCCCACACATCTGAAAAAGGCCTTTTGGGTGTTCTGTTCCCTCTGCGTGGAATCTGTTGCAGAATTACTTGAAACTCAAAGAAACGGTCTCGTTAAATGCTTTTAAATCCAAAATGAAAGACTTAGAGGCAGATTTCATAAGACGTCAATGTTTTTAGCTTGTCTGGTCGCACCACTGATCCCTAGAAAGTTCTCTTTTATTGCAAATTTCAGTGCTTGTTAATTGTATTTTGTTTCCCTTTGTGTCTATGTGTGCAACTTTGTGTTTTTGCTGCTGACTGTCTTGGCCAGGTCTCCCTTGAAAAAGAGATTCTTAATCTCAATGGGACTCATGTGTTTAAATAAAATAAATGAAAAAAAAGAAAAAAAATCCAATCTGGAATTTTTAGGAATGTATCTTATTACTGTAAAACAAAAGCTGCTCTACCCTGCGGTGAACTTCACGATGACTCTGTTAAACATTAAATCACAGACGGTGTTGCTTCTCATTCCTCATATGGCAAACATAAATCTCACTTAAGAAAAATCTAAAGCTTAAGTGTCCGGGCTGGTACTGTATTATGATGCCTGGTAGCTAAAGTGCTGTCTGTGCATGTTGAGTTATTAGTTCTCCGGCTGCATTTCCTCACCTTGCATTAACTGACTTTAAGGATGGATCACAGCTACAGTACATGTGAATTTATTAATTATGTAGTCTTTTTCTTTTCTTTTTAAAGTTTATGCAACTGTGAATGCATGCAACCATAAAAATCATAAAATATTACATTTATGTAAAACCAATTTGAGGTAGGAAATATGTTTTGTGGGAATCATAATGCAGACTGGATTAGGATTTTTGCCAGCACAATGAGGATATTGAAAGCACATTATCTGCTAAGCATTTTAACATGTTGCAGTTTGGTTTCCATACAGTGTCCTCTCCTGCTTCCTGAAGCATGATTTTTATGTTTGTGTTTCAGCACTTGGTAAAGTTTGGCCAGAGATGTTGTTCCTCTGGACCTTTCACACCTACCTCATTTGGTCACCACGGTCAGGACCAATCGGCCGAATCTTTGTCCACATGGTCCAGATCAAATTGGGCCGTTCAGTTAAGTGCAACCATTTGGTTTGCTTCTTATATGCTTTTTGTATGATTTAGACTTTTGGACCAACCAGATCAAACATATACAATGTAAGAAACTGTGAACCTTGCTTTGGACTTTCAGGGTGTAAAAAGGTCCTTAAAAAGTGGTAAAGTTACCACTGACATTTTCAAAATGTCATCAACACCACACTCCCTCCCTAACATTAAAGGAACAGTTTGACATTTTGGAAAATATAAATTTTCGCTGTCTTGTTTAAAGTAAGATGAGAAGTTGGATTTCTTGGCCAGGTCAAGATCCCATCATGCTCTGTGGCCCAAAAACACTTTCCCCCATAGACTTACATTGTGAAAGAAGCAGCTGTAAAATGGTGGATACATTGTTTTGAGCATCACAACCCCCATAAAATGACTTTTTTTTAACTATTGATTTAATCCATTTCGTCCAGTAACACACAGTGAAATCATATTATCTCCATTCAAGTTAGCAGAGATTTAAACTGGAGGTTAGTAGCTCAGCCGCACGATGTGGAAGCATATGCAGAAGCTCTGGCATGGAAATTGGCTTAATGTGCCACTGAGCAGCTCAGAACAGAGGCCCACCTCCAACACTGTACCCCGTTTTCCTTTATACATCCAAAGGCCAGGTGCAGACACTTCCTGGAGTTTTGTCTTCTATATGAGGTTGCCAGATAATCAGCGGGGACAAGAAATAGTCTGACACATAATTCCCGTAAGACCACAATTTGTCAAACTTACACTTTTTTTTTAATTAAATAAACAAGAGTTAACACGTTAACTATTGAGCATTATGTCTTTGTCATACTAAATGACTTTCACAGTCATGTGTGCAGCATATTACTGTTGTAGCTGCTGGCAGTGGAGCTAGTTTTAACTACTTTATAACTTTATAACTAATATTTTATAATTACTTTTTGCTCTTTTTGTCTATATTTGGGCTTTTCTGGCTGCTGCTCCGGTGCTCTTCTCCTCTTTCTCCTCCTGCCCATGTCTGCTCCCATGGTCCGCTCTCATTGGCTGTAGTGGCTCCTCAACCTTAAACCTGGTTGATATCTTTTGGGGGTCTGCGAGGCGTCGGCAGGCACTGAGCTCGCATCTTTGAACCCATTCACACGTACTGATCCTGTGCTGGTTTGCGAGTGCTGATTTGCCTCTGATGGGGGTTTCTGTCAGCCATCTCCAGAAACAGTTGGAAAGTCAGGGCTACAATCCTGTAGTGTGAATTAGGGGCAGACTTTGTTACCTTTCTAAAGCCAGATAAAAGCTAAAGCTAACCAGCTGCTGGGGAAAGAAACCTCAGTCTCCAGTGTCAAAATCCTGTGCATAATCCAGGCAGAAATGACTTTTCCTTGAAAACAGATTTGGCATAGGGAATGTCTATATAAAATATAGCTGTTGTGGTATGTGTGTACATTTGTTAAAGTACACTGTGAATGATTGAAAACAAGAAGCTCTTTGGTTAAATATTATTCCACTGTGTCAGTCATTACAGTGATCATAGAGTGAAAAAGCTTTCTTTTCCAGTAGCTTTAGTAAATTTCAAAGAGAAAATCAAAGAAGAAAAAAGAGGTGGATTCAAATGGTTATTCCTGTTAAATATGTGACTGTGTGAATTACGCAGCTACTTGGCTCTCTCAAAACAGTCCCAATAGGCTTATATGAGATGAAAGAGGGGGTTGGGAGGGTATTTTCACTTGTTTTTTTTGTTTTTTTTTGTTTTTTTTTTAACAGTGTCTTTGGCAAGGTCACGCTAACAAGTATAATTTAGACTTATAAGGTCCCCAAAAAAAAAGGAAAAAAAAAATATTTAAAAAAAACCCACTATTGCCGGTTATATCTAGGAATACAAATTTTAAGTAAGTCCACAAATGGCACATATTAAATCCAGATCGCTGGATAATTGACTGTATCCGATCATGTCCAAAGATTCCCCTTAACACATTTGATCTGTCTCACCCAAACTAATGCAAACAGTCACTTTCCAGCATGAGGTTAATAATGTGATCACCAGTGTTGATAGCTGAGGAGGGAAATTCCTCTAGTAAAGAAGAGATGAAAGGGAAGATATGGATGCCATAACTCAGGCCATCTGTTACACATGTCTACAATGTGATCAGATATACTATACTACTAAGCTCCTGCAGTGCTGCAACCCACACACATGCTGTATCACCATGTGACCGTGTAGTAAACACACATACATGCACTTAAACACACATTCATAATTACAGGAGCAAAATAATGTGTCTGTTTGTTTAGCCTATCTAAACAGTAAGAAAAAATAGGGGTTTCAAAGTATTATAACTTTACTATCTGTGTGTGACATTTAAAACTGGCAAACAATTTCATTAATTAATTATAATAACTTAATTCATACCAACATGGAGCTTTAGGGGTTGTTCAAATGTTGCGTCTTTTGCACACTCACTAGTGATGTGCAGATGGGCTTTTGAGTTCATCTGAATCCGCCTGTACGCATAAATCATCCACCTGCCACCCATTCGGATGTAATATTTTCTCTGATTTAGAGACCCGCACCCCAACACTGGTCCTTTTAGGCCGTATCGCCTTTTCAATGATGTTGAGCAGCTTGAGCTTTCCAGATGATTTCTTTATTGTGTGTTGTACTGATGCATGAGTGTTTTTATCAACAATTTACTTTAATGATCAGGGACGCTCCTTTCAGTTTCATTTCCGTGTGCAGTAATGTTGCTGCAGAAAATATTGTTAATGATCAATGAAGTCTCGCTGCTGTGCCTCGTGCGTTAATGTGCACAGAGAGTCTCTGTTAATGGGAAGATGCACTTTATTTCCCACCCGCAAACCATCCACTATTAATCAGAATGTTAATTTTTATGACCTGGCCAGCCCGATCCGCAGATTAACCACAGTGCCCGCAGCTGTAAATGCAGTCCGCGCATCACCAGCGCACACCTTCATTTTAAATGCCGACACACTCAAAGATGATAGCGACACTGTTGCAGCACGCATTAGTATGACACACCAACTTTTTTCAAATGCACAAAGGGCACCACAGGTCATGTGGCAATAATTATAACCTGTCAAGTTCTTACTACTTTGACACCAAAAGAAGGAACGACATATATACCAGCTAAGAACTTTAGATAACTGGTGAGCATTACAGGCTGACATTTTTATGAAAATTGCTGTGGGATGGGAGTCAATTTCACTCTTTATTGCGTGACGGGGACAGAAAGAAGGCAAGAGCGTTAACCTAACAGTAGTTCAGTTTTTTGCAGCCACCTGACCCATACATATTGTGTGTGTACTTGGGGTGGACGGGAATGGCATTGGATGGAAGTCATTCTCCCAGGATTGGATTGAATAGGAGTATTTTTGTTGGACAGGAGCATGATGATATGCTGTTTTTTTTACATTGCTAATTGTGACAGTGCTAGCAAGTGTATCATCATGCTCACTACCGTATACCAGGGCACTGTCAGCTGCTCGGCACGACAATAGTGCAACCTCCCAAGCTTCTTGGATAAAAACATGAAAGCTGGCATTTTTCACACATTTAGACACAACATCTGAATGCTCCCTTGTGGCCTTTAGCCTCTTGTATCCTACTGTTTTGGTTTTTTTGCCTATCAATTTATTGTATGGTTCATTCACACACCTCTCATCACAGTACAGTATGACCTACCTGTCAATTAAGATAAACCTATGTCCAGATATGTCAGAACTAAAATGTCCTGCCACCTAGTGCCAAACTCTGAAACAGCAGATGCAATCTGGAAATACTATGACATGGCCAATGTCACTAAGTAAGAATATTCAGTCAGACAGACTAGTAATCAGCCTCAGTAAGGGAAAAGATCATTAGCAGCTACAGAGGTATCAGTTGGCCAAATTAAACAATAAGCTTCATGTGGTTGTGATTTAAATGGAGATGTGAAGTGTCTGGTTGTCTGTCAGCCGCTGCTCCTTGGATGTTCCTGCAGATCAGGGAGAGAGAAAGGGAGGCAGGGAGGGAGGGAGGGGGGAGAGCAAAGCAAAGTCTTGTCCAAGAAGAAGTATTATTGTCCAAGAAGTATTAGTTCTCTTTTTAATTTTAGCAAGACGAGGAAGTCGGAATTCAAATGAAAGAATCGGTTTCCATCCAGCTAATAGTAATCCATAATCCCACCGACGTGTCTAAAGCACAATGTGGTCGCTGTGATTAACGTTAATGCCTCCCCTACTCAATTTATTGAAATGTTGGAATGAACACATTTGGTTTGGAACCAATGCGCTGGCTTGTGTTTAAAAATGTGGATGGGTGGGGGTAAGGGGGTTGGAGGGATGAGACGAAAAGTGATGGAAACACTGTGAACGTGAGAGAGGGGAAAAGACGAGACAAGAGGAAGTTCGAAGAAGACGGAGTGGGAAAAAAAATCAGGAGGAGGATGATTTTTGGGGAAAAGGGAAAATGAAAATGGTAAAAAAAAAAAAAAAAAAAGAAATAGATGTGGTGGTGTACAAGCAGAGGAGAGAGATGAGATGGCTGAGAAGAAACAAAATAACTTCCCGGGTGAAAATTGGTCCACCCTGGTCTCATTTTAAGACTAGCCTGATGATTTTAATTTCTGGAAATGACACACTTTGCAGACAGACAAAAAAAAAGAGAATGAGAGCAAAAAAGAAAGTGGTATTAGAATAATTAAACGCGGGAAGAGGGTCGCGGTTTCATTTTCAGCAACACTTCAAATGAATTCCTGTAATGATCCTGAAACCTTGAAAAGGCAAAATCCAATCAAACAATATCTACTGGGCTTCATTTTCTTTGCTGGGGGAATGACCCCTCTTTGTCAAAGGGCGAGTCATGGAGAATGTGGGTCGCCATAGACATACAAATGAAGGGCAGACAATTTGGTCTAGTTAAAGCTATTATGCCTACAAGTGCGTGTGTGATAATGTCGAGGCGTGCACGCCCGGGAACACAACTTTGTGTGTGTGTGTCTGTGTGTGTGTGTGTGTGTGTGTGTGTGTGTGTGAGCGTGTGTGCCTGCAAGCTTGTGTGGGCAAGAAAAGAGAATGATTATCTGTGTGTTTAAGCGTGTGTGTGTGTGTGTGTGTGTGTGCGCACACAAGCAAGTGCGCTACAGCTTTAACACTTTGCGGCTGTGATATGACTCATTGTAAATGATGCCATGGAAGGTCAATTGTGGAGATCAAAATGGCTGTTGATGGAGGGGAAGGGAGAAAATGTGTCATGTTTTCCCCCTCACTGCATGCCGCTGCCGAGGCATTTTGATTTAAAAGAATAAATGGATCTGCTCAGGGTTATTTCTCTCTGACTGGCGCCGTCCAAAATAACACCCCTGGCCCATATTTTTTGGAGGAGCCTCATGCCTTGCACCCATTGTTTTTACTCCCTCCCCTTCCTTTGACCATTGGAGAGGTAATCAGGCATGAGTGCCTTGGATTACGGCACGAGTGGATGAGCAGCTGCAATGCTCCAATGACCTTTTGTCACTCATTACTGGACCTCCTAAAAAGAAGGGAAAGAGGAGAGGGAAGAGAGCGAAAGAGGGGAAAAAAAGTAAAGGAAAATGCTAAAAAAAAAAAAAAAAGAAGAGGCCTCCTCCTCCGAAATCTTTAGGGATATTCAGTTCAGTGACCGTGATGTGTTATTGTCTGCCTCGCCTTACCCAGAGCAGATGTTAAATGGACTGATTGACAGAAAGTCATAATCTGGTCTACGGAAAAGATGAAGAGGGGAAAAGGAGAGGATGGCGATGGAGGAGGAGGAGGAGGAGGAGAAGGAGGAGGCGGTAGAAGAAGGGTAAAAAATTAGTAGGAGGTGGTTGCAGAGGTGGAGAGAAGGGACGCCATAGAAGGTGATGTAAAGGAATGGTTAAAGACCAGTTAGATTGAAAGATAGCATCTGGCTGAACCGTGTTTGGTCAGTGTGCTAAATTGTGGCCAAATTGTTACACAGATTGTCCACGGTAGAGTCTACAATGTTGAATTCCTGGATATTAAATATTCATCTTCAATTTTCTCTAGTGGTCCCTATAATATTTGTTCTTAAAGTGAACTGAAATAGCATATTATATAACGTGGTTAGGACCAAAAAATATTGGAAATGCAGGAGCAAGAACAATACTTGCCACTCATATCTTCTTATAATGAAGCAACTAACAATCACAAATAGTAAATAGTAGAGCTTATTATTTATTTTATTCATTATTAGCTAGTACATTATTCAGTTTATACAAGGTTAAAGGTATGAGCACAAGTATGTAAAGTCAAATATGTTTTTCTTTTTTATTTGAGCATGTGTATTAAAAGAAAATTGGTGTGAAACAATATACACATGCATAGTTGGATGATTAGGACCCTGTGTGTTATCTAAAATGTGCATGCATCCCTCAGTAGGTTGCGATTTAAGCCTATTAGAAAAACTGTCCCATGCATCCAGTAGACAGGGGTTTGTGTCCCGTGTGAAACCAAAGCATTATTAAAAGTTGCAAGGTACATAACTTTATGTGCGTCACGTGACTTTTGTCTTGTGCCACGAGCATGGAGTGACACATGAGTGAGTGAGCATGAAAGGCTTTTCCACGGCGTTAATCATATGTTAAAAATGGCTTTCTGACTGATTCAGCAGCCAAAGGGTACTGGTATCAGTATTGGAAATGCCTCAGATGCACCCTAAAAGGTTGCATTGCATACCAGCATACAGTCTATGAACAAATACGATATCAAGAAATTTATTAGCTGCAGAACAGAACTGTGAACCTGAACCAGGCCATACAGCAATGGTAGCTATCATATCACATATACACTTAGTACACAGCTGTTATAAAATAAAATATTTTTGTGCTAGAGTGTTTGTGCTTGTGGGTACCATATGGATCCAATGGGGCATGGGCATCCTGATTTACTTAGAGTGTAGTTTAAGAGGGCTAAGTGCAGGTGCAGCCCTCTAAAGGTGGACATACACTGTATAATTTGAGCCCATTTCTGACCTGATTTCTGCGCCAGTCCCAATTTATGAGACTAAATTTCGGCTTTTTCAGATGGCGGTTGCTGTGCTTGACCAGGGAAGCGAGAACCATTCAACTGGCGTCAGAAATTTATCTGAATTTCCAACATGGACAGTAAAACATAGCTAGCTTTCCTCCAATTGTCTCTGCAAAATGCTCAAGCCATATTGTCAGCATTCTCCAGACAGACAGGATGGCACAGACAATCAAGACAGCACATTTCTGTTAGCAGTAATGCTGGCAAACAAGCTTCTTATTGCCTCTGAGCTTTCAAATGAATCTTTATTGACAACTGACAATAGCCAGAAAGGTCTGTAGGGGTGAATGTGACTTTTTATTTTATATTTTACATGTACAGTGTCATAACTTGATGACCGGAATGTAAAGTGCAAGGACATAAATCGTGAGCTTTTTCTTTTACATTGCAGCCACCAGATCCAGAGAACGGTGACAGGATGGCATTCTTTTTTTTTCTTCAGTGTCGGGTTGTTGGAACTGTAGTGAGCTGAAGTGAACTGCTGGGCTGATTTGGACTGAGAGAGTCACTCAAGTTACGCTTGTAACTAACCATTAGTGAGGGTGAGGGGGAGTAGGAGGCAGTGTCATTCATGTGTTGGTCCGTGGGGCTAATATAGTGTTGGGGGAACATGGATCCAGCATGCCACCGAGCCATGTTTCATGTCCACCCAAAAAATCCTGAACATGGAAATCGACTCCACAGTTCTGTGTTCTCACATGTTTTCAGCAGCGATTTTCTATAATCTATTATGTGTTGAGAAGGAAAACTCCCTTTTTCCTTTACACATCTTTAACTAGCTGAAGGAAAAGCTGATTAGTGGCTGCTATTTGGTATCAGCTCAACTTATAAACAAGGTGAGACTTACGTGGGGCCACGTAGTATGTGAATGGGGATTAAAAGTAATCCGTACTGTGCTCATAGAATCTGGAGTTGTGGTACGTAACTGATGTCCGCACTTATTCATTGCTCTTGAAAGAGCAATGGCCAGAGAACTTCATCACTAACTCATTCAGTCATTCAGTAGGTCAGGGACAGACGTTCACATTCACTGGGCTGGCCACGCTTTGCTGTAGTCCAGCCAAAAGTAAGTGGAGGGGAAGAGAGAAAAAGGAGGAGACAGAAGGAGTGTGGAGAAGGTATTTACGTATGGTAATTGCATCACCAGAGGGGGCAGTCTCATACGTTTGACCTCCGGGTCCTGCAGGTGTTTAGGCCCCCTCCACACACACACACACACACACACACATACACATACACACACTACAACTGTCTGCTCAGCTCACCACAAAGGAACATTGCAAACATTACATGCATTTGGCAAGACTCTCATGCCTGTTAGTAAGTGCAGCAGCAAGGCCAGCTCTGGCAGATACATGCACATAAAAAGACACACACATACACACACACACACACGCACACACACACACACACACACACATACTCTGGGACTTATGCCAAACTAACATAAAAAAAATAAAAATCACTACTTAAAAATAGGGTGGTGCTCTTCCTCTGATATCATCCATGCAGATGCTCCGAAACCTTCAAGCCCTCAAAGCTAAAAGCAATTCAGATGTGAATATTGAGTGATTGAATGCATGCCAGAGAAGAGGAGGAGGAGGACCCCCACAATGAAATGGTTTCTCCCACAATTAATGCAGTGCACCTGTGATGCTCGATAAAGAGTGCTGCACTGTGCACAGGTGTGGAACATTAGTTCTGGGGGTGTTCCTTGAAAAAGACAAGCTTCTCCCTCTCTCCCCTGTAATAACACACTATGACACACACATTCACCGGTGGGGTGTGCGCACACATATGCACACACGCGCGCATTCAGCATAGGAAAATTTGTAAGGGGGGAGAAAAAAAATTAAGTGTGCTGATGCTGTGAGAAAAGTAAAAATATGTAAATGAACTCGGTGCCCAAGAATCAATCCCGTCATTCACAGTATTGCACACATCAAAGCTCAGGTAACCAACTCTGAATGTGCGTGTGTGTATGTCTCCACGCAGGCATACATCACTGCCTGTCTCTTCATCCGTTTGTTTGTGTTGGTTTGAACGTCTGAAAGTGTGAATGTGGGTGCGCCTAGAGGCCGTGTGTGTGTGTGTGTGTGTGTGTGTGTGTGTGTGTGTGTGTGTGTGTGTTTGTGCAATGGAGCCCATGTGGAACACAACTGCATTGAAACTCATTGTGCTCTTTAAAGCCCCTCCTTTCATCACGCTGTAACATTTAAGTAGGTGCCAGTTATGGGCCATCACAGATTGGATGTAAGTTCAAAGAGGAAATCTTACACTCTTAGAAATAAAAGTGCTAACTAAAACTATATGGGATTGTGCCCATAGGAGAACCCTTTTTGGTTCCTGGTAGAGCCTTTTATAGAGATTCCACTTGGAAACCTTTCCAGGGGGGTTCAGCCTAGAAACCAATATAAAGGGTTATACCTAGAACCATGTCAAAGGTTTCTCTCATCATCCCCTATGTGAGGTTCTATAGAGAATCCTTCTATAGTGAAATGGTTGTACCCAGAACCCTCCCTGGGGATTCTGTCCAGAACCTTTCTGCCTTCTAAGGGTGGTAAGAAGTACGCATGGGGTTCTAGCAAGAACCCTTTTATATTCCAAAGGTTTCATCTAGAACCCAGCCACTGGGTTTTCACAAGAGCCATTTAATATTCCAAGGGTTATATCTAGAACCCACCAGGGGGCTCTACCAAGAACCCTTTTATATTCCAATGGCTTCCTCTTGGATCCACCCAGGAGGTTCTACCAAGAACCCTTTTATGTTCGAGTGTTTTGATCTAAAACAAACCCATGGGATTCTATCAAGAACGGTGATCCAATGGTTTCATCTAGAACCTACTTGTGTGTTCTACTGACAACCTTTATGTATTGCAAGGGTTTTATCTAGAAGCCATCCATGGGATTTTACCAAGAACCCTTTTATATTCCAATACTTTCATCTAAAACTTACCCGAGGTGTTCTACCGAGAACCTTTATATATTCCAAGGGTTTCATCTAACATAATAATAGTTCTAGGTAGAACCTCAGCCCTTCAGAAGGAACCCTTTTGAGCTTTTTATTTCTTAAAGTGTACGGAGAGAAAAAAATAAGACTTTACTCTTGGAATTCATGTCTGCTTCAGAGAGAGAAAAAAAGACATAGAGAAAGAGAGATGGACTGATAGAGACGACAAGAGATACTCAACCTTAGAGATCGACCTCTGAGATAAACATAGTAATAGATATTAAAAGGCTGATGCAGAGAGAGATACTGTAGAGAGGAGCAGCAGTGAAAAATGTACTAATAAGTCATGTGCTTGTCTCGCTAATGTCTATTTTGATGCTCTTAGCTTAACCCAGTCTCTAACTAGGTCATTAAGTAGCCTACCAAACCTAGATAATCCTTTAGAATTAAGTGTGTCTGCGTGTTCGTGTTGAATATTCAATACAGAGTATATATAGCTTCAATACACTGTGCTGGTGCTGCTGTAGAAAAAAAAAGTAATATTAGACGTATGCAGTTCTTGATAATTGCTTCATGCTGTATTGAAACAGCGTTTCTGAAACGAAATGAATGAGTTTGTGTGTGGATATCTTTAAAATGAGGCTGCAACTAGAAGGAAACTAGAAACAACACATTCTTTCTCCTGCAAAATAATACTGAACTGCAGTGAAGATGAGGAAGCAAACTAGCAAACATGGATGTAAACATTGCCGGTTTCAGTTTTTCAAAAGCTTTGCAAATATTTCATAAAGAAGGAAAATGCATTCAACAGATTTGTTAGGCGTCAAATATACACACCAAACTTTGTGAGTGAGAAACACCGAGTGAACAAAACTCCACAGGGTTTGTTTAGAGCAACTGACGACTTCTTGGGAAATTAAAATTCAGTTTTCTGTTATCCTGCTATTGCCATATTGATGTGCAGTGCATAGGCCGACATAACACATGGGCAAAAATATTAGTGCCACATTAGAGGTGTTGCTTGAATTGATTGCAGTGTTCTCTAATTTACAATACAATTAATGCGTTAATGCATACATTAATTCAGTGTCAACACACTCTCATGCCTGTAGTGTACGTTTTGCACGTGCAGGGCTCTGCGGTCAAGTCAGCAATAATAAACATGCAATGTCCAAGAAGATCTTCAAAATAAAGGCACATAAAATACTTACCATGTAAGTGGCTTACATGGAGTTATGTATGTTACGTGATTTACTTATGTTACGTGATTTATGTTACAGATCTTATGTACATCACATGCATTCTGTTACTTAGAAAAATAAATCAAAGACTCGTGGTTTCACTTGGGAACCCTGATCTCCTGCATGTTTGACTGATCCATCCATCCACCTGACCTCCTCCAAATGCAGACTTCTCACCCTTGATACCATGCCACCTGACTCTGATGGACCTTCACCATGTAGTGCTAAAGGGGCGCTTACAGAAATGGTGCTAGAGAAGGGTATCTACAGCATCATAAGCCCTGTTTTATACATCTGGATCTGGAATTTTCAGTCCACCATGGTCTAAAGACATGGCTGTTCTTATATGTAATTTGTGTGTGTAACTATGCAAGAATGGTCATATGGTCTCTTCTCTAACCCCAAGGTAGGCTAGGAGTGTAACAATACATTAATCTGTATTGATATATCCACTGAATGTTCAATGACCCAATCTGATTGATGCAAAGTAAAAGTATCGATATGCATCTCCATCATTAAGATACGGCTTTAATTTTAAAGTTCAATTGTAAAATTGTTGCATTATATTTTGATTGCTTTTTGTGAGTTGACATAAATGTAACTGAACTGACCTATGATATCGTACACTGTGTATCAATCACAAACCACTAAGTTAAACTGAATCATTACAGACTTTGTGTTAACAGAAAATATTGTATTATTGTCCAAAGAGTCGATATAATATTATTTCAAGATGAAAGTTGTGATTTACACTGCTAATAGAAGCGAAACAAACAAACAAAAAATGGTTTGCGGCTGCAGATCTTTAAAAATTGTGGCTGAGATAAAATGCCGCAAGTAATGTTTTGCATTGCAAATCCCGCCCCCCAAATTTCCTGTATTTTTGGAAAGTGCTACCCCCAGAGCAGGCACTTTTTGGGGGGTAATATAACATCCCTGGAACTTAACATTTATTCTAACCTTGTGGTGGAAACATACTGAGGTCCTCCAAAGGTTCCTAGTTCCTGGAGAAAGTTCCTGTGGTGCAAACAGCTACACCGATGAAGCTGCTGTATTTGCTGACTTGGGAGTGAGAACGGGCAGTCTGTCTGTCTTGCACTCTAAAACCTTTTTCTAGTCCTACACTTAGAACTAGATGGGCTTACCAGGTCCAACCCTTTTACAAACTCTGATTGGCTGATTTCTCTGAATATAGTGTCTTCAAAGATACTGGAACTAAATCTATGTGATGAGTGAAAAACTGACTAAAACATTTTTTAACACACATATCAGAGTATTAAAATATACCAGTGGTTTGGATATGACAGTGTTTGGGATCCAATCATGACCCATAATGTGCTGTCCTTTCATGCTCGCAATCATTTTGAAATGAAGGTCTTCACAGATAGGTCACTTATGTTGAGGATGGGTGTGAGTGCAGCTGGTTTCTCATCTACCTGGAACTTAATTGATCCATTAATCGCTGGGATTGGTCACAGAGTGAAGACACCTGCTACCCCACCTGGGTTTCCGTCAGATGGGACCGTGTTTCGATAGAAATCCGCCCATGTCCTTTCCAAGAGCGTGTGTGTTCCGAGTTCTGATGTCTGAAGGGTTTTATTTCAGAATGATTACTAGCTTGGCAGGAAAGTAGACGAACAACCAAACCATCATGAAGAATTAAAGCAGGGGAAATAAACAGAAAACATGTCAAAATATACAAGTGATCAGTTTAGTAGGTCACAAATATTTTAAAATAAATGGTACATCTCAAAATGCATTTGTTTATTTTATGTCAGTCATTCTTGAGAATTGTGACAAAACTGTATTTGTAGGGTTTTTGATTTTTACCCTTTATTTATAGAAATTACAGAAAATAGATTTTAAAAGATCAAACTCTTGGTTATTAAACCTTGTAACAGGCCAAAATCTTCATGATTTAATTGTTTTATTTATTTTTTCACAGCAATAGTCATAGTGAGCGGCCATTTTATTTTTTAAAGTGTCTCAGAGTTCTCTTAATGTTCATCAAAATACACATTTAAACTGTAATTCTCATTTAGCTTTGATTTAGAAGGACTGCAGAGTTGACATGTTATGGTTGGGACACACCTGATAGATATATTATTTAATGAATTTGTCAAAAAACAGAAAGTTTACCAGTGCTTGAGCAGTATTCCTGCTTTTTTTTAAATCAGGTAGTGAGACGGGGTCCTTAGGGTATAGGTAAACCTTTTAATACATTTTTTCACATCACAGGATAGTCCCAGTGAGTAGCCATTTTATTTTGAAAGTTTCTCTTAATGTTAATCAAAATACACATTTTTAAATCCTAATGTTTATCTAGATTTGATTTAGAAGGACTACAGAGTTGACAATGTTCTAATTGATAGTGATATTATTTAATGAATTTGATGAAAAGTAGAGAACTCATGAGTGCTTCAGCAGTATCCCCTCCTTTTTTACACCAGGAAGTGAGACAGGGGTCCTTAGGGTATAGCTAACCCTTTTGAAGCCTGATTAAATCATGTTTTGTAAAAATCTGACAGAGTTGACAGAAATCTGGGACGCAACTTCAAAGGGCTAACATTTCCCTTAAAATAAAGATTTTAAAACAAAGATGATTATAATTGCACATTTTATTATCAGTAGGTATTGTTAGTTTTGGAATTAGAATTTTAGAACATCTGTAGAAAACAACACATTTATAAATTGTTTGAAGTTCACTGGGGCAACGGTGTTTTCTGAAACAGCAAGTTTAGAAATTACACAAATTAAAGCAAACCAAAAATTTCATGATTTTCATACTTCATATATATGTATAAATCCTTAAAGAGTACATTTTCACCAGAAAATTGGAATTAGAATATTGATATTTATCATTTTTAAAATGTTTTGGTAGAGCCTGATTTGTCCCAATTCCCAAGAATGGGTGATGTATATTTAGGAAACTAACTTTCTCCTTTGAATTATATTTTAATTGCCAGATATAATTTTTCGAACAGGTGTCACATTCTCCAAACGGAGAAATATCTCATTTGCTATGAAACACTTCCTTTATGTTTTCATAGCTGAAAATGAGTTTGGTGCCTCAGAGCTACATCATTAATTATGCACTTGACTTGAATGTGGATAAGTACACACTCTGACCTTGGGCTGTGACAGTCCTGCGGTGACCTTTTTCCCTCTGTGTGAGAACAAGGGCCCACATACAGTATTCCCACATCGTCATCTGGAAACATCATTGTCCTGTCCTCGCTTTTTATTTCATAAGAAGAATGAGTGCATTGTTGCGCTCACGTCATATGGAAATAACTTTTGGACCAGCCTGACAGTTAAAAGCACTGGATTTGCATTGTTCATGAAACTGGTGCCAGCATGCCAAGTTTTCTCTGTGTGGTTGTGCGTGTTTTTACAATAGTGAGACTTAGATGTAGAATGTGTGTGAAAGCAGTTAGCTCTGTTGAAGCAGCATCCCCATGCTGATGTCTAATGGGTGATTAGCTGTGGTAGTAAAATGTACCTCTCATTAAGTGAATCAGTTGACTAGAAAATGTAGATTTAAGGACTGTGGTGTGAACACAGAGCAAGAGGCCTGCAAACAAACACCCAACAATCAGTGAGTTATCACTGGAAATCCTGGCCTGCGTGTTAGATAATAATCTGTTGTCCTTTAAACCATGTACAGAATGATTCTGAGGGAAAAAAAAAAATTGGCGTCTGGAGCAGTATGAATAATTATTACTGTGCTCACAATGAACTTGCATAATACGGAGATCACATGAAATTGTTACTTGCAGTTTAAGGACCAGTTTGTGAGATTTACAGAGAAATACTGGCAGAATATGGCAGAATTTAAATATAATTTTCATAGGTGTGTTTTCATTAGTGTATAGTCACCTGAAAATAAGAAGCTCCTCTTCCACTAAGGCTCCGCCATGTTTCTACAGCTTCCCAGAATGGACAATCCAAACACTGGCTTTGAAGAGGACGTTTTACGCTTTTCACAAGTTTCACGGCAATCATAGATACTTCTACACGCAAGGGGAGGGTGAGACAAGTTGATTGCAATTTGCATGTTCACCACTAGATGTCACTAAATCACACACACTGGTCCTTTAAAGTACAAAAATTACAGGAAATTAAAATGATCAGTTTGTGATTTAGCAAGGCAAATGTTACAACTGAAACAACTCTGACATATTATCACCTTCTTAGCAAACAGTTGCCTATTTATTTATTCAACAGACAACATTAGCATTCTTTTAGAGGCTTTTTGGCCACCTGGCAAATAATGGTGCATTCAAGTTGAATGGAAAAGGCAGTTTCCAAAGTCCCAATTGTAAATTTCAACTGAAATTCCCCCTGAAGTCAGATTTCTGACTCGGAAAGTCGGAATGACCTTAAAATCAAAGATGGGTGCTCTGCGCTTCCACAGTAGTAAAAGCTGTAAAATACTATTTATTAGCGCTTGTGTCTCAATAAATCTGTTGTATGCACAGTACTTCCCTGTTGCTATGGTGTTCGAATGTGCGATATACCGTGTAATGCATTGTGACCATGCATAACTAAAGTTTTTATGGAAGCATTCATGATTGTTTTCAGACTTGTTGTCCTGGAATGCGGTCAACTCGGGTGTGAGGTCACTCCCAGCTCTGAATTCCCACCTCCTAGTTAGACGGAACGCGGCATGAGTCCAGCATTCACTCTTTTAACCATTTTAGTCTTTATTAATTCCTGAAAACATCTGACTCTTAGCATTCAAGTCCTCCACTATGTTCACCATGTGTTTGGTGCTGGTCAGGTCATGTTCAATGGGTTCATCAGGGCTGCAGCCGGAACAAGTTTGAGATCGGACTTTGTGGGCCAGAAATTCAGAACAGTAAGCAGCAAAACGCTAAAATGCCTCAAAAAGTCAGAGGATAGTTCTCTGTGGTTTAGAGATGAACGACTGACATTACCCAAAAGTAATTGGATCCTTTGTTAAAGGACCAGTCTCTAGAATTTTGGAGCACCCAGCAGTAAGCTTGCAGATTGCAAACACCTTGTCTCACTCTCCCCTCCGAGTGTATAGGAGAAACTATGGTGGCCACGAAACTCAACGCCATGTGGCCTGAATGGAAAGAGGACCTGCAACGCAACAATTCTTATTTTCAGGTGATTATACACTAATGTAAACATACTTATGAATATTATATTTAATTTCTGCCATATTCTGCCAGTAGATCCCTGTAAATCTTACACACTATTCCTTTAAAATAAAAAAGGATTGATCTGACACCTTCCTGTGATTTTACTATGTCTATTTAAAAAGACAGCATGCATGCTAGAGAAATTGTGCATATAGAGGGAAAAAAAGAAAGGGGGGGGAAAAAGCACAGACACACCAACAAAAAATAACAACAACAACAACAAAAAAAACAAATTACATCTGAAATTATTGAGGGTTTGATTCACATTGGATTGTATCATCAGGGGAGCTCTGTCTTTACCAAAACACAGTGGGTAATTTCTGCTAAAAGTTTTACTCAACAAATATGACGGATGTGACCACAATGCAAGTCACTAACAACGCTGTGCAGTCTTAACAAATGAACATGTCCAGGTTAATATTAAATCTTGCAGCTGAACATCAGGCACTGCTGACCTTTCTTATGTATTTGATGTAATACATTAGTGGCAAATGGCTCTTTGCTTTGAATCCATAACATCTATAAGGCTTGTGGCTTGCTTTGATACAGCATGTCTTCTTTTATGAATTCAAAAAATCTTATCAGTGCTGACTAATAACTTACCGTGAGGTAGTTTCCATTAGAGAATCACATATCCACACTGGTGGCCTTTCTCTGACCCATTATCATCACAAAACTTTTTAACATGACGTAGTTTTGTCACTGAAATTTAAAGAGAGAGTTCAAATTATTTTAAGAAGAGATGTGTGAGGTTCTTACACTGTATCAAGTTCTGCATTACTGCCATCAACTTCCTCAGAAAAAACAAACAAAGAAGGAGGTACTTTAGAATGAAACGAGTAAGAAAGCAAAAAGTAATGGACACTAATTGTAAGCAAGTAAAATTAAAAGACTGCTATAAATTAACTTAAAGGCACGGTTTAATTTCAGTAAAGACAATGTGGTGCTCTGGACATGATCAGCAATTAAAAGAGTCACTTTAAGTGGTCACTATATTTAGAATATTTTCATCACTTTACCTTTGCTGTTAGACAGCCTCTTTTCTGACAGGAAATTGCTCCTATAAAAGCCAAATATTGCTCTGCAAATCAACCAAACTCCATTGAAAAAATCAGTAATTTTACCATGCAGAACACTGGAGTTGCTTAACTACCACTACCTTAACCAGTGAGTAGTTTGTGTTATTATGTGACTTTGATGTTTTAAAAGGTTAGTTGGAATTCAGTAAAGTCAAACAATACTCAAAAAAACTAACAGATCAATTCAGCAGCAGAGCAGCAACTTCTGTGCTCTGCGAGTAAAATGACTGTTTTTGCCAGTGGACTCTGGTTGAGCGAGACAAAGAGCGGTATTGGGCTTATTTAACAGTTGTTTCCCATCAGAAGAGGCTGTCTGACGGCAAGGTAAATCAGTGAAAATACTCTATACGCTGTAACTGATGTTTTTTTTTTTTTTAAGGTGACTAGATTATGTTTTGCTGCTGGCCCTGTTTACAGCAGTGCATTGCTTTGCTTCCTACACTGGCGCTTCTGATGCTTCTCGTATCAACCGCCATCTACTGAAGGTAATACACTGACTGGATAAGTACTTCATACAACCCCACTTCAAATAATCAAAACTATTCCTTTAAGTTTAAAGTCCTCTTACAACACCATCTTAACATATAAGACTATCATTTGAAGCTGCACATGTTTCAGCACATGCAACTCTGTCTTTGATGTTTCCTTCAGTCTCCGACGGCACATAAAAAAAACCCCTTCAAACTTGAACCTGCGTCTCAGTTTTCTCAAGCTGTCTGCTACATTTAAAATGCTAATATAAGACTAAACTGATTAATAATTAAACAATTACGGTCATGAATCAATAACTTCTGCACATATTTTTCATTAGTAAATTGCACAGAGTAAACAAAGAAGCAGTATTACCAATTCAAATGTGGATGGAGGGGAGGAGGGGGGGCATTCTAATCGTCCTAACTTTGATGAAAAATAAACATTCGAGACAGTCACTCAAACAGTAAGGCCTCTGGTACAATTTTCCAAAGTAGATCATGTTGTTGCTTTAGATACAGTTAGTTGGTTGATTATTCAAGTAAACATGGTTGGAACATTTTTAATGAAGTAGTCCAATATGAGAAATTCATGATAAATCTGGTGTGTGTAGTCAATGTACAGAACATTTGGACAGATTTGACGCCCATCTGAGCCTCGGTAAAGTTGAACTGATTTCCGTGGCAATCTGTCTCTAGTTTGAGGAACTCGGATATT
The DNA here is from genome assembly GCF_056507025.1 of Lutjanus erythropterus. Lineage (NCBI taxonomy): Eukaryota > Metazoa > Chordata > Actinopteri > Lutjaniformes > Lutjanidae > Lutjanus > Lutjanus erythropterus. The sequence continues at coordinate 43,586,997 of NC_139317.1, read as the reverse complement.
GCAGTACAAAGGAGAGACTTCCACGGCGAGCTCAGGCACACAACTGTTAACGTGTTCCTGATTAGTGCAATAGATCGACTTTTAGTTGTGTCGCCGACGTATTTTTTTTTTTTCCTCCCCTCCGCACCACAAAACCTACCGCGCTCCTGTCGCCTTTATCCATCAACGTCAGGGGCGACACATCCATGGATCATTCTCGTTTTGTGGCTCATCGTGCGTATATGCAATTTACCGCCCCCCCCCTCCACCACCACTTTTCCCCAAATGCCAGCGTGGTAATAGCTGATGCCATGGCACTAAGTGTAAAGCCTGAGAAACAAGGATAAAAGCATAAACAAATCTGTGATAAGAAATATGACATGGCTATCAGCATGCAGAATAAGCCCGGCCCTGCGAGCACAGGCACCCAGATTAATGATAAATTACGAGGACCTAGGCTTGTTTATAGCACTCATTTTCCCTGCTGCACCTGCTCATATTCTCTTGGCCTAGAGCAGCCCCCTCTCTCTTTTTCTATTTTCTCTCTCCATCTCTCATACTCCTTCATCCACACCCCCCCCCTTCTCCTTCCTCCCTCCCCTCCTTCCCTCCTCCATCCCCTCCCTCCCCTTTTTCTTTTTCTCTGAGTAGGTGCTTATTTAAAATGATCCCGTGTTTTCTAAAGCACTCCGCCGAAACCGGTGGGACACCCCGTGAAAACATAATCTGTGGGTGTGTAACTGATGTCTTAAAGGGAGAGGGGAGGGCAAGGGGAGAAAATATTAGAGGGGTTAAGGGAAAGGATAAGTAAAAGAAAAAGGGATGGAGAGAAGGTAAAAAAAAAAATATGAGCGGGGAAAAATAAAAGGTGAGAGGAGAGAAATATTTCAAGAGAGGAAGAAAAAATGAGATGAGAGCGGTGGGCAAGCGCAGCGGCCTTTTCGGGAGCAGCGGCTCTCGTAATAACACACCACCCGGCATCAATGCAATGCTTAATTTTAATATTAATTACAAATATCTCTCCGCACAACAAGGAAATAATTTGACAATCACTTTGGCCCCGAGTACTGTATTAAATGCAAAGTGGGGCTAAGGGCGAGAGCAGTCAATATGGAGGAGAACTAAAAGTCTGTACGCCGCCCCCCCACCACCACCGCCACCCTTTTCCTTCTGTGCACCCCCTCCCCCTCTCCCTCACCTCATTACATGAAGTGTGAATGTTAATTCTAGTGGGTTTATTAGTTAGAATTAAGGAGGGAGGAAAAAAATGAGAGGAGGTTAGCATTTTTATTGTTCATTACAAGTGGCTCTCTGGTGGTACCTGGGATTTTTTTTTTTTGCATCGGTGGGGTGTGTGTGCTGTTGGTGTATGGGTATGATAAAGGGGGCAGCAGCGGGTGGAAGGTTGGAGTAGGGGGCCACTACGAGTGGCTATTGTCTGATTCATAATTATATTTTTATTATGACTGAGCTCGGGGGCCCCCTCACACTGTACAAAGCAATTTCTGGTAGAGAGCGCTACGAGGGCAAAGTGTTTACATACCAAATTATAAGAATATACTGACAGCGTTTGGTTGTTAATAAGCCGTAATCACTTCCCCTAATTTAATCCGGTTGCTATGGTAAACAAATGACACTTGAGGCTGATGGCGGTGAAGGAGGAGAGGAAGAGGTGTGCCCAGTCGAAGGAGGCAGAGAGAGGGGAGAGAAATAGCTGATGAAAGAAAACTGACACACACATACACACACGTGCGCGCTCCTCTGACGAGACACCTGCTGTCCTCTGTGCAGCGTCGTACATGTGCGTGATCTCGTCTGAGCGTGAGAGGAGGAGAGATTGTACTTATATTTGTGTGTTGGTCAGAGACAGCTGTTTGTGCAGTCAGCAATGCTGCTCTCCTCAGAAAGCAGAAAATTGAGCGGGAATTGGGCTAATTGTACGGAATGATTGATGCTAGTGGAAACTACAGTACATTAAAAAAACAAAAAAAAGACATACACGGACGTAACACACACACACACACACGCTTGTGCAGTCACGTGCACTTTGCAGACACAGGCGTGCGTGCACACACACACCGGCTGTCTGCTGCGCACAGACATACTCACACAAATCCCATAAAAACAGTTTTTCAGGCGTACAGTAGTTGACACAGTGGTGGTTATTCAGCACAGAGCAGATCTTTGTATTATTTTCCTGATATCACCCTTTCTTTTTTTTCCAAGTGGTGACAACACCATAAAAGAAGAACTTATAGAGAGTTAAAACCTGTAAATTAAGAGATGATGTATTTAATTTTAAGTCTTATAAAAAACAGCAATTGTAAAAACACATCAGAAATGAAGGAATCAGTACTAGTCTAATATTTATATTTTGTACAGTATACAGTATTGTTGAAAGCTGTGGATGTCTCAGTATTCTGGTATTGATGATTACTGTCATATTTTAAAAAAAATAACATTGATATGATGTTAATAATATACACATTTTCATCTTTTCATCCATTAAAAGTAATTGTACTTTTTGCATGCTTTTGTGCAGTTCTGGTTACAGACTCTCCACCTCCCCACACTCAAATTTTAAGTGTAATTCATTTTACAGAATGCACAAAAAACAAAGTTAAACATTAATTTAGCTGACAGCATTTTTTCCCCCAGATTTTCTGTAGGTATCGCAATAATATCATTGTCATAAATTGTCTTGGCCACAATAATCATATAGTGAAAATCTGATATTGTGACAGCCCTCACTCAAACCAATGGCCAGACACTGATTTAAAAAAACAAAACAAAAGGAAGGACAAGATACATATAAATACAATAAATATAAATGACAGATCAAAAGATAAAATATATGTTGCAACATTAAAAAAAAATAGAGACAAAAGTAATGAATTCTATTTTCTCTTCCTGCTTATTTGTATGGTGTATTACTGAGATGAATGAATTAGTAAATTGATTACTGAATTGACAAAATATTAATTAACAATTCTGATAATTGATTGAATGTTTAAAGTCATCTACCAAGAAGAAATGACAAACATTTTCTTGTTCCAGAATCTCAAATTTGACAACTTCGATAGAAAGAGTCCTGAAAATCTGCACTCATGTTGAAGTCCTCCTGAAATATGACTGCTGCTCTTTGTTTAACTAAAAGTACAAAGTATCCTCATCAGACTGTTGAGGTTTGATGCATTATCAGAAGAAGGCATTCAATCAAAGTCTGTGTCTCTTAGTTTCAGTCTGAATTATCCCCCAAACTCCTGCTCTGCTCTGCTCAGTGATCACACTCACCTCACGCTTTCCATTGGCTCATTTGTGATCACATTTTTTTGTTAACCTTTATTTACCCAGGATGTCTGACTGAGATTCAAAATCTCTTTCACAAGAGAAAACATAGTGGGCCTCTCAGAAAAACAAGCACGTCTCCATCACCACATTCTTTATGATGCCCTGAAATTTATCAATGGATATGAGTGTTTCTGATCTAAGACCTTTCTGCAGATTATTCCAAGCCCATGGTGCGTAGTAGGAAAATGCAGCTCTCCTCAGATCAGTTAAAGCCCGGGGTACACTAAAAAATAACCGCTTGGAGGAGCGCAACTGGTATCTACCAGAGCTGACACAGAGATAGGCTGGATGTTTGCCCAATATGACTTTATAGATGAAAATAAATCAGTGCAGTTGTCTGCAAGTGGTCAGACATCACACATAGTGGAATGCATACTTAAGTATGAGTAAAATTACAATTGCAATTAATTATTCATTACTTCAAACTCTGCATTTATCAAGTTTAAAAAAAAGCCAAACATTTGACCGTTTTCTCCCTCTTTCTGTTTTACATTTTTTGCAAAATTTAATCTGAGTTTTGGACTGTTGGTCAGACAAGACAAGACATTTGATGATGTCACCTTTGGCTCAGGAAAATCAAGTTTTCAATAAAGTAGAATAATCAAAAGAAGATTAATCGATATTAGTCACAGATTTATGATGATCTCTTTCTTGATCAGAATATCTAGTGGTGCAGCTGGTGCTGTGACTTTCTCCAGGCACAGACATGCTGTATAAAACCCTGGTGCGATGAGACTTAAAGGCCAGTGATTAACTGGAGAATCAAGATGTGCTGATAAGTTTGACTTCAGACATGAGGAAAAACCAGAGGTGGAAATTATAAATTTACAACTACTCATGTTACTGTGATTAAGTCATTTTTGCGGGGCACTTACGCTTAAATGAGGAGTTTTTCAAGTCTGTAATTTTGCTTTTACTTAAGTAAGCATTACACTATGTAATCTCCAACTTCACGACTGAGTAGCCCTACAATTTGAATTAATATCCAAACCTTTAATCTGCATTTGCATCTGCATGTAGCCAATAAGGCTATCTGACTGCAAACGGATGATTGAGTGACTCAGGAATTGCAGAAAGCAAAACCCGTTTGATTGAATGCCTGAATGAATGAATGAATGAACAGTTAAACAGTAACTAATACTCTGACTAGATTTTTAGAAGAAAACTTTGTACTTTTACTCGCGCAAAACCAGTAATTTCCCTTGTAGTGGAATAATACTTCAGTAATGTAACAACACTTCTACAAGTGAGAAAACCTCAGAGTGAGCCGGTCAGATTTGGAGAATAGCTGATGTGTTTGTTCACACACCTATCTTTGCACTGTCTTTTGTCACCTCTTGAACTCGCTAACAGCAGAACACGCGATGCTGCCTCTATTACACGAAACACATTACTTAGAAATTAATCTCCATGCAGAGTGATTGTCTATTAGGATGCACGTTCACTGCTGTCAGATGGCTGTCTGCTTGTGCATTCATATATTAACACTTCAAACACATGTTGGCGGCATCCTGTTGGCCATGAATCGAGACCTTTTTTTTTTTCTTTCTTTTCAGAGATCCAGGTAGTCCGCTCGCTTGGCTTTATCTGCTCAACGCGTCTCCCGCTGATTAAATTTGACAAACCTAAAGAAAAATCTCCACTTCTACACTCTAATCCAGCAAATAAGAGAGAGTGAAGAGAAAAGGGGGTGAATGGTTGACAATGGCTTTCAATTCCAAACCCTTTCAGAGGAGAAAAGCCTTACCTGTCATTCTTTAGTCCGTGTTGCAAAAGTACAGATAATTGCATTGCAATACTCTCACTAGATCGTAAATCCAGACTCCAGCAGGCTACGAAATCAATCAATCTGTAATATTTCCTCACAAGATTCTTCTTTTTTGGCAAGTAAGCAAGTTTTTAGAAGTGTGTCTCAAACTCAGATTGGCTTGGGGACCACTGGTGGTATTGTCATCTCATAGAAGGGCTACTGTAACATTCAAGTACTGCAAAAAAATATCTGAAAATTAACTTTTTTCTAAAATTTTTCTAAAATTTTTGCATCCTACTTACAAAAATGCAATCACCAATTTCTATAATTTTTATGTATACATTAGTTAGCCATGCACAGGGGTGTTTCTCAAATATGATTGGGTATCTGTCCAGTGAGAAGCGGGACGTTAGTTTAAACCAACAGTTTGATGAGTATTTTTAAATGTGCATTGTTTTCTGTTATATGTAGGCAATTTTAAATATTTACAAGCTTAATTTACTTAAATAAGAAACATATAATGGAGGTACAATTTCTTTTTGATGACTTAAAAAATTAAGTATGGAAGCTTTATATTATATTCGCCTGGTGCCACTCTGTTGTGATTGGTACAACTATTTATATTTCAAATTCAGAAAATACACAGGAATGTAAGAAACTGTAAGACATTGTAATGTTAGTAATTAAAGCAGAAATGAGAAATGGTACATTATTGTGTGCATGTGTATGTGCGTACACGTGCACACCACTTATACAGCCACCCCTGTATAAGCCAGTGCCCCACTTGGGCCACCCGAGTCAAAAACAAGTCTAGAAACGCCCCTGGCCATGCATTGGACACAAACTCAGCAACTCTGTCACTTTGTCATCAACACTCCTGATGAAAATGACTAGCTTAGCATTGTCGGTTTTGTCTGCGCTTTCGTCAAACGCCACGTCAAACTCTAGCTTGTGTAACTGATCATAAATGTCACTTGATAACCTGCTAATCCGCTCCGCCACTGTGTTTGCAGACAGACATATTGTTGAACAAGCATTTTTTTGGCAATATCAGTGAATTGCAAAATGCAATCCATCAGGAATACATACAACACTGGTGACTGTTTTTATTTCAGTTGTATTCAGTTGAAGAGGCAGTTCAAACTACAATGAAACAACCAGAAAAGATAATTAAATAAAACAATTTTGTGGGCCAAATTATATCATAGAGGGAGAGGGGAACCCCTGGTTTAAAGGAACAGTTCACCCCAGAATGAAAAATACATACTTTTAAACTCTGGCATGAAGGGAAAAATATGATTTTTTGATTTTGGGCTGAACTGTCCCTTTAAAGGTAAGTGAAATAAGTCTCTTTACATACCAGCTTAACAAATCTGGATCTCTCGGACAAGAGAAACACAGAGTGAAAGAGAAAAAGAGGGAGACACAGAGAGGACAGTCGTCTTTGTGGCTGTGGTAATGGTTTTCTTATTCTCTCTATCTTCTCTTATAGATGCATATCAATACATATCGTGGCGTCTGCATAGAGCCTGCCACATCCAATATCGCCTGGACATTTTACATAATTATTATTTTCAGGAGTCATTGGGGTCTCATAGAAGGGAATGTAAGTGACAGGCATTTAAAATGGTTTTTAAATCATGCGGGATAACCAGGGCCTTTCAGAAATAATTGTGTCAAACTGCTTTTCACCTTTTTCGCCAATCAATATGCACACTTATTCATGGGCAGACGACTATCCATCAAAAGGCAGCGCTGCTCTTTAATATACATGCTTGCATTTTAATGGGCTACTTTAACAACAATACCGGAGACAACAATGTGTTTCTGTGTAATATTCCTGTAAAAATTGATGATACAGCCTCTTTCACGTACAAGGCACAGCAAGCAAAGCAAAGCAAAGCAAAGCAAAGCAAAGCGCAGGCTCACTTGCTCCCCTCCCACGTGCGTATGTATGGAATGCACACAGACACACACACACACACAAAAAAACACAAATAAATGTGTCTGTGCGCGCACAAACACACACAGACAGTTTGTTAAGTGGTGGCCTAAGTCGATGTAATCACATTCACTTTGTTACACGGCTCGTAAATGATTTAAAACTAGATTTCATGCATGCTTTCATACTAATTCACTCACTCGTATTTTTCATTTTGGCCGGAAAAACTCTGAGAACAATCAAGAATTACCCCATTCTCCAATTAAGCCTCTAAACAGGACCAAGAGAGGGGGAATCTATTCATTTTCTTTTGATTAAAATTATCGCCACTTGCAAGGAGCTTTGGGGTTTATATATTAAATAATGCATCATTTCATAATTATATAGAATATATAGATTTTTTAAATAGGATACTGGGCAAAATGGTGACTTTAATTAGATCGGTGTGTAAGATATCTCGGGGGTATGATAAAACAATGTTAAATATCTCACAATGACTGTAAAATATGTTCCAACAGATAATGAAACACAAATAGGGTGTCGCTTTGCCATGGCTCCTATTTGTCGAAACATCCCCACATGCATTTTCTGGAAATTCATAATTATATTGAAAATATGATCAGGGGATAACGCAGCTAGGTGCTAAATATGATACCGCCTGTCCCCCACCTATTCAGAGGCATACATTATCATCCTATTACTATAAGAGTAAATTACTTGACGATATTGTGCACAGAGCAGGGGAGAGAGGGGAGGCGAAGTCTCCCTTAAGATGCTGCGTTTGGTCTTACTGACACACACGTCGCATGTGAGCTAATAAACAGGCCTGGAAGGTCACGGGCGGCGTAATATCCACACAAAGATGAGCTAAGGTCTAAGATTAGCGAAGAACTAAAGAGCACTTGGCAGAGCACGAGGGGGCAGAGACGCTTTTACAATTAAAGCAGAATTAAAGATGCACTAAAACAGCAACACTTTGCCAAGCAAACAACGCCTGCAGCCTCTTTCAAAATTACAGCGGGCTAATTTGAAATGAAGGACAAACAGTGGCTCTGTGTGTGTGCATGTGTGTGCGTGCGCTTGCAGAACCTTCTCCTATTATGATTGCAAGGCGTACAGACCCCTCATTTTGGTCTATATATAAAGTATGTAAATGTCGTCTGGCTGCGACAGTCAGAAGCGTCAATAGAAGTTGACAGCTGAATTATAACCGCAGCCGAATCCATCAGTCTTTTGTTTTAACCGGAGAATGGAGCGTTTTTAAAACTCAACAAAGGCCTTTAATCAAATTCTCAAGGTTGTTGGCTTTAGCATTGTATTAGTTTAATAGTTTCTGCTGCACCATTGATGTTAATGACACATTCCTATGTAAATATAATGTGGCTCCCAGAAGCCATCAAAACATTTTAAGGTCCAATGAATACAGTTGCATTTTTTCTTTCCTCTCCTCCCTTCCTCCCCATACAGAAATGTCTTTTTATTTAGCAATCTCCGCACACTGCGTGGTGATACAATAAAAAGGAGGGGAGATTGATTAATGGAGACTTTAAGGTAGTGATGCGCAGCACTGATACAAATAACTGTGGAGAGACAGAGAGGAGAGAAGATTGTGCCTCCCTCCCTTCCTTTCTCCCTTCAGCCCCTCACACACACACATTTATTTACACACACACACACACACACACACACACTCACATGTGAGTACACAGACTTTTAAAGAATTCACATATGGAACCAAAATCACATCTGCACACACACACACACACATGCAAATCTAAATCACATGTACAGTTTAGAGGCCTTTGGCACAGATTCATCACCCACTATTGAAAGATAATGAAACTGCATATTTTCTCACCATTCACACACTGATGAAAGCATTTAGAGCAATATAGCAGAATACATTAAAGGCAGTATCATATTTTGAGCAGCCTCATAACATGTTAGTGTCTCCAGAGGAGAAAAAAAAAGCAGACATATCTTGGCCCATATCTTAAGATAGGCTGCCTTTTGTATGTATTCGTTTCTCTAATAAACTCTTTTATATTTAAGTGCTCGTTGGTCATTTAAAGCTCACACACTTGAGCGCTGGCGCCACATTTGCAGATACGCTCGCGTGCACAAATCCGAGGGAGATGTGATGGAGATTTTTCATGCTAGACGTGTACATATTAGCTAAGAATCAGCGCTCAATCACGACTTCATGTTTTGTTTTCGGGATTTCTGTTTTTCTTCATCCATTGTTTACTTGCTTAACAGACTGAAATTAACACCCATATGTCACATGTAATGGTCCACACCACCACGCATTCTTTAAGCTCTCAGTATTAATACATCCATTCACAAGATGAAATGTGTTTCATTCAATGGTTTTCTGCAAATCTACCATGAAAAGAAATATTGATTCATTAAATTCAAATCATTTCTATATACATTTTAATATCAAACTAGCAGAATTATTGCACATTCTCCTGTTGCTGTCATTATTACCTCTGACACTGTATTTTTACTAATTCTACTGAGGATGACTCATTATGAGCCCCTCCATTTGTAGGGACTATTTGCATTATTCTTACTTTAGAATTGCTATCACAATTTATTTTCAGTCTTATCTTATGTGGTGGCATTTTTCATTTTATTTTTTTCTTTTCAGTTTACATCAGTTTTGTTGTTATATGGTATGTGTTTAATCTTTTGTATGTCTTGTGTTATGTGTGTTTGGCAGTACTGACATGTCAGGTGACTCAGTCACATGACCACCAGATTAGTTTTTTAAATACTACACCTGTTCTTCATTGTCGCTCTGTTGAATCTAAATGCGTTGGCGCGTAGATTACTATACACTTTTATCCTCAGTAAGCCGGACAGTCAGTGTTTGTTTTATTTTCACTTCATTTTTGGCCCCAACCCCTGAAGAGCACCTGATTTTTCAGCTTTTGCATTGCAAATTTTTGTGCAAATAAAAGCAGCAACACCACACTACCACACTGCCACACTGTAAAAATACTCAATTACAAGTTAAAAAAATCTGTTTTCAGATTACTTGACTATACTTAACTGCAACTGTTCTGAAGTAAAATGTATATTTTAACGAATATTTTCCCCTGAAATGTAGTGCAGCAAAAATAAAAGACATATTCATAGATATATTTTCAAGTTTCCATACATAAAAACTGTACGTGCCTGTATCATGTCACCTTTTTTTTTTTTTTAAATAACATTAGCTGTCCCAAAATCCCATATGCACAGCCTACATGTGGAACAATTACATGTGAAGTGATTTTCCCAGTGTGATGTTAAATATTCTGACCCAGTGGTGAAAAACAGATTGTTTACTGAAGTAAAAGTAGAAATACCACAGCGTGGAAATACTCAGTTCCAAGTATAAGTTTTATAATCCTGAAGTATGGAGTACATATTCGTTATACAGCTGAGCCTACACTTACATAATATGAATACTATATTAATATTAATTATCATCATTAATGGATAATGAACATGTAAGCAGGGTGTAATGGTGTAGCTGGTTTCAAAGCTAATTATAACTACTTCATATATTGTATGGATACATTCATATAACAACATTTTATATATTTAAACACACACTGGTGCTGATGAAATGAGTTTCCCTCCTTCATGAGAAGTGCTTTGAGTTTCTAAAACAAAGTGCTGTATAAAATATAATCAATTATTATAGATTTTGTATTAAAATCCTGAACTTTATAGTAATCAGTAACTCTAGCTCTTCTGGAGTATTAAAGTACCATATTATGTTTCTTAGATGTCATGCTGTAAAAAGAGGACATGTCCAACTCACGTTTTCAAGTTTGAAACATCAACTGTCACATGAGAAATGTGATATTTCACACATAAAAACCACATGTGCCTCGATCACCTGACTGTTTTCATGTAAATGTCGAAAAATCAAAAACTGCATAATTGAAGTCAGTGAAATGATTTTCCCTGTGTGATATTAGTTAATTATTCCGACCCAGTGATGAACAAACTACTCAGATTCTTTACTTAAGTAAAAGCAATACCACTGTGTAAAAATACTCAATTACAAGAAAATGTCAAAGTATCACAGACATACAGAAGTATTGTCGGTTACTGTTATACTATACTAATAATTATAGTAGTATCTATAATAATAATGCAAAGCTAAGTGTAACTTCTTCATATATTGTTGGATACAATCATGTACAACCATATTTTATAAACTTGCTCTACATTTATACTTATTATAGATTTTGTGTGTAGATCTTGAACTGTAAAAAGTACTAATTATTTTACTTGATTTTCTCCGTTTAAAAGTAGTGTAGTGAAAAAAGGAAATGTGAAATTCATGTTTTCAAGTGTGAAACATCACCTTTCACATGAGAAATTTGATATTTCATAGATAATAAAAAATCAGGTGCCTGTATCATGTGACATTTTTCATATTAAATGTCCAAATATCCCACATACATGTGAAGTCATTACATGTGGAATAATTTTCTCCATATGATGTTAGTTATTTATTCTGTCCTGTTGGTGAACAAAGTGTTCACATTCCTAACTTAAGTAAAAGCCACAATACCACACTGTGAAAGTATTCAATTACAAGTTTAAGTCCTGTATTTAAAGTATTTTCATCAAAATGTACTTAAAGTAGTAACTAAGTACTGAGTGTAAACTTACTACTAATATTATACTAACGCTATATCAATGTATTTTTTTTTTTACTATCATTAATGATTAGTTTAATGTTGTAGCTTGGTGTAAAGCTAATTTTAACTACTTCAGTTACTCTTAGATATAATCACCTTTTACTTAATAGCATATAAAAGCAGCAGTATCACACTGTAAAAATATTCATTTACAAGGAAAGAGTCTGTGTTCAAAGTTATGCAGAGTAGTTGTATGTGGATCTTTCACTGCATAGTAACTGTAACTGTTGGAGTGGAGTTAAAAGTATATTTTAATTAATATTTTCCTTTAAAATGTTAAAAAGTGGCATATCTCATTTATGTTTTCGAGTGAGAAACATCACCTTTCACATGGGAAATGTGATGAAACCACATGTGCTTGTATCATGTGACTTTCTCACATTAATATTCAAAAAATCTCACATGTGAAGTGATTTTCCCCATGTGATATTTGATAGTATTTATTTCCATGCCATGGAGTTATCAAAAATCTAACAAGTTATCTTTAAAGGAATGCATTATATACTATATATACCTTATATACATACATACATATATATATATATATATATATATATATATATATATATATATATATATATATATATATATGTCAGATTGTGAAACTGCTGTTTTCACATGCAATGTCTTTTTGTCTTAATCTCACATATTAATATATCACATGTGAAATGTCTGAAAAACAGTTTTTTATGTTTGAAAATTGTTTTTATATGAAAAAAATTCAAAATGTAGTGCAACATGCATTGCAGTAGATCATTACTGTGTTCTGCCCCACAGAATATTAGCCAATAGTTCATTGTTCAGCATGTAAAGCATTTTATATTATGTACAGATTATCATGATGACAATTTGCTCCTAATCCATTTAGAAAGAGCTTATAGTGCCTTATAATAGCATGTGAGCACCACTTGGAGAAAAGTGCTACCAAATAAAAGATCAAGTGCATTTGAGCATTTCCATTACACACACACAGACTTTTACACACATTGCGCAGATTTCTCATGCATCGTCTTCCTGTGTGCTCTGGGCTGTAACATTTGCTTTCTTAGTCAAGGAGAACAATCTCATTTGCAGGGAAACAAATTAGAAAAAAAGATGTAGCTGTGACAATACCTCAAATTCCATCCTACTTATTTTCCTCCCTTTCTTCTTCTTCTTTTTTTTAATTTACAATGCAAAGTGCAAAAATAAACAGTGAGGGCTCAATTTAGTGTGGTTTTCAGCCGTGGCATCGAGGGAGAGATAGGTGGGCAAAGAGGAGGGTCCTTTCACGTTTTACACACACACACATGCACGCACAGCGCACCCCGAGGCCCTAAGGGAGCCTCAGAAACACACACCCTAATCACCAACACATACACACACCTTTACACGCACAGAATAAGAGATTCTCATTAGCTGTAAAGGTGTCCCAGAAGCAGGTACATGCACGCAAAATAACACACGAAACTGCACCACACACCACCGTGGAGAAACAAGTCTTGCACGCAAACAAAAGAAGAGTTTGTTTGTGTGACAAGGATCTCCACGCTGAAAAAAATTCATTAAAAAGAAGAAAGCGGGACAAGAATAGGTGACGGAGTGCCCCTGAGCCATGTGAGAGTCTTTAACCCTGCGCTGGTGTGACCTTAAACTCACTGTTTCCTCTGCTTTACAGAGGAAACACGAGAGTGAAGACGGCGAAAGAATGTGTAGTTTGAAAGTATTTCCACCTCCAGTAACACTTTGTAGTAACGCTGTAAAAAAGTGTAATTATGTTGTAGCTGAAGTAATCTGCTTTAGTAATGGCAGTCTGCTTTTTTTTTTATTATTACAACTTGAAATGACACGTTCCTTTACCCTGCAATACTTTCAGTCAAAGTGCATCAGTGAGGTTTCTCTTTGTATTGTGCATCTGACACCATGACAGCCACATCTTTTGCAGCTTTTTCACCTGCAGTTTAGCTGCTGTTTTCTCTTGGTGACTCAGAAGATGAATGAAGAAAGAAGACAAAATATATTTTACGTTCTAATAATGTATGATGTTATATATAAAACAGTCTACAATTGTGTTTTTTAAGTTTTCGTAAACTTACTGAACCAAGCCAGCTATCATAAGTCAAGCTAACCTCAAGTCAAGCTAATGTTGGCAATTGTGTTAATTATATTTAACAAACTAAAATAACACACTAAGTAGAGGTATTTTACTTTTTCAAGCAAAATGGAAACTTAAGTTGACTTGCCTTAAATTTAAGTTGCAGTGATGCAAACTGTTGATTTGAAAGCAATCAGATTATTAAGTATTTCTAACCTAAAGCAATTGTGTTCATCTAACTTGTTGACCTGATTTGAAACAACTTAATTCATTTGTGTGTTTCCATTTGAAGTAATTTTTCAAAGTTGGTCCAACAAATTTTTTTTTTTTTTTTTAGTGTAAAGTACATGAATTATCTTGAATTCTTTCATGTAGTGCCTCATGAACTACCAGGAATCTATAAGAATTAACAGTATCTCATGCATGACTTAATGTAAGAACAATACCTTAATTAATACAACAACAGATGTATTGCCGTCATCATAATTTCTGAGTTATTAGTGATGTTCATGTCTTCTTCATAGGTCACTCTGAAGTTAAAGGAACAGGATGCCCAGTCACAGCAGTGCACATGTATTCTGTTGAATTCCAAGTCTTGTAATCATGATAAATTAAACATTATTTTTATTTTGTTCATTATTATTACTTCATCATAATTGTGGCCCTTCAAATCAGATCATTATTTTGGACTTCATTTCAGTGATCAAGTATTTGGTTAGGGAAAGAAAAATTGTACATAGCATGTATGCATAAGCAACAAATGGTTAATACAGTGGAAACCTTAACTTACACTCTTAACTCTTTCCAGGTCAAACTGATCACTATTAAATAACCAGTGTCTTTTATTTTCTTTCATAATCTTTGTTCCTTTTTATTTCACCTGCAGATGACTATATCATTGACATTTCCATATTTATTACATGAATAAAAATTAATGAAACAGGCAGGTTCACTATTTACTGAATTTTATTGACTGTTTTAAAATACAGTAGAGCTTTCAAACACTTTTCAAATGACTATAACTGTGTATAATTCAAATGAACTACTGTATAATACTATCCACTGTAAAATATATCTTACTGTGGTTTCACTGCTGCATCTCATTGGTTCATTTTTGACAATTTATCTTAAGCTGTCTGTCATAAACTTTTTTTTTTTCCATCATGATTTCAATGTGCTCTCAGTACCAGCCTCAGGTAACCAGAAGCAGATGATTACTGCGAGACAAGGTATCATGGAACTGAAGTAAAAAGAAAAAAAGAAAAAAAAAAAGAATTACCATAGTTTTAATTTTATCCCCATCTGTTGTCATGTATGAAAAAACCCTAAATGAGCTCTGTAAGTGAACTATTTGATTTCTGAGTGAATTATTTAAACAGCATTCATACAGGAATGTTTCTGTTCCAAGCTTTTTGATCCAATCACTGTAACCATGATTGCTTTCAGAAGTTTCCACTGTACATGTGTTTTCACAATTATTGCACCATTTATCATGTTATTCATCAGTGTTGAGGATGGACAGGTCTGCACTTTATTTGAAGAGCCACAAACATGATAAAGTAATGAAGTGGTCATGCTTATGCTGTAATTTTTTTTTGCTTGTTTGTTTTTAACTTTAAAAAGTTAGTGTTCAGACTGCCTTAGAATTTTAAGTTTTTCTGAATTTGAAAATTCAAGTTGAGGTAATTTTGTAATTATTAGTCAAATAAATGTCATGTTAATTCAGCTGTACTTGAAACACGTTCAGTAAGCTTAAGATATGAAGTTGAACCAACAGCTCTTACAAAGATTACTACAATAAATTTGCATTTACATTTTTAACAACCATGGCTTATCTTAAATTGTATTAGAGACACACACTCTGTTTTCATCATCATCTTCAAACTACAAAAAAAGAAGGGTCTCAGGAGAGTTCTATTAACCCTCACACAGTGCATGCTGGGAAGTCTACAAATATGCTGATCCTGTTTCTGAAGAAACTTAATTAAATGAGCTGATTGAACTCTGTACAGTACATTCGTTCAACTCATCGTTTCAAGTTAAGACTCCAAGTAGAACTGCAAGAATTAATCAACTGATCGATTATTAATAAACTGTAAAATTGATCACCAACTATTTTGATAAGAAAGTAATTGCTTGGAGTAAATTTTCTAAGAAAAAACAGTCAAAATTCTTTAATTCCATCTTCTTAAATGTGTATAATTTTCTCCTCTATGATAATAAACTGAATATCTTTGGATTGTGGATGGAACAAGACATTTGAGGAGGTCATTTCTGGGTCTGAGAAAAACTAATCAATATTTTTTATAGACCAGACAAGTAATCAATTAATCGATGATTACAGATTAATCGATGATGAAAATAACTCATGTGTATACCTAAGTTCTGAACTATTCTGAAAATAAATACAACAAAATTTGAGTTTAATTAACTTAAATAAATTAAAGTCATATATTTATGTTAAGTTAATGAGGAAAATATTAGTTGATTCCACTAAATCCCTATATGATTCCTACTGGGTAGCTAATCATAATTACAAGATGTGGAATTCAGAAGACGTGCAGTATTTGTCCTGTCCCTTTAACTGCAGACTGACCTATGACGAAGATACAGACATCATTAATAACTCAGAAATTTTGATGATGGAAATACCTTTGTTGTTGCATTTCTTAACGTATATCTTGCATGAGGCCATGCATGAGATCATTGTTGCTCATTCCTTATCGTTGATGAATGAATTCATGCTTTTTCATACAAACAGTCATGTATGAATTCATGATAATTCATGTACCCTTAAACTATAAAGTGTTTCCACACCTTCTACTCACAATGTGCATATGCATGTATATCACTAAGCCATCGTGGCTAATTATAGCCCCTTACTCGCATCATTTCCACAACAAGCCCCAGGATACACCTGATGGTGCCCGGCGCGAGGCTCTCTACCTGATGAGGAGGACCTCACAACAGGAGGGACGGCGAGACGAGAAGATCAAGCGTCCCCGGCAGACGGACAGAGGGGGGGAGCGAGGCGGAGACAGAGTGAAGTTATAGATAATCTTTTTACTTGCTGTTGAGTAAACATACAGTGTTTGTTAAGTCTGTTGCCATGGCCGAGCCAAGTGGCGAATGACGGATGCAACAGCGTTAGCTGGCTGATTAAAGCCCTATCTTCTTCAAAGTAGGAGGGATTTTCACTCTGACATTTAAAGAACAAACACAATGCTCAGTTGGGTGGCATATTTGTCTTTTGTTCCTTTTTAAGATAAAACTTCTGTCCATGTGGAAGTTTAAATCTTCTCGGGTAGCTCTTGTATGAGTGTTTTTCTTTATGTCTGGCCGGCTCAGCGCCTCTTGTTTGCGTGCATGTGTTTCTATATAGTTCCTCATGTGTGTATGCGTGCCCATGTGTGTTCCTGCATATAAACCCTCATTCAGATAGACCCCGGTCCAACTTCGGCGGTGGCCCACGGCCACATGGAGTGGTCTGATAGAGCACTGGAGTCTACGGGAGTCACACACACTGCTGTCGTATGGCGGGGCCTCTCTTATCGGAGCCGCCAGCACGGTAAGCTAGGATTAGCATCTAGATCTGCGAAGACTGGACGTCAGCACGGGGGACAATGGTGACAGAAGAGAGGAGGTAGCGGGACGAGAAGATGGAGATAGAGGGAGGGGTGGGGGTGGGGGTGTTAGAGGAGATAGAGGGATGTCATACTCACCAATAGAGCAAAGAGCAACATTTCTGCCATCCCCCCTCTCGCTGGTGTGAGCAGTTGTTTGCCTTTTCCTGCTCTTTTAAGCCAAATTGTTCCCACTTCTTTCACTTCTTTTGTCCCCGTGGACAAAGTGCATGAGAGCAGCATGTGCGTGTCCATGCCTACTTGGACTTTTTTGGTGGTCTGCTATGGAGGATGTACTTCAAAACCGCAGAAACATCACACTCATGGAGCAGGCTAAGTGGGCCCTGTTTTTGAAGTCTTTCTTTGAAATAAGCGAGGCAATCCCTTGGCCCAGGGATCATATTCTATTTACGTTCTCTTTGCCAACGACACAGGCGACGCTGGCCAAATTCACAAAAGAAGATCCACATTGGAAAATCCGGCTAATCCCTGATTGAAAGTTCATGTGTTGGCTTCGATGGATAAGCTCTGGCAGATTTTCCCAGGAAAGTGGAGTAAAGGAAAAAAAAAAAGGCAACAAAACTGGGATCCTTTTTGGTTAAAAAGTGGAGTCAGTGTCAGTGGCAGGCGAGCAAAGCTCATGTCCGCTTGTCAAGAGCTGCCTTTCATGCTCAAGGCCGCAGTGGGTTCTCTCTTCTCGATGTGAAAGGAGAGGTTGTGTCGTCATCTTCAGCTGAGCTTGGGGTTAGCGGCTCGTTCCAAAGGTCGACCTCAGACGAAGCAGTCAGGAGTGATGCTACCTTAGTTTATTTAGCTCTTTGTCCTCTTTTATCCTTGCGTCCTCAATTTCGCATCCACTCCTTCCTCTCTCATGTTCCCAGTCTCTTCTTTTCCTCCATCCTTCCCTCCCTCCCTCCTTCCCTGGCTGCCTCTCTCCTCTCTCTCTTCCAGGGGTGGTGGCTATGGCTAGAGAGCCTGCACAGATGGCAGGCCAGCTTGCCTTCAGGGGAAGGGCTCCACAGCTTAAACTTCCTCCATTTTTCCTCTTTTCTTCTTGTCTTTTCTTCAGCTCAAACTTTTGGCCTGCAACTTTTCACGTCTGGCGAGCCTTTATCTCGCCGTGCATGATGTGAGGGGGGAAAGGCAGGGTCCTCGAAGGGGGGCGGGCTATCTCAAACACATGAGCTGTCCCCAGATCAATAGGGGCCATCAGTATCAGTGAAAACCCAACAGGGAGGCCAGCGGAGTGTCAGCGGCGGCTCGGCGGGGCCATCGACTAGCCGATAATCTGACACTTGAAATTGCCACATTTCAAACCGAAATCCCATCATTCTACGGAAGGCGATAAATCTTTCACTCTGAGTCGAGTTGATTGATAAATAGTAGCCTTACAGGCACTACTGAGGGCTTTCTGATGATTTTTGCTGCTTCTTACCACGCAAAAGCTTCACTTAGTCAGACAATAGGAGCATTAACAGGCACAAGTGTTATTACAAGTCAGAGATTCCTACTTTGTGTTAACAAGAATCCTCTAGATCAATGTCTTCCCGAGATGACCCTGTGATAATGGTAATATTACCTCTCGCTATCTCTCCACACATCATTTCACACTTGAGTCAATGTGAACAATGTTCCTCTAATGGCTTGCTATACTTAAAGCTGTCACCACCATAAGTGGTCTTGTTAGCCGTGGCCCCTTGCCTCTTCATGGGATCAGCCCAGCAACTTGACCCATGTCAAGTGATCACCTGATAGCCACCCCTCTGTTTTAGGCCTCCTCCCGTTCAGCACATTCAGCATACTCTGTAGACTCTCACAACTCCTGACAATGTACAGCAAAGCATTTTCATTTCATTCTAAGATACTCTAATACTCCACTAATTGTATGTGAAAAGACAAAAGTTTGGTTGCGTAGTGCAGAGATTGAAAATGGGACAAATCAAGGGTGCTGCAAGGTTATTACCAACCATTTGATCCATTATATTTTAGTTAAACTTCATGACTATAAAAAAAACATGCCACATTTTTCATAGGGCCTGAACACTATTGGATTTTTGCAGCTGATACTAGGAAGTAAAAAAAAATTAAAAAAAATCAGCCAGTATTCATTATACAGAATATACAGAACATAAACACATTTTCTGCAAATATTCCTCAAAAGTGTTTAAGACTTGTGATAAAAATATGCAAGAGAGGCAGAATATTTTACAGTTTAACAATAAATTTTATTGTTCAAAATTATGTGCACTGAAATAGTAAACTTATTATATTATTATAAACCTGACTTAAGAAAAAGTATCAAATTGCCAACAAATGAAAACAATCTGCATTATGTTATTAAAAAAAGTTTTCATATCGTTGCATATTGGACAAGATAAATGCTGATACCGATAAAGAAAGATATCGGCCCAATAACACCAGTCATCTGATATATCAGTCAGACTGTGTTAAAATGGAAGGAAATAAACATTTTAATATCAGCAACATCAAAAACCTAATATGAAAAATGCTGTTAAGTAAGACATTATGGAAAAAAAGAGCTCAATGAAATGTTCATACATTTTAGTTCTGATGAATTAAACTAAAATCCAACTGTCCACCTATTTCTGTGGCGAGAGGGAGCGAACTGTCCAACCCTGGAACGCCTCATCCGTCAGTGATGCAAAGTAAACTCAGGAGACATCTGAAGGCTAAAATATCACTCTGTGGCAAGCAGAATTATTTAACCAGCCTTATATGAAGATAATTTTACATTTGTACAGGACAAATATATGTTTAAGCAATTAGTATACCACATTTTCACTTAGCATTCTAATATTGACATTAGTTCATATATACCATATGAGGTGTGTGGGGGAGGGTGGGGGATGTGCATGGGGGATGGAAAAACATATATGAAGTGGAGCCAGACAGATAGGATATTATTGGCCCAATATTAGCCTAACACAGCTATATCTGTCTATATTAGTTTCAGTGTCATCATCATGCAAGGCTGATTTTTTTTTTTTTTGTTTGTTTTATAGGCAGCTTTTTATGTACATTTTATCATTTTTCTCAATTCAGGTTGTTGTACTTGTGATTGTTTTTATAATATAAATAAGTACTATAGTATTAAATATTAAAATAAATATCAATGAAAATGTATTGTTTCAGTGCCATGATGTCATTTTTAATTTTATACATATATAAAGAAAGAATGTTAGGTGATATATTAATATATACTGATTTGTTTTTCTTTACTCTCTAATATCAGTCAGGCTCAAACATGATTTGGTGTCATGTTTTGAGAAAAGTTTAGTGACGGGAGCTCATGAGGAACTGAAATAATAACAAGAACTGAACCGTAAAACAGTCAATGAGGGTCATCTACAGTAGTCAAACACTTTTTTTTTTTTTTTTTTTTTTTTACAATAAACAGCATTAAAGAGAAAAATCTAAATGATTCCCCTGGATGAAACATGTTGCATAAGGTCATAATTGTGATTCGATACTGTTTTCAAATTAAAGGACTCCTTCATTTTTGAATTCTTGATTCAGAAAAGACAAAAAAAAACAACAAATGAATACTTCTCACTTGTCTTTAGTGGCATCTTGCCATGCAGATAGTTGTTGTGGTTTAATTTTTAGAGGTTTGAAGCTGTTTATCTCAGATTTCTTTCCTCCTTTCCAGTACAATAAATGTGAATAGAATCTCAGTTCTGGTAAAAAAACAGCATTTTAAAAACTGATTAGCAACATGTCTGATTGACAGCATGCACTGACACAGATATATATCTATTATTTTTTTAATTATAGTACATGAAAGTACTCACACTGCCTTTCCTCTAAAGCCATGACTTGCTCTTTTCACCCTCTGATGGCGAGGTATTATTTCTGCTTTGTAGAAGGTCGTATAAAGGTTTTCTATTTCATATTTTTTTCAGAGCTGTTTTGATCAATACAGTAGCTGTGTAAAAATGGATGTTATGGGCTATTAGCTGTGGGGTGAATGTGAGAATAAAGTCCTGAAAGGGAAACCAACATATAAGGAGATTTTGTTTCAGCCGTCCTGTCTTTTTTGTGGGGGAACGTCTTAGGCCTAATAATAATAATAGTACTTTTTAGCAGTTTTCATTAATCTAACTGTGGTAGTGTTGTCATTATGCTGCAGATGAGGTTTTGTGTGAGAATTAACACTCACCTTGACCTGTGACTCGCACTCTCAATTACGCATAAAATTCTAATTATATAGAGAGATTATAACGTTTTTAAATATGATTGCAGCATTTAATACACTTTAAAAGTTGTACGTGCCGGTAGACTGGCTGTTTTTTTTTTTTTTTTAACACGGTTCCTAATTAAAGCTTAGAGAGGATTTGTCATCAGTGTGCTTCAAGCATGTCCTAATTCTCATTTTCATAAAACATCTGTGAAATAGTCTATATTTAACGCATGTGATGGTTATTTAATGCACTTTTTATGCTTGTCTCACGGACATCTTCATGTGCTGAATGTGTACCATCAGCACAGCCGAGGGACTCGAGCACCCCTTTTCAAACGTCGATGGGAGCGGAGAGGTAGCGTGTGCGGCTGATGTATGAGAGAAGGACGGACAGAGGGAGAGAGATAAAGGAAAGAGACAGACAGGGAAGGGAAGGGGATGAAGGAGAGTTGAAAAATGATTCCGGACTTTGTCAGAGAAATCAATTGAGAAACACATAGACACGGGCAGCAAATTGGGTGATAAGGCCCTCATGTCCTCCCCCTCCTTAACGAGGAGCACTGAAGCATGAGGGTAAATAAAAGAGACATCTCTCTCTTTCTATCTTTCTTACGTTTTCTCTCTTACACGTACTCTAGCTGCTCGGTTGCTCCCTCTTCTTGTCTGTTTCATTAGACTCTTCTATCTATTCTCGCTCCGTATCGATACATTTATGCATGTTAATAACAGCTGACAGGATGACAGGACGCTGCTGTGACTCCAGCACACATTGTGCATGTGTGTGCAGGGATATAATGTAATCTGAGAGGCCTATCCTCTGTTACCAGGTTTGGGCGAGGGCGACCAGAGGTTGTGGCGGCATATGCCCGTACTTTGTGTAGAACAATGCAAGCAGGCAGGCGGCGGGAGCTCGGAGGTATTCTGCAGGTGTCGCAGAGAAGGACCCTTCTGTAGCAGTGTGTCTTGGACCCGATCTCCACAAAGCTGCCTCTCCCGCTGCCAGATGGACCCATGCTTTTCCCCACACTCTTGCTCTCACAGCTAAGACCTAGGCTTTTCTCCCTCCTTTTTTTTTTCTCCCCCTCCCTACAAAAGAAAAGCGCTTTGGCTGAAAGAAAACCACAGCTGAATTTTATGGTGCCGCTTCTTTTGCCAAGCTGATTTTACAATTCAAAGGGACAGAGTGCATGGAAATGCTGTTTTCGAGCTGCGTCGTCGCTACGCCTTTTTAGATGCAAGTTTGCATTGGCAGATATGTTTGCCACACTAATATTTCCCTTCCCAGTGTGAAATCTTGATAATATCCGGAGTTGCGGAGAAACACAGCTCAGAGTGTGTTTAGAGTGTGCTTGGAGCAGATCTTCTGGGGTGTAATTCCTACAAGGCCTCAATAAGGTGACAGCAGTGTCAGCGCTAAACGTGATCGCACCGTCTACAGACATCAGGAGTTACACATCAGTGTGTGTGAGTGTAGGCCTCTGTGTATACCAGTGAATATGCGCCAGCACACACTCAAATACTGGCACACATTCTTTGGCACATATATCACCAAGCACAAAATTCATTAAGTTTTAACAACGCCCTCCCCTTACCTTAAATAACTGAACGAGATGCAACACAACTTCAATCGCACGACCCCGATACAGCTACACCTCGCGCTGAGCAGAGGGAGCACTCACTTACTCCGGGGACAGAATTAACATCCAATTTCCCACTTCTCATTACAATTCAATAAAAGCCAATCTGCTTTTACCTTTAGAGCACTGTTTTGGGTGGATGCTTTCAGGGGGCCCCACTCCACTCTGAGCCCAATTAAGAACATTTAAACATATTAAAATCTCCCAAGCTCTTCACTGTCCTGATTACTGCTTAAATATAATCTGCTTTTATATCCTCTCTCTGCCTCTTTGACTCATTTTTCCTCTAAAATTATATCCGTCAGTGATGATTTTTTTTCCCTCTAGAGGGGATTCAGGGTCAGGCGAGTTGAGTATCTCTACCTTTCATGCAAAGATATTGAATTGAAGTGGAGAGTGAACTCTGCCTATCTCACACTTTCTCACACATATTCTGCCTTTTCTTTACAATTAGCCACTTACTGCACGGGACGTAAAAATACACACGCATGCTCAACTTAACATCATTTAACATCCACCCTCAGCCTCTCGTCCTGTTATTCCTAAGCATTGAGGAGGATATATAGTGTTTAGAGAGGTGCATGGATGAATATTGATGTGTATAAATGTTTCTGCTAAAAAGGCCCTGCAATCGCTCAGTTGCTCTGTCACATCCATCATGGCAAATCCACTTTGCTCATCTCCACCAGTATGCCAACTGATGGGCAGGGCTAAGTGGGCCACAAGTCACATCCAAGAGTGGAGTCGAGCTGAAATGCATGTTAACCATTTATTTACATGATACTGATATTAATTGTGGACATCCAGTCCTTTGTACTCAATTGTTGATTCAGCGTCTGAAAGCTATCCTGGAAACAAGACCTGTGCTGAGAAAATACTGGTTTGTTTTAATAACTTAATGAAGTAGCAGAAAATATTTTTGTAATATACATAATTCCCTAAGCAACAATACCCTACAGTGAGGTATTTCGACAAAGACACATCATTCTATGATTCTATATGTACAGAAAAATCTCCTCCATCTTCATCCAATCATGACAGATGGTGGCAGCATTCTATTATGATGGTGGCCTGGTCACATCAGGAAGTGACAAAGCAAAGTTCACCCATGCCTCCTTGTGAAATAGACAGTGTTACGGGCTTGATGATATAGTGGTTACTTGCAGAGCTAGTTGGTGAACTACTGTAATTGGAAAGCTAACAGCTAAAATGCTAGGAAGTCAACAAAAAGCGAGTGCTGAATGGAATACAAAAAAATGTGGCAGAAGGTTCTCAGGGCAAGTGACTGACAGTTAGTATGCTAGTTAGCACAGTTGCTATAGCAACAACAAGTTTACACAGTTTATACATAGCGATAGCTTCCTCCATTTTGGATTGTGTGGCTCTTTTTTTCCCCTCAGAGATCAGCGCTGTTGAGACTGCTTGTTTTGGTCAATGTCATGAATCTGCAAAGTTCACCAAAGCTGGACTCAAAAAGTTGGTACAATAAACACAGGTGTACCTAACAATTCAATTATAGCATTTTAGCCACAAGGGTCAGGGGAGGGGCCAGATGAAGAGTGTTTAACAGAGCCTATATGAATCAGCCAAGTAGGAGCTGCAGCACCACACCACAGGGAAACCCAGCCTACCTGATCTGAACCTGAGTGGTGCTTTGTTGTTGGACCTCCTTGCTAGTCGTGGATTGGCCAGAAAAAATGCAATGTTCAAGCACAGGGTGTTTCATGATGGCACTGTTACTCAATGGCAGAACACCTTAGGTGAAAGATCATTGATCTACTTTGTGGTCTCATCATCAGATCTACAGCCGTATGTCTTGAACATTCAGGTGAAGAGAGGAGCAGAGCTGTCAGCTGATCACCAGCTGGTGGTGAGTTGGATCAGATGGTTGGGGAGGCTACTGAACAGACCTAATTAACCCAAACGTGTTATGAGGGTAAATGTAGAACATCTGGCAGAGGCTCCTGTCCACAAGGTCCAGCAAAAATTCTCAAGCATCCCAGGGGAGGTTGGGGACATGGAATCCGAATGGACCATTTTCATAGCCTCCACTGTGGAGGTGGTTGCAAGGAGTTGTGGTCAAAAGGTCATTGTTGCCCATTGTGGAGGCAACCTAAGAACCTGCTGGTGGACATCAATATCAAGGAGGCTGTCAAGCTGGTTGGGTTGGTTGGCCCAGGGGCCTCCGGAAGCAGCAGGGAGACCAGAAGGGCTGCGTTTCAGTGGTCGCTGAAGCAAATGTGGATGTGAGTGGAATTTAGGTAGGCTATCAATAAAGACTTTCAGTTGGCCTCAAGAAAGTTCTAACAAAATATTAGACAATGTAGGTAGGGACAGCATAGCTTGTCTCAAGCTGCATTCAGTAAGGGAGGAGAACTGTGGAGATGAGATTTGTCCTCAGATTCTGAAGGCTTTGGTCATTGTTGGCTGACATGATTTTTTTTAGTGTCATGTGGACGTCAGGTACAGTGCTGGGGTGGCTGGGGTGGTCATGGGAGCTTGCCCTTCTAGTCTTTATGTGTTTTGTCGACTTTTAATCGTGTCCCTTGGAGATTTCTGTGGGAAGAACTGCAGGACTATGGCAGCAGTGGGGCCGATTCTATGACGAGCCATTCAGTCCTTAAATAACCAAAGTAAGAGCTGTGCCCATATTCATGACACAAAGTCAAACATATTTTCGTTTGGTGTTGGCCTCTGCTAGGGTTGTTCCTTGTCAAGATTCTTTGTGATTCATGACAACATTTCAACACAAAGTTTGGAGGAGGAGTGTGTCGGGTTTGCGGTATTGGCTTCATCTGACTGTCACCATCACCATACACTAGGGTTTGGAAGCAGTTAGTATGAGACCAAGGACCTCCAAGTCAGAGGCCATGGGTTTTGTTCACAGGTGAACAGAAAATGGAGCATGAGATGGACAAGCAGATTGGTGCCGGCTGACCATAATGTAGTCAATCTATGTTCCAGCCCTCACTTATGGTCATGAGCTTTGGTTGGTGACAGAAAGAATGACACTGCTAATGCAAGTGGCCAAAGTAAGTTTCCTCACCAAGGTGGCTGGCCTCCCCCCTACAGATAGGGTAAGGCGCTCAGACATCTGGAGGGGGACTGGAGTAGAGCCACTGCTCCTTTGCATCGGAAGGAGCCAGTTGAGGTGGTTTGGGCATCTGATCAGGATGCCTCTGGGCACCTCCCCTTGGAGGTTTTCCAGGCACTTCCAACTGGCGTCCAACAGGAGACCCCGGGGTAGACCCAGAACATGCTGGAGGGATTAAATATCTCATCTGGCCTGGGAACGCATTGGAACCCTTTGCTGGGGAGGGACGTCTGGGCTACCTTGCTTAGCCTGCTGCCGCCGCATCCCAGCCATAGATAAGTGGAAGAAAATGGATGGGTGGATGGACTTCCAGAGCCCTTGTTTTGTGAAAGCTGTTCTTACTGGTCCACCTGAATGGAACAAAACAATCATTAATGTTGTTAGTAACACCTGGGCTTTTCCTGCAATGACAAGACAGAATGTCGTCTGTAAAATAAGCCTACAGAGGAAAGCTTTGAATGTGTTTTCAGGTGCAAGGTGCAGATGTATTTAATGACACATGTTGGGAGAGATGCATAAATTACATTCAGTCCCTGTGTAATACAAGTCCCAAGTGCATGGGGTTTTAGTTGACAAAGGATTTGATGCTGTTTTATGTATTAAGAGGAATATGTTGATTGCTTGTGTGCGTTCCCACTTAAATGCTATTCACTGAAGTGTAAGTAAGCACACAGTGTGAGATTTCAGACAACAGTCTCCTGTCGTGGCTGAAGAGGGGTGTATCAGCAAAATGTGCACATAGATGTGGATTTAGACTTTCGTGAGGTTTTCTATTGTCTGTTCTTTCACAACTTGTGAGTTATTCAGAGATTAATTCTTAATCAAAGCATGAAATCAATGGCATCAAAATGTTAGGCTAACATCTGGGCACAATAAAACCTAAATGTTAATGTACTTTTTTATATATTTTAAGAAGAGAAATGGATGAAAAAATAAAAACAAATATGCTTGGTTAAGATGACTTCTTAAATGGGGCACTCAAAAGGTCGCACTTAATATACTGACAGTTGCTGGAAAATGACCCATGATTGTAGCCCCTCTGAGACCAGAAAGAACATTCTGTGGCTACATCTGCTCAGTTAAAGACAGCTGAACTTCAAATTATTCACAATGCGTAATTCAGAGCTGTGTGTGTAAGTCAGGCATGTAAAAAAGGCATCTTAAATTATACCATGCAAACTCCAGTGTCTCATTAATATTACAGGGACTATTCTTTGACTTCATTTCATTTAATTTCTCCGTCTGAGTGGGGACAAACGTTGAAGCAGGGAGGAATTATAAGGTGTGCAAATCACATTTTAGGGTTCAGTGTACAAAAGAGCTGCTGAATTGTTTCAACCTTTCCTTCTCCACTTCTTCTCCTGCCTCCTCTGAGCTTTTCAAAAGCGAATATTTATTTTTTTTTCATGACCGTCCCTCTTTCATCTGGATTAATTTGTTAATGCTTTTCAGGGGTTAGACCAGTGCATGCAGACAGCGAGAATTACCTGTGTTATCACTATTTTGACGTTTTTGCCATAGCATACAATTAAATCATGTTCTGTACTCCCTTTTGAGCAAAAATCAGTGCGCACAATGGAAAAATTTCATATATACTGTATTCATGTATATATTTTTAATGTATTATATGTCTCTTGGTACATCTACCAGTCAGAATGCTGTTGTCTCTCTAGAAATGGAACTTCTTTGCATATAGCTAGTGAAATAATTTTACTTTAAACTGTATTACCATTAAGCAGCAATGTAAATGGCTGCATTTATATTGTATTTTTAACTAAAGTGCTTTATAATTGGCCTCAGTCACTCACACATTGATGGCAGCAAGATGTTATACAAGGTCCAGGCATGACCATCAGGAGCAATTTTACAGATTTACAGAATTATAGACGAAACAAACCAGGGATTGAACCACCAACTCTGTGATTAGTTGACGAGCTGCTTTACCTGAGCAGCAGGCGCCACTTTAATGTAGCTGTTCTATCACATACTGACTGTCAGCCTATAAATGCCTATTCACACCACCGTGTGGTAACCTGCTGTCGTCATTTCTCTGAAGGGAAAGCGACAGAGAGGAAGTTGGTTTGAATCACAGTGGTATGTGGTAAGAAGTGGCTGCCACTAGGGCTCATTTTTGGTATTTAGTTCTTTTAAGGTATCGATTGAAAGAACTCAGTGCCAAGTTGTAGTGAAACGTCTTCAGTCAAACAATACCTCCAACTGATCCTTTCTGTACCCAGATCTAGAAAAAAAGATTGTTTGTGTGGTTTTGCTTGATGCCAGCTTTATACAATTTAAAGTCTACAATTTAATGCAAAATGTGATTGTCACAGTACCACTGCAATTACAAACCTATACAATCTGTGTTGTGGTGAAGATGAGTGTGGCGTATTTGATGGAGTTGGCAGTTCAGCATCTTGAGATGACACCAAAACATTGTATAGTCGTGCTATACTACACACCTGTGGCATCTGATTCAAATAAATGCATAAAATGTGGAAAGATTATTTCAGTAACGTTTCCGTTCACACGACAGGTATCAAATGAAGTACTCTACTGGTATTGGTATCACTTCAAGGGTACTCGTATTGCAATTTCATAAATGATACCCACCCCTATTTCTCGTCCACATGAAGGCGCACATTTAGACACTGGCCAGTCAGAGGCAGAAGCAAACGCGGAGGAGCTAATAATGTTGGTGTCCAGCGCTAGCCACATACGAGGAACAACAACACATTCTACTTTAACATGAAATTGAAACCATTTATTGTTTTCTTGAGAAATTATTGACTTGCAGTGGCCATGTTTTTTTTTGTTGTTGTTTTTTTTACCCTAAACTTTATTGTACACATGTTCATTTACAGAGATTTGCAAGCTAGTATGCACGCTGCAGACTTGGGGTTGGTTGTACCAACACTATAATGTTCACTGAAGTACCTGCCTGTCATTAGGTAGTCAGTAATCAGGGTGTTGACCATGCGGCGTTGGACCAACACACAGCATAGACTAATACTTTGATTCACAGCTGATGTTAATTTGCATGCTGGATAACTAGTTAGTTAGTCATCTGTAGTACATGAAATGCTTAAAAACCTACTTGCAAATGATAAAACTGCCTTAACATAAACTGACTTTATATTATATTGCGACTATATTATACTACGACTTATACCAACTTCATTTTCTCAAGTTGAACCTCTTAATCAATGATTCCTAAATGGTGGAAAATACTCCGAATACTTTAATCATTAAAAATAAATAAAAAAGGATTAATTTTGTAAGTTTGGAATACAATAAAATACTGTATTTTTGATTAACTTTTTAAAAGTAACAAGAATTATTTTTTTAAAAGCCATGGAAACTAAAATGTGTGCTATTCTTCATTTATCTGATGTGGTTTAGTGTTATACTGAATTTGGTGACCCATGTATCTGTATATCTCGTCATTGGTACAAGTATAGTCTTAAGTGTTATTTCAGTGTTGCGATTAAAAGTTTGGGTGGATCCCAGAAGATTTTCAGATTTCAAACTGGGCCATGGTGTTCTTTCATTTGGGAATAACTGCTCTAAATATGAAACTTTGTGGGGGGTTTTTTCCTGGACAGTTTGAGTATTGGGCATTGCACACCTTTCAGACCACAAGAGTGCAGGGCACACTAACAGGATGTGTTTGCACTGAGTGGAAGTCAAACAATTTATGCTTCACATAATAGTTTTACAGTAAACAAATAAAAATATAGCAACCCTTATACATATTTTAACATGACAGTAGCAAGATATAAGTACATTTGTGAAGTTGTCCCTCTTTTCATACAAATACAAAAATATAAACAATTTGTTGGAATTTTATTGCAGATTCGTCAAAAATAGTCCCTTTCTGCCAACAATAGATTTGTTTTTTTTCATGTTGTATGTATGTTAAAAGAGTCAAAACTTTGTATTCAATATTCAATAGAATCAAGATCATTGAAACTAAAGCAATAAAAATGACCACAAAAGCCAATAAACTGACTAACGACTCCGAGGGGGCAGCGTGTGTCTAAACATTTTACTCATCATTATAAAAGCCTTTTATTTCCTTGTGGCTTTTACTCTATATATCAAGACTGAGGTCATTGGCTCTCGCATTAAAGATTCATAAAACCAGTGCTAGGGATATGGAGAATATATGAAACACTCACTCTGCCTGCTTATTACTGTAAAATTGCTGATATGCCAGTGGGTGACAGTATAAGAAAACGATGATACATTTTTCTGCATACAGAAGCCACCGGAGATGCAAAAGAGTTGTGAGGAGCACTCGGTAATGGAGGGCATCAGAGTAAGCGGATAAGTATTTCGATGCTAATATCGCCAACCTGACGATCTCTCACATACAATACCAGTTTTACACACACACCCCTTCCACCACCAGCACCACCACCACCACCAGTGTCTATGGAGGATCATTATGCATGGAAATGACTGGTGTCTGAGAGAGCTTGTTTAAACTGAGAGAAAACAGCGGCGAGGCTGTGCAGAGGAGAGATGGAAGGATGGAATAGATGAAAAGACTTAACTGTTTACTGTCGATGAGGTGAGATGAATCCGCCGCCAGTTGGAAGGAGATAGATGGACGGATGGATGAAGGGAAGGGGGGGAGGACGGGGGCAGATAAGTTAAATGACCTATATATATGTGTAGTCTTACTGTTTATGAAATGGAACTAATGGTGTCAGAGGTGGGAAATTCTCTCTTCTCCTCGATATGGGAAATATCTTTTTCTGCACTCTTAGAAATGAGGATTGTTCCTGAGGGGCTGGGGTTCTACCCAGAATCATTTGTTTCTGAAGAACACTTGTTTAAAGAAAGGTTTCTTTTGAAAGACAGGATTGCATTAAGAACCCTTTTCATCCAAAGAAAACTTTTTGGACAATAAAGTTCCTCAAGGATTGTTTAAATGCTTGACGAACTCTTTCTTCAAGGATTCTGTCCACCGTCAAAGGGTTCTCAGTAGAACTCCTGGGTGGGTTCAAGACAAAACCTGTGGAACACAAAAGAGTCATTGATAGAATCTCCTGAGTAAGTTCTAGATAAATTCCAAAAGGTTATTGGTAGAATCCCCTGAGTGTGTTCTAGATAAAACTTCTAGAACCTGTTACTAACATTATAAAACTTACAATATAAAAGGTTCTCAGTAGAAACCCCTGAGTAGGTTCTGGGAGAAACCTTTTGAATACAAAAAAGATTCTGGCAGAATTTCCTGAGTAGGTTCTAGACAAAACCTTTGGAATACAAAATAATTATTGGTAGAACCCCCAAAGTAGGTTCTAAGTAAAACCCTTGCAATAAAAAAAAGATTGCCAGTAGAACCCATTGAGTGTGTTCTAGATAAAACTCTTGGATACAGAAGGATTAGTGGTAGCACCCCCTGAGTGTGTTCTAGACAAAACTCTTGGAATACCAGAGAGTTGTTGGTGGAACCCCTTGACTTGGTTCTAGATTAAATTCCTGGAATATAAAGTGCTTCTTCAGGGTAGAACGTCCTGAGTGTGTTCTACTAAATCCCTTGGAATACAAAAGGGGTAATTAGTAGAACCTCTGAGTAGGTCCTTTATCCATGGAATATAAAAATGTTCCCAGTAGAACCCCCTGAGTGTGCTCTAGATAAAACCCTTGTAATACAAAGGGATTATTGGTAGAACGTCCTGAGTGTGTTCTAGATAAAACCCTTGTAATATACAGAGGTTCCTGGTAGAAACTCCTGAGTTGGTTATAAAAAAAGCCTTTTAAAAGGGTTCTGGTAGAACACCCTGAGTGTGTTCTAGATAAAAATGCTTAGAATACAAAAGGGCTGTTGATAGAACCCCCTGGATGGATTCTTATTAGCAGCCAGAAGGTGAAATGGTTTTGGATAGAACCCCCAGAGAGGATTCTGGGTGGAAACATTTCACCATAGAAGGCAGAACCTCTCACTGGGGGTTCTAAGGGAAGCCTTTCACAGGTATAACCCTTAATGTTGGGTTCTAAGAGAAACTTTCTGAAAGTGTTCCTAGTGGAACCTTTATAAAAGATTCTACATGGAACCAAAAAGGATTCTCCCATGGAGACAAGCCAAAGAACCTTTTATGATTCTAGTTAGCACTTTCATTTCTCGGAGTGTATTCCTGTGATGATGGCCTGACGGTGTGTGTGTCCATTTCAGTGTGCACTTGTGTGTCAGTGGATACTGTAGGTGTGTGTCCATCTTTGTTTCTGAGCGTATTTGTGCCCATTGTGTGCAAGAGTGTGTGTGTGTGTGTGTGTGTAAAAATTAATCAAAGCGGGGGCGATGATGAACAGTTTCTGTAGAATTCTGTCAAAGGTTAAGAGCTAGTTATTTTTAAGAATGACATGAATCTCGGGGAGACAGTGATTGCCTAAATGACCACTGTAATTACCAATTACTTCTTGAAGCAGAGAATATATTCACGGCATGTAGCCAGCTAAATACAGACAGGCATTAGCCCATTTACGTACTAATGCACATAATTTAGATCCTGAAAAGGGCAGATGGGAACACAATGGAAGATATAATAGATACAGTCTAATATCATTCCAAAAAGAATATTCGATTCATAGGAGATGAATATTACTTTGTGTCAGATTGTTTTTCCATAAAACATTCAAAATATATTCCATCTTTCTTGCTCTTGTTCTTGCTTTTCTCCCTCCCTCTCGTTCCCTTTTGTACGCCGCCACCGCCATGCTGTGATCGTTAACGAAGGGTACTGCAAAGGAGACTTGTGTGTGGAGACACTCGCCTGTTTGGAAGGCTGTTATCCCCCTCGTGCATTAAATGACAATGAGGGCTTGACACATTTCACACAACTAGCCCGCCGCCGTCGCACACTAGTTACCTGGCCTCGCTCGTCTGTGGCTCACAGTTCAGAAGTTAAACTTTCGCTGCGACGCCCACAAACAACAAAAGGGCGCGAATCAGAGAGAATATAGATCCAGACTTGATTTCCTCTCTGTCACCCAGAGTCTGGAGACGGGAGAGATGAGGAGGAGATGGGACACTCCTAGAAATAAAGGTGCTAAGTAGAACCATAAAAAGTTCTTCTCCTTTTTGGTTCCTGTTAGAATCTTTTACACAGGTTCTCCTTGAAACCCTTTCATAGAGTTCTACCCAGAACCCAGCATTAAGGGTTCTTACTAGAACCATAGGTGATAAGTTCTACCTAGAACCATGTTCTAGAGGAGAACCTGTCTATGGTTTATTGGGTCCACCCAGAAGCTTCTCTGGTGGTTCTGTTTTCACTCTCCCTATTCAAAGGGTTTCATCTAGAAACCACCAGGGGAGTTCTACCAAGAACCTTTTTAAGGGATTTACCTAACCGACCTGGGGGTTCCATAAGGAATTCTTCTATATTCCAGTGGTTTCATATAGAACCAACCCAAGGGGTTCGACCAAGAACCCTTTCATATTTCAAGGGATTTATCAAACCCACACCAGAGGTTCTACAAAGAGCTGTTCCAAGTCTTTTATCAAGAAACCACCCAGGAGATTCTCCTGATAACCTGTTTATATTTTAAGGGTTTCATCAAGAACCCACCAAGAGGGTTCTATTGAGAACTATTTTATATTTTAAGGGGTTGCAGGGGTTCTACAAAGAACTCTTATTCCAAGTGTTTTATCTAGAACCCACCCAGTACAAAGAACCCTTGGTGAAACAGTTCTGCAAGGATTTCAACAACCGTTGAAGAACTCTTTCTATCAAAAAGGGTTCTGTGGATGAAAAGCGTTCTTAATTGAACCCCTAAACTTATAAAGAACCCTTTTCTTCGAAAAAGGTTTTCTCAGAAGCGGATGGCAGTGAGTAGAACCTCAGCCCCTCAGGTTTCGGAACCCTTATTTGCAAGAGTGCAGTGGAGAAGAGAGGAAAACAATGGCTGACAGGCCTGACTGGCGAAAGGATATTTACTAAATTAGACATAAACTGCAACGCTCTGCATCTCCGTCAAGGAACTTGTAAAGTCTCATAAATAAGTAAAGCAAAATGACAGAGACGGAGCACGCAAACAAAAGTGCTGTACAAAATCCGACTGAGTGCGTACTGTATGTGTGTGCTTGGGATGTTTTTCGGGTTTGGGATAATGAGTTGTCGTTTTGCCGCTCTTCTCCGCTCAACAACAACCTTTTCCCCCCTCTCCCTTACACTACATATTGCTCTCTTCCTCTCCACCCTCGTCTCTAACTCTCACTCTGTCACCTCTGCTATTGTCAGTCTTGCGAGTCCCTCTTTGGCAGGATAATAGGGACACATATTTGCTCTCGACGTAATCTTGTCTGTGTTCTATCTGATAAATACTTGGAGGAGAAGCTGATTATTATAGTTGGCGGTGGGGATCAAAGGGAGACGCGCCGAGAGAGGGGCGAGTGTTTTGAATCCAAACTTTGAGCATATGACTTCACCCTCCGCCCTCCTCCTCCTCCTCCTCCTCCTCCTCCTGCTGCTGCTGCTCCCCTCGCCACATTTGCTCACTCGTTGCAAAGTCATGTCCGCGCCGGCCGCGACCCGTTTGAAAGGGATTAGCTTATTCCATGTGGGGTTTTTCTTTAGCAAGTGCTGGCACTACATAGAAAGCAAATCCATAGGGGCCCTGGGATTCACATTGTAATGGTAGTAATAGCTATGGGGAAAAAACACACTCTCGCTTCTGAGCCGTTTGAAAAGCTAGCCCCTC
The DNA here is from genome assembly GCF_056507025.1 of Lutjanus erythropterus. NCBI lineage: Eukaryota > Metazoa > Chordata > Actinopteri > Lutjaniformes > Lutjanidae > Lutjanus > Lutjanus erythropterus. The sequence continues at coordinate 43,551,931 of NC_139317.1, read as the reverse complement.
TCTCTCCGCCAATATATTATCTCACACCCTTCATCCATACACAGCCCCATCACAGAATGTGTCAGGATTTAAAACGGGACAGGATATTTTTAAGTAGCAGAAACAAAGTGTGTTGACTGTTTATTTCTTTCACTTGCTTCCTGTCATCTCTTGCCAAAGCTGTTTAGCAGCAGCATTGTCACTCCTCTCTTCGCCACCGGCTCCATACTCTCACTTCTTCTTCCTCCTCTTTTTTTTTCTTTATCTTTAAACAATACCTGCGTTTTACAGTAGCAGCACTTTTTTAGCTGTGTCTTTATTTTTCCCCTCTCTTTTTTTTTGGCATCATCACTTTTGTTGGCAGTTGTCTTCAATAGTTAATGCCTCAATGAAAAGGGGTGACAAACAACAAACCGTTGCAAAAAGAGAGGTTTATTTGTTACATTTTTTTGGGAGGGAATTTGTCTTTCTGCACCACGTGCATTAACCCGCTACTGGATGCCCTCTAGCATGGAAGAGTCCACCACATGCTGGGTATCTGAAGTCATCATTATCATATTTATCATATATGAGCTTTTCTTAGTGCCTTGATCTTGCATTTTCATGCACTGCCCTACACCTTTTTTAGGTTCCTTGTAGTACTTCTGGTCAATAAAATAGCACATGGTTCTCAAACTCAGTTTAGTTCATAGGCCACATGCAGCTCAGTTTGATCCCAAGTGGCCCACCTGGAGTAAAAACCACTGCAATAATAACCTACAAATAACAATACCTCCAATTTTTTCCTTTTCTTTTTTAGTGCAAATAACTACATTCTGAAAATCTTCACAGTTAATGAACCGTTCAGTCACAAAACAGATGATGAACAGCCTGAAATATCCCAAGAAAAATAAGTGCAATTTCAACATTGTCTCGGTTTTTGCACATTCAGTCAGTCATTAATGTGCTGTATTTTGGAACCACACAACAACATAGGATTTTACTTCTTTATGATTCAAACAACTTGTCAAGATCTAGAAATTTTCACTCTTGTGTTTTAGTGCTGCATCACCACTCAACACCATGAAGCAGGTTATCTCCTGCATTACAGACATTATTTTTATTATTTTGTACTGAAATTGCTGTTTTGCACTTTGTTCAATATCCTTAAAAAACACAATAAGTATTTGTTGTATTTTTCAGACTGTCCTCTGGTCTGGAATTAATGACTACCCTGCCTTTTTTTTTTCACTCTTTGCAAAGTCATCCATCCAGTGGGTCTGATTGGACCCTTTGGCGAGCCAGTTCCGGCCTGCGGGCCACAGGCTTGACCTCATTAACACACACACACACACTTTCTTCTTCTTACAAATTAAAAGTTGAATTCATAAGCAGTGAAATTCACCTTTTCTTACCTCAGCACACCCAGGCATGTGGAATAATCAGTAGCTTATTGTAGCTAAAGCTTTAGTTAGATTTCCTTTGTATAACTTACATGACTGAAGTACATGCGTTACTGTTAGACTACATAGTTTACCATCTACTATTGTCATGTAATTGTCACTTGTGGACAGACTGTGTCAGCAAAAGTTACATAGTTTTGCATTGCACTGCATATGCAAACTTGAGCCCGACTGCTGTTTTGGTACCAATGCCTGATATTAAGGAGTAAAAAATGAGGATATCAATGTATTGGCCAATACTGTATGTATGAGGCGCTGATTTGCAAAAACAGATAAACAGCATTCTTAAAATGAATAAACCAACACCAGTTTGCAGTCATGTAAGGAAGTCATGACATTATTATGATGGGTCCTAATGCACACTACTTACTAGTTATACACACACACACACACACACACACACACACACACACACACACACACACACACACACACACACACACCATTAGGTGTATACATGACAAAAATGTGTTGGATTTTACAGTTTCTTAGGCTATAATACTGGGAATTTATAGAGGTCAAAGAGAGTCACTGATAAGTCATCACATGATCAAATAGAGATTTGTCATTGCACAACACCAACAAACATGTCATCCTGCAATCATAACTGCGTGTCTGAAAATATCAAAGAAAATAAAAAATGATTCATTTGATTGAATAGTTTTAAAGAGTTTATTTGTAGATTTTATAGTTTATAACCATATATGTTTGTCATTCACTGCCATTAACTATTACTAGCTATTTTACTAAGGAAAAAAAAGGGGAAGAAAACCATGATGGAGATGGGTTTGCATATTTGATCCTTATCTTTACCTCTCCACTCAACACATAGCTGGATGACCTACTGTCTCTGTGGGCCCTCCAGACCACACTGCTTCCACTATCTGTATTTACGCCCCTGCCTGTTTCATGGATATTCCCTTGAGTACACAATAACAAAAACATGATTTATGAGAAAGAAAAAAAAAATTACATGTATATTATTAATATCTGTGTGTTTTTCTTCATCTTGGTCTCTGGAGACAGTTTTCATATAGGTGTGTATTGGACAATATATACACGGAGACCAATATGACACAGCTGTAACAGGGAGATAAATAAATAGATAATAGATCAATTTGACTGGCTGATAAACTGGTTGCTTTACTTTTGCCAACAGAACATTAGTGATATCTAGAGGGATCTCTTGGTCCAGATGACAAAACTGTCGGTGCTGCTCCTTCTGTGAGGACGCTGTACTTTCCTGCATTTCAGTACAAATTCTTCACTCTATAATTTAGCAGCAAGCCAGACTCACTCACTCTTTTGTTCACTTTATCTCCAGATTAACTCGATAATACGAGGAAATAAGACAGCTCACAGATTTTTCTCCGCACCCAGAACGAATGCGAGTCCTCCCGCACCCTTGAACCTTTTGCTCCGTGTTGCTAACAGCTTCATTCTTGCATTTAAAACAGCAGACAACATGTCCCATCAGATCGTAGCCTAAAGCCCTGTTTGGAGAGGATTTGTTTTACAAGGGAAGGTGGACTAAAATAATAATTACTGGAGCGTGTCATTTCAGTCCCCTGTGCAGGAAAAAAAAAATCTGACACTAATGTTCATGGATTGTGTGTAACACCACCATCATTTCCCGGTGATAATCAGTCTCAAAGGTGAAGAGGAGTTTCCTGTCAACATTTAAACATTTGCCTTTAAAAAACACGTAGTATTGGATTAGTTTTGTCTACCTTCTGACATTTTTCACAAATTTCATAGACCAATCTGTGCTTGATTAGATTTGTGTCCAGTGTTCAAAACATATTGCTCTTGTTTTTTCACTTTTTAAAACTTTTTATGCAAAACATGAAAGAAAGGGGTTAATCAGTTGTTTATAAATCGTTTTCAAAGTTGTCACATGAACTATATTTTTTAAAAAAGGAGAAATGTTAAAATTATACCCTAAATGGGCAACTTATCTCAGGAGATATGGAGTGTCAATGGAACAATAAAGGTCACAGTTTGGGGAGAAAAAAAAATGAAATGTTGTTATTTTAGCCTGGATACATTAGAAATCAGCAATTAATAAATGTTCCAATAATACTGGCCATTCAAGAGTTAATAGAGAAAATGATCAGCAGATTCATAAATTATTAAAATAATTGTTCGTTGCAGCTTTGTGATGTGATAACAAGAAAAAATTCACTGGCTCTATCTGATGAAATGTGATTTTTCTCAGTTTTTCAATTGACTTCTATTATACTAAATTAAACATCTTTGGGTTTTGGACATAACAAAATATTTGGAATCATCACTATGACAACTTGTGATGGACATTTTTCACAGATTTCATAGACCAGTCTTTGAATAAACAATAGTTCATTGTTTATTCAAAGATTAGAAACATATGTGAATAACTAAATAACTATTGTTCTTTTCCACTCTGTATGCAACACATGAAAGAAAGTAGCAAAGTAATTATTTATGAAATGTTTTTAAAAGTTGGCACATAGTTTTTTTTTAAAGGGAAATGTTAAAATTATATGGCCGGTTTATCTTGAGAGATACAGATCGTAAATTGGAAAATCATACTTTGAAAAAGAATCATGAAATTTTATTATTCTAGCCAAGATACGTTAGAAAATAGCAATTAATACATTTGCCCATGTAAGGGTTAATAGAGATAATAAATAATCAAAAGATTAATAGATGATGAATTAATTGTTGCAGCTTTTGTTTGTTATCAAATCAAGTTATGTGTGACACAATATATTATGTTATAATATTTATTTTATTAATTATTTATTTATAATATTTTCTCCTGTTATATTAAAAAAAATCTTTGGATTTTGGACATAAAACATTTGGATCATCACTTTAGAAACTTGTGATGGACATTGTTCACAAATATTATAGACCAAGGATTAACTCTTTGGGTTCAACAGTTTTTATTCAAATATTTTATTGTTTCCACCATTCAAAACACATGTGAAGAACTATTGTTCATTTTTTTCACTTTTTAAAACTTTGTATGCAAGAAAGTAGCTAAATATGTGTTTACAAAATGTTTTTAAGGCTGGCACATGAACTATTAAAAAAAGGAAATTAAAAAAATGCTTAAATTTTGTTGTTAGAAAATATCAATTAAAATTTTCCAAAATATTTGCCAATTTAATGGTTAATAGAGAAAATGATCAATAGATTAATATAGGAAAATAACAAAAATAAATATGAAGTATAAAAACATATATTTTCAGTAAACTCAATATAGTAATATTTTTTTAATTCCTAAAATAATTGTATTTTATGAATCTTTTTAGGGACCCTTTTCTCTCATTAACTGAAAATTATGAGTTCAGCAAACACAAAAAAAAGAAGATTCTACTGGCACTCAACATTTTCAAGTTAGTAGAACCTGTAAACAAAAGTTAAGTTTTCACTACTTTCCACAAATAAATCATTTGAGCATGAGGTTTTACAGTGTAGTTGCAGCCCTGCTGTTGTTTGTTATCAAATCAAGTTATGTATGACACATCATACATTTAGATGTGATGACAATATTTATGTTAAGTAAACTGTTTGCTGATTGATGAACTCATTAACAATTAATATACCAGATGAAATTAGAAAATCTTTAAAAAATGACAGTGTTTAACAAATTGATCTAACCTTGATAGAGCACTGGATTAGTAGACAAAATCAACAACAATTCTTTCTGCCCCTTTTTACAACAATATGTATTAATAATAATCTAGTAATTATGCTTTGTGATCACATCATTATTGTGACCTTTGCATCAGTTATCTGTAATGTTGGTGATCTAGGATTTTGAAGCTCCTTTCATCTCTGATCCGAGATAAGAGTGTCTAATAAATGCAAATGTGACGGGAAATCGAGTAAAAAGATCATTTTAGTGCGACTCATCTAGAAATCAGTAAAAGTGCGAACACTGTTATCACTGCAGATAAGCGCGAGTGCAAAATACTAACCCTGATATCCATGAGCACAGAAGTAAGTGGTGGCTGTGAAGCCATGGCATTTGAATGACACATTGATGGCCACGGCTCGTACGTGGCATGCCAAGAGTCCAGAAGATAGAACCAGTCTGGATCGGAGCGGGCCAAGAGCTTAGTGGGGAGTCCACAAACTGCTCAAAGCTGACATTTGTGCCTCCAGGAGGTACGCAAACAGGGATAGACAGACAGTCAGATCCAACTACCCTCCAACACCACCCCCCATCCCCTCCCCCCTCCCATCATCTCTCCACCCCCCCCCCCCCCATCCCACCCAGTTGTCTTCATCTCTCCATCAATCTCATTTAATTGTTTTTCCATTGGAGATGTTGTACATAAATAACCCACTGTACATTATTCCTACTCCTCCGTTCTCTCCAGCAGAAGTGCCATTTTGAGAGCCGGCCCTGTCTTTGGCTGTCTAGGGGGGACGGTGGGGAAACTGCTGATGTGCTGTGGATCGTTTTTTTTTTCTTCTTCTTTTTTTTTTTCCTCCAATAGCACTGGAGTTCATTTAATGGGCTCAGGTTCTTGTTAAATCACGCAGACTGATTGCTTTTATGTACTACGGCACTGACTTTTCTATTTTGCCTCAAAATGAACAAAGTGTTTAAATATGGAGTGTGAAAAGGGGCTGAGGGGGTGAAAGTTGTGCCTGAATGTTCGAACACGAACAATCATGAAACAGGCAAATTTTAAGAATTGGGACAAAACCATATTTTGAGGGGGTTTTGATTTTTGCTTTTAAATTATGCTGGAAAATTTATTTTAAAAGATCAAACTTTTGGCTAGTAAATCTGGTAACAGGCCAGCCAGTTGAGACACATCTGATAGCAATATTACTAAATGAATAGAAAGTTTACCAGTGATTGAGCAGTATTCCCACCTTTTTTAAACCAGGAAGTGAGACAGGGGTCCTTAGTAGGGATGCACAGATACCATTTTTTTTCAGACCAAGTACAAGTACTTAGGGGTACTTGCCGATACCAAGTACTGACACGAGTACTTAATAATTCCATTAAAGTTCTTACAACAACTTTTAAAACATGTTTTGTTTTCATTAGATGGTCGCTTTCTAAATGTAACTTCATTGTTGCTGTTTCCTGCTACAAGTGTAACCATAGTTACTGTACACATTACATTTTTTAGGTTATTTGTAGTAAGTTATTTTACTGATTTTGTGTTCCTTATTAAGCTGTGCAGTTTATTTATAAGTTGTTTACAGTTTATATTTCAGAACAATAATTATAATTATTAATAATTTCACATTATTATGGACTTGCAGAATTAAGTTTACTATTATAAATGGTGTTATATATGATAATTATTTAATTACCTAGTATTTTAATTTCACATTTACATGTGTAGTATTTAAGTTTCTTCTTCATGTCCCTCTTGTCTAAGAGCTAATTAGTTCCCACCTGTCATTGTTTATGGGGGACAGGTATGAGTGTGGCGCCATGTGTGCATCAGTTTTGTTGAACCTGCTGTGAACCTTAAAGAGTGAAGTTGCGTGTCCTGTGCTGTCAGGACGTTTTGGTGAAGAATAAGTACACAAACAGAAGTTGTAGCAGCTTATTACCAAGAAAGGGGCGGCGGTGTTTTTTTTATTCGTCTTTGGGTTAATTTGCCGAGACATTCAAGTAGTTTACACCTGGCGGGGCTGATTGGACAGCGGCTGGCTGCGGTCTGCAGGTGGACTCTGCGCATTTATTTCTCATTAGTGGATGATGTTGCGGACAGCGAGTCTCTCGCTGATGATGACAAACAGAAGGTAAGCATCAGCAAACGACTTCAACTCTGCATCACGGCGGTTCTTCTGCATCATGTTTGTATCGAGCGGTTCTTTTCGTGACGTGGTAGTGGGTGTTGGGTATCGGAGTAGTTTTATGAATACGAGTACGAGTATGTAAGGACAGTATCAGACCGATACTCGATGCTGGTATTGGTATGGGTGCATCTCTAGTACTAACTTTTTTTTTTATGCCTGATTAAGTCATGATTTTGTAAAAATCTGACAGAGTTGGCAGGAATCTGAGACACAACTTTAAAGGACCAAAACTTTCATTAAAAAGAATCTATTTTAAAACAAAATAATGATAAAACTACATTTTTACGCCTATGCTATCAGTATTATTGTTAGTTCTAGACTCTGAAGGCTTTTAACACATTTGTAAATTATTTGAAGTTGTGAATCTTTGTTTGAGACAAGTGTGTTTTCTTAGAAATTTATAGAATTAAAGCAAACCAAAACATTTCATAAATTACATATATTTCATATGTATAAATCCGTAAAGAAGACATTTTCACCAAAAAAATGGAATTAGAGTGTTGGTATTAATAATTTTTTGGGAAGTTTTTTTCCAGTAGGACGTCATTTGTCCCAATTCTCAATTTTCCAACAAGAACAAAAGGAATCACATGTATATTTGATGATATCCTCAAACCCCCAAACTGATGTCTTTGATGAGCACAGGACAGAGGATTAATGAGACGGATTATGTCTTACTCTGGATCCTCAAGCTTTCTGCTTCTGCTTCAAACCAAATTCATAGAACATGTATCAAAAAACACTTTAGCTTGTCTGCAGCCGAGTACTAACTGCAGATGACACAGAAGAGACAGTACTTGTGTATCTCAAGTATGTTAAGCCTTGGTGTTCTAACAACCATCTGTTATTAAGAAATGAGAAAAGCACTGCTGTTGAGGCATCAGTTTATGACTGATAATGCAGTTTACTTATGCTCTGAGCACTGAAAATAAAACCATTTGACACGGCCGTCACTGATCAGGAAAGAGCAGCTCTAATACTAATGTAAGCTACCAGGTGGGCTTCATCTTCACCCACTCAAATATGGATGAATGACATTTAGACTTAGATTTTGCTCAATGCTCAAAAGGTTTGATTACCTTGGAGATGTAGTTTTCCTGACAAATACAATATAGTTTTAATCCTGGTATTGCTGCAGGTGTGTTCACACAGAATGTGAATGAGGTGAATTTTAGAGGTAGCACTATTGCCTACAAAATCAGCAGCTGTGTTCCAATTCAAAAATATTGCAGATTTTGAGTAAATCTAATATAAGCAGTAAGTTGCACTTCTCCAGGTGGAGAACCATTGTACCATTGCAGGGGAAGAGGGCGCCACAAGATGATGTAGTTAGGACCAGTCAGACCTCAAACGCTGAAAAACAATGAAGAAAACAGGATGAAAACATGATAAATCTGTTTGTTTCATGTATTAATATGAGAAAGGTTACATCAGGTTGTGTGGAGCGATCATGGATGTATTATAGAGCCGTGAGGAGACAGGTGGAGTTGAAATCAGTCATGGGAGTTAAATCTAAGTGCATTAACTCTTTTTTAAAAAAGGCAAAACCAACTGCAGTATAAGCAATATAAAAATGTGCAACAGTTCCATCAAACTTTCTAATGTGATACTTCAAAATGTGCTTAAAAATACAACAATGCAAACACAGCGACAGTAAATATTTGCCTGGACACATTTGGTGCTAATTCATTGGGATGAGTTGCGGTTGAAAATGTTTCAAAAAGACAAACACACCCACACAGGCAAGCTCCCATACAAATAATTAACATCTCATACAATAACTAACATCTTTACAGTACGTTGTCTGTTAAATGTATAAAAACAGCTACTTCTGTTATATATTTTGTTGAATTCTGTACGTATATTATTCAAAATGTTTCCAGCAATGTTCAAGCACAGAGAAATGTGTAATTTTATTCAAGCTAATGGTGTGTTTCCTATGCACATGAGTGAGCCATCAGGGCTTTCTGCCAGAAAGCCCTTTCTGGCAAAAATCTTGTTATTTTGACCCAAAAGTTTTTCACCTCAAAACCTACCCTAGAAGGCCTTTCTGGCAGAAAGTCTTGGAGGCCAACATCTCCCAACGGTGTTTCCTACTATCCTGTAGTTGCTATAATTTCAGGGGAAACACGGGATACATCAGAAAAAAAAAGGAAACAGATTACCTTGGGAAAGTAAGGAAAAGAACATCAACTGTGCATGACTGCCTCCAACAACAAACAAGTAAATATTACAGAATGAATGAGTATGAGCGCAAAAAGTACAGATAATTCAGTTTAAGGGGGTAAAATTTGAAAGATTGGGATAAATTAAGCTAAAATCACTATTTAATTTAAGTAAGAACAACATTTTCATTTACAGTCTACTTCACGATGTCATCAAAGTACGTCTTTCGTCAAAGTTTTTATGTGAGAGACCTCTAGTGGCAGAAGTGACAAACTGCGTTCAAAGGCGGATAAACACAAACTAAATGAATGGTGCAGCGGTCAGTGTGTGCCAATAACACAGGACAAACATTTGCTTTACTTTCTATCTGAATGCACCTAAATAAATGAAAGGGATCATTCTGCTCAAAAGCATTTAGTATACTTGACTTCTTAGCTTTTATACTTTCAGTTAAGACCGACATCTAAAAAGTTTACTCATTTAAAGGTCGATCTTAAAAAAAATGTTCTCCAAGAGCATATTTGCTTTTCCACAATGTAATGAACAAGATACTAATTTATTAAGTTGCCTCTGTGTTGCAAAAATACATTTTAAATGAAGCCATACTTATTAACTAATCATTTGAAAACATGTGGTCTCATGATGTGTATGATCAGTATAATATATTTTCAAATTCAGTCCATTTCATATCATAGTTAGTGAGAGAAATTCCTTATTCCTCCTAATTCCTCGTCACTGTGCAGTCGTAGCATTGTGTGTTCCCTCTGTCCTGACTTAATACAGTCTGACTGCGGACTCAGTGAGGGTTCAACAGAGTGGGATCTGTGTGATCAACAAAACTGTTCTGCGTGGTGCCAACCAGCACTGATGACTTTCATAAGGATGCTTTCCAACAAAATTATGCAGTGCGCCATGAAAGTGGTATGCATCCACTTTATCAAGGACTCTTTGTTTTAAGCTGTTGCTCGCCATGTGTCATTGACTTTAATGCCTTATAAATACCATTGATATATTAAATTGGTATTAGACTGCCATATTTTTATCATCTCTGAGCTTGTTTCTGGCACTTTCATATCAGAGGGAATGAGAGAAAAGAAGAAAAGATGAAAAAGCCTCTGCCAGATTTTTTTTTTCTTTTCTCTTTTTTGTTGGGGGGGAAAAGAAGGCTGATGGTGAATTCTGTTCATTTCACTCAGGGCACTTTGTGTTGATAGCTTACTGTGCACATAAGAAGCGTGCGGTGCTAGAAATAATTGTTCTTTTCATGGTAAGAAAGGCCATATCAATTAAGGGTAAATAGTCTCCTTAGTTATTACAGTACAGCTCAGTGGTGTGCCGTCAATTGTACTCCGTTCCCCGGCTTTTTTTTTCTCCGCTGTCTGTGCACAAACTGTATTTAAGCCTTGTGATGTTGTTAGCAGCATTTAACATGAAAAATACACACAATATGTGCCTATTTGTGAGTCATCGTGTAATGTTTTTTTTTATAAGTGTTCAAAGAAACTATTCATTTTCTACTTTTAACAGTTCTTTGTGGATGGCATGATTTAACCAATTACACAACAGTAACAGTTGGTCCGTCTATTGAAGGTTGAGTCTGGCTCTTTGTTTTTCACTTTGCTCTGAAGCTTAGGGGTACACACTGTAGGCCTATTATTTCCCATCGCCTAGGGACTTGATCTTGAAAGGAAACAGTCATATTGAATAGAATATAAGCAGCTCGAAATCATCGGGGAATGCAGGGATATGTTTGAAATATCCACAAGTAGGTGCCTTCATTGACATAATGTGAGTATATTACATTCTCAAACATTTGCTGCAAAAATGAATGTCTGTTATTACCTAGTGGATCATTTTTTTAATCTCTGCATTTCATATTAGATACTGTACATTCTTCTCTTATGTTTTTCATAATGTATATGCATCACCAGCATACCTCGGGCCCATTGTTTGATATTCTACAATATGTTTAATGTATGTGCAGAGTGCCTAAGCTAACACCGTATCATAACTAAGACATCAGCAACCTGAACTAAACTCAATCCACTGCATAATTGAGTCTCAGCAGACGTCACATTAAACAAGTAGAAAAGATACAACTCACAGGGCAAATAAGCGCTCATCTAATTGTTGGAATTGGGTCATACATCAGTCAGAGCGGCGATCTCAGGAGCGGCGAGATGATCATTATTACCTGTATTAATGGATGAAGAGGAGTGATAGTGTTTCATGATGGTGACGGCCTCTGACCCCACTTTTGTGTTGGAGCCGGATCAAGATGAGTGGTTTGACGGCCAAGAGTGGGAGGAGGAGAATCTGAGAGATAATTAGAGGACAGATAAAGAGAGCGTCCTATAATGTGTAATTTTAGCCTTATTTTCGAATTACGCTTCATGAAAATGTATGCAAGAAACACACTGTATGGATAGTTTGTTCTTTGTTGCTGTGGTTGAAGGATTCTGATGCTTTATGTGAAAATGACTTTTGAAAAAGGAAATAACACATTGAACCTCATAAAAATGAAGAGTTGAATTTACAGGCGATAAAACACACCCGTGTTCAGTTCAATACACTCTGAGTTACTGGTGTGACCAGTAATAATACACACATACATTCTCCAAAATCATGACCTATCAAAAAAAACTTTAAAAATTGTTAATACCAACACTCTCATTCCAAGGTTTTGGTGAAAATGTGTTCTTTAAAGATTTATATATGGAATTGAAATGGTTTGCTTTAATTTTCTGTAATTTCTAATTGCTAGCATACATTGTTAGAAAGCATATCGTGAAAACTTTTCTACAAAATATCAACTTCTCATGAGAAACAGGCAAGTTCTCAGCTTTGTTGCAATGCATTTTTCAGATAATCCCATGGGTTTTTAAATACTTTATTTGTCCTGAGGTATCAGAGAATTGTCTCACCTCATTTAGGAGCACTCCTTCAATTTTAGCAAAAAATTCAATAACACCAGATTTGGAGATAAGTGGTGTTCACTGGACAGCGATGATATTTAAAAAGGTCTGATTTAAGCAGTTTATTAAAACTAATGAGGCTTAGTGCAGACCTGAGCTCATGGCTCATAGTGGCTAAAGTTAGCTGCTATTGGCAAACGTTATTTACAGCAATATAGCAATATAAATAATTGTTACATCAGTTTAATGACTTTATGACACTTCTTTTCTTGTCCAGTTTATATGATATGATTCATTGTTTCAGGTCTCTGGTAGGACTCAGTGACTACAGGACCGTCGCCCTGATGTCTGTGGTCATGAGATCCTCGAACGGTCTGGTGTTGGCCCACCTGAAGGACATCACAGGCCCCCTGCTGGACCCCCTGCAGTTGACCTACCGAGCAAACAGGTCAGTAGATGTTGCAGTCAACATGGGACTGCATCATGTCTCGCAACACCCTCATCTCTCCAGGAGTGCAGCAGGCGATTAGTTCATTTGTAATGAGGGAAATGGACCCAGTTCGTTTCGTTCACCCATGACCAGTGATCCTACTCAGGGGTCCCCAGAAAAACATTTTTATTTCACTATTATTCCACAAACTAGAGGTTATCCAACAAGAGAATGTATTGTTTTCAAAGGTTTCACACTCTTCACTGTTGATCTGCCAATCTGCAGTGTAGACTATTATTGAATTACTAAATCTGGACTAAAACAGCGCTCCCTGAGACCACATCTCACCAAGTACGGATCTGTCGCCTGCTGTGCATCAATCTGGTGGACCTTGACAACAAAAAGGTTGAGACATAATGTAGATCCAAGACAAAACTGACAGAAGGGCTGGAGTCAGAGAATAAGTGGCAATTATAAGTCTGTGTCCTACTTCAGCACCATGGATTCATCAATACACAGCACAGTTAGACTTCTGATATTTCAGAGCCATGGTCGGGACCATATATCCTAATTAGCACAAAATGCAGTCAGATAAACGGCCTCTCTGCCCCTACACTCTCTCTGCTACTAGGGAATGGAGAGGGAGGTGGCAGGTTAAGTATGGGGATGCATTTTGACAAAGGGGATGGCATCCCCCCTCAAAAACTTACTATATGCAAGGATCCTTTTTGTGGACATTCACCTTCGTCCAGCTTTGTCAGTCCAGTTCCTTGCATGTGTAAACACACTTGGCCAATAAAACTGATTCAGATTTTTAATAGTACAAAAAGTTGTTAATGTTAGCTCCACCTTGACCAGCTGTAACATTAAAAATGCATCGGCAAGAAGCAAGAAGGTCCTTGGTTTGAATCCCGATGGGGCAGCATCTTACTGTGTGGAGTTTGAATGATCTCCCTGTACTTGTGTAGGTTTCCTGTTCCCCCCCACCATCAAAAACATATCAGCTAGGTCAGTTCTCGAGGCAGCACCAGTCAGTCCCCACCTGATACTGGGATGGGTTAAATACAGAGTTTGAATCAAACTGTATCTTGTCCTCTGTGTAACTATGTGACAATAGATATGACCTTTATAATAATAAAACATTAATGTAAAATATAAATAATAAATGAAAGGGGTCAACCTGCACAATGATTTTTTTTTTACTTTCAATGCTTTAAAAGCATTTAGCTGCTAATACAGTAGCCTACACACAGCTTACTTCCATTTTTTGAGTAAACTTTTGATTACAGGACTTTTAACGGAGTGGATGGATATTTTAGCTTTCATACTTTTAGTTAAGTAAGAGATCTAAAATTGTTTTACTAATTTAAAGGTCCAGTGTGTAAGATTTATAGTGATTTATTGGCATAATGAATATACTGTTTATAAGTATGTTTTCTTTAGTGTGGCATCACCTGAAAATAATAATAGTGTTTTTGTTACATTTGTATGAATTATTTTGATTATTTATTATTAAGTGTGTGCGGATCGTCTTCCATGGAGGTCGCTCTGTTGCGCCACCATGTCTCTACGATATCCCAGATCAGACAAACCAAATGCTGGCTCTTGAGAGGACCATTTCTGTGAGTTCCGCAACCACTGTAGGTTGGAAGGGGAGGATGATGTGAGGTTTTTGCAGTCTGCAAGCTCACCACTAGATGCCACTGAATTCTGCACACTGGTCCTTTAATTGACTTACGTCACTGCCAGCTGTGCTGAGATTATGAAAAATAATTCATAAACAGGGATAAAACAGCGTAAACAGCAATGTATATTATATATTACTTTTTAATTGATTTTAATTTTAAGCAGCTGGTAGGCTAAATCAAACCCTACAGTGGGCCAACTTTGGGCCGTTATTCCACACCTTGGGCAGCCCTGTATTTGCAGTTGCTGCAGCAACTACAATAATGTTTTGTGTGAGCATTGTACTTAGAAATATCTAAGCCTTCTTTATATATTAAATTGATAAGACACAAAAAATACTACAGACCAGCCTGCCTAAAGGTGGTCAACTAATGAGTCTCTTGAACATTTTCCACACAGATTGTCCAACATTAGATGCATGCAGGATCTGAAAAGATGAGGCAGAGTGTGTATTTTACACACAGTGTGACTGAAGTGAAGTATCCAGGGAGAAAGAAGGTCAGGGATTAGAAGTGAACAAGACCTTGCTCTCATCACTACATTTCTGTCCAACTCTCCAGCCTGTAAGCATATGATTGACTGGTGCCAAGTCGGGCCTTATGCTTTTTGTCGTCGTGCCAGCTTCAACATCCCCTGGTAGGCCCCAAAATGATGCATCTTCTTTGATACATTCTTAAGTACACATCAGACACAGTCAAATATTAATCTGCCATGCTCGCCGGCCAAACAACATCTGTCTCAAAACATGAACTAACATTCCCGGTTTTTTATTTTTTGGCTCGCAAGAATATGCCCCTCCAACTTCAGAACATCCATCTGCACGGCTCTGCGCACGTTTGTGCATTTATTTACCAATTCATAAAAATTCAAATACTCAGAATAAAATGTAGCAAACACAAGAGCAACCATAAGCATGAAAACACATCAGATTTATTCTGCCTGCCTTGTTTACCGGTTCACGGAACACTGCATGCAAACAGAATGCAAATGCATTTGATTGAATCAGGTGATGCTGAGGTAATTGTATTTGGAGAAATGTCCAAGATTTTTTTTCATCATTATCAGTGGGGGGTTTTCTTTATGAAATCCATCTTAAACAAAAGCTATCATCACTCCCGAGCCTTGTGATCTTCCTTTGTCACATGCGGATGTGGATGCGTCTTTAATTTCCTTTCAATTAAAAGTAAATATACGCCTTTATTTTTTTCCCCCACTGTGAAATCCAAACAAGAGGAGTCAACATGAGCAGACAGGTGAGGAATATTCATTTATATCTGCCTGCCGCTTTTTCCTTTTTTTCATTGTTGATGCTGATGATGTGATTCAACAGGCAACACTGTGCCTGCATGCCTTCTATCAAACACACCCACGAGTTTGTAACCAAAAAAAAAAAAAAAAAAAAAGAAAAGGGGAAAAAAAAAAACCTCTCCGCCGGCTTGTCTTGTTCAGAGCTGGATGGGGAAGACAAACAAACACCAAACAAGTGCAACACAACACAAACTTTACTTCATCATTAAATGGCTGTTAATCCATGTCTCCTGTAGCTACAGTGGCTTTGATCAGAGCAAAATTGTCACAAAGATGCGGCTTTCCTTTCCTTCTTATTGTCGAGCTGCTCGTCATTGCAGATATAATGCAGTGACAGCAGTATTGCTTATTGACAGCCACTGCTGTGAATTAGTTTAAAATCCATGTTACTTTCTATCAGCCCAGTGTGTTGGATCATATCTCTGATAATGGGTAGGAAGGTTCTTTTGTGTTGTGAACAAACTTACCTTGTATTGTATTTACAAATCAAACTGAGACGAAAATTTTACTTACATTATGCCCAAAGTATGCTAAAAGTACAGCTATTACACTACTGTGTGCTACTATAAAGTAGTTACTGTTTTATGTAGAGATGTTCTGATACCATTTTTTCCTTCCCCAAACTGATTCCGACACCAGAACTTTGTGTATTAGTTGATGCTGAGTACTGATAATGATACCAAAAAATCTTAAATTTAGTCCAGTCTAGTTAACAATCACAAGACAGACAACTCAAAAAGACGTCTATGTGGGTGGCCTCAAAAACACACTGAATCAGGAAATAAAGATTGAAATAACACTGTCTGTCTTAGCAGTTCAGTAACAGATTTTGTGCAATATTACTCACTGTACCATTGATCAGTCAGTCAGTCGGTAACTTAGTAACGTTTGCAGCATTGACCGTAGGTCTGACAAGACACTGGCAATCTCCCCACCAAACACCTGACGTCATTTCATTTGCCTACATCTGGTCAGTCTGTAGTGGCTTTTATTCAGCCCAAAAATAGATACTGAAAATTGGGCTGTGTTTAGTCCATCTGATTTGCTCCAAATATAGCTCAAAATTAGACATTGAAATTTGGGTCTTGTTTGGTCTACCTAATTTCTGTCAAATGTAGCCCAAAAGTAGATGTTGAAATTTGAACTGTGTTTAGTACGTCAGATTCGGTCCAAATTTATCCCAAATATAGATGTTGAAATGGACGTTGAAATTTGGACTCTTGTTAGTTCATCGTCTTTGGTTCAAATATAGCCCAAAAACAGATGTTGAAATTTGGGCTGTGTTTACAACTGAGATTTTTCACCTGTCAACTAAAACTGGACATAGATGGATGTCCTTGAATAGTTGTCTTTTCATTACATGGAAAAGACGTCTTTGCATCTTTCTCTTTCAACCAAAATCAAACATTTCTGAGACGACTGGCAAAGTCGTTTTTTTCCCCAACATCTTTTCAGCCAGATTTTGCTGGGTGGTTCCGTTTGAGAAATACACAGTCCACCAGATTATTCCTCATCCTGACACAGACTCCAGAGACCTGCTGTTTGTCATGAGCTGGCTACAATAGCGCAGACATTGCTGAGCGATCTGTTGTGGAGATAAAGCTGTCGTCTCTCTCCTCCACTGGCTAATGGGACGCTACTAGGAAGTAGCAGGAACCCGTTTTTGGGGCTAAAACATTATATGGTACCTGAACGGAGCATAGACTTGTGTACTCGTCAACACACAATTCTGCATTTTAGGTTGCATCTGAGACATCTTTTGATACCAGTATCTGTATTAGAACAACCCCATTTTTAGCTGTGGCCAGCAGCTCTATAGGTCGCTCCATTGGTTGGTCGGCCCACCCATTGGCGACTACAGTTTTTGCCCTAGCAAGCTGAAATTTGGCATAGAGATAAAGTGTGTGTGTGTGTATGTTTGTGTTCACGCCAACTGGCTAGAAGGGTGTGTGCTAATGGGAGTGGCCTACAACAAAAAGGTGCATAACTTCAACATGGATTCACATCAAACTAATGAACCATTTGTCGTAGACTCTCAGCAGAGTGCATGAGTTCCTTTATAAGTGACAGGCCCCACCCCCTACATTTATGCCACGCCCCCTCACATAACTCTTGAAATCTTTCTTGTAGAATCTCATGGGAAGCGTCACTGGTCTCAGCAGAGAGTTTCTGTTTCAGTTTTGCATGATAGCCCTGCCCCATTTACATTAGCCACGCCCCCTTCGATACAAATGCTGGTCATAACAATAGCTGGTTGCAGCTACGTGTTAGCTACTAACAGATTAAAGTGACTACTTTAAAGCTAGGGTAGGTAATGTATTTTAGAAGCATTTTTGTTATATTTGTTAAAATTCTCTTTACATCTCAACAGCAATGATTTAATCAAATGCTCTGGTTTTCACAGTAACCCATCCAATCATTTCATTTGGGCTGAAAGAAATGATTGGATGGCCTACCTGCCTGTCTGCCCGCCTACCACCTTGCCCATGCACTTGTTGTGCATGACCGGTGGGTCGTGTATAGATGGGAACCCTAGATTTGCAAAACTCTTGCATTATTTGTATGTACTGTTTCTTCATTTTTTTAAAACATGTTTTTATTGTGCAATAGAGTGTGTACAAAACAAGAAAATACATTTACAGAGAGACACATTCACAGCCAAAGGGTCTTATGTAAGTAAGACACAAACAACAACAAATGAGACAAAAAAAAGAACAAAAACAATACAAACAGACAAACTGGAGGACACAAGATGTATTCAAACTGTATCCAGTCCTGATGTACTGTTTCTTCATTGTGCAGGCTGTACAAACTAATTCTGACAAATATTGTGTAAAATAATACAAAATATTATTAAGCCATAATAGGTTTGTAAGATCTGCTTAGGTTTAAGGACAAAAACCCCCAAAGATTTGGGTTAAAATGATCACTCTAGTGATATCTTCCACGGTTCTGTAGATACCAACTGAAAAGACTTTTCCACAAGGCTGGGTAGATATTTTGCTAAAGCTGTAATGAGATAGTCGCACAAGAATAACTCAGGATACTAACATGCTAACTTCACAGTGCTGACAATAGCCGTATTGGGTGTTTATGTTCATTATGATCATGTGTTTTGGATGTCCTTTCATTGGGCTAAATCTGGTCTGTCCGTCATGGCTTTTATTTAGCCCAAAAATAGATGTGGAATTTTGGGCTGTGTTTGCATTTGGTTCAAATGTAGCCCAAAATTAGCCATTGAAATTTAGGTCTTGTTTGTCCGACCAATTTGGTCCAAATGTAGCCCAAAAGTAGACATAGATATTTGGACCGTGTTTCGTCTGTCGGATTTGGTTCAAATCTAGCCCAAAAATAGATGATGAACTGGACATTAAAATTTGGGCTGCGTTTAGTCTGTCTGTCTTTTCAACTACAAATGTTCACCTTGTACTTTCAACTAAAGCCAGACATAAACGGATGTCCTTAAATAGTTGTCTTTTTAACAACATGAAAAAGATCTCTTTCTATCTTCCACTTTTGAACAAAACCAGAGATGTAGATGGGACGTCCTTGAATCTTTGAATCCTTGAGTCTTTTCAATGACTACTACATGATACTAACATGCTAATTTCACAGCTGTGAGTACTAACAATAGCCATACTGGTTCTTTATGTTCATTTATGTTGTTGTTATTGTTTTATTAATTAATGGAATGAATAATGAAGTTGACTCCAGCAGTATTCAGGAAATGTGCAATCATGTGTTTTGGGGGAGCGATTTTGAAGGGAGGCAAGTCGAGATACTTTGGTAAAATCCCTTTCTTCATTCGGCTTCTGTCACACAAACTGCATCCACAGTTGAAGCAATAAGTACAAAACAACAACACTGTATTCAATTTTCTCATTTCACATCAGGAAGGACACTGGTTTACCTTAAGTAATACTGAGTCAAGGACTTGATTGAATTTCACTGATGTCATTACGAGGTCACATTTCAGTGTGTAATATGATATAAATTTCGTTATCCCACCCCTCCTCTCTCTGTCTCTCCCTGCCCTGTGCGGGGGGACTCTTGTTTGTGCTTTTAAGCTAGCCTGGTTCCTTGTGCCCTACACAACATGATGGATGGTCCCATCCTTTACAAATGTTTTATTGCATCTGTCATTAGCCAAAGGTGGCGCAGGCCTACTGTAAGAATATGCATGTGTGTGACCCCACCACACTGCATGAAATCAGTTATAGACGCACACACAATTCAATCTCCCCTCCCCTCTCTCCTGCACTTCTACAGGTATGCAGCCTTTTGTGCAGAACACTCAAAGCTATGCCATGAATCTATGCAGTGCACCCAGCTCCTGAGAGATGGAGGACCGCTGTATGTGCATTATAAAAGGTAAGGTATAATATATGTGTGCACCCCCTCTTTACCGGATAGGTCACTGGGCTGTCCCGACAGGTCCTTAATGGGGAATTCCTGATTTTTACACATGGAGCTCAGTTCACTAGTCATGGGGAGTCCTGCTCAGTCTATGAAAAGAGTCTGTCTGTGTCAGAGCTTTAGTCTCTCTGAGAAAATAAACCAAATGATGTCATCAGCTTGGGCAAATTTATAACAGAAATACTGCCTTCCAAACTGGGGGTGTTTGGAAGACATGGCATGGAGGGTCACGGGTAAAGGCGCCATTTCCAACATATCCTCGTACCTAAATGACAGATTGCCATGGATTCCCAACACAGTGATAAGACATAAGAAGTACCTGTGCCAGGCAGCAATGTACCTTAAAGGAGAAGTCTGTAATATATTTACTGTAATAAATTTTAAAATGACCATGATATGCCATCACACATAAAGGAAACATTTTAAGTTGAAATATGCCATAGTTTCTCCATTTAAAAATTCTCTTCTAGGCCGGAATAACTGTTTTAGTTTCCCTATTTCATGTTAATCAGAGTTCAGTTTAATGCCAAATGTTTACCGAATGAGTTAGTATCTGTTTATGAGTTGTAAAAAATCATTAATAATCTTTTAGAAGACGTAGATCTTTATAGAGGGTAAGGGTAGATTGACAAGTATGTTAATAGAGTTTGACAGTCAGTGAGACGGGCGGTCACTGAACTCCACAGTTTGTATTTTCAGAGCAGTGAGCTTTTGTGTGCAGGGTAACGGGCTGAACTTTACATTGATAGATAATTGTTGTATATAGCTTTATAAACAGCTGATCACCTTACAGTGTAGGAACACTCCTTGCTCAGTATTAGCAGTTTGCGATGTTGTGTCCATTGCGCTTCTGCAGTGTTCCTGCAGCCAGCCCGAGCTGGTGGAGGGAAACAACCCACTACAACCACTTATTGTATATGAAATAGGATTTATACAGATTTAATATACCATCTGTGTCTCCAACCCGCTACTTAGACTGCTGAACTCATTTTTGCATGTGGAATTGCTACATACTGCTCCTTTAAGTATGTTATATACATCATGTTTATCACATGTTAATGTTGTCACAGTTTGGTTAGGTTTAGTCAATAAAACTACATGGTTAGGTTTAGGAAAATGTCATGGTTTTAGTTAAAATATATATGTTACACAAGTTACATGATGCAACATGGTTAATTTTAAACAGCCACAGTCTGGTTAAGCTTAGGCAATAAATCTGGTTAGGTTTAAATACTAAAACTACTTTGTTACGGTCATGGATTTGGTTAAAAAAATCACGCAAGTCACATTACGTAATGTGACTAACATTCAATATTAAATTGGTCCCAGTTTGAGTAGTTTTCTTGTGATTTTACTTAAAATAAGTAGATTATGTTAATTAGCTAGCTAGTGGTGGACTGACAGGCCAAACAACTGACAATGCCATTCCTTTTCAACTTGCTATCATGACTTTAAAGCCTCCAGGGATGGCTCGGTCTGAAAGGAACTTTAAATAAATATACTGTGGCCCCAAAATCATGGAAGCCTAGAGATCTTTCTTTCCTTATGGCTCTGACCTGGAATTTGGTATCCAGTTCTTTTAGCACATCCATGACCTGGATTCTGTGGGGTTAAAGATCACAGTGAGGGTACTATCCAGTGTTTCTGCCTTGAGTTATGTCATTAAAACAGGTGCAGCTTTGGCTTTACAGTTTGAAATCTAATCAAGGCCAAGGTCCATCCTGAGGTCACAGCAGTGGCCTTGTGAAAGACTAGAAGTTATGTGAAACAAGAAACAAAAGGCTGGCAGTAGAGATTTGGCTAATCAGGCCGAGTTGGTGTGGTGTCTTGTCTTTCCTCTGCCAACCTTTTGTCTCTCTGCCCCCCCCCCCCCCCCCACCCCCCACCACATCTTTCCTGCTGTCTTTAAGGCTGCTGCAGTCGCCCAAGGTGAGTTATAGAGTTACATGGGCCGCCGCTTCATCCTTGCCACTGTTTTGTTGTTTTGACCCTGCACCGTCGGAAGAATTTTTGAATAACAGATCTCTCCGTCCTGGATGTTTTTCAGGGAGGCCTCATGCAAAATGAATAGGGGTGGCACATTTTATTGAAGTTTGATTTAAAGAGAGGAGGGGTGGGGGTGGGGTGGGGGTGGGGGGGGGTTAAAAATGGAGGACGAAGAGAGGAAGGAAAGGCAGTAGAGAAAGAGAAGGATCTTGTCATAAATTATTTTATTCATATCCAGCTCTGCCGATGTATGTTGGATTGGTAAATAATGCATCACCCCGGCGCATAATTAGGACAACAACACTATTCTTTTCCCCTCACTCACGCTTCCAGATAACTATGGAGCTGTTGTTTGATTCCTCCTCCTCTTTAATGGACTTAGAGGCCACCTGATTGATCTGTGAAAAAAGCTCACTAAATGGCCTTTAAGTGCCGCTGCATGCATCGCTTTCTTTTTTTTTTCTTTTTAAATTCATGTTCAGATCTAAATGATATAGGTTATCATGTGAATGCTCATTATCATTTAGACACCAAATAAGCGAAGGTAATGTGTCCTAGAACACAGGAGGCGCCCGGGTAATGTTTGTCGCCGGTGATGTACATGTACATTGGCTCCGCGGATTCATTACAGCCCCGAAAACGCTGCTGCCGTTGATTCTAACGCAATGTGACAAAATGCAAAGCGCTGTTAAAAGAAAGGCGGGAAAAAAAAGACAGGAAAGAGGAGGAGGTTATTATTTAATATATGTGTCTGGGTGTGTGTGTGTGTGTGTCTTCCCTCTCTCGTCTTTCTTCGGCAGGAGATAACACCTTTTGGAGGAACTGCCTTGAAGCATTATCCCCTAGACAGGATACATGGCTAATCTTCGGCTTTGAGCCATTACGCTACATTTATCTGTGACCCCCTCTCTCTTTATATCATTACAGTTAAAGTCCATAAAAGTGTGTTTAGACAAAGATGAAGGCATTACCTGCTCAGAAACCCCAAGTGCTATTAGAGGCTTAGGCCCCTGCCGATGTGCACTGGATATTAAATATCCTTTATCTTAAACTCCCTCTCTCTCGCAGCTCTCTGAGTAAGCTGATATCTCACCCTGCCCTGCCTTATATTGCCATAGGCGTAATAAATACACAGATATCAATGGGCCAAGTTTGTCCCGGTCTCAAACGATTATGTGAGGCATGCCTCCCGTTTATGTAGTGGGAGTAGCAGGAGAGCTTTTATTTATTTCCGCGGGAGGGTAAGGACAGACATAGTTACAAAGTCAGACGGAGCGGCGGAGCAGAACGGGTTATCTGCAGGCCGAACCACCCAGACCTCGAGCAGTGCAGACGACAAACACTTACAGTACACATGCACACTGTATTCTTTGTCATTTAGTGACATGCACACACCCACAGATTCCGTGTTGCATCATGTGCATGCATTCCATAGTGACCTGCACCTACATACAGTCGTCTTTAGATGAGTATCTTAGAAAGGGAGGGGACATGGCCGGGTATCTCTACAGAAGACAAAGAGTTGACTTTATTGTCTTAAGGACATTTGTAATATACACCAAATTTTCCCCAGTTAATGTCATATTCTTTGAAAAGGACACCTCTCTCCTGGGCGTAGAAACTTGAGAACTTGAGTCTTTAACCCGTGATGTTATCCAAATGGAGCACTTGAGACTGGAGACCAAAGTTATCAGATTTAAAAGAAACATTAAGGTTTCTAGTCTGAGGACAGTAAGATGGTGGACCTGGCTGAGGATA
This sequence comes from Lutjanus erythropterus, assembly GCF_056507025.1. Lineage (NCBI taxonomy): Eukaryota > Metazoa > Chordata > Actinopteri > Lutjaniformes > Lutjanidae > Lutjanus > Lutjanus erythropterus. The sequence goes on along the minus strand of NC_139317.1, from coordinate 43,528,022 downwards.
TTTTTGTCTGTTTATGTGAAGCTGTTATTGTGGACATATCCTGCTTCTTCATACCAACAGATTTAATTTGTCTGACAGTGATTTGTGGCTTTCTTGGAAGGCACAGACAAACAATGTTGCACATCTGATTGCAACCTGATTTCATGATTTTACAAATTTAAAAGGCAGTAGATCTCCGCTGAAAATATGTGTTACGCTGGACAAAACATCTGCTTCTGATATTTTGTACGTAAGCCACGTATTGCCAGAACAAACTAAAATTGAAGTGGAGGTTGATAATCATACTAAATCTGAAAATTTCCCTGAGTTTCCTTTGATTATGAGCCTCAATTTCTGCCAAAAGTAAAACATTTTTTGTGATTTCATATCAGAGACTTCTGTATTTTTTGTTTTAAAAAGGTTTTTAACCCCTCGTTGCTTAACATGATGGATATTTTGTGTTGTGGCTCAGTTTCGCTGTGTCACCGATCTCGGTCCAAGACTTTTGTCTCTTTTGAGTCTTTGTAGTCTCGACAAGATGAATCACACAAATGAAGATCAGCACACACTTCCTCATGAACCATCCCTGTCTCTTCAATCTGCATACAAATAACTCAACTTGAGACTTTAAAACTGTGCAAAGGTGATACGCAAATCCTTCGTGTTAACTTCTGTGGAGTCAAGTGAGCTTCGTTGTCATGGTGAACTTTGTTTTTGTTATCGTTGTGAAATAGTTGCAGTTCAGTTACTGGATTACTGGTTAGATTTAGCAAAACAATTGTTTTAAAAAATTAAGCACATAAGTTTGGTAACTCAAGTTACTGATGCAAGTTAACTCATGTTATATATGTGACATAAGTCAGTGTTTCATACAGGACACTAACTGCGGTGTCGTCTACCCAACTTCTTCGATTTGCTGACTTTGCCACTGCATCACCTGACTTTGTTTTCCTCATGACGTTTGCACATAAAATGACACGTTGTCTCCTCACAACAGTCAGTGCAGCTTAAATAACAAAATGATATGTGAAAAGCAAAAAAAAAGCGTTCTGAAAAAAATCAAAATGACTCAAGCCTTAAGGCATTTTGTCATGTTATTCATACACCATTTGGTGAGAACAGGCTGCATGAATAGTGAACTAGGTACACTGTCATGCAACACTGAAGCGATAGAACTGGCATTTTAAAGCATCAAGCAACAATGTAGGAGCCAAACTTTATGTGCAGTGTAGTTTTCTGTTGCTATGTGTGAGTATTCCTGACCTATTTTTCCAACAATACTGATGCGTATGATTGACACTTAAGTGATTAAAAATTTTACACTGAACCTGATGACTAAGTAGGGTATTTTAAACTACATTATGTAGCCACAGACTTCTGTTTACAAAAGCAATTGTATGTCACAGCAATAAAAAAAAAAGTAAAAATTGTAATACATCCATCAAGTTTGAAATAACAACAGCCCAGGTTGCAATATGTTGATAAATATTTCAATATTATTATTAATATGTAATACACTTGAGTATTGCAGTATTATGTTTTATGATACTATATCAAGTCTCAGAAACTGTTTATTGTGGCAGTGGTTTATTTTGTGTCATGTTTGAACCCCCTACAACTAGACAGCAGTATCTATCTTCACTGTTCAGATTTCATAAAAAAAGTTATTTCATACATGTTTCATAAAAAACTTTTTTAAGTCAGGTTTTATTCATATGGTAGTTAATACTAGTCATTCCCAAAGACTGGGTCGGGACCCACAGCTGGGTAACAGGAGATATAATTTGGGTCCTGAAATAAATAAAAGACAATGGAAGAAATTCTGCAAATTTAAAATTATATCTGCGGTCCATCTTTTAGAAAGTTATAAAATTTTAAATGTTTCACTGATGAGAAACAAAAAATGAAAACCAGTAATTCTGTCTAAATGCGCTTTTTTTGTCTCATTCGGGCTAAAATTTTTCTGTTAAGATGATATAAAAAACAAAGCGATGGACTGTTAACTCAATCTAAATGAATTTATTTCTCATTTGCAAAATTTTAATGTGTATATGTTTTCACTGAAGCATCAAGATAATATAGGATGATGCAGAGATGGTAATAAAATGGTCCAGAAAGTTGATTAATACACTAAACATGAAAAAAACATTCTTTGCAGAATTTATTGATAAGGGTTATTGTGACTTGGTTCATGATAGTTTGTCATTCTTAAAAAGTGGGTCCCCAGGAAAAAAGTTTGGGAAACACTGCTTTATACTATGACAGTTTTCCAATAATTAGAAAAAATAACAAAACAATATATCACCTTGCTTACAGTATGACAATATATCGCAATATATTGAATCGTTATCCCTGTATCATGATACTATTGAATCGCTGGATTCTTGCCAATACACAGCCTTAATTTACTTTTATACTTAAATTATACTTTTTATTGGCTATTAACCTCATGCTACATGCATATTGTTGGAAAAAAATAGATTTGAAGTGTAAATAAATGCTTTAGGTTGCGGTTATGCCTGTGAGAGGCAGCCATGCTTGCATGGAGCCAGTACAAACAGACTGCATAGATTAAAATTTGAGCTGTCTGTTCCATGAGACGTGGGAGTAAAAAATGCATCTGATACGCCTGTGGTCTACACCAGTGGTTCTCAACTGTTTGTGTCGTGATCCTCCAGAAAAGAAAAATCAGGTTGCTGTTATCCATACTGTCTGCCTGAGACTGTAAAACACATGAAACCCACCAAACTCAGGTAATATCACTGGTACAAGTGATGCAATGTAAAAAGAGCTGCTTCCTGGCTCTTGTTTCATGCTGCTTTCCACAATATGTTATTTTATTTTATTTTTAACAACCATACAGTGAACCGCAGAAATAATCTTGCAGTCCACCTTGAGGTCGTGACCCCTAGGTTGACAACCACTGGTCTAGACATGGGGTTACATCAAGCTGCATGGAACTGACATGTTTATCAGATTCTCCTCTGATTCTGCTGTTTGAAAAGAGCGAATCTAGAGGGGTGGCAGATGCCGCCCCGAAAAGATGCCATGCCACCCCAGTTTTTGACAATTCTTGTTCAAAATATACACATGAAAAGTTGTGGCTGGACAGAAATTTACATGACTGAAACTCTGAAGTCCAAGTGTAAGTGAATGCAGCAAGAGATGATGCTCTAATGCATATGGTTTAGTTATCTGTCCTGGCCACATTCTAGGCTGAGTGATGGGTTTATGTTCAATACGTATTTGGAAAAAATGCTTCAGGATTTGAAAATAAAACAATTTATTGTTTTTTATTGACACCCTCAACTATTTCTATTCAGTGCCTTACTCATATGCCACAGTGTTATATTTTTTAGTTAAAATATCTTCATTTAGGGGCTTTTTTCAAGCAAATATTGATATAGTCTTTGTGCCACCCTCTTGCCACCCCATAAATATTTCTCTGGATCCGTCCATGGTTGCAGACAAAGCATACTGAGGCCTTCAATGTAGAAAACAGTTTTAATTCTATTATTGTCCAAAGGAGATTTTAACCAGATAACACCACAAAATGAAGCTGGATTCTGCCACTGTGTCCACACGGCGAGAATCATATTTGTTTGGGTGGTGCAGCTTCAGACTGTTTCTAACTGCAGTCACATATCTTATCTGAGATCATTATGTAAATTCAGTTTTAGGGTGGATGTTCATTATGCCCTAACACTAAAACCACTGTCTTTCTTTCACTCTAATAAGGCTAACAAAGTAGACCCACTTTCTTCAGGTTTCCCATTCTTTTTTTTTTTTTTTTTTTCATCTTTCCCTCTCATGCTCACGCGTGCTCCCACTCCCCCGCCGTGCACCGAGTCACTTTCACAACTTTCATTACCTCTCTGAGGGCTGGCGGAGCTAGCTGGCAGGGGAGATGGGTGTATATCTCCTAGCTATAACCCATCGTCCCCAGAGTGTGGAGGTCAATGAGATTAACCTATAGCTCCTTTTTTCCTTCATTACACACTCCAAATTACACCCACTTACAGACGAGAGAAGAAAGAGGGAATCATATATGGGCTGATATCTATTTAAAATCTAATCCCTTTGGGTGAATTGCTCAGCCTTTCCATTTCTCTTATGTTTCTGCCTATTGCCTCTGGGCTCCACTGTGCCGTGGTGCGCTGCGGCGCCGTTCAGGAAGGTGCTATAACCTCGCCCCTGTTCGTATTAACTTTAGATTCATCTGCGCTAATATAGGAGACACTTAAGATTATAACTCCCTCTTTTCTGTTGTTATTGCTCGGTTAAACATTACAGACACACAGCCTATTGCTCTGTTACCACAAAGCCAACCACCCGACTTACTCTGATTATTTACTGTGGGTTCTTTTGGTTGTACCTTGAGGCACATTATCTCTTTCTAAAAGAAACACATTATCAGTGCCCAGGCTCTCTTTTTTCTTACCCAATTTATCATGCCCCGTTCAGTAGGGATGTAACAATATATCGAATATTGTGATACAAAAATGTCTCAATACTGTACCAGACTGTGACATCCACCATGATTTTTCATGGTTATTTATTTATTTGTGATATTTCATAGTTAGTTATTTTAATTTTATTTTATAAAAGGACTGCTAGTGACTGCTATACTATTTTTGCTTTGCAATTTTACTTCCATAGCTTATGCATTCATTGCCACATGTTATGCCAATTCTTCCCTTATGCTCTGGTCAAGGTGGCAACTTTTAAGTCTGTTTGAAGGGAAAAAGTTATACATGTTAGAAAATAGTTGTTGAGCCCATGTGAGAACACTGAGATCTATGTAGCACTGCATTGTGGAATTAGACCATTAAACTGTTGTTCACAGTTTCTGTGTTAAGGAGTTTTGGGGCGGACCTGAAACGTGGTTTAGTGACGTGCCAGAGCCGTGGTCCCTCAGCAATACAGAAGCCCCATGAACCAACACACGAATGACACCGCCTCACCCGGTCAGTAATGAATGTACCTTCAGTGACTCTCTCAGTCCAAATCAGCCCAGCAGTTCACTTCAGCTCACTTCAGTTCCAACAACCCAACACAGAAGAAAAAAAAAACACCATCCTGTCACCGTCCTCTGGCTCTGGTGGCTCAAACACGTCTGGATATGTCCAGTAAAGCTGCTAGACGGAGCTTCCATGTTTCAGGTCATAGTGGTGTTTGACACTGAGACAGCGGTGTGGTCACACCCCCAGCATGGCAGAGCTGAGAAAACTGCTCATTTTTTTTTATGATTTTGAGACGTACACATGCACTTCGTGATTTTTTTAATCATTCAGATTTGGCTGGATGGTTAATAACATGTTTCTGTGGTGTGACAAACTCAGAACACATATTTATTGTTGCTATACACAAACTTCAAAGAAGGAAAGCAGAAGCACATTCTGTAAATAGGAAAAACATTATTTAACAAAGGACATTTTTTGGTGACACTTTATTTGAGGGGGTGTGCATAAGACTGCCATTACACTGTCATAACCATATCATTAACCCTGTCATAAACATGGATGAGCCTTTATGAATGTGTATGACTGTTGTTACTCAGTGTCATTCAGTCAGTTATGTCTTTTTTTTTCTAAGACAGTGACATATGTCATGACATGGTTATGACAGGGTAATGACAGTCTTATGCACACTCCTTCAAATAAAGTATTACCAATTTTTCAAGTCATCCTTTTTCTTTGTTTTTTAATATTGTGATAAATATGGCATTGTGGTCTTTTTATTATGGTATTACTGTAGTGGGGGCTTTGGTATCGTTATATGTCTCATGTTCAGTGATTCTGGAATGACCAAAATACTTAACAGAAAAATATAGACTGATGAAAATGACATGGAGGGACATATATTTGCGTTTCTTCTCCTTGTAGCTGAGATTTGAACAGCATTTTTTCCTAAATAGGCAACCGTACTGAGACATTTTATTATTGTTGAGCTATTCTGTGTATACATGGACTATAGCGTGCGGTACATCTGAATCTCATGGCCTTTCACCACACTATTTGTTCTTCTGTTTAACTCCAGCATGAGGCTTTAAAGGTCCCATACTAATCGAATTTCATGATTTTGATTTTGAAAAGTGACTCAGTATAAGAGTAATGTTCCTCATGACGTTTCACAAACACTGTTCGGACAATAAGGTAAACACGCGCTATAAACAAGGTCTGGTGAGCAGAGATTTTTCAAAGAAACATGTGACGGCAAGCAGAGCTTTGACCAAATCATCTGTGCCCAAACTACAGGTGCACTGGTCAACAAAACTAAAAGTATTTCATATGTCATGGGCAGCAGGCTGGAAAATGACAGCATATACAAAACACAGGGAAACTGCTTGGATAAAGAGGAAGTTGAAAGTAACCAACAGAGCCGTGACAGATGTACAGTATATATACAGTGGATAGAGGGATGACAACTACTGCTAGTTAACCTCGTATAATCCACCCTTGTTTTGCAGCGCCTGCAAAGATGATTCACTTACTTCAAAGTCCTTTTTCGTGTGTTTACATTAATTTGTCTACCTCCTGTAGTTCATTTAAAAGGATGTTTATTGAATGCATTTCAGCATTCTCACAGGCAGAACAGCCGCAGTGCTGCGCACCGATTGGCTGATGTCACTAGCTCATCTAATTCAAAGGAAACAAACCTGCTGACGGGAGGCTTTCCAGATCAAATGTTCCAAAGTACCTCTGGAAGGGTTCCTCAGTGGCCAATCAGGACCAAATCCAGCTGTGATGTGTTTTTCCTGCAGATCTTGAAAATACAGATGCATTTTGAAATACTTCGCTCTAAAAGGAGGCGTCTTTGTCTGTCTGCCTGTTGGTGTCTAAGTCCCTCGGTTTTCTTGAATTTGGTGCGGTTTGGCCAGATGGTGGCGTTTTAACAATGAAATTTGCATCTTGGCCTGTAACTTTTGAATCCTAAGCCTCGGAAATAAAATTTGATTTTCTGCCATTTTGAATTTTGTCCAAATGATTTTTTTCCACTACAAATTCTGTTACTTTGCAAGGCTGCTGGATCCGCGAGATCATGCGAGAACCCATCTTGCTAGGCTCCAAGCTATCTGTTTGTGTCCGCGTCACAGGTGATGCAGCCAATTAACGTCCTCAGCGGGATAACTGGCAGCTACATGTGTGCTTTTAAGTGCACCCACAGTGACAAGCGTCCACGGAAATGACTGTTCTTGAAAAAACATAGTGGTTCTTGAAGATGTTAGCATAGATACTCTGATAGCATCAGTTATATCAGAACTGGAGAGTACTTTGTTAAGGGCAAAGAACAGCACTGAAGGCTTTTATTGATGGAAAGATGTTTTCGCTTCTTCCGGGCAGCTTCGACTTCGGCTGGGTGAGTTGATCTGATCAGTTGAAGTTAGCCAATGTTAGACGTGACAGACGGTTCATCTAATCATCTGCCAAGTGTTGTTTGAAAGCTCCTGCCCTTTTCCAAACACTTTCTATAGACAACTTCCGAGATGGTTCTGTGTAATAAACCATCTTGCGTGTCAGGTTACAAATTTTGAGCAATCGTCACCAAATTTGGTGGCGTTGGTTTGCTGAATACCTTTTCAGATTTTTGATATTCCATACCATTTGACATAACAAATTTGGTGCCATTTGGCCAAAAGACAGTGCTGTAATAGTGCTGTAATTTAACTTTTAAGGACAGAATTTTTGTCTGTCTATTTGTGTGCATGTGTGTATGATTGTCCTTCACATATCTTGAGAACTGGTCATCCGGTCGACTTCGCGCTTGACTTTTTCAAACAAATAATAATTGGTTCAGCACCCTCCAAAGCTGTTTCCCAGCTAGAACCAAAAACTAGCAAAAAAATGTCCTAGTGAACCGAAGTGGGTGTTTCGTACTGATCAAATTCTTGTGCGTTGTGCATCGCCCTCTGTTGATGACATTGTTGATTGCAATGATCTTGATCTTGAACAGAACCAGTTCAAGAACCAGAGCTTATTTGGTGGAAAAGGGCGCATAATAATGGAAAACGTGAAAGCGAAGAGCACTCACTCTGCAGACGACGCTGCAGAGTGAGGTGCACGCTGTCTGCTTAACTTGATTCTTAGTCGACTGAGGGGTCTCTGACTGATGATCTTTGCCTTTCAAAGGCAGCAATAGTAACCATCAGCCTCACCTGATCAATCACAACTGAAATCATCAAGGGTTCTAACTTGAAACTGGATGTCAATAAACATTTCTGACCATGAACGTGTGGAAAGAAAAGACTGATTTTGATTATGGGGACTTTTTACTGAAGAGTTAAGTTCCATCATGAGCTGTGGCACACTGCATACTTTAGCTTAAGTTGATTTTGTACTTTTAATTATGTTAGGCCCTAATCTATTCTTCCTCTAAGCTGATTGTTTAGGGACCTATAATACATTTTTCACATTGACCAAATATCTTGTCCTCCATCAGTCACTTGCAGGGATTTTTCCATATCTTTCAGTGAATTAAAGCCCCTGCTCTGCATGCTCTTTGGTGCCACTCACATTAAAGCTGCATCCACTTGTAGTGTCGAGGCTTGCACCACCAGCATGTATAGCAGGCTAATTATCATTACAGTACCCGTTCAGAGATCAACCCAAATCGGAAGCCATCGTGAAACAATAGGAAGCGATGCTCAATATTATCTTAACAAATTTGCTTGTCGCTGAGCACATCTGAGGTCTATCAGCTGGAGGATGGTGTGACGGATAGAACGTCATTGTGGTGGGTGTGACGGAGTAGGCAGCAACCCGGCTCATGTAACTTCCTGGTTATGAATAGCCTCTGTGGAAAGGTCAACGCCATGACAACCCTGTGATGGATGTCACTGACGTCCAATTAAATTCTTCTAAAAAAGGCGCCTTGGAGGCTCTTGTGTGTCCTTATTAAATATAAAACAGCTAAATCAAAAGTCTGAGGGCCTGCTTCTCTGTGCTTAATGCCGACCAGGACAACCAAGAGCATTTTTTATTCCTCAATTATTCATGTTTTTGATGAGGGGGTCAATAAGGGGAAGAGCACTCATTATGAATGTTTGGAGCTAAGCGCAAAGGTCACAACACACAAACACACACAAATACACATCTTTTCAGATGTTTCGAACTTTTTCCCCCTCACTCTTTCTTTCTGGATAAATAGAGGAGAGCAAAGAACAGTACTCCTGTGCTTTGAGGAATGCAAATATTTGTCGCCAGGTTGTTGAAGCTTTCTTTCTCTGATCTATCTCTCTTTTTCTCGCTCGGTCCCCCCTCTCTTTACACACACACACACACACAAACACACACTGCTTTGAGGAAACTGGGACAGACACTCGAGCCATGAATAAGAGGATGCACGTTTTTTTATTTGTGTATTATTTGGCCCTTTGAAAGTTCCAGCACATCCACATGCCTATGTGCGTAGACACACACACACACACACACACACACACACACACACACACACACACACACACACACAGAGACGCCGGCACACTCGAATCAGCCATCCTCAGCTTCCTTCCTCCAGTCCAACAGTGAAAGTCCTCTCACTTTTTAAGCCTACCTTTGGTTGAACTTATACTTCTCTTTTTTTCCCATGTCTTGTGTATCCACTCTGAAATTATAGATGGGGATAATAATAATAATGTCATTTTGTACCGGAATCTTAGTCATTACCTGCAGTAAAGTGCTTCTAATTGATACCACCAGAGAGATAATGATTACAATGCCCTCCAGGAACATATTATTGCAATATTAACCTTTGTATATACTTTTATGCAGAAGACTCTGGCACATTAAGGGATCTCTAAATCTTACTTGTGCGGTGTAATGCCATTACAAAAGAATGGATACTCGGAGGTGTGCCCTTTTCCTGATTAAGTGTGTCCAGGGGTTTGCAGCCATCTCCGGGAGATGGATGACATGGAAGTGCAATTTCCAATGTCTCTCCCTTCTTTTACTGGCTAAAGCTTTCTTTCTTTCACATGCATCCTTTTATAGTTGTGCACTAGAGATAACCTTTTTCTAATTATTCTGCATGTCTGCATAAGCATCCATGTTTGTTTGCATTTTCATTAACCCGTTCTGACTCCCGACTCGTCAGTTACTGCAGCTCGGTCAGTGGTCATATGCTTTAAACTATGATGCTGTAAGTATCCCTACAGTGTCAGTTCTGCTTGTGCAGGGCTCCACGGTCATGTTAGCAATAATAAATATGCCACATCCAGGTAGAGCTAATGTACGTTACGTGTTTACATAAGCAATGTAACTTTCATAACATAATTTTACAGAACATATGTAACCTTCTCACGTATCATACCTAAGTTATGTCACATACATGAATGTAACTATGTAACGTAACTTAGATAACATGTATCATATGTAAGTTAACTTACATAATGTGCATATGTTACATAAACTGTCTATGTCAAGTTAGCAATAATAAATATGCAAAGTCCAAGTAGACTTTCAAATTAAAGGCATAAAATCTACTTGGATTAGGTTTTGGAAAAGATCATGATTTGGGTTAATATAAGTATGTTATGTGTTTATGTACATAACATAACTGCCATTAAATATGTAATGCATGTAATGTAACTTCTATAACATACATAACATAACTTACATATCATACCTAAGTTATATCATGTACTAAACGTAACTATACAAAGTATGTAACGTAACCTTCATAACATGCATAATATGTGTAACTTGCGTATCATGCGTAACTCAACTTACATGCATTACATAATGTGTGTACGTTACGTAAGCCCTCCATGTCAAGTTAGCAGTTATAAATGTGCAATGTCCCGGCAGACTGTCAAAATAAAGGCATAAAAGCGACCTGGTTAGGTTTAGGAATAGATCAAAGATCATGGTTAAGGTTTAATTAAGTATGTCACGTGTTTATGTATGTAACTTAACTTACGTAACATACGCAGTGTAGCTTGTGTGTCATACCTAAGTTCTGTTACGTATGTAAATGTAACTATATAATGTGTTTAATGTAACTTACATATGTAAAGTATATAGCTTGTGTATTATACATAACTTACATATGTTATGTACTTATACAAGTTAAAAAGAATACTGACTATTGGATTCAGATGGGACATGGACCCCGGCCTTCTGGGTGAAAGTCCTGTGTTTGTTCAACCCATACAACCACCCCGCCTCCTCCATGTGCGACTTTCTCGCTCTTTTTACTACGTCACTTGACTTAGACTGCATGGAGCTTCCAGAAAATACAGCAGAGGTATATCTAGTGACCAAGCTGTTGTATTTGATGCCTTGGAAGTGAGAATGGGCAGATATGAAAAGGTGTTTGCATGTCCCTGTATCTTTTATTGCACATGTTTGACTGTCATATCTGCCCGTGTATGGGTGTGCACATATCTGTGAGCATCCCCAACATTTGACCGACATGCTGTGCAGCTGCTGTGCCACACTCAGCTGGACTCTCCCCTCAACAAGACAGCATCCAAACCAAAGGCTATTTTTGGATACAATGCCTTCACCACGATAATTGGCCCACATTGAGGCCATGACCCATACCATCAACCACACTGCAACATTCCTCTCTTAATATTATTGCGTGGAGTACCACTGTAAATATGTGAAATGTTGTACCAGTGAGAAAGAATGTATCTAGTGTGCAATTCCTCAGTACACTGTGGTTTATGGCTGTCTGACATGATATCTTACAAAAAGCAGAAAAGGAAGCAACAGCGCAGTGAGCTGATTTCAGAGATGAAATCCTGTGAGCAGATAGAGGGACCTTTGCTTAAGAGATCTTTTACACAGAAAAGACCAGAGTACTGCTGGCAGAGGGCAAATGAAAACAAATTAATTCAGTGAGGACTGCGGTTATACTGTATGTCTGTCTCTGTGTGAGTGTGTGTGAGTGTGCGCACGCTGGTGCGTGTGTCTAACTCATGACACAGTCCAAAACGGCTTCTTAAGACCTGATGACACAGGACAGGAAATTGGGATATCTGAATACTCTGGAGACCTCTTGGCTTGGCCTCACACAGACTCCCGCCCCCGCACTCCACCCTCCTGTAGTAGCAGGCTTCAGCCTCTGGTGGGCATTGTACAGAGCACAGGTCTGACCCTGAGAGGAGCACAGTGATGTAGTCTCCTGTTAATGTTGAGACCTTGTGGGACTTACCCCACATGCATGTTGAGGCACTTGACTGTGTGTCATGTGGCAACTTAATTTATAATGAGACAAACATTAAAGTATTTTAACATACCAAAGGTTGCCTATTTAAGGGTTTAGTACCTTGGGTCGAGCTCCAGCAATGGAAGACTTAAGAAGATAGATAAAAGCATCAGGCTCAACAGAGACCGCCCACTTTTCATTCATTCCATTGACCTGTCAGAAAATCCTTATATACAGAGTTTTAAACTTGGAACCAGTCCAACAAACTATGTGATGAATTGTGACCTTTAGGGCTGGAGTGATGCATTAATGTAATCAGCGTCATCGATTACGTGAATGTGTTGCATGATGTGCATCAACGCGTTGATGCACTATAAACTAAATTTTAAAATGTGCCACTATTATCATTATTCTTATGTTCTTTATGTGTATGTTTTTCAGGATTATGATTGAATAAAACACTGAAATATTAATGAGAAGTTTTTGATATTTATTTTATGTAAATTAATTATTTTAATCAAATAATGCAAAAATAATCATTAGGTTAATTGATAAATTAATCGTTATATTAATTACTTGATCGTAAAAGTAATAATTTAAAAAACAGTCATTAAGTACAGCCCCAGTGATCATAAAACATTTAATTTGTAGCAAAACAAAGATTGGAAAATGGACAAAAGATTGTGTACATATTTATTTTAAGAGTTAAGGAACTACTTATCCCATAAACCAATGCGAATTATAGCACTTCATCTTAAATGTAACTTTTGTCATGTTTATACCATTTATACTGTTAATAACACTGTTGTAGTGTTGTAGTTCATCTTGTGTGTGCACATATATAAATTATATTCAGTGTGGCATAATGTCATTATTAGTATGATTTATGTTAGCTACATAACTAGCTAGATAGTTAGCTAGTTAATTACCTAACTAGCTGGCGGAACTACCCATTTACAGTGGCAGTAAATATTTGCTTGTTAACTGGAAGCTCTGCCGATCAAAGACGTTGCTCTAATACTTTAGGATTGTGGGTATTCTAGTATTTATGAATGATATCATGAATAAAACATTTTTCTTAAAGTCAAGTTGATATCCAATGGACTTGTTACTTCTATAGGAGCCTACACCATTGGTTCAAACTCTCATAACTCATGATAGGTCTACTTTGGATGGTTACGTAATTATGACTAATAATCTAAATCCTAAATTCAGAATATGAATGGGATTTTCACTTCCATAACCTCACTGTTGAGCTCCATTTACAACTGCTAAACAGAGACCGTCCTCTGTCCCCCATCCAAGTAGAATGACACCATCAGCCGTTCCACCAAGAGCCTCAAAACGACATATGTTCGTGTTCGAGTGACAAAGCCCTCCAGCAGCAACAATGATGAGAGCGACAAATGGTGGATGTTCGGGTCAGCAAAACATCACACTTTAACTTTAATTTGGAGGCCTTGTGGGCTAAACAACACTGCATATGGTCTCTGCCTTAGTTAAAACCCCCACATGTTGAAGTCTTAAGTTATTTTAGCATCTTTCAAATAATTCAATTCAGTTTTGTTTGTAGAAGTTTTTTAATAATCCCACTGAAGATTGCTGCAGTCTGTGTGCTGTTTTCAGCTCATTCACTCTGTGCTCCTTGGTCAGACCTGTTGAGAGGAGAGTCATAGGGCTGCAGTGTCTTTTTTGATATTACCATCAAATGATGCTGATGTTGTAAATAGCTTATATAATAAAGTAGTTTATTAATGGCCCAGACCTAAAAAAATAATCCAAGTTTTTAAGGATTTTCCCATAAGACAATTTACCAGTGAAAGGTGATAATCACCAAACAAGCCCATGTGTCCTTGTGTAAGCACTGAACATATGCTACATGTGCATACTGAACATATGCACATATATTAAACAGTAGTGTGAGTAATATTACAGTAGGTACATGTTGGCTAACAATGTTGTTGTTTATACTACTAAGGAGACTGGCTTTTATTAATATTAACGATGTATCAAATGACTGTGTAATATGAAAGAGAATCTTCACTCAACTCCACAGTCCTGTGAAGAATTTTAGCATCTTTCCGCTCATTGTTTTCAGTTTAACATCCGCCATTTTATTTTATTTTCTCATAACAGCATTGCTCCCAGATGCAGTAGACATTTGTGCTTGGCAAAAAAATTTAAATTCATAGCCTGCTAGCGCCAAATAGCAAACAGACAACATTAGCAACTAGCTGCTGACCATAGTGGGATGTTTAGCAGCTATAAAGCCAGGTATTTCCTTCAGGAGTCGGTGGAGACCAAAACCAGAGGTAAAAATAAGAGAGTGAATATTCAAATTCATCATGTCATCAGACACACCACTCCAAATGAATGCTAATATTGCGCCGTGTTAGCTAGATGTGTAAAGTGGTAACTATTAGACATATCAGCACTAAAAGGTGATGATATGTCAGTCTTGTATTAACTGCTGCAGTGTTAACACGCCTGTTAAACCATGTCAGATAAATGAAGAATGGCATGCAATTTGAATCTCATGTCTTTGTTTTTTTAGTTCTGATTACTTAAAAAAAATCATAAATATTTCATGGTAATATGTATAAAATTGCAACTTAAAGCTTCTTGAGGCCCACCTGCAGGGCCTTCACGGCCCACACTCAGGATCACATTATGGATGAATGAACAGGGTTCACTTGAGCATTACTTTTTCTCTAAAGGAATATTGACTTATTTTTCTGGGGAAGCAACACGCATAAAGAACTGAGAAATGTATGGTAAAAGCCTGAAGTAAACGTCATTGAGAAAACCGAAGTGTCAATAACAGTTGCCTGTTGTGTTATATTTGCTTGGAAGATGCCTGTTATCATTGTTCCATACAAGTTTCTTTTACGGTCGGTCCAATAACCATAAACCTGCGGCAGTTTCAGTGAGAAAGCACAACCTTGAAATACGGTATGGATCCTTGACCTGCTCTGGGTCCAGTCGGCTCCTCTGGGCCTTCGACTGAAGACCTTGACTGTACGGCTTTGACAACAGACTGACTGAGCACCATTGCTCTTTTTTCAGCATTACCATACTGTGCTACTGTGCCAAGCCAGTGACATGGTCAAGGGTACAACAGCTGTATTTATTGTGTCGGTGGTAGTGCCAGTAGCGTTTGTCCCACAGTGTTTACTCTCTACTATATGTCCTCACCAGCTTCCCTCATCTTCAACACGACTGAGCAAATGTACCTGTTTCTTATTTCCAAGGCTACAAGATGGCCTGGAAAGATAGATAGTTGGCCAGGAATTTTTTTGTGTGTTTAGTATTCATCTCATAGTTGTAACACAAGGCCCACTTGTCCTTGAATGCTTGTTACAAATAACCCACATAATTCCCACAGGCTCAGAGATAATTCACTGATAATTTAAGGCACTAGTACTGTGTAGCATTTTCCCCTAACACACAAAAAAATCAGCACATTCCTTTGTTGTTCTCTCATTGTTTCCCTGCTGCTCCTGAGCTGACACTAACCTAGTAAAGCGTCTCTTTTGTTCTGGGTAACGGGAGCCAGTTTCTGAAGTGTACACAGAGGTTAGTGTGACTGAGCCCTTTTGTGGTGTGGCAGCACCTTGCACTTTATCTGCCGTTTAGCTTCTCTTTTCACTGCCGAGCCGCATTATCTGCTGATTTAAGGAAGTGCTGCTGAATCAGGTCAAGGAGGTGCCGGCAATTGTCAGCAAGGTAAAAGGGGCCTTAAGCGGCAATGCTTGCAAGCTTTTAAAAAATGATTAAATTTACTCTGAGTCTGAAATCGTTTTTATACCAATAATCAGAGCGTGTATGAATGTAGCAATGAATATTCTCTCTTAATGCAATTTCCCAGGACCTACAGTATGGTGGAGTATTTTTGTACTGGGGCACCATAAAGAGATTAATTTTAGTGGTAGTCTTCCCACCAGGGAGTCAATGTAATCCTACAGAGCATTAGAGAAAAGGAGACGAGAAGGAGGAGGAAAGAAAAAAGTGGACAGATGAGGACAAGAAAAGGGAAAGGAAAGGAAAGGAAAGGAAAGGAAAGGAAAGGAAAGGAGTGTACGGGAGAACACAGGGGGAGAGGAGTAATCACGTGTGTCCGGCGGAGGTCACCACTGGTCTGCAGGTTCTAATTATGTGCTAATAGCCACTGAGGAGGTCATTTGGAGCCATTAGCCAGCGCCTGTAGGTAGTTAACGGCCCACAGCATAACCCAGCCTCCTTAATGTTCCCTGCGAGGCCGTTAGCGCTCTGTCACCAGCCAGCTCGCTGCCTCGTTACTGCGATTAGAAACCAATTGATAGGTAATAGTAAAATATGATCGCACACTATCCAGGAAATATGGACTCTGGTGGAAAGGTGAGAGGACAGGAGACAGCGAGTGGTAGTTCAGGAGAGCGCCTTCCCATCGAGGAGAGGGGGGGAAGCAGACAGCGTTCTGAAGCCGAGGGCAACTGTAGTTGGGTTAAATCTGGATCTATGCTTAGATCCCCCAAAAGAAAGGTAGGGTGAGTTCTTGTGAGGATCAAGTATGACATTTTACTGTTGGGGCAATAGTTGAAGGCCTCTAAGTCCTGTCCTATTTGTCAATTCATGGCTTTAACAGAGGAGGAAGTCCGCCATCTATAAGTTTTCCATTGTGCATTATGCAGTTTGGGCACTTTTCATGAGTACAAAAAAGCAACACATTTGCACATGTATATGGGGGTAACGATTAGCCTCAGTTTTTGCTTCCAAAATGTTACTATAATTGGGTCAAGAGTTCTACACCAAAATCCCAACAATTAAAAATATCCGGTGATCTTTTCAAAAACCCAGAATATACGAATCACTTACTTTCTGGTGGTTCTGGAGGTATTTCCAGAAGCTTCAAAGGCTCTTTCGGCCATGTGGATGAAAAAAAAAGCATAATTTATGGAGAAAAGGGATGCCACTGCTATAGAGCTAAGAATTTCTCAATGGCTTGCAAAGTCCTGATCAAGGATTTCTGCAACATCCACTGAGTCAAACTGGTCAAAGTGCTTTACACACCGGTTTTCTGGTTTTCCCTCTGATATCTTTTGGCTGCTCTGCATCAGCTCTCTGAGATTTACAGAGTTTCCTGATGGACAGAATGCTTGACTTGTTGCTAACGTAAGTTAAGTGCTAGTTAGCTTAGCTCAAAGCATTGGGGAGTGTTGGCATTTACGACGGTCATACTATGAGCTTTGGAGTACCAAGAGGAGGATTTTTTTTTTTAGGCCTGGGTGAGGGGAGCCAGCCGGGAATGCTGGCAGGGAGCTGCACCGGTAACCATACCATAGTCTCGGTACAACATCATAAATAGAGGAAGCAAGAGGCAGCCGGACAAAGGAAAATTTAAGACTGCCTTTTAAACATTTGCAAAAGCTTAGTGAAATAAAAAGCTGCAAGACAGACGCTGAACAGGCCTTCTGGCTGTTGGACAAGTACGTAACATTAGCTGACTTGCTTTGTCTTGTGTTGTTGCAACAAATCCCCATGCACAGCCGTCCATATACAACAGAGATGTGTAAATGGACAGCTCTCTGAAACTGGGGTGCCAAATAACATAATGTTGCTTTACGCAACATTTCTCCTATTTGTCTGAGACATATGGACTGGCACCAATATTTGGTGTGGAAATGCTTTTACACAATGGAAAAGGTTTTTTAAAAATCCATTTCTCTTCTTGCAACTGCATTTCGTGTCAAGATGGCCGTCAATGCCACATTTGTGTGGTCTTTTTGTGAAGCATGAGCAAAATATTACCTCATTATGGAAAATAACAACATAACAACAATACATACCAACACCTTAATCAAATGTTTCATTTTGGCTCATGTTCTGAGCAAACAAACATGTAATTTTTGGCTACTACCTTTCTTTGGCTTCATAAATACAGTTTTAACTTGAGAAAATTTTATAGCGCAACAGAGAATATTTATTTTCCATGTCATAAGACTATTTGAAGATTGTGGGAAAACTTTCAGAGCAGTGCTAAGGGTTGTTAAAGGACCAATATGGAATTTAGTGCCATCTAGAGGTGAGCCTGCAGACTGCAATAACTTTCCCATTGCAAGCGTGTAGGAGAAACTACGGTGGCCGCAAAATCTACTGTATCTAGAGTCAGTGTTTGGTTTGTCTGTTCTGGACTACTGTAGAAACATGGCGGTTAAACACAATGTTGCCCATAGTGGTAGACCTGCACCCTCTGTAGATATAAAGGGCTCATTCGAAGGGAGCAAATGATTTGTATTTTCAGGATTATACACTAACTAAAACATACTTCTGAATATTAGATTCCATTTTGGCTACATTCTGCCAACAAATCTCCATAAATCTTATACACTGGACCTTTAAACAACCTTCTGTTATTTTTAAAGAACACAGAGTAATTATATTTTGGAAAGTAGGATGTGTAGCCCTGTGACTCAAATGTGATGGTGACACATGAGAGAGACAAACTGGGCTAAGTAAAGATATATGTGCACGTTCATGAACAAACACAGCTTTGCTTTTCCCTTAGTCATGGATGAAGGAGAAATCAAATCAGTATCAAAACAAGGATATTCTAGACCTACTATGCAGAACATTGTTCTTAATCAATTAGAGTCAGATGTTTTCATTTAGATATATTTCTGCTCTGGGCAGATGTTGATTCATATGATTTAAATTAAAATCACACTGGTTATAGGTCAAAGGCAGTATACTTCCTGCTGCTCCACATTCATCAAGCCCGGACAAGTTTGATCTTGAGTTTACGCTCTGTCCGGGCAAATAAAGAAATACAGCGCTTCCTGAAGAATCACAGATTTGTCCGTGATGAAATCTCAAGGCTGGGTTGTAAATATTTGCCTGTGCTGTATTTGTGTGAGCGTTTCATTAACGATCAGAGCTGACAAACATGCACACTCATTGACCCCAGTCATCAAGGGGGGAGAGCCTGAGACAGTAGTGTGTGTTTAGTGTGTATTTGTTGAAAACGTAAATGCCTCACATGAGGGATTGATGTCACCGAACGGAGGAGACGACGGCAGTGGAAATGAATCTGGTGCGGTAAACGTTTTCCATAGCCGGCAAAGCGAGCGCTCCTGGCTCTTATTTAAGGCCCTGTCAGAACTTGAAAGTGTAATTGATACAAATTCTAAAGTTTAATTTTTAAAGTTTATAGTCGGAGAGGGTTCAGGGCCTCAGATTGTTTAAAATTGCACTCACTCCCTTTTCATTAAAGCAGGATAGTCTGAAAACATTTGTTCATCAAAGGGTTGCTACAAATTAGACTTTGAGAAACTCAATTTGAAGTAAAGAAAAGCATTTCTTTTCCTCGGGGGGAAGCCAAAGTCTCGGCTGTGTTTGCATTTAAATATAAACAGGGCACAATATCTGGCTTTAAAGATGCATGCAGTCATCAAACACGGAGACACAAACTACACTTGCCATATGCGCACACTCGCCCCCAAATATATAATTTGCTGGTTCCCTCAAAACTGGAACAGACAACAGCATGAAAACCTTACTATCATGTTGCACCCGTGCTCTTAGATTGTTGTGTCTACTCGCTAATAGTTGAAATTAGCAGTAAGGCCTCCGGAGACGCGGAGGAACAGCCTGGCATGTTGTAAATTTGGGTCTGCTGAGGGGGGAAAGAGACAGAGAGAGTCAGATAGAGATGGCCAGAGCAGTGGAATAACATCTTAATCTATCTGAGAAGTGAACAGTGGCCGGTCTGTTTTTGGAGCACGCTGCCTTGGATGACTCCCAAGCAGAGGGGCAAGGAGCAGAGCCATCTTCAGCTGCTAGTCACTAACATGGCAGTAATAAGGCAGTGATGACCCTCCCAGGACTGCCGGCCAACACTCCCTCTGCCTCCCTATCCCTTCAGCCACAAACACACGCACACACAAACACAGGCCGCGCACTTGAGCAGATATGCAGTACAGCACCAAATTTCTCTCTCTGTGATATATTGACTTCCCCGCCTGCTGACCATTTTCCATTCATTTTGAATGAAACCTAATAGCATGCGGCAAGACAATCAGGAGGTTAAAATGTGGGCCACGGCTACACTGTAAAAAATACAGGCATTTAGTGGAATCAACTAATCTTTTCTTGTTAATTTAGCATACGTATATATATGTTTTATTTAGGGCTTGGCCATTATGGGATTTTTATGGTCCATATTAATATTGAGGAGTAAAACAATCCTGTTATCAGTATTTTTGGCAATATTCTTTATACTGAATATAAAGTATACACATGAACACACATGTTTTGCAATGATAAGAACTTCTTACAATAAACTTTATTATCCAAAGATACATCTGGGCTCTGAAACAGTAAACTTAAAATGATAATTTTAATAGTTACAAATAATCTAATGAAGAACACACAAGTCTATGTAACCTAAATTAAGAAAAGGGATTAAACAAAGTTTTCTTATTGGCACATATTTTACAACATATATGCCAATACCGATAGCTGTGACGGGCAAATGTCGAACCAACATATCGGTCGTCTGATATATTGATCGGGCTGTGATTTGTAATGCTCTCAAGTTAAAGCTATAACATGTAACATCTCTGCATTAAAATGTCTTCAAACGCAAAGAGATACGTAATTTATCCAAGTTAATGGTGCATTTCCTGATAGTTGTTGCTAGCTTGTTGCTAGTTGCTATAGCATCCGCAAAAATACGGGATACATCCGTATATGTCAGAGAGTGAGGAAGGAAGTTGGGACAAGTGACTAAGCTAAGTAACTTGAGCATTACCTCGTCTGTGAACGTGATTACTGAGTCAGATTATTTCATTAGCAAACATGGTTGTTTAAAAGGGAAGTTAATATCTCCCATGATCCCATGCTATTTCACAACATCATCAACTTATGTCTTTTATTATTGATTTAATGTGAGAGACCCTTAGCAGCCAAATTTAGGTGCAGGTCACCTTAGAACTTATAAACACAAATTCTTCTTGAAGCATTTCGAGTTGAATGAATTTTCTGCTGTGAGTTCACTCAACTAATTATAATTGTTTGAGAGTGAAAACTTTCTTAAGACTGCTCTGTTTTGTAATTTGAAGAAAACCGCCGTGATGGAAACGTTACTTTTCTTTTCCTGATATTGAAAACAATGCTAATGATAATTAAGTTTAGAATTCATTCATTCAACAGCAGTTGATTCAACTTACTATCTCAAGTTTGTTGAACTTGAACCTTTTCTCAAGTTAATTTAACTCAATTGACTTTCTGACATTTTCGAAACTGAGAAGACGACTTTGAGCCAATTATTTGACCCAGGTGGAGTCAACACACATTTTTACATCAGCAGGGGAACTTCCTTTTTGAAGTTGAACCAGGATGATTTACAGCCTGGCTTTTCAAAATGGGGATTTGCCATCTCCGCAGGGGATTGTCAGAGTGGCTGCAAAATTATAGTAAAGTAGTGAAAGATTTTTGTTTTATAAACAGTTAAAACATGTCTGAAAATACACATTAACATGAATGCATAATCACAAAATCATTTAATGTGCACAGCATACACAAAAGGCCACCCCATGAATCCTTGTGCTATCACATGAGCAAGGTTACCTTCTGCTTAATCTTTCTCTCAGCTAAGGCATCCATGGTCTGAAAAATGTTGAAGACTCCTGATTTGCAGTGTACTGTGTTTTTGCGCTACACTGAATAGACCAACATTTGCAAAACATTAAAAATGTGTGACATTAATTTGCTCACTGAAGTATAATCAATGAGTAACACGCAGAAGCATGGGACCAGTCATCATAGTTTATAAGTCTTAATGAAAATGGAGAAGTAAAACAGCACTCGGGGCTAACAGAAATGAATGTGATGCTGCTGCACCTGTTGCAGTAGCACTGTCAGACCTCTCCCTGTCTGTCCTGACCGTGTCCATCACTTACACAGAGTACTCTATAAAATAAAAAATTCATTAATTTGCTCTCTGGCAATTAGGCGCCATATAGCACCCTAAAGGACTTTAAGATTTCAACTGAGACAAGGTTTTATTTACATGTTAAATGGCAGATGAAGCCTGCAAACATAAACAAATATCATTACTTTGTGTAAAACTAATGCTATATCCCTTTAGTTAATATAAAGTTGGGTTAATCCATTGCCAGTGATCATTAAAAGGCAATAGGAGCCACTAATATCATAAAAAAATCAATTATATTATCAGAAAATGCATTTAGATTTGTCTTCTATATTTGTGTAGCTTAAATTACTTTCATTCTACTTACTTTGCACACAAGTAAGTTAAGCCACTGAGATCCGTGTTAGCCTGTACAATACGGCTGGAACAGTTGTGCGTGGCTACTTACACATATATGGTGGTGTGCATGTGAGAGTGCAAACCCTCACTGCTATGTATTGTTAGAAATTTGCATGCTTAAGTCCATATGGCAACTTCCTTTTGACCTGCTTTCCCATCCCAGATGCATTGTCAGGCCTGTCAGCCGATAAAGAATCACTTGACTTGCTATAACAAGTTCAAAAGGAGCTGATGACGCGCTGTTGATCCATGGAGAATCGGCAAAAGGAACACCCCTACTGCTTGCTGCTATCACTCCCATAGAGATAGCCATATTATTGATGGGGAATGGTTATGCTAATTTCTTTAGGGGAGGAAAACTTTTTTTTTATTTTGGAAAATGCTCAAAAAAAAAAGAAGGAAAGAAAAAAAAAGAATTTCATACGCATCAAACTGAATTCCATATAACCATTTAAAGGAGCAGCATGAGAATCTGATTTTCATAGT
Source organism: Lutjanus erythropterus (assembly GCF_056507025.1). Taxonomy (NCBI): domain Eukaryota; kingdom Metazoa; phylum Chordata; class Actinopteri; order Lutjaniformes; family Lutjanidae; genus Lutjanus; species Lutjanus erythropterus. The sequence goes on along the minus strand of NC_139317.1, from coordinate 43,505,095 downwards.
GCATAATGAATGTGGAGTATCTTTTAAAGAGGAAGATGTGTTTTGTCTGGGAAGGGGAAGAAAGCAGATATTTAGGCTATCTATTAATGCCTCACAGAACACACACACACTGACTCACCACTGTGAAAATATCTATTAAAAGCAAAATATTATTAATATAACAATCAACAAATGAGACAGATAATATTATGCCATCTTATATCTTAATAGTACAGATGCACAGAGAAAGGCTTCAAAGATAAATATCATATCAACCTGCAATAAACATTTCTGCTGTTATGATAGACCAGTAAGATGACGCTTTAATTATATGTGGCGCGAGTATGTAAGCGGTGTGGAGTTTTTTAAGTATTCGAAACTGATAGTGAAGTTGCTATCTGCAATGACTGCTCAGCGTAGGTCACACAAGGAGGAGCTGAGTCACATTCTTCAATTCTACAAATTTAATGTCTCATCTTAAGAGTCATTATCTCGATTATTATTATTATTATTGTTATAGGAAAACCCCAGACTGATGCAAAATCTTGTGGGAATGATCATTTTAACCCAAACTGTGATTCTAACCACGTGTTTTACGTCCCCAGACCCACCCACAGCGCTGTCACCTTATAAAACAAAATTAGTTTCTACAAGGGGCGCCACAAAGAAGCAATGTGTACAAATCTGGCGAGAATTTCACAAATCAAGGATTCCTTCCTAGACACACCTGTGAAAAAACCTACCAGCACATGTGTTGTTATTTTACCCAGAAAATGTGTACAATTTGAAAATTGTTTATGTCTGCATCTGCCGGTAATAGTAGACATAATAATATGTTAATGCCACAACAGGAGAGACTTGATGTTCTCTGCTTGGTGTATTGTGATATTGACAGCCATGATATTTAAAGAATTACCTATTATTATTATTATCATGTTAATAATACACATCTGATCATATCGTGTAAATAATCAAGAACTTTCAAACACGCTATATTTTCTTAAATCATAAGTTTCTTTCTGTTCTCACTTTCTTCTATATGATTATTGTGGCCAAAAGAATTCATCATGACAATATATTGCAATATCAATAATAAAAAAATAATAATAATAAAAAGTTCAGTCAAATTGACACACACACACACACACACACACACACACACACACACACACACACACTTTTTCACTTTCCATTTATTGTAATTGGACTCTTTGTAGGCTTTTGTACAGTTATGGTTACACACTCTCTGCACGTCTATTTTGACTGTAATTCATTTGCCACAAAATAAACAAAGTTAAAGATTAATTTGACTGATTGCATAATTAAAAAAAATAAAATCTACAGATACTGTGATAATATCATCACTCTGAATTCTTTCGGCCATGACGGTTGTATAGTGAACATCTGATACTGTGACAGCTGTTTTGAAAATTATTGTATTTTATGTCTGCATCTGCCAGTGGACCATCATTAAAATAGCAGACATAATAACATGTTAATTCTAATATAGGGGTGACTTGACGTTATTTGCAATTAGACTATACAGGTATCTGTCTCTGCAATCGGCCAAAAGGAGTTGGAAAATATCGGCATATGGGCAAAAATCCAATATCGTTCATCTCTACTAAATAGACCTGATAATGATTGTGCGCAGTTGTGCAAAAAGGCAAAAACGTGTGTAAATGTCTTCTCTGAATATGAGGTTTTGATGTAAAAGTTCCACCGCAGTGTGACTGAAATAATACTAATTGTAATACGCTGTAAGGTGCGGATTATTTTCACCCACAGATGGAGTGTCATGTGCTCTGTGTCAGAGTGACCATTTACATGTGTGTGTCTGCCTCTCTCCCTCTGACACATACAGCATGGCACAAGCTGGGTGGAGGGTTGGGGGGGGGGGGGGTGATGATGAGGGCGGGTGTGCGTGGGGAGGGGGAGGGGGGGGGGTTACGCACAGGGGCTGCTATGAATATGACCCCGAGATATCCCATTGTGGGCCCATGTCCGGTTCTGAGGACATTTGATAGCATCTCAGTCAGTGGCATTAATGTGTCTCTCGGTTCGACATTTTGAATAATCGGGGCTGTCTGCCGTCATCCTGCCACTAGCTGTCAGCAGCACCGTCTGTCTGTCCCTCTGTCTGTCTGTCTGTCTGTCTTATCACACTCCTCTACTCATGCACTTACATTATAGAAAACAAGCTGTCCGTGCGAGAGAGCACTTGATACTTTTTTATTATTACCAAACCGTTCCCATAATTACCCCATAATCATTATATAATCCTATAACAAAGCCTCTATTGAAGCCCTGTCTTTTGTCAACGCTGGGACACTGAATCTATAATTGCATTATTCAGTCTCTTCCACCCCCCTATAGAAGCATAATATATCAAAACCATCCCGCAAGGAAGGTTTTAGTCGCAACAAACGCTTCGGCCTATGCGGGACGTCTGTTTTTTGCCTTTAATTTTTTTTACGCGTCGCAAAAAAGTTGTGCCAACTTAAAGTTTAGAGCTCAAAAAAGAAAAAAAAAATCACCCAAAAAAGTATTTACTTCTTTTGTAGTTTGAGTGTGCGCTTTGAAAAATCTTCAGAGAGGTGTGTAGAAATGCATTCATTCACAAATTGGAGCAGCCGCATTATTGATATATCATATTTTCTAATAATTATGTTCATTCCCTATTGCGCTCCAAGGCTGTAAGAATAAATCGTCAATACATTGAGGAAAAAAATGCTAAAGCGAGTCCCCGAGGAGCGGTTTTGCGTTTGTATGCATGGGGATTGGCAACACAACGGGGCTTATTTACATTAAATACGCCACAAGGTTACAGTGCAGATAGATGAGCGTCATTTTTATCACTCATTACTTCTCTTAAGCGGTGACTGACGCTCAGGACGCACGAGAGGCAACACTCATTTATCCTGGAGTTTTTTTAAAGGCGAAGAGAAGAGGAAAAAGACTCGAAACAGTTCACTTGAAAGGTAAGGAATTCTACTTTTTGGAGTGATTTTGTGACCCGGGTTGCCTTTTTTCTTCCAGCGAGCCAGCGTTTTAACGCACGCTGCCTAAGCGGCGAGGCTGTGTGTGGATGGTTCAGTCAGTACAGGGGGGCAGATTTTTTGAAATAAAAGAGTGTTTGTGGGCAGTTCAAGGTCAGAAACAAACTAAGGTGGTTGGGAATCGGCTTTTTTGCGGTCGCTACGGTACCAGGGGGAATGTAACGATGAGGGGATTATTTCTTTAAACGCGGTTCTGTGCACCGCTGGGCTCACCAGCTGATTTTTATCCCCCCAGTCAACGACGAATACCGCTAGACCCGGGCTGTGTATCCATCCAGCCAGCCAGTCGGCTCTGCTTTCTACAATGGAGTGCCTTTTTAACGGTACAATGCATTTCACCTACCAGATAGGGGGAGTCCAAGCTGAAAGATGAAGGGAATATGCTGATGCCTGGCGATCGGCATCAATGCAAACGTTTACCTTTAAAGCAGACAGCGGCAGGAAAAGGCAAGAAGAGGGGAGAAGTGTTAATATTTTTCATTTCAAACTCAGGATGCGCGGCAGGGAGCAGCTGTAGGGACAGCAGCACCGAGGAGTGGACAGTCTTTAACAGGTCCGAAGCGCACTTTTCAACACCCCCGTCATCCGACAAGAATATGATCCGGTCAAATCATATGGACATGCCTCATTATTCAATGAACACTATCTCTCACAACGCAGCGTTTACGCGCAGGAGTTAGCCGGCGCTTCGCCAAATTTAAAAGGTAAGAAGAAGGAGAAGTGTGGAGCTTCTATTCTAGTCCACGCTTTTTACTGAGGGGGGGTGCTTTGGAGTGTTTTTACTCGCTGGGAAGTGAGTTTTTTGGGGAGGATTTGGGGTTGTTTGTGCGGGTGCAGCGCAGCGGGGGCCCCTGATGTCTCCCCAATCATGATTAGAAAATAACAGAGCAATTATCCGGAGCGGGTGACGATCGTAAAAAACGGCGACAAAATAGCAGCTGGGACCGAGGAGACACGGGCTGCGATGCTCGACACCTTGCAAGTCAACGCGAGGAATAAAACTATTTTAATCCAGCCGAGAAAATAAATGATTAAGTTTTGTTTATTTGCATGTTTTGGGTCTACGTTGCGTATGCGTAAAAAGGCGATCGGGAGCACGGCTTTGCATTATTGCGCATAACACACCAGCGATGAGACTTTTTTTTTTCTCGAAAAAGTGCAGCCGTGTTCCCGTTCAAAGTGTGCACGGAAAACTTTTCCCACCGAATCCCACACTCGTGCAGAAAGAGTGTCGGGGGAAAGCGGTTCAAGTTTACCGGCGCGTTTGCCACCATGTGTCAAAACTTGTGAGATGGAAGAAGAGCCGGTGAGACCTGCCATTTTGTGCAGTGATCGACCTCTCTTATGAATAAGCAGCCCCTGCCTGCACTGTGCTTTTGAGGAGACGTTCCGATGGCATTCAGACCGAGGGGGGGAAATGTCATTAATGTGGAGGCTTTAACGCATATATGACATTTTTTTTCCCGGGGGGAGCACCTTTGATGCGAGTTTTCGCTTTGATGAGAAAGTTAGGGCGAGTCGGTGAGAGGCTACAGGAGGCTGATAGACATCCGTTACAGTGGAAATATAAAATGACGGAGCCTCATAAGCCAGTAATATTTTTCCAGGGGTGTGTGACATGTCATTGCACTCGTGCTTTGCAGGACTTTTACGCACTATCTTCTCAAAAATTCACCCCGAAGGGGGGGTGGGTATTTTTAGGATCCAGCAGGTTGAGCGCGCCGAATTCCCACACCGAGTGGGGAAGGAAAGCGGTGTCCGAATTTGTGCTTATATGACGGGCTGGTATTGAATTATCACTAATATGTGGCGGTGGTTGAGGCTTGTAATCCCATTTAAAGCCTGTGTCTGTCTCACCGTGCGTCTTGGGTGGGGAGGGACCTTATTTCTTGGAAGTCGACTTGACCCCTGAGTGATCTGACCTGGGTGATCCAGCCACTTCCAGCAGCAGCTCCCAAGCACTGCAACAATGGCTGTGAAGACACATGTCATCCTTCTTAAAATACTCAACAATGTCTTTTTTCCCACTGTTTCTCTAACCTTCCCCGAAGTTGTCTTGAGCCAAAAAAGAAAAGGGAAAAAAAAAATGTTGCCTCTTCCTCAGATTCATTGTGCGAGGGAAAAGGGATAAATAGATGTAGTGTGCGAGTTGAGATGCTGTCATTGTTTAATGGTATGCACAGGGCGGATATTATGTCTGAAATAGTGTCTGGGCGTAAACCCTTTTTGTCAGCTCCTTACATTCCCTTATTGGAGATGAAATAGCAAATGGATAAGTGTCCCCCCCACCTCCTTGCTCCTGTGACACTTCAGGCTCCCTCACCGCAGACCTGTTTGCCCTTTATTGCACCTCCCTGCGCTGCTGCTACAAGTTGGAAATGTTGTCATTCTTTTTGGGTGAAAATATTTGGGAAGAGACGACGTGTTCGAGAAAAGGCCTCGCTTTGCTGTGCTGACTGGCCTGTTGCAGGAATCTGTGGAGTGAATTTGGTGTCAAGGCCTCAATGGTTTACAATTTATTTAATATTCATCAGGCCTACTTTGACTTTTTTGTATTTATCTGTATAAGTGATGAATTATCTAATTAATTTTCGGTATTGTTGTCTTTAAAATAATTATTCTCATAAAATATGCAAGCTTTATTTATCCTTACTTCATGGCAGGTCAAATTGATAAACTGATTTTATTCTGGAGTGAGATTTATTAAAACACACACTTGCACAGGACCGCACAAGTATTTTGACATTTTCCCGTGCTGCAACTTTCTGACCGACGGAGCTCAAAATCTGTTCTCGGGAGCCAGCCTGCATCTCGCATTAGTTGCTTTCCCACCTGTGCCCGTGTCAGCGTTGCTAAGGGGGGGCCGTGGGCCGTGACTGACTGTGGTGATACGCATCTATCTCTCAGCTGAAAACGAGGGGAGAAGGGAGTGATGAGAGAGACGGGTGGTGGGGTGGGGGGGGGGAGAAAGGGAGAGCATGGCATGCAAAGGATGGCATCAAATCAGTCCTCTTTTCACCAGGCTGTCAGTCAGTCAGTCAGCCACTCGGTTCACCGTGGAGTAGACCCACTCGACTGGAGCCGCCGCGTTGTCAGTCCGACACACTGTGAATTATTCGCACGTTGACGTGTACACAATCAGATTTTTTTTTTTTTTTAAAAAAAAGGAGGAGGAAAAAAGGAGTCTAAAAAAATCACACACTTGTTTAACAAATGCGCATAAAGAAGGCAGCAGTGCCATCGCACAAACACACAAACCCACAGTGAAGTGGTCGCACAAATTACATAATCCAGCCGCACGGCAAAATATGTGTGTATAATCAATGGGACAACACATAATTCAAGTGATCCTGTGCCATAGTCAGTGATATATGCATCTGCAACATAGTGCAGTCCACAGGCAGATAGGCAGCCTCGCTGTGGCGAGTTGATCCCCTTCTCATGTAATTATAGAGGAGAGGGCTCCAGCTGTACAGGCTGCGAGGCCAGGGCTCCCAGTCCGCTGGGATCAGGGCGGTGGTGGGCAGGCCAGATCAGGCCAGCTCTGCTCATCAGCCAGCCATTAATTGATATGTGCAGTCATTGTGAAAGCAACCCCCCCCACACACACACACACACATCACCACCACCACCACATCCCCTCCTCCTTTACCTACTGGGTAAAGGCTGAGGATACTGGCTGTGTCATTTCTTCATTTCCATTCTGCTTCTAATCTGCTCTCTCTTCTTCACACGGGCAACAGGGCAAGGCGGCGGCGTACATGTATTCCACTGTGTCTGTGCGCGCATGTGTGTGTGTGTGTGTGTGTGTGTATGTGTGCGTCCCACGGGGGGCGAGGCGGGTGTCGAAGGGGCTGTAACACACAGGCGTTAGTCTGGGTTGAGCCTTGTAGCTCCGTGACCTTGATCTCCAGAGTTCAAGCCAGAGAGGGGAAGATGTTGGCGAGCTGGGGCTTTGCAGTTGCAGCGTGGGGCTAATATGACAAGCACACACACGCCCGCGCGCTCACACACATGCGCTCGCACACAATTGGAAGAATCAAAATGTGGGATGTGAACTCAAGAAGAGATCGCCCTGACCACAAAACATCACACGCTAGATTACACACATTAGACGGAAATCTCAAACGATGAGATTTTTATCACATTTGTTTGAATTTCTGTCATCGGAAATGTTAGATTAGATTTTTTTTTTCTCCACCAGCCCACAGGGTGTGATGCCGAACTTTTATAAGGAACAGCAATTATGATTTATTCCGCCGTGGTGATAAATCAGAGGGGGCGTGAGTGACCTCAAAGTTTGATGAAGTTAGTGCCGCTGACCTTTGCTCATTATTGGGCCTTTTGTAGATCTCATTTTGTGAGATGAATTTGATTATATTTTTTATATTCATCCTTTATGGGATGTGTTGATGTCTGCAGCCCATCATGTTTGAGTTATTTTTTAATTCAACTTTAAATTTAACATGTTGCTTTTGTTAGAAATTACACCAGAAGAAAAACAGGTTGTGAAAGAACGTAAAGAAAGTGCTTTACCTCCGACTGTTATTGAATAATATAAAAAGCAATTGGAAATATGGAAGATGCCATTAGCCTGGAATGAATATGCTATCAATTAAAATCGAGCTGTATGAATGATCATCATTGTTTAAATGAGAGTTTATGTTCAGTTTTCCTGTTGCGTGCGTGCTGTATGTGAATGCCTCATCTGTTACTTATGAGTTGGAGTGTAGATAATATTTTCCCCGGGATGTTCTTTTGCCCTGAGAGCTTGATAAGGATTGGGGGGTGGGGGGTGTGTGTGGAGAAGCAGTGGGGTAGATGGGTTAGGGTGGTGTTGCGAGGGGGGGGTAATCAGAGACGTCATTTTGATCTAAGAATAAAGGGTGTAGGGCAGATGAGGTGCTGACAGATAGGCTTGACTCAGGCTCTTGAGTCCTTTTCATGCCGGGGTGCCATCACAAGGAGCGTCTGCCTGTCTGGGCAGCCGGGGGGTGGGGGGAGTTGGGGGGGTGGGAGGTGGAGGGGCAGCGAGGGCGGCTGAGGTCCGGATGGTAAGAGAGGGGAAGGGAGAGATCGAAGTGGTCTCGGAGGGAGAGGAGGGAATGGAAGTGGGCAAAGAGAGGATCTGTTTTGTTTTTTGTTTTTTGTTTTTTTTACCCCCCTGCAACTGTTTTCTCCGACACAATCACGAGACTTTGTTAAATAAGCCTGAGAATGTGCACACACACAGGTCATTTGCAACAGTTGCAACACACAATAGTTTGTGCGTGTGTATTTTCAGAGGTAGTTTTCAGCTTCAGCCTTGAGAAACTCCAGTGTGATGCTCTGGCCTTTTCGCCTTCTCTGTCTCCAGAATCAGTTGGCGCTCACGTAACACCAACAAGGAATGCAAAAGTAAAACACCTTATCCTCACAACCCGTGATATTCCTCCTTTGTTTGCCCCCGGCTTCCCTGCCGAGTCCCCTTGGCATTAAGGCATTATTGAGTTTGGCTTTAGTTTGGCTTTTTTTTTTTTCCTCGAAGTTCATTTGCATTTTTGGATTTAAGGATGCGTCATGCGATGTCAGGACCATTTTCTCTTTTGATGTGTCGAACGGCGCTGTTTTTTTTTTTTTTTTTTTTTTTTTTTCAGCTGTGTCATTTCCGTAGACAACAGCTTAACACAAACGGGCAAGCACACATCAATCAGAGGTCCTGAAGCAGAGAATTGTTACTGCTTAACATTCAGTCACGCTCAGCTAAGACTGTGGTAAATACCTCCAGTGTTGATGAGATGGAAGGTTATATGTGTGTGTGCCAGGCAGGTTATGTCTATTACCCACTTCACATACCATCACTGACTTGCATCGCGTGTCATGCCTGCTCTTTAGCTTGCTCTGCCTCTCGGATGTGACCTCTGTAAACTTCCCCCGGACCCCCCTTGCTAATGAGCGCGCCAAAGTAGCACAAGATGGAGGGAAGAGGAGAAAGAGGGAGAGAAAGAGAGGAGGGTGTGAGGATGCTGGAGAGAACTCCTGCACCTTTAATTATGATCAAGAGGTTTTCACCAAAGGATGGAGGCGTTGCAGTTCTGTTGCGCTCGTAAATCTGGCCCCGGATGCCGTATATTGTGTCGAACGATTACTGTACACCATTATAGTGCATATTCAACTGCCTCTCCAGCACCTGATTTGCATAATTGGATCTTTAATGAAACTTGCCTTGTGGAACAAAAAATACAAAAAGTGAGATGAAAAAAGTGGTTTGGCGTGAGGGCCAGGGGGGTGGGTGGAGAAAATAACACGATGTAGATGAATGCCCCCTCAAATATTTATTGGACTTGGGAAAGGTGGTTGTTACGGAAAGTGTTAGGAAGACAGAGAGATTTAAAAAAAAAAAAAAAAAAAAAAAAAAAAGGTGGTGGTGGTGGGGGGTGGTGGTGAGGGGGTGACCTGCTCTGGCCCAGGCGCTCGCACATCAGCGGCATTGCTACAAATAGGATGAGAAGTGACTGTGAAAGCTGTACATTCCCCGCCAGGTCTCGCGGGTTAAGACTACAATAGCGGGATATTCTCTAGCCCGGGGGGGATTTCAGCTCCTCTTCTGTCGACACTCATTGCACCAACTTGTTACTCAGGGAAGATGGCTCTTTTGTAGAGGAGCCGACTCCGCGCTCGCCTGGTGGAATTCCTCCGTCACAAATATTTTGACAATGCCTAATCAGGAGCCGTCGTTTTTTTAGTCTCCACTTTTTTCGGGAGGTGGTGTGGGTTGCTTGGAGCTTTCTTGCGCTGACTGAGTGCCACTTTTTTCTTAACGTATGCATGCGTGCTCTCATTTTCTTGCATTTCCAGCAATAATTTGTCTGATTCACAGTTGTTGCCATGCTCTTTCCCTGCCACTTGTTTGTGGCTGTGGCAAGGCATCCGTCTAATTGCTTAATTAAATTCCAACGTGTCCTGTGTTTCCCCTCGGCCTTCAGGAGGGGAAGGTTAAACTCCTCCTAGTGCCACTTTCACGCCAATGTGAGGGATAATAATAGCAGGTTATTTGTCCTGTCTCGCTGAAGGATCCATTGCCTAAAAAAGTGACAGTGAGAGACAGATAAAAAGCAGAAAAAAACAATTTTTTTTAATAAACGTGTCATGAAGAGAGACTATTAGGTAGCGCTCTCGTTTCCACTGTGAGTGCCCCTCCACTCAAAAGTGGGACAGCCAGTTGTTAATCGAGTGCTAATGTTAAAAAACAACCAAACGTTGATGGTGCGTTAAAGCATTTGTGCGCGCTCAGCTGCCTGCAAGCAGCGGCTTCTCTCAGTGTATGTGTGTGAGTATGTGTGTGTGTGTGTTTCCACTCTACATCCGTGGGAGTGGATCATGTGTCAAAGCGGTTTACAGGTGGCCTGCAGGGCAGCAGCTCTACAGAGAGGTGGAGGAAAGGCAGGCAAGGTTCAAGTACCTCAGAGGCTCTAACGGCGCTGAACTGAGCAATCCCAGCATCTGAGAGGACCCTTCAAAGGCCTCCTTATCACACTACTCACTCCACCATTTCACTCTTCTTTTCTGCTGTCTCCGCCGCAGCCTCTCCATCCTCTCTCCTCGCTCTTATCTCTCTCTTTTTTTTTCTCCCAAGCTATCGTTTCTTTTTCTCTTCTTTTCTTTTTCCTCACTTTTCATCTATACCACCTGCCACTCTATTCATGATTCTTTATCGTCGATGCCGAAAATGACAATAAGTTGCGTACCACGCCCTGCAATCTGTGCCTCATTTCTCAACTTTCTGAAATTGGCCTCAAAATCACAAGAAGTGATCATGAATCCAAACACTTGTCCTTCAATTAAAGAGGAGGAAATACTTGACAGAGATAGAGAGAGAGACAACTCTTTCGCCGTTTCCAGTAAACGGAAGCCTAATTGTGAGATCAAATCATAAGAACAAATCAAATTTGTAAGATTCTTTTTTTTTTAAACGTACTCATGTAACACTACTCTATCTGACCTCCCTGTGATTCTCCTCTGGAGGACTGTCTCGCTGTCAGGGTGCTATGGGAGCAAATATAAACCCTATATTCAAGCAGGGAACTGAATGAAGTTTTTCATCCGAGCTGGTTAAGATGATGCATCAGTTTCACATCATTGTGAATCATTTTTAAGTTGGTTCAACTTAAATATGTAAGTTCCGCCACTGTTTTAAAAATGTGTTAACAGAACATGGGTTGAATAAGCGGTTCAAAACCGTCTTATGAGTTTAGAAAATGAAATGAAACAAAATTTGTTAAGTGAACTTGAGAAAACTTTCAAGTTTAGCAAACTCAATATATTAAGTTGAATCATTTGAGTGTATTAGGTTAGGGAATGAATTTGATATTAACCTTAATTGTGATTAGCAGTGTTTTAATAATTCTGAAAAGAAACAACATATAAAAGACACAGTAAGTTACTGTAACTTTTAAACAATTGCATGCTGGGAAGTGTGCTAATATGCAGATCAAGTTACTTTTGAAACTGAATTTATTGAGTTGAATGAACCCACAGCAGTATATTAATTCATCTGAAAAGGCTTCAAGTTAGAACAACTCATATTGATGAGTTCTGAAGTGGTCTGAAAATAAAAATAAATTTTAAATTGATTTATCTTGGGAGTATTTAAACATATATATTTACATTAAGACAAGATACTGTTAATCCATGTACAACTATTTAGATTTTCTTTGATTGGAGATTAATGGACAGGTTTGGTGTCCCATGATGGTACGCGCACTGCGAGACTTTTACACCTTGACATGCAGGAGGAGACATTTGGCATTTTTTGTTCTTTTGATCGGCCAAATTAAAAAATTCTCAGCTCAATTTGACAATCGGCAGTCGGGAAACATTCGTATTAGCTTACAAAAGTACGGCGTTCATGGGATGGTAGATCCAGACAGAAAAGAGATAAATATACAGTAGGCAGAGTGATGACAGGACAGAGCGGGGGAAAAAAAAACACAGAGAGAGAGAAAAGCAGCGAGCAGAAGGGGAGAAGGAGCGAGACAGAGAGGAGGGATGATGTACTTAACGGTATCTGTAGGCTTCCTTCTGAACAAGCTGCTGCCACAGATCCTGGGAGCCTGCGTTGATAAATTCGGTTTGATAAAAGTCACTGAAATGCCGGCCTGTCTGCACACCTCTATTAAGCGCTGGTACATTTGTCACAGCCAGTGGAAGTCAACCAAAGGGTTTTAATGTCACATCAGGCTGAATTAAAGACTCAATCGAAAGCCCTGAAAGGTTTAGGTTTTTATTTCAAGTGACAGAAGTGGTGGTACAGCTGTGGCTGGTGCTAAAGATTACTGGGCTCCAGTTGATCAAGGCAGTCATTTTTACATTTCATATTTGGCTATTGGGAATTTTGTGATTATTTGTTGCTCATTTTAGCCTGGATGCTCATTTTGTATCTGATGACTTTGGAGCGAGGGAGGGTGTGTGTGTGTGTGTGTGTGTGTCTGTGTTTGTGTGTGTAGGGGGTGGCGGGGATGGGGGTGTTGGTTGGGGTTGAGCTCATCTCAAGTCTGGCATTATTTTTCTAATTCATGTTTTTTAATCAAGAGAAATTAGATCTATGCTGCATTAATCATCAACCTTCCTTAATATAGCAAACTGAGGGAGCATTTAAAGAAGCCTGCATTTCAAAAACACACAACTTTCCCCCTGAGAAGCCCCTTAATACCACAGTACTGTTCTCCATTTATGCAAAAGTAAATAAGTAAACCCAAAAGGCAAATGAGCATTCCAGGCGTTTAAACACACAGCCTTCTGTAAACGCCTGGTGCAGCCGCGACCACATCTCCGAGGCATAGCTGCCATGAGACGCTCGGTAAGGGTTGCCACTGTGCCTTAAAAAAAAGAGAAAAAGTAAATATATGTCTACTTGTTTATTCTTGCCCTTATTTGAGGACAGGATATACAAAAAACAAGTCCTTTTTTATGCTTTTTATTTTCTGGAACATCATTACTGTAAGACAGCAAAGGCCCACTGACAAATAGTGGAGAATGTTGGACAAGCTTAGGGACTGTACACAAATTACTAAGGCGGGGAGGGGGGATAAATCTCTCATTCATTTTATTAAAAAAAAAAAAAAAAAAAAAAAAGTCGCACCCTTCCTGGAATATCCCAAAACAATATATTCATGACAAAAATATCAAAGTTTTAAAAAGACAGCTGCTGTATTTTAAAATAAAAAGCAATAAATAGGCAGTTGTTACAGCCCCAGAGTGTATGAACCAGTCACAGGCTACACAGTCCAAATGATGAAGTTTTGATGCTGAATAGGGACGATTGAATTATTTAATTAAATATCATTAAATATCATTGAAATGGTCACGGTAAACACTGTCCCGCATCAACCAAAGTTCGCAACAGTCCCTCAGATGCAGGTGTGCGGGCGCAACAGACGACGCTGGTTTGTTTTGCATCAACGAAAACACACTGGAAGGCTGTGGCGGCACTTCAGAGATTTTTCAGCCTTCTAAGAAGACTGTCAAGCATTTGTGCGCAGTCCATGTAGCGTTAATTTCTGAGGATGCACACGCACCAAACAGGCGTAGGATATGTGGGCCAGCCATGATACGTATGGACGTGTATGGAAGTGTATCTCCAGCCTAAGTGTGAAGTAGGAGTGTTGCAGTTTAATGGTACTGACCACAACTGTGATGAAAAAATTAAATATTGATGATGTTGTGTAGTACAGATATGATAATATTGAGTAAATAATCCTCTTAAACATACTGTATGTGCTTAAATCATTTCTGTTTCCTTCCATCTTTAGTGTTCAGTAAGTAATTATACTTTCTGTATGCTTTTGTACTCATGCACTTATAATTTGAGTGTAATTCATTTATGAAAAAAGAGGAAAAAAATGCACAATAAAGGAAGAATTTGGCTGATAGCTTTATTTTTTAAAAAGTTTTTCTTTTAGTTTTTTTTTTTAGACACAGCAGTTCTATCTTAATCATGAACTCTTTTGGTCATGTGTGTTGTAAATCTGATGACAGCTCTAGTCTGAAGTGTGATTGCATTTTTTTTTACTATGGTGCAGAGGGAAACTTAATTGAAGATAGTCACCCTGTCCTCTTCTTCATTTAAACTCGGCAGTTGTAAACAGGAGAAGCACTGTCTTTATTTGTGTCAATTGTTGGGCTCTTTGCAATTACTATCACTATCGTGTTGATGAAATTTGGTGAAATGATTTCAGTGTGTGCATCAGTAGCTTTTCAATGGAATTTTCATTCCGTTTCATGTCTACTGCTGAACTTGTGATGCTAAAGTTTGACTATATTTTAAGTTGTGCCACATTTAACTCCACTGCAGTTCTGCTGTATGTTATGATGCAGAAAGGAACAACTGTATGGGCTTGTGAAAAAGGCTTTTTATTCAGAAACCGCTAATTAACTCTACATGCATTGTGGTTTCGCAAAAAAACAAACATATTGCTACTACTAGCTATACAGCCCCTTACTGTTCTGCACCCAAACCAGCCATCAGCTGCTGATGAAACCGCTAATGATAAATGCGAACGAAATGAAATTCATCCAAAAATGTTTGATCTTTTCCTTTTCTTCATTGCTTCTCCTTTTTCTATCCACGCACACACACACACGCACAGACACACACAGATACAGGCACACACTCACAAACAATCAGTCGATCCCACCTGGTGTTTTATTTAATTAGGTAAAATACACATTACATGTACATGCGCATGCTTGTGTGTTTGTGTAAGTGCACTTGCTCGCCAAGAGCTGTCAGTCTTTCATGAACTACTTTAAAAAGTGTTGTTCAAGGTGGGAGCTTAATACTATTTATCTATTATTTATCTGCGTTATTACCGGGGTTGAATTTAAAAAGAGAGTTCTCCGACGTGGGAGAATTCCCCCGGCGCCTGGCTCTTTCCTTTAATACCTCTTTTTAAGTCATAAGATGCGCTCCCACCCCTGCTGAAAAAGAAACCTTTAACAGATCTCCCGCAATTTCCGACAGTTTTCTCAAATCATCTTTTTTATTTTTATTTTCAAAGGGCCTACCTCATCATCTTCTCTCCCTCCATCCCCCACCACCTCCTCCTCGCCTTCCTCTTTTGTTTTCATCCTTGTCTTTTTTTTAAATTATTATTATTCTTGATCGTGAGCCGCAGTTGTTTTCTCCGGCTCAGAACTGCATTTTATCTCTTTTGTTGTGTCGTTCACACCAATCGTTGTAATGGGGAAAGAGTTAAGTGGAAGTGCCCGGGCCCTTGTTCGGCGTGTCTGTCGGCTGCTTTGGTAAACAGGACTGTCAGATCTGCGCCGAGAGAGAAGAGGGGTGGGGGGTGAGGGGGGGGCATTTTCATCCATGGTGTGGTTGATGACACTGATAGGCTCCAAGGGTGCGAGTGAGTTCACCCGTTCACAATGTGTGTCCCAAGAACTGGGGGGGTCATTTTGAACAGATTTGCTATTTCTAACCTTCTGCCACTCTATGACACCCATTAAAGAAAGAATAGGAAAAGGACATGGAAGACTTACAATGTGGACTGTGCAGTGTATAATTTCGTATTTTCACTGGGGTTTTGTATCAAATCACAAGCCACGTTTTAAAGAACACTTCAGATTTATCACTACTGGGATCTTATTTTGGTAGTTTTGGCCATTTCTTTTGGTCATGATATCTTATGCACCAAATCGATTTTTGAGATCTTGGAATGAAGTGACATTGTAAAAAAAAGGTGTTATACAAGAGGAGAAACGTGCAGTCAGACAAATCTATAGGTTTTAAACAGAACTAGCGAGCTGTGGCACCATGAGTCAGCCATGCTGCCAAATTGTCTCCAAGCACCGAGCTGCAACAAAAAAAGCATTTTCCCCACAGACCATCGGTATAAAAGCGACATCCGTAAAAATGTTGTCAGGACAGCGAAAACTGCTAACAAAGTCAATTATTGCTGTTTTTATTATAAATTTGTTGCCATGCCAGCAGCACGTCTGTGGGGATTGGCGATGACGGTTGGTCGGTCCAACACTTTGATCTAGAGTAAAATATCTCAACAACTATTGGTGGATTGCCACGAAATTTTGGAAAGACATTCATGGTCCCCTGAGGATGCAGCCTACTGACTATGATGATCCCCTGATTTTCCTCTAGAACCACTGGCATTCGACAGTTTTGGCTTTTAGTGAAATGTCTTGAAAGCCATCGGATGGATCTCAGTGAGGCTGTAGACTCTTGCTTCATTAGGTTCAGTTTTTGTAAAACTCTTCAAGAGCTTAGAAAAGCTTAGAGATGTTCCAATACATTTTTTTCCGATACCATTCCAACACCTGAACTTTGAGTACCAACTGATACCAAGTACAAATGGAACACCAAGGCTTTAGTTATTTTGTTAAGTTTGGCCATATCTTTAGGTTGTAATAGCATTGTATGACTCAAAACAATTCATGTAATCTTGGATTGAGTTGATATTGTAAAAAAGAAGTCAGACAACTGGACAGGTTTTAAACAAAACCTCCAAGGTCAGTGAGTCAACCATGCCAACAAAGTTTGACATGCAACAAAAAAGGGTGACAGCCATACAAATGTTATCAGGCATCAAAATCCATAAACATAGTCAATTATAACTGTTTTTATTATAAATTTATAGCTAGCAGGGTGTCTGTAGGGACAGAGACGACAGTTGGTCAGTCCAGCATTTTGATTTTGAGTAAAATATCTCAACAGCTATTCATTCAGTTTTCATAAAAGTTCCCCCAGAGCCTAGAAAAGTTTGGAGAAGTTCCAATACGTTTTCCATTCCGATACTTACTTTCCGATTACAGTACTGGAACTTTCTGTATCGGCTGATACCAAGTACTGATCCAATACCAGTGCTTTAAAAAAGTCCCGAATTCAGCTCTACAAACCTGCTTCCTGGTACTTGCTGTACTACTTAAATGCACGCAGTTATTTTATGCAATTATAGATCATTACAGACTTTTCAGGTGTACTGAGTATTTGGTCTTGTCTCAGCATAAAGCAGTTTAGAGTAATCTAGCTACACTTTTGTTATACTGTCTACTGGACACTGGTTTGTTGCTTTTACTGACTTTTTGTAATGTCACCTTGATCTTAGATCTCAGCACTTACTCTGCATTGTAAAATCTTAACAAAACCATTAGAAATGAAGGCAAAAACTATGAAAATTAGATCTAAGTTGAGCTCAGTTGTAACAGTTATCCGTTCATCTCGAGTTTGAACCTGTTAGAGGAGTTCTTAAGTTGTTGGAACTGATCAACAGGCCTTTAGTAAGGTCATTTTGTGCCACAGTACAATATCCTATGTCTTAATTGCCCCCTTCCTGTTCCGACTGAGCGAGCGCCTCCACACTTCACCCTCCCCGTGACCCCCCTTTGACCAAAACTTGCACTGTCACAGGAAGTCCTTCAACTCTGCGCTCATATCCTCTCAAACCCCCCTCATCCTGCCTACTACCCACTGACAGGACAGGCAGGCAGAGCTGCTTCATATTACGCATCGGAGAGGTTTGCTCCACAAATGTGATGTTGAGGTGGAGTTTATTTCTCTCCCTCTCCCCCGTAGCCTCCGTCTCTCTGATTGCCGATCAGCCCCCGAGGGCTTTGAGGCGCTCTTGCTGGATCCCTGTGATTAGAGTAAATGGCCTCCCCTCTGCTCGCCGGAGATCGGGGTCGGTTTGCGGGGTGGGAGCGAGGTGGACTGAGGAGAGCAAGGTGAAAGGCGCGGGAGAACTCTGAGCGTGAGGATGTGGAAATTGATGGAGAGATGGCAAAGAGTAAAAGTAGAGAGAAAACAGATATCAAGTGTGAGTTTGACAGCTGGTTGGTGTGGAAGCCCATATGTGACAGAGTCCTATGGGTGGGCATAACATCATGTTTGCATCATATCAGATTTATGGTGAAAACTACAAGCAGCTTCTAAATGACGAAAAAAAACATCACATCCGCGCCTTAGTGGTATTTTTAAATCTGACATTTGGGATTGTTGTCACTCCGCTGACTGCCATGTCGCATTACAAATACTGCGTCCTCCAAGAATCAAACGTGCCAGCTAGAGTTGCAAATTGCAAGCACATTCTTTAATTGATCATTGGTAAAATTAACAATCAATTCATCGACATTTAAAAGAACAAAACTTTTGCTTGTAAGAAACAATATAAAATGTGCTTTCTCCTTCTCAATCAAAGCTTTATTTCCACAGTAACACACCGTATATCCTCTGACAGCATTACATTGCCTATGAAACACATACAGACATAAAGACTTACATATTAAACACATACTGAATATCAGATAACGTAGAGCACACATTAAAAAAAATAATCTGTTATAGTTCAGAATTTTATTTGATAGCAGATGGATTAAATTTTGCTTAATCATTAATCTGTCATCAATAAATCGTTATCATCCCTTATACCAGAAACCACACCAATCAGGGTTCAACGTTCATGTTTTGTTTTTTTTCACTTGCCCGGTTGGGCATCTACTTGTCCAAAGTCATTTTTTAAAAGACTGAAGTTAATTGTCATGTTTAAGCTAGCACTGTAATTAATGGTTATGGTGGTAATGGTAATGGTAATGGTTTCAATCTAGATAAATCTGCCCATTATTTACTGGATTGATCGGTCAGTATTTGCCATTTTTACATAAAAAAAAAATTAATTGATAATCAAAATAGTTTAATTCTGTTTTTAGTCACTATATTTACTAGCCTGACATGTAGAGATGTCTGCCTCCTCTCCAGTATAATGGGACTAAATGGAATTCGGCTTGTGGTGGTCAAAGCACCAAAAAATACATTTGAAAAATTCAAAACCAGTGTCTGTTTCCAAAAATCATGACCCAGTTATTCAAGATAATCCACACACCTTGTTATTAGCAGTTTCATATGGGAACTACTTTCTTTCTGCAGTAGAATCAACTATAACCACTTTAGAATCTACTGGAACTACTTTCTTTTCTATCAGCAACAAACACTAAATTGAACACTGATTTTTCAAATGTAATGGTTTGAGCACCACAAGCTGAGTTACATTTAGTCCCGTTACAGTGGAGAGAGGGCAGACATCTCTATGGCCGATATCTCCAAAACTCTGCAACTCACACCAAAACTATCAATTTGGTGGTGAACTGTCCCTTTAAAATGAATTGCAACTGATTATAAGTGAATGCTATCTTGGCTGTCTTTCTCTTAAAATAATGTGAAGGTGGCACCGTACTCGGAGGAGTTTTTTTCAGGCTCAGGGGAGTGGATGGATCTCCTCTCCAGGCAGTGTGCTTCGCTCTGTGTGTGTATTCTGACGTGTCCCGTAATAAAATGTTAAGTCCTCAGGTGCTGAGTCCTCCGTGTGTGTGTGAGTGTGTGTCCGCCTCTGCCTGTGAGAAGTGTGCTTCCCCTCACTCTGAGCCTACAGTACGTACCGGTACCTGTCGTGTGTGTGTGTGCCTATGTGTGTCGGTTACTGCTGGGAGGGGCATTTGATCCAGCCGTGGCTCGTGTTCGTGTGGAGCCCGGCGGAGAGCAGCGGAGGTCAGTCTCCTCCTCAACACCCCTTTTTCATCCAATTTCTGTGGCTGCGGGCGGCCGCTTGCCGTGCTTTTGTTGCCGGAGGTAATCTGTGAAGTGATCTTAATTATGGAGGTTCGGCCTGTTCCTCTCTACCCCCCCCACCCCCCACCTCCTCTTCCTCCTCTCCCTCTCTCTTTTCGTTCTTCCTCTCTCTGTCTTCCTCTCTGTACACGCTTTTAATCTAACAGCGTAGTTAGCTCGTAATGAGGGCGAGGGGAGCACGTGCGCTTCTGCTTACACATGCTGCGAGGCTTCGAGGAGGAGGAGGAGGAGGAGGAGGAGGAGGATGAAGAGAGTGAGGAAGGATGGGAAGGGTGGAAAGACAAACGATTATACAGTTTCCATGACAGGTTTGTCAAGAAAATTATACGGCAGACCAGAAATCTGGAATTTATTTTGAATTCTGTCATAGCCAAAAGTGAGTGGTATGAAAAGTAGGGTTTGACTTTACATACCACAATAACGATAATGACAATATCAATATTTTGGTTAAAGCCTGTAAGGATAGACATGAAGTATCTGTAGAAATATTATTGAAAATTCATTTGGCCTCTACAAGTGGAGTTATCAGCACGGAAAATCCTCTGAAACCACATTCTAATGAATGTTTTTTTTAAGATACACTTTTTGAATGAAAACATGACTTTTTAAATTTAAAATATCATGGAACATATGCTCAGTACTGGTGAAAGTGGATTGATTTCCTTTTTGTATTCATAATCATATTATGGACATGTATTGCTGCCGCACCAGAAAAAGAAAAATGGATCAGTATCATGTTATAACATGAAGTTTATTTTTGAAACAATGTGTTTTTCATGTTATAAAAAGACATTTGTCCCCTTATTACAACATACAAACTTATCACATTATAACAAGAGACTTTTCCTTTTGTCATAATATACTATTTATTTATTTGTAATGTGAAAAGTTTTATGTTATTAATGTGATTACTTAGATTTTTATTCAAGTTACCACATCGTTAACGCGATTGCTTATATTTTATGACAACACGTTATAACAACATCTTATCTTGTAATTACATGAAGTACTTCATGGTATAACAATGTTATCACATTATAACATGAAATGTTTTATCTTCTAAAAATAAGTCATCTCATTATAACATTACACTTTTCATGCTACAACGAGATAAAAGGTATGTTGTTATAACAAGAAAAAATTCTTGTTATAACAATATGTTATGACATAATGTGAAGTACTTTATTGTTGCAATAATAAACTGTTTTCATTTTATAATTTGAAAAGTTTCATGTTATAATGTGATAACTTATGTTTTTCTTACGACATGTTATAACAATATGAGTAATCATATTATAACATGAAATGCTTCACGTCGTAACAAGCTAAATATTACATTGTGATAACAAAAGTTTGTTATAACAGGAAGTTATCACATTATAAACTTAGATTATAAACTTACCACGTTATAACAAGAAATTGTTCTTGTTGTAATGATATACTGTTTATTTTGTTAGAATGTGAAAAGTTTCATGTTATAATGTGATTACTTATTTTTTATAACAAGACATTATAACAATAGTAGTTATGTTATAAAATTAAATGTTTCACGTTATAACAAGATAAACAGTGTGTTGCTATAACAACTAAAGTTTCTTGTTAAAACAATATATTAGTAAGATACAACACGTAGCAGTTTGTTTTAACAGTAAGTTTTCATGTTATAACATCTAACTTCATGTTATAAGATAAACAGTGCATTGTTACAACAAGAAAAGTTTCTTGTTGAAATAATGAGTGATAATTTCATATACTGTAATAATGTGAAAATATCTTGTTATAATGTGAAAAACATGCTGACATAATGAAAAGCTTTTCATGTAATAACATTAATAGTTTCATGTTATAACAAATTATCCTGTGACACTGAAATGTTTTATGTTTTAAGTTATCACGTTATAACTTTTACCATTAAACAAGATGAATAGTAAGTTGTGATAACGAGGAAAGTTTATTGTTATAATGTGATCATTTTGTATGTCGTAATAATGTGAAAATGTCATGTTATAACAATAAGCTTTTGACGTTATAACATGATACTGATCCATTTTTCTTTTTCTGGCGTGGTAGCAGTAAATCTCCACGCTGTCTACAGTTAGTTCTTTGTTTTACAGCACTGACACCACACGTAACATTAAATATACACAGATAAAGCTTTCTTCACTGTGAACATCAAATCAAATAAGGGAATAAAAAGTTGATGTATCTCTTTGAGGAATAGTGAGAATGGTTTTGAGGGAGGAGTGGATGTTGAGTCTTGGAGGGAGAAGGGGGAGGAAGGGGCAGAGGGGGTGGCAAAGGGGGAGCACTGGGGGGGAGAGAGAGGGAGTTAGATGGGATCCATTACACATAACCAGCCTAGGCATTGATGAGATGATCCGACGAGGATTAGGCCGACAATCCTGATGGACACTGAAAAGGTGACCACACGGGCAGGGGCGGGTGTGTGTGTGTGTGTGTGTGTCTATATGCACATGTAGAGATGTGTGTGTGTGTGTGTGTGGCTTAGAGCACAATAGTATATGCCGTATGGCCTCATTATGATACCACCCCCTTCCTCCGCCACCACCAGCACACATCTCCTCCTTCCAGCGCTGTCGCGGTCGCCTTTTAAGGTCGCGCTGGGAGCCATTTCCAGGTCACGTCGGGGCCAAAGGGCAACAGCTGGGGCACGAGTGCCAATCAAGTCAGAGCCACTTCGCTTTGAGACGTTCTGGTGTGATCTGTGTTATGATACCGTGGAGATGGTTTGCGTGTTTGTTGCTTTTTAATTTGTGGAAAGGACCTGATGGATTGTACTGGAATTTAAAGGGACAGTTCAAAATCCCCCCAAATTAAAAATACACATTTTTCCCCTGGCCTGTAGTGCTATTTATCCTTCTAGAGGCTTTTTGGTGTGAGTTGCTGAGTTTTGGAGATGTCTGCCTTCTCTTCAGTACAATGGGACTAAATGGCTGGAAGTGCCAAAAAACATACATTTGAAAAATTCAAACCCAGTGTCGCCTTCTGAAAATCAAGACCTGGTTACTTAAGATAATCCACACACCTTGTTGTGAGCAGTTTCATGTAGGAACCACATTCTTTCTGCAGGACAATCAACCAGAACTGCTCGGAACTCCTTTCTTTCTACTGGAAAGAAAGTAGTTCCTGCATGAAACTGCTCACAACACGGTCTGTGGTTTTTCTTGAGTAACCGGGTCGTGATTTTTGGAAAGAGACGCTGGTTTTGAATTTTTCAAATGTATTTTTCTGGTACTTTGAGCCTTACAAGCCGAGTGCTATTTAGTCCCATTATATTGGAGAGAAAGCAGACATTTCTCATAGAATTACGGCCTATTTCCATATGAACAACAGCTAAAAGTAATACTAACACAATAAAATTAAGTTACAACAATTTTGGTGATCAATAATTAAGGTATTTATCAAGTATAAGTTCTGAGTTCTGCTGAGTTAGTTTCTTAAATTTTAGAATTTATTGATTTTCTCTGCTTTAAATAATTGTAAATTGAATGTATTTTGGTTTTGGACTGTTGGTTGGAAAAATCAGGCAATTTGAAGTCATCTTTATTTGCCCTGGGGAAGTTGTTAGAGGCATTTTTCACTTTTTATAGACTAAATGTTTAGAGAACAACAATAAACTTGATGAATCTAAAAAAAAATAATAATTATAAAATAATTTAGAGTGAAATAACAAATCACTTTGTCGGTTGTCAGAAAATTCATCTGATGAGTAAGTGTTTAAGTCATTGTTGAAACAACGATGCCAAAAAGTCACCAGTTCCAGCTTGTCAGATGTAATTATTTGCTTGTTTTCTCAGTATTTCTTGATACCAAAGTGAATATCTGTGGGTGTTGGTGAGTGGTGGTTGGAAAAAACAACAGTTTGAATATGTTAACTTTGAGCGTGGAAACTTGTGATTGTTACCAAATGATAGATTGGTTAGGATCCTGTCTCTTTATGAACCACAGACAAGATTTTTACAAACAAATCAGGGTTTAACTGTTTTTTTTTTTTTCCTACTTGACTGCGCAGGCAAGTGTGTCCGAGATCTACTTGCCCACAGTCAATCTTTACTTGCCACTGTACAAATTATCTTATTTATTAGTGGTTATCAAATTAAAAACACTATAGCCATGGTCATGTTTAAGCTGGTGCTGCAACTAATGATCAGCTGGTCAACAAAATACCAGAAAAAGGTAAAAAATGTCCATCCCAGTTTTTCAAAGTCAGATGTCTTTGAATGTCTTGTTTTGTCAGTCAATAAACCAAAGATATTCAACAGAGAAAAGCAGGAAAACTTTGTATTTGAGAGGCAAAAACCAGCATTTTCTCTTGTTTTTGTACGAAAAATTACCTAATTGATAATCCAAAAAGTGTAATTGTTTAATTCTTTTTTTAGTTGATGATTTTTTTCTTGCCCCAGGCAAGTGGATGATCCTGATGGTTGAGCCCTTCCAATGTCAGGGCATAAGGTGCAGCTGTTTGTTGTTAAATTTTTTGAATAAATTGCAACTGATTATATCTCCAATCCTGGCAGTCTTTCTCACAAAATAAATGTATTAGGAACTTGTGCATTTATGCAGGATTTTGCTTTACTCTAGAATCACACAGTGGTGAAGAAAACTGAGGGTCTAAACTCCTTGTGTGGGTTGAGGGACTTTTTCTGCGTGTGAAAGGTAGTTTGTGAGTTGTGTGTGTGTGTGTGTGTGTGTGTGTGTGTGTGTGTGTGTGTGTGTGTGTGTGTGTGTGTGTGTGTGTTACAGTGAGGCTGCTAATTCCTTCAGGGTCAAGGGGAGGGGCCGGGGTTAAACGGTGTGACAGGGGAGGTCAACAGTGATTAGCTGCCATCTGAACTAATGGCTGGATGCTGAAGAGGAGAAGAGACAGAAAGAGGAACAGGAACAAGAAGAAGAAGAAGGGCTAGTTGCGTTCGGGTTACCGCTATGATGAAATCTTTCTGTATGTGTGTGTGTCATTGTTTTACACTCGTTGTTCCCACCCCCCGCTGTACCCCCCCCTCCCCTCATGTCCTTATATTATTAAAGGTTGCCTCCGTGCTTAAGTAAGGCAAAGCAGATGGCCCTTTTCATAAATCATGCTTATAAGATGATTATAGGCGTCGCCGCCCACCATTCTCCCCTTCACTTACGGTACAGTAGTGCTTACAGTTTTTCCTCGAGGCCTGCTAATCTGGCTGTAGTTTTAAAAACACAAAGCCACCGTTAGAGGCTGAGTATTTCAGCGGGCAGGGTAAAGGAGAGGCCACAGTTTGAACCCTGAGAGCTGCCAAAAAAAAAAAAAAAAAGGTGACAAGTCAAGAGAAGAAATTTGCAAAGATAAGATTCCTCCTCCTCCTCTCTCTTCTTCAGCGTTACCCCCCACTTGTTATGTTCCCGAAGCTTTGGCGCAAAGTTGCTCAGAACAGGATGTTAAATATATAGCACGAGGTGGTGGTGGTGGGGGGGAGACGGAGAGGAAGAGAGATGGAAAAGGAGTAAAAAGGAGGGGTGCGTGTGCATGTGTGTGTTGGATTATGTCTGTGCCGTTGCACTATTCCTTGATGTATGCACCATGTCAGGCAGTCATTGTCTCCTGGGTAAAGAATGATAGTTCAAATACCTAGCATCTCTCCCCTGGTGCTCCAAATGCTCGCCTTTGAAGTTTTTATAATCCATCTGTCATCTGCGAGCAGGGAGGGCACATGTTCTGTACCACTCAATTACCAAATTCTCTTTTTGCCAGCTACAATGAGACAGGAAGCAAATAATATGGGCGACCCTGGAAAAAAAAAAAGAAAAAAAAAAGAGGGGTGGGGTGGGGTGTAGGGGGTTGTTGGTGGTGGTGGTGGGGAGGTATAGAAAGAGAGAGAAAGAGAAAGAGGGGAGGAATTGCTTGAAATCCTGCGTTCCTGGCTTTCTCACGCACTTGATTGTGTCCCCTCGCTGCCTCTCATAACAGGAGAACAAAGCCTGTTTGTTGTGGGTGGAATGCCTAAAATGTTTCCTACTGTTACAATTATGAAGAATTTGATTGAATGTGTATTGTTTCAAGGGCTTGGTGATTTTGATCATTTTTTAAAGTGCCTTAGATTGTTATTCAGCTTCCCTACTAGCAATAATAACCTACTAGCGATAGTCACCTAATCAAATTCCATTTGATATAAACATTTAATTTGTTATAAGGGCTTGCTGGATGTTGTGAATGGCTAGCGCGAGGAGAAAAATGTGTGTTTTGATTATACATTATTCATTACTGACACTTAAAGATGCATTCTGATAGGCTTTTTGTCAGCGGCTGGATGGAGAATCTAATGAAGTTTGCTGCAGTTCTTGGTGTAAAAATCGTCTTTAATTGGTGAGCGCTTTGTTGTGCGTCGCTTTAAAGCCGCGCTGAGGCGACCAGAGAAACTTCAGATAACCGTCTGAAAAATAACAACAGCAGCAGTTGCAAATTACGGCTCTGAAACATATTTCATTTACATACGCCACAGGCCCCCTTTTAAGGCGTCTACCTTTTAATTCTTTTTCATATTTAACACTCAATACAAAACAATAAAAAAGCCTCAGATCTCTGTGTCTGTATCCTCGTTTACATTGAAACCCCCCACCACCACCACACGCACAGCCCTCCTCCTCCCCCCCCCCCCCCCCCCCCATCCAAAAGCATCCTCACTGGGAAGAAGATGAAAAGATTGTTTTGAGAAACTCGAAAAGAAATTTGACATTCTTTGGTTGCTTCTGAAACTTCCAATATTCCGCCGTAATTGTTTCATACACGTTATATATCTTCATTTGGGGGGGAACCGGGGAGATGAAGAACACGTCGGCTTCTTTCTTCCTGAATAAAAGGCAGCAGAACCCATCTGGTTGGGTGAAACGCGGCTGGCCCTCTCGCGCTCATCGCTGAAATAATACTCCCTCTAATGACTCCCACATATTCTGAAATCTCCCTTTTGAAATTGGTCTTGGCAGATTATTTGCAGGTACTTGAGTTGCATCTGTTTGCAATTTTGCAAATGTGGAAGACTTTAATGCTGGGCAGGGGCGGGTAGCAGAGAAAAGTCTATTTTAATCCCTGGGATAACACCGGCTGCAGCGTGGACGGGCCGGGGGTAGCGGCCTGCACCTTAACCCAAATTTTGACTCGTCTTTACTCAGGTGACGATATGTTTGTCCAGACGGATGCTCTTTTATAGATATATATACATGGGAGCAGGACTGTTTCTATTCTGAGGGTCTTTGCAGGTTAGTGTGAAAGCAGGTGGTCATACTGAGCACTGAGAATACAGAAATATCCAAGTGTAAAAACACTGAATCAAGTCATAACAACTGGTGGTAGAGAACAACTCAAGTGCTTTACTTGAGTACTAATTTGAACTTTTTGTACTTACTTGACAACTGTTGTTATTTCTGTCCTGTGAAGATTATATTTCTCCAAATATATCTCCAATTTTTTCAGAAGAAATAAAGGCCCTTCATAGGTTGATAAATTTCTCTACTTCATACGTTGAATAAACTGTTTAAAAACCCCTCTGATTATTTGAAAAATCCTTTCACACATGGCTGAACAGAGGGCCTGTTTTGCATGGCTCGTAAAAAAGTTGAGGATACGTGATTTTCACAGGTTAGCGATGGAAGTATAATTTTGCTTTAAAGAAAAGTAGCTCAAATTTGATTCCCTTTGACCAACTATAAAGATATAGTGCTACTTACACATTATAATACATAAGCAATAATTAAATATATGCTAGCTACCATTCACAGGGGGCATTTTCTGCTTCCTCTTCTTTTGATACTTTCAGTACATTTTGCAGATAATACTTACATACTTAAAGCAACATTTTCAATGCAGGACTTCTACTAGTAATGGAGTTTTTTAATATGAACTTAAAGGTGAAGCAGAGTGCTGCTGGAATCCTGCAACCTGGTAATGAGTTAGCATGCTAGCACGTCTGCTGTCTTAACAAAAGTTTAAGATTTTCACGTTTTGTTCTACGATGTACATCAGGAAATGCCCCACTCGTGAATTTTGAAGCTTTTATGTGTCTTGCTGAAGGAGGTTGCTAACACGTAGCTAAATGAATGACACTACAGAGCCATTACTTTGATGTGGTTTGCTTATAGTGTAACACCATAAAAGTAAATCATGAAGTGGTGCTCGTTTGTGAAGATCATTTTGCTGAACAAAACATGTAAGTGTAACAAACTTTGGTCTGCAACAGAGTTTATTTTCTGCATTAATCTCCAAAAATAATCTGGTGGGAACCAGAGCGATACTAACTTTCAAGCTGGCCTACAAAACCCACTGACCTCAGCGTGCAAAGATGCATAGTGCAGTTCAAATTCAAAATATTAATTGGAGTGAGTTGCCTCATCAGACTCGTTGCTACAGCAGGTTTCGGGGACGCTGAACCTGCACGAGCGCGAGACGAGCACAACATTAAATGTCGCCTGCTAACCCGCCGCTCCAAAAATACACACTCTGGAGTTGGAGTTCAGTGACTCCCGTCCTTTACTGCTTCCCAGACTCCATTAACTTATTGCTCAATTTAAACATCTACTCCTCGTAAAAAGATTATTAATGATTTCTTATGACTCATTAACAGACACTAACTCTTTTGGCAAACATTCAGTATTCATTTCAGCTCTGTGTAAAGTGAATAAATGTGAAATGGGCAGCGTGTGGAACAGGAAATTTCATAGAGAACAGGAGAACATGCTGGCTGTGGTGCTGTCGGAGAAGCCAATTTTCTCTGATGGCATACTGTCATTTTATGAGTTAGTATAGTAAATATATTACATATTTCTTCTTTAACATATATGATAAATTTATAAAATATTACAGCAGATTAAAGCACCAAGCAGTACCTATGTAAGGTAGTTCAGTGTAGCTCCCTCTTGACCACCAATGACAATACAATGCTATTTACACATTAATGCACAAGCACTATTAATACTGATAACATAATGTATGATATATGACATTTTTCTGTTTGAACTACTTTAACTTTGGACAGTTTTAGTACATCTGTGGATACTACACTTCAAGTACCATTTTTGATGCAGGACTTTTACTCGTAATGAGTATTTTTACAGTGTGTTTTTGCTGTTTTTACTTAAGGAAATGATGCAAATACTTTGTCCACCGCTGCAGATGAGTCTCACACACTGTGTTTTAGTCATTTAATATGTATTTGACAGTTAATGTGTCTCAGACGTCCAGTAGTTTGCAGGTATTTGTGTTGTCCAGTATGTAAAGTGCAGTGATCAGCAAAGCTAAACCAAAGCTGAAATGATTGTGACTTCAGTCCTTATTATTTCTACCATGTGGTGAGCAGCTGACCGGCTTAAGCCTCCCCCCGTTTTTTTCACCCCCCCACTCCACTCCCCTCTCTCCCTCCCTCCCTCCTTCTCCCCCCCTTTTAAAACTGTAATAAGGTGCCCTATTGTCCTATGGCAGGGTGTACACCGGGGCCACAGCCGAGCCCACCCGGCTGACTGTAATTGCATAGGTGGTTACAATTACATTAATTACATATTTCATCAACACTGTTTATCCAGCCGCACGGTAAATGAAGAAGCCAAACTTTTAACTCTGTCTTTTGTTTTTGCATTTCTTTACCCCCCCTCCTCCTTTCTTTCTTTCTTTCTTTCTCTTCCCTGCTTTTTTTTTTTTTCTTGTGTGTGGTTGTTTTATTAGGAGCGAGGGGAGGGGAGGTGCCAGAGGAGGAATTATGCTGAAAGTGTATGCCTTGCAACTTTTCCCCTCCCTGTTGGAAATGTTTATTTGAACAGTAAGCTCATGATTTGAATATTTGTAATCCATGCTTAAATTTACAGGCCAGATGAACTTTTTGGCACAGAATGGCAACCATAAGTAGGATTTTGAGAAAAGCTTTACAAAATTTTAAGCCATGTGCAAGGCTTATATAATTTAGAAGGGGGGAAATATGCACAAATAAAACAGGCTCTGTCTTATTTACTTTACACGCGCAGAAAAAAACTGCATCATATGGCGCCTGACGTATATATGCGTTAGTTATGTCCTTCTGTCCACACTTTTAGAAAACAGAATCTAAAGCTAACAAGCGGTTGAAGGAATAAAGTAGCTCCAGAGGCACTCGAGTCGCTCGCCTGTGCTGGATGTAAATGAGTGTACTTCATATTGACTTGTGCTGGCGGGGATGCCACCCATATTGTAGGCTGGGTGGTGGGTTGGTCACCCCGGCGAGTGGCAGGGTGTGATGGAGGGAGCGCGGCAGAGAGAGGTCGCTGAGGCGGGCAGAAAAAAAAAAAAAAAAAAAAAAGGAAGGCTTTCTTAAATGATGCTAATCAGTCCGGAGGGGCCTGGCCCTCTCTCCCTCATCAGCCTGCTGTAATTCAGATGTGCTGAGAACCTGGAATTAAATGTGTCACTGTGAAACGTGTGCGTGTGTGTGTGTGCATCAGCCTCTGTTTGCCTTGTGTCCACTCCTCTGTGTGTGTGTGTGTGTGTGTGTGTGTGTGTGTGTATGCGCACACGCGGGGTGTTTAGGGGTTAAGTAGAACCAAATTAGTCGATGGGAGAACTAACAGCAGCAGTGGCTTTCTGTGTGGCTACTTCTTGGTGAATGTCAAGATGATTTAGCTGCTCTTCTGCTCGCCGTCTGTCTCTGAGCACTGGCCCTCCAATCACCGCTCCGAGCTGTCTGTTTTGTGGCCCTCCGTGCAACAAATGAATATTAAATCTGCACCGGGCAACTTCACACACTGGCAAGAGGTTACAGGCTGAAATATGAGGACAGTGGAGCCCAGAAATCCTGCAAGGTAACATCAGTAAGGAGTCTTCTTCTGTGGTGTCTGCTGACGGTGAAGGAGGTGTTGCATACAAGACAGCTTCTTTTGGATTTATTTGCGCAAGTGCTGTCTGGATTCCACCGGTCAAATATGAAAAATTCAATGGGAGTTTCTTTTGACTTGTGCAGCTACTTTAGCTTCAGCATCTGGGTGATTAATCATTTGAAAAAGGAAATTAATTGCCAGCTATTTTGATAATCGATTAATCATTTTTCAAGCAAAAATATCAAACATCTGCTGCTTCTGGCTTCTTAAATATGAGAATTTGCTGATTTTCTTTGTCATTTATGACAGAAAATGAAGAGTCTTTTGGGTTTGGACTGAAAAACTGAACAGGGAACTCTCTTGACTCATGCAGCTACTAAAGCTGCAGCAATTTATCGGTTCATCAATTAGTTGACTGAACGAGACTTGACTGGTAGCTATTTTAATAATCGATTAATCATTTCAGCCATTTTTCAAGCAAAATTGTCAAACATTTACTGTCTCCAGCTTCTTAAATATGAGGATTTACTACTGTTTTTTTGTCATTTATGACAGTGAATGAAGAGTCTTTGGACTGTCTTTCTCTTTCACAATTTTCTTATTAATTGATAATGAAAATAAATGTTAGTTGCAGCCCTAATGTTCACTTTTATATGTGTAATGAAAATTGTGGAGCTTAAGCACATACAGTTAACAGTCTGTCTGTCACGCTGACCAAGGCTGGGTTGACATTTTTGAGATTAATACCAATATTATACCTGGGTTTGTCCTAAAGCTGCAAGAATTTATCGGTTAATCAATTAAGTGATTGAAAGAAAATTAGTTGCCAGCTATTTTGATAATAGATTAATTGTTTCATTCACTTTTCAAGCTAAAACTTCATAATTTGATGGTTCTAGCTGCTAAAATGTAAAGACTTGCTGTTTTTTGTTGTGATGTGTGATATTAAATGAAGAGTTTTGGACTGCTGGTTGGGCAAAAGGGGCCATCAGTTTGTGATTTTGCATTTTTCACACTTTTTTTTGACATTTTATAGACTGAGCGATTAATCTGAAAAATAATAAACAGATTAATCAATTATGAAAATAATAGTTAGTCGTGTTGAAATCTTTCAATACTAATGCTGATATTATACCTGACTTCATTAGGGCTGCAACTAAAGATTATTTTCATTGTTGATTAATCTGCTGATTATTTTCTTGATTTATCGATTACTTGTTTGGTCCATAAAGTGTCAGAAAGCTGAAGATGACGTCTTCAAATGTCTTATTTTGTTTACGGTCAGAAAGGAGCAAAGAAACCAGAAAATATTCACATTTAAGTAGCAGAAATCAGAGAATTCTGACTCTTTTTTTCTTAAAAATTACTCAAATCTATTATCATTACATAACTCGAGGAACAAATCCGTGTTTTTCTACAAAAGCAGTTTTTATTTTACCAAAGAAGCTAAATGTAATTTTTCCCCCATACCCTAACAGCTAGACGAGAACTTTAATAATGAAATAAAATATAGAAAAATTCAGATTTAAATCAAGAACTATCTGATTAAAAAGAGTATGAACCAGAGCAAATGTGATGTGCCAGTTTTTTATACTTAACCAAAAACAGCTCTAGTGTTGATGAGCTCACAAAGGTGTCTGTGTCGTCTTTTTCGCCAGAGAAGGGAGTATGTGTGTACTCTTGCTAACATATTGTGTGTGTGTGTGTGTGTGTGCGTCGGGAGGGGCGTGCGGGGGTGCGAGTGTGTGTGCATGTGTGTGTGTGTGCGCAGGGACGCCAGTTGGGCTAACAGCTGAATCATGGCTCAGCCGCTGCCCCTCGTAGTCCTTGGCAGTTAGCGGTGTGAAAAAGCCTTCTCTTTGAGGGCATTATATAGATTAATGTGCTGTGCCTCAGGCAGAGACACACACACCTCGCCAGGGAGGGATCCTGACCGTGTGTGTGTGTCTCTGAGTGTGTGTATTGTGTGCATTGGGGTGGGGTGGGGTGGAGGGGGGGTGTTAACAAGAGACTAGGGGGAAGGTACCGTGAGTAAGCTGTGCGTGTGTGAGTGAGGAGAGAGCGCAGACAGAGAAAGAGGCTTGGGTGGCATTCAGATGTGTTCTCGGTGAATTTTTGAATGATTTTTTTGATATATTTTTCATGCTTTTACACTTGTTTGTGGTGGAAAAGTTATTCCGTGATAATAGAAATTATGCAATAAATAACACATTTGGTCATGAATAAGTAATGGCGGGGTGTAAAGTGTAAAAGATTTGACTTGTAGCCGGGGTTTCTCATGTGGCTCTACCTGTTTGTTTCACTCCTTCATCCCAAAAATGAAGCTAAATTCACAGATATGAGAATGCATCCCTGCTTTATGCTTGATTAAACTGCGAGTCTGTGGGCAATAAATGCACTGGAATACTTACAAAATGAGCTGAAATCACTTTAAGTATTCTAGTGTATTAAACCTGCTGCTTTTTATGCACCTAAATCTGCACATGTTCATGCTGCTGGGTGTCTGGGGAGTCGATAGCTTTCCATCAAGGTATTTTTATGGGAATCAGAGGGGTGTTTACGAGGCCTGGGTGACCTGCGAGGGGCACTCGTCTGGCCCAGTGACTCACTCCCTCTTTACCTTCACTGTCTTGCCTCTTCAGCCGAATTAGCTCCCAGAGATCAGGGTGTAGCCGAGCTGATATTACAGTATCACAGCAAATACGCACAAGCTGCTGGAAGCAAATGCAAACGGAAAAGTACAACACCGCTCCAGCTG
The DNA here is from genome assembly GCF_056507025.1 of Lutjanus erythropterus. Lineage (NCBI taxonomy): Eukaryota > Metazoa > Chordata > Actinopteri > Lutjaniformes > Lutjanidae > Lutjanus > Lutjanus erythropterus. Next base: position 43,471,860 of record NC_139317.1, on the reverse strand, counting down.
AAGTTAAAGCAAAAAGCTTGTTTGTAGGGCCGAACAACAGGAGCTTTCTCTCTGTTTCCTCTCGCTCTCTTGGGTTGCGTGATTGCTCTTATTTTTCATGTTTTCCCGTCTCTTTTTCCTCACTTTACCCCTTTGCTGAGAATTATTGGTGAGATTTGTCTTTATCAGGATTTTAGCACATTCCACTCAAGGTTAGGCACATCTGTTGTTTTGTGTATGTGCTGGTGCATGTGTGTGAAAGTGTGTGCACGTGACTATAAATTCTCAGATTGTGTGTGATTGTTTTCTTTTTGCCTCTTTGTAGCTGCATATTCTAGAGACAGAAGCAGTGGTGGAAAGCTGAAAATCTGTACTTGAGCAGAAGCCCTGTTACTTTACTGAAGTTATACTCAACTAGGAGTAAAATATTTGTGTTAAAAATGCTTAAAAGTATGAAGTATTCTTCTCAAAAACTACTCAGGGTATTAGTTACATTTTAACCTTTGATGTTTAATGGTTTATTTATAACAGCCATTTAATGTAAAGGGGTTTCTCTTTCTCTAAATCTTCAGTCTAAATCCATATTTCATGGTTTTCATTGGTCCATTTGCAATCAGTTTGCCTTATTGGCTACAAAAATGCAGATAAAAGGTTTGATATTAATTCAAATTCTCGATCTACACAATAGCAATGTAAGATTTTAAAAGTAGCCATGTAGATTACATAATGTAATGCATACCTAAAGCTATTACATGGAGTTTTTAACTGCTTATGAAAAAGTCTGAATTCATGACTAATACCTCCATGTGACCTAAATAAGTTAACAAGACCATTTGCAAAAAGATTGGCTTTTTCTATGTATTTGTTCTTAATGGCTGCCACCAGGTCAGAGTCTCCTTGAAATCAAACGAAACAGCCTGTTTATATTTTCCCAGTGAGTGAGTATTATGTTAGCCAGTTAAAAAGAAACAGGAGGATTAGATCATTTTATTTTTGACAATATATTCTGTGGTTATTACAGTGGAAACCCTACTGCTTCTGTCCACAGGGAGCTCTAAAATCAACACAATATGAACTTTCTTTGTAGTAGCTTTAATAATTATAAATGACTATAAAAAGCAGATATAGAACTACTTGAATTAAGAAAAATGATCAAATATATATAAAATGCTGCCCCAAAAACAAAGAAAACAAAACAAAACAGAAAAGTAACAATCTGCATTCTGTTCTGTATTGTTATTGGACATCATATAAATCAGTACCAATATAGCTGTACTATACTTTTTGGTTATTATGGTGGAAACACTACCACTTTTGTCCACAGGGGGCTCCAAAATCAACATAATATAAAGGTGCTTTATAGTAGCTTTAATAATTCTAAATGGCTATTAAAAAAAAACATATATAGAACTATTTGAATTATGTAAAATTCTGGGCGTAACACAAAGAAAACAAAACAAAGAAAAAACAACAATTTGCATTATGTTCTGTTGTTGTACATGATATCGATATAGCTGTGCTATATGTTGTGGTTGTTACGGTGGAAACACTACTGCTTTTGTCCACATGGCCTCCAAAATCAACACAGTACCTTTAACTGAAAAAAAAAAAAAAAAAAAATTGAATAGTACAAGTACCCCAAAATGAACAGATGAAAGTCATTACTTCCAGCCCTGCATCTAAGTGTATACATGCACATGAATGTACATATGTGTCCATATATGTTTGGGTATGCACATGTGTGTGTACTCATATGCAGCTCTCTCCAGCCAGCGGTCTAAATAACCTACTTTTGTCTGACAACGGCATCAAGTCGTGGAGGTGCACATATGCAGAAAGCTACTTGGAAAGGCCTCCTCGTAGCTGTCAGCTTTTATTATGCGCTGAGGTGTCATGTTTGTTAGGAAGCTGAGTGCAGATGGCAGAGTGGAAGAAATGGATCACTAATTTTAACAATGATTAATGAACAGAGATGGAAAATGAATTACATCGGACTATTGGAGGCAAGGAATATTTTCTCTGAAAATGTTAACTTCGGCTGCCAGGCAGCCGGCCGTGTTGTGGGAGTATATTGAGGAGGGGTATGTGTGTGTATGTGTGTGTATGTGTGTGTGTGTGTGTGTGTGTGTGTGTTTCCTTGTATGTGTGTGTGTGTGCACTAAGGTGCAATTTTTCCCCCCGCATCTTTTGTAGAATCAACACTTCACTGCTCTTGCCTATTACTTTACTGTTCGCCTGCTTAAACACTGCCGGCTTTATACACATTGTTTTTCCCCCCTTATGTGTATTGCGCTACCAGTTAAGGTACACACTCTTTAATAAGGTAAACACAGGAAAGGTTAGACTGTCTTAAAATGTTAGTGATTTCCATTACTCTGCAGTGTGCTTTGATATCAAATCATAGATGGAGCAGATTTGATCAAGTGTCAGTAGCTTTTACTGTGGTATTTCACTCTGGTAGAACAATTTTAACCTGTTTATACACTGTAAAACATTTCAAGCTGGTTCAACTTGAAATTTTAAGTTCCCCTGCTGCCTTAAAATGTGAGTTAACGGAAAACAGGTTGAATAATTGGTTCAAAGTGGTCTTTTGAGCTTTGAAAATGCAAAACCAATTGAATTAAGTTAAATGAACTTGAGAAAACATGCAAGTTCAATACACTTAAGATATTAAGTTGCGTCAACTAAGTGTTCAATGGTAGGGAATGAACTAGCACTTTTTTCATTAATATGAAAAGAAGAAATCACGATTTATCACAGAACACACCAAGCTACTTTAACTGTCAAACAATTGCATGCTGGGAAGTCTGCATATATAAGGATTGAATTTCTTTCTAAATCTAATTTCATGAGTTGAGTGAACTCACAGCAGTACATTAATTCAACTTAAATGGTTTCAAGTCTGAACAACTAATGTTTATAAGTTCTGAAGTGGTCTGAAACTAGAAATTTTGAATTGAATTAATTAAAGAGTATTAAAACATATTTATGTGAACTTAATGAGAAAAAGATTAGCTGGTTCCACTAATTTCCTGTATAATTTTTTTTACAGTATATCTGCCTTTGAATGTGATTTTCAAGCTGTTTTTATGACCCCATATATAGTTTTTATCGATAAAACGGCTATAGAGAATAATTAGAAAATATTTTTTCCAAAAAAAATCAACCTGATAGATTTTGTGTTTTTGATTGACTGACAGACACCTCACCATCACATTTTATTAAGAGGTTTGTTCACTGTAAATCTAAAAATAAACAGCCTAAATATGTTAGTTCCTTTGCTGCCTTAAAAATGTTAGATGACTCAACATGGGTCGAATAATTGGTGCAGTCATCATTTAGTTAAATGAACTTAAGAAAACAAAAAGTTCAATAAGCTTAAGCTATTAAGCTGAATCAACTCAATGTACGTAGATAGCGAACACATTCTACACTAACCATTATCATGGCTAACATTGTTTTCACTATTATGAAAAGAAACAACCATGACATGTTTTAACATTTATTAAAGACACAGCAAGTTACTGTAGCTCTCAAAGACCTGCCTGCTGGCAAGTGTGCTAATATGCTAATCAAGTTTCTTTCAAAACTCGATTTAATGAGTTGAACAAACTCACAGCAGTACATTCATTTGACTCAAAAGGCTTCAATTCAGAATATTAATTTGACTGTAATGTTTTGAAAATAAAAACTAGAAATTTTTAATTGAGAATATTAAAACATATATATATATATATATATTTATTTTACGTTAACAAGAAAATATTAGTTGATTCCACTAAATTCTTGTATGTTTAACAGTATCTGCCTTTGAAAGTAATTCTTAACTTACTAATGTAGGTTTTCCTGCTGCCTTATAAAGGGAGATAGATGAACATGGGCTGAATAATTGCTGCAAAATCATTGTATGAGTTTTGAAAATATGAAACCAGTTGACCTGAGTGAACTTGAGAAAACATTTGAGTTCAATACACCCAAGATATTAAGTGTACGTGGTTAGCGACTGAATTTAATACTAACCCTAATAATGTTGTTTTCATTATTATGAAAAGATACAATCATCATTTATCTTAACATGTATATAAGACTCACAAGAAGTCAGAACTTTAAAACAGTTGCATGCTGGGAAGACTGCTGACCAAGTTTCTTTCAAAACCTAATTTAATGAATTGACTGAAATCACAGCAGCACATTATTTCGACTTAAATGGCTTCAAGTCAGAAAGACTCAACTGTTTGTAAGTTCTGAAGTGGTCTGAAAATAACTGACTTGAAAAACATATATATATTTGAAATTATTGAAAAAAGATTGAAGATTGTTTTATTAGCTGTTTTTTCATACTCTGTATTTAGTTTTAATCATAAAAACAGCAATAAAATACAGTCAGAAAATAATTTTTAATCTCCTGCACCATGTCCAGAAGACCTGATGTATTCTGAGTCTTTTGATGGACTGACGGACACCTCATCAATCACATTTTATCAGCATGTTGGCGCAGGTTCTACATGACAGAGAGAATCAGCGTGTTTACTTCTCACGCATCAGTATTACGATATCATATGGCAGTATAAAAAGCAGACGTGACATTCCTCATTGCGTGTGATCTGAGCGGAGTTCCTTATAGCTTCCCCTCTCTTCCCTACCACTTTCTCTCCTTATAAAAGACAACCTGTCTCTCTGTTCCCCCTCCACCCCAACCCGTCACCCTGCCTGCCTGCCTGTATTTGTGTCTCTTTCAAGGTTTGTCTGGTGGGCGGTTGGTGCAACATGGTTTAATAGGTAGATGTGAACTATTTTGAATTTAATTAAGGGCCTGATGGGAAATACGTAAAGGGAGAAAACAGAGCAACTTTCTTGCAACATTGTGTGTTTGTGTACACGCGTGTGTGTGCATGCACGGGAGCCACACACACACACACACACATACACAGAGATCTCAGGTTACGGCAGCATATGCTAAGCACTCAGAAAACATACACAATGCCTTTGGTGAACAAGGTAGTCGGTATGCCCTTGGGAGCCAATTTAGATTGTGACTTAAGGCGATGTCGTGGCTTTGTGTGTGAGCGTGAGCGTGTGTGTGTGTGTTCTCTAGTACGCGAGTGTGTGAGTTTTACTCTTGACGCTTCATTGAAACAGTAGTGGTGGTGTAGATCTGGGTGGCCCTCCTGCAGACCCTCCACATCTGTGTTCCTCCTCCGACCCCCCACCCCCACCTCCCTCCCTCTCTCTCTCCTCCTCCCCCACCCTCCCCTGTTTCAGACTGAGCCAGCTTCTCCACGCCTGGCTGCCTCTCCACATCCAGAATAGCCATGAGATTTTGTCGGACCCCACATCTTTGACAGTCGAAATTTTGAAGTAATAACATGCAGGATTAATGAGGATGCACAGATAAGTGTGCCACCTACGTGGTGAAATGTAACTACGTACATTCATTGTACTTATACTTTACTCAGGTTTTTCCATTTTATGCAACTTTATACTTCCACTTCATTGCATCTCAAAGCCACATATTGTACTTTATACTCCAGTACACAGATTACAATTTTTCATAGCTTTCCTTTCTGGTGAAAACCATGTATCTCCAAATATAGAAATGGTGAGAGCGGTTCCTGGACTCATGCTGAGTCTGCTTGAGGTGCACTTTGGACAGCGATACATATATTCAAAAATCAAATAACTCTCTTTTAAAATAATTAAAGTGCCTTTATTGTCACAGCATGGTCTTTTCCTTGACTAAGACTTGTATGTTGAAACTAGGAATGCACAGATACCACTTTTTTTCAGACTTAGATTTGAGTACTTGCCAATACTGAGTACCAATGCAAGTACTTAATAATGCCATTAAAGTTCTTACAACAACTTTTAAAACATGTTTTGTTTTCATTAGATGGTCACTTTCTAAATGTAACAAATCATTGTTGCTGTTTCCTGCTACAAGTGTAACCATAGTTACTGTGCACGTTACATTTTAGGTTATTTGTAGTAAGTTATTTTACTGATTTTGTGTTCCTTATTAAGCTGTGCAGTTTACTGCGTATGTGACATTTCGGTATAATAATTTCACAACATTATTATGAACTCGGAGAATTAAGTTTATTATTATTAATGGTGTTATTTATAATACTAATTTCATTATCATTTACAGCATTTTACCTAGTATTTTAATTTAACATTTACATGTGTAGTATTTAAGTTTCTTCTTCATGTCCCTCTTGTCTAAGAGCTAATTAGTTCCCACCTGTCATTGTTTATGGGGGACAGGTATGAGTGTGGCGCCATGTGTGCATCAGTTTTGTTGAACCTGCTGTGAACCTTAAAGAGTGAAGTTGCGTGTCCTGTGCTGTCAGGACGTTTTGGTGAAGAATAAGTACACAAAGAGAAGTTGTAGCAGCTTATTACCAAGAAAGGGGCGGCAGTGTTTTTTGTTCGTGTTAGGATTTATTTGCCGAGACATTCAACTAGTTCACACCTGGCGGGACTGATTGGACAGCGGCTGGCTGTGGTCTGCAGGTGGACTCTGCGCATTTATTTCAGTTTTACATGGACTTAGATGGAATTTAATGGATAGTTTCCAAAGTCGCTGCAGTCATTAGTGGATGATGTTGAGGACAGCGAGTCTCTCCCTGATGATGACGGCGCGACCAAAAAAAACAAGAGGGTAAGCATCAGCAAACGACTTAAACTCTGCGTCATGGCGGTTCTTTAGATGTTTACTTGTATCGAGCGGCTACTTTTCATGATATGGTATTGGGTATGGGGTATCGGAGTAGTTTTATGAGTACGAGTATGTGAGGACAGTATCGGACCAATACCCGATGCTGGTATCTGCATCCCTAGTTGAAACGCATCAGTTTTTGTTTGGTTAAAAATTCAGTATGATCATATCATGCCAATAAAGGCATTTCAGTTGTTTTAAGAGATTTTTGTGATTTTTGATTATAGATATTTTTAATATTTCCAGTAAACTGAAGGATAAAGTGTTCTTTTATCTGCTGAAATATTATCCTGCTTCTTAAATAAATTATTTAAAATTCCTTGGATGGAAAATGCATGGTTAAAAAGCTGGAGACCAGACCTTTCCTTATGAAAAATAGTTCTCACAGTACAGCGACATGTACTGATCTTACAGAATATGATATAAAGAAGTTCAAATGAGCTCAACTTTAAATATTGCAGCAGTAAAATGCAACATACAGATTAATTCAGTGGTAATATTAATCCAAAAACATCATTTCCAATAGTAAAACACTGAAAAGGAACATTTTTCTTCACATTGAGTACTTTTATATTTGATACTTGTGTAAATTTAGCTCCAAATACACCCTTTTAGTTAAGAAGGTTCTGATTGCAGGGCTCACAGTGTGGGATTATTACTTCTACTTACAGGTAGAGTTAGTAGGATTTGTCTGAGCTGTTCGTAAATGCATCAGGATGTCAAATACTGGTGAAACATCCTGAACACAGCAAAAGAATGAGGAAATACAGGCAGAGGGCAGAATCTCTGCAGATACAGACACCGCCACACACTTCTAGTGGGTCATAAGTGATGATTAAAAAGAATTACATGAGTATATGCGTTCTTTTTTTGTCAAGAAAATGTTGTAGGTTATACTTTTAAGTAAAGGACCTGAATATTTTTTCCATCACTGCAGAAACCTAAGAAAAGAACAGCAGCGTTGCTCACACCCTGACTGACAGGTGATCTTTGGGTGGCGGGGTGCAGAAACGACAAGACATTGAGCGTTTAGCGCTAAAGATTGAAAGTAAACATACAAAACTGAGACCTCGCAGATTTCCATCTAAGCAAACTTCGGCAGATTTAAGCAAACGTTTGAAATGTCACAAAAAATGAAAGGTAAATCAGGAGCAGTTTAGTCAGCTGCGTAGAAACAGATAAATTTGTTCCTTCAACAAAGAAAGAAAGAAGATATATAACTTTTCCAGCTATTCCACATTAATCAAGCATAAAAAAAGTTTTTGCAGGGTTTTATTAAGTACATCATCTGTAACAGTGGTGTCAAACTCATTTTAGTTCATCGGCCACACAGCCCAGTTTAATCTAAAATGAACCAGACCAGTAAAACAGTTGCATAATAACCTATAAATAACAACATCCAAAATGTTACCTTTTCTAGTGATAAGAAGCAGACTGTAAAAATGTTCACAATTAATGAACCATTCATTTACAAAACACATGATGAGGTGTCTGAGGTGCAATGTCAATAACGTCCATTATAAAGCATTATAATACATAAATCTCAGTGGATCTACAGATGTACAAAAAATTATGTAGTTTAAAACTGAGAGTATTTTATCTCTTTATGACTGAAACAACTCGTCAAGATCTAGAAATTCTTTGTAATTTTCTACAAATTTCCACCCCTGTGTAGTAACACTGACATCACAACACCAGCTGCAGTGGAAGCTCATGAGGAAGAAGGTGAAGTGTGAAGTGAAGTGTCTCACAATCCATTTACAAATCACAAGTTTTGGCTGCAAGAGGGCACAACCCGATCAACTAGATTTTGGGGGCTAATGCCAACACTGATATTAGAGAGAGAAAAACAATATCAATAAATTGGGTGATAGTCTTTATGTATAATTATGTGAAGGCACTATAAGAGTAATCCTTCACTGGTATTTTTAATCATTAGAAATAACTGTAAATTTAAAAAAAAACACTAATAGAACACCTTGAATCAATGATCATATACATAAATGCTGCCTATGAAACTAAAAACAGAAAAATGAAAGTAAAAACAATTTGCATTATGTTCCAGACAAATGATGTCTGTCTGGTTCTGCAGTTGGGTTCCACAAATATTGTTTTAAGAGTGAAGTCAGATACAGATACAGATACAGAGAACTGTATTCTGATCTGGAATTAAAGCTACAATCTGTAACTTTTCTGCATTAAAATTATCCAAATACACAAGACAGATGTTGTGTATTTTGTCTAGTTGTGTACTTAGATTACCTCAAGTGTTACAAACAATGTTCAAATGCAGAGAAATCCATAATTTATTCAGGGTAGCAGTGTATGCCAGTTGCTATGACTTCTGGGAAAAAATGGGATGTGACAGAGAGCGAGGAGGGAGGTCAGCGAGTGTGACTAAGCTTAACGTGAATGAAACTTTAATATATTACCTCGTCCACGACCATGACTTCTCCCAAAGTCATTTTTATCAGCTATGAAATTTGTTTAACAGTAAAGACAACAACTCCCATGATCCCACACTACATTACAATGACATCAAACTACCTTTTTTTGTTATTGTTTTAATGTGAGAGAGACTACTAGTGGCAGAATTAATATATTGTACATTCAATGACTGCTGTGCATGTTTTTACACTTTGCAAAGTCCTCCAATGGGCCAGACTGGATCCTTGGGCGGCCTAGTTCTGGCCTGCAGGCCATACGTTTGACACCCCCTGCTCTATAATTTCATAATTCATGACTCAAATTAAAACTCAAGGCCAGCTGCTGGCTTCTTTCAAACTCTCTGTGAGGCTTCAGCTCAGATGCCACTCAGCGGGTTCCGTGCTACTTTAAAGGGGAGTGGCGCTCTTTTACTTCACATACTTTGTGTCGGCTTGATTATTTTTCTGGCGTTAAGCGGCTGGGCTTCACGGCTGGATCAGATAACATCCTCTGTGCTGCGTAGGCTCCTCTCATACTTTTCTTTTTATGAGAACAAAGCTTTCTGTTTTTATGTATTTTGACTCCCAAATGATAAACCTTGCGCGTCTTAGTATGATTCCCTCGTCTTGAACTGGATATCATAGTGTCAAATTAAAAACTAATAATAATAAGAAAATGAAAAAAGTCAAAGATTGATATACACAAGCAATTACAGCTCATATATTTGTTAGATTACTCAAGGATGTGTAAATGACATCACGTCCTCACAGGAAGTCCTGAGGAAAAATAAAGATGGAGGGGGTTTGGGGGGAGGGGGATCATATTTTAATGGGTATTTCTCTTCTGTCAGTGTGGCAAACTTGTCAAGCTTCAAATGTGGGTGACTGTGAATTTCCTGGTGTGTGTGCTTTGTTTACAGGCTCTTGTCGTCCCACCTTCTGTGGAGCTGTCGGCACTCTTCCTGACATCCGGCGTTCGTTGGAGCGGCGGCAGTCACACAGGTACGATCACACCGATTGATCACGGGAAAGGGGAGGATATTAAAGGTGTCTGTCACACTTACACGCCCGTGCACGCATCTTTTGTTTTCATTTAAATCTTTGTTTATCCAGGGGAAAGTCAATTGAGCGTGCACTTGTTAAGCTGCGCCGTGCTTCTCAGCCATGCTGCTGAGGCGTTCGTATCTGGGAGCTGCTGCCCTTTACAGTGTGATGCTGGGTCAGTGCTTCATTAACTAACACAAAGTTAAAGAAGAAAGATAGTTATCAATTTTTCCAGCCAGACAGATACAATGAATGGTCATCCTTCCAACAACAAACCCTTTAGTCTTCCATTACACAATGCATTATTGTATTCTCATGTGCATGCACACTTTATGGAAATATGACACATTGATTGCATTGGCGTGGGGTCAGTGTAGGGTGAAGTAGGGTAGGGTGTCACCACGTTGATGCAAACTTTGCAAATAGACGACATATGTCATCAGCCAGGCTGTTCTCACTCCCAGTGCGTCAGATATGGCAGCTTGGTCAGTGCCCCTGTGCCTCAAGCCGTGACACTGTAGATACAACTGTAGCAACACCTCTGAAGTTACCACTGTGGTATTATGTTTTAATGCCCTGTTAAAGTCATGTGATGTAGTATGAAGAGCAAAAAAGTCTGTTAATGGAGGAGGTGGGGCCAAGAGACCAGGGCCTCATGTCACATGTGAAACCAAAAGCAAACTTTGACTTCATAATGTACTTATTTACTTGCTATGTACATAAATTATTTAATGTGACATTGTGTTACTTACTTACATATGTTACACTGTGTTACATGATCTTAAACTTAACATACGTACGTATGGAACTTACATAATGTTACATAACATTACTTACTTACATATGTTACGTTGTGTCATGTACACAAACTTGCATAATGTACATATTTTAACCCAAACCGATCTTTTCCTAAACCTACCCAAGTGGTTTTTGTGCCTTTATTTTGAAAGTCAGTCAGTCAGAATCAAGTATTTAACAAAAGCATGTTATAAAATAAAATAAAATAATTAACAATGTCAAATCATGGTGAATATTGCCACAGTCTGGTACTGTACTGAGACATTTTCTGATTGTGGATATTGTGATATTGTTATATCTCTAAAATCTAATCTTCATTATAAATCAACAGCATAAAATAATAAACACTCTTCCCTCTACTCTAAATGCTTAAACTTTCCATCCACTTTAAATTTCCAGACATATTGTCCCCTCGATGGTTCATTGTCTATGGAGAATTATTTTATCTATTTTACAAAGTGTCAAACTAATGTGTCATCAAAATGAATCACTCAGTGATATAGGTCTTATTTTCTTTTTTTGTCATTTTTTTGGATGATGCTAATCGCCTCAGGTATTAGCGTACACACTGGACAGAGCTGTGTAATATAACATAAATTTGGTGTGAGTCGTTTCATCACATATTGACTAAGAATAGTCCCCCCCCCCCCCCCCCCCACACACACACACACACACACACCCTGCCTGTCAAAAAGCCACGACGCCGTCAATTCCTCTCTATGTAGCTCAAGGAGACAATTAGCAAACAGAGGTGACATGGTAAACAGGTGCAAGCCATTATTCCTGGAGCTGGAGGAGCGTGGCCACCCCATCTCTCATGGTGATGGGCTGTTATAGTGTGTGTTCTGTATGTGTGTGTCTGCGTGTGTGTCGCTGAGTGATGGCAGATCATGTGACAGGCACAAGTGAGGGATACGTCTGCTTTGTGGGGTTAGGATGCTTCATCCCGCCTGGTTGTCTGTAATCAGTGCATCATCATCATCATCGTCGTCATCATCGTTGTTGTTGTTGTCATCGTGCTCATGCAACAGGAATTAGACGTTCTCGCTCTTGTTCTCAGGTACCTCACATTCGTCTTTGACTCCCCTTAAATCTGCTCTCTTAGAAATAAAGGTGTTTACTAGAACCATGAAAGGTTCTTTGGGTTGTCCCCATATGAGAATGCTCAGAGTTTTACCTAGAACCCAACATGAAGGGTTACATGAGTTGTTTTTATATGCCAAGGGTTTTATCTAGAACCCAAAGAGGTGATTCCACCAAGAAACTTTTATATTCCAAGGTCTCAGCCCTTCAGGAAGAACAATTATTTCTAAGAGTGTTTCCAACAAGACTGCTCTTCCTGTCTTTCTGTGTCCAATAAATACTCTTACACTCTGTGTATCAACTTTAATTCGTAAAAGAGCGTCATCCTGAGAGTTGGCTTCCTGAGAAACACAGAAAGAGATGTGGGGGTCAAGCGGGTTTGTAAAAATTGATTGCTTGCAAAGTGCTAATCAATGGAAACCTTTTCTCTTGAAGCTGGGAAATTCATGTTATAACATTTATTATAAGATTCAGAGCCACAGGGATTTAAACATATATGGCAAGCTGTCCTCTTCAGGACAAGCTGAGACAACGGCCCGTCTGAATTAACACCCACATGTCTCCCTAAAGTGAAAAATGAAGACACATTCAACCGTAAATGTAACATTCAGATGATATCATATTTGTTCAGGTCAGATTTCATGCTCGTCTTCATACCTTAATAAGAATAATACGATCCTGCGTTTGTGCAGTCAGGCCGAGTCTCGCTTATAGTCTGTTGTTTTGAAACACATTTTGCCGGCTGTAGTTTTATTAATCAAATATAGCATGGGTGAGTCATGTCGTTTTGGCTTGTGTCATATCGGAGGTATGTGCCACAGATTTCCCTCATATTGGAAGCAGAGCTAACACATGCTCCCCTTGATGCATTCTCACACCATTTCTCACACAAAGCGCTCACACACAAACTTGCAGATGCACACACACACATACACACACACACACACACACACACACACACACACACACACACACACACACACACACACACACACACACACACACCACTGATGACTTATATAGAAAGAGATTCATAAACAGACCTGCTCACACATACACTCGGATGAGCATTTACAGACACACACACACACACACACACACACACACACAACTAAACCTGCTGCTTAAAAACAGGGAATGGCTGTTACTTCCAGTGAATGTGTATGTATATGTATTTACTTTAGACTAAATATATTTACTAAAATGCTGTACCTCTACTTTACTTGCAAATTAACATTTTAATGGTAAACATTCTACTTTTATCTCCACTACATTTATCTGTCTGTAGTTATGCCTTATTAAGATCTTATGCACAAAGCTTATAAAATATGATGTTAATTAAATTGAACAATCCAAAAGTTCATCATCAGAGTTAAAATTATCTCCACATTGTCAGTATCAAAAATGTTCTTTACACTGTAATACATAATTCACAATAATACATTAATTCAGATAATGTGATATAAGACCGACACAGGCTGCATAATGTACGCTTTTGATGCCCTTAATAGTCCTAGATTTTTGAAAATATCTTCTCTGACTGTTTTAAAATTCTGAATGCAGGACTTTTATGAGTATTTTTTTTGTTTTCATATTGTGTTCTCACCAGTGTTTGGGAGTACTGGACTACATGGAGTTAAACTAGTAGTCTAACTTCAGTTTGCAGTAGCTTGTTAGTCGTTTAACCCTGTAAAACCCAAATATAGAAAAACATTCATATTAGCATAGTGATTCAAGTACTTTTTGACATTTCTTGTGTAGGTGACTACTGAAACTGCAAACAGTTTTGAGCCATAAAAGGAAAGGAATGACTCTTGATTTTTATTTTATCATTGCTTCTCTGATGACTGATGGAAAATGAATCCAAAACTAAAGTGACACATGAACAAGAGCTTTTTGCCTTGAATTCAATTTTTTGCCCCTTGATGTACATATTTTTTGTGTATTTTGTTTTAATTTTGTACCACATGTACAAAGTCAGTGTGATCTTTTTTTTTTTTTTTTTTTTTTTACCAATAGTTTAAACAACTTTTTCTAAGTAGTTTGAATGAACCAAACATTTTCCCTGTTTTCCACATGCTATAGTTCAACTTTTTCCAGTGTGACATATTAAAACTATTCTTTCAAAGTAGCTTCCCTAACATTGTTATTGCTACGTCAGAGATCTGAATACTTATTTAACCTCTGACCTATTAAAAATAAGAAACTTTAAAGTGCATTATATAAGACTTGTGGATAAAAATCTTATTTTTAAACTGAATCCAAGAAAAGACGTTGATCCCAGATACCATCAAATTATGTTTGTTTATCCTTCATGCATTCCAGGAATGGTCTACAAACATGGCCTCAGCCTTTCTTCTAAGTCTTTGTAGTGATTTCCTACATTCCCCAGAATGCCTTTTAATATCCCCCAAAGAAAGGGTGTGAACTTTTTGCTCCTCTTGTTTGTTGCACTATGAGTATCGGTAGGGAGCAGATGATTTTGTTGTTTTTCTAATGGCAGGTTTTACTCGCACACAACTCGTCTTCAGGCTGCAATGCATTGTGGACTTTTGAGGCTGCTGACAGTGGAGAAACAGGTGTTGCATTCACTTTGAACCAAATCAGGTCTAGACAGAAGCTTTTTCTTTTTTTTCTTCTTTTTAAATTTCTGATTGTTGTAAACCGAAACCTGACATTGATTCCTCTGCTGGAAACGTGATGTCAGACAAACTACAAACTGTAACCTGCGCTCCAGTTTCAGGATGTGTTTTTTTTTTTTTTTTTCCTGTAAGAAGACATAAAAAGAGGAACATAAGGTGCAGGGGTGGTGGGTGGAGAGGGGTCAATTTTCCCACAGTTTCCTCTCCAGTGTTGTTGGGTTAAGATTGTCACTGCTGTGTGCTACTCTACCACGCTGGTATAAATAAGACATGATTGGCATCACAGCAGAAGAAAAACTCTCTCTCTCTCTCTCACTGCGTCTCTCTCTTTATCTCTGTCTCTCTCTCTGACAGCCTTCATTTGCTGGAGGAGTGGCAGACTTGGTGGGAGTTAATGATTATAATTATTTCGCTTTTTTTATTTCTTTTTTTTTTTTTTTTTACATTGTGGGATAATTATTTAAGAGGTTCGTGTAGTCATTGTTGTAATCAGTAAAGAGAGATTACAGAAAATCCGCATGCCAACAGATGGCACTTCGCTGTTGTTGTTGCTTCATATTAAACCCAGTGCAGCAGCACACGCCGTAGCAGGCAGGCAAGAGTGAGGGGACAATCAGAAAGGGGCCAAATTATAAAACAATTTGTCCTTCATCATAAATCAATTTATCATATCACTCCCACAGAAGAAAAGGAATCAAAAGTAGTTAGTGTGTGTGTGTGTGTTCAATCCCAAACACGCTCATCTTCCCAAAGTGCACTGAAAATCATTTTAAGTTGGTTCAACTGAAAAATGTGACTTCCCCTGATGCCATAATTTAAGTAACTGAAAATGGGTTTGAAAAATTGTCTTCCCTGGTACAAAAAATAACTTACTACAATAGATTTTTGTGTTTTCAGCCGACTCAAACATTTAAGTTTTGAAAAAGCACTAAAAAAGTTTTACTGACTTATAATCTTTAGCTGAGATAATTGAATTTTCCTCTTTAGATAAATGTGAATCTTTGAGTTGTAGAAACTTAAAAAAAATGGTCACCATGAGCTCTGAGCCTTATATGTCATTATATGTGTGCCAATTAATTAAATGGTTTTGATTGAAAATATTAAACTATTAACCAATATTCTCTTTCACATAAATGAGTTTACTCAGTAATTTTTAATACACTATTTTCTTGGGTTTCTAAAATACAAAGATTCAAGTTTGTCTAAAGAAGAAAAGTACATGATTTCCACAGAAGAGTAGCGGGTGGTTAAACTTTCCAAAATTTAAGAATTTGAGTTGGCCTCAAAATTCAAAAATCTTCATATGCAGCAAGTTACTGTAACTCTCAAACAGTTGCATGCTGGGAAGTCTGCTAACTTGCCAATCTTTGCCTGTTGCCAATTTTCTTTCTTTTTTTTTAAAAAAAACTTAATTTAATGAGTTAAGTGAAGTGGCAGCAGTACATAAACTCAACTCAAAAGGCTTCAAGTCAGAACATCTTATGTTTATAAGTTCTGAAGTGGTCTGAAAATAAAAACTAGAATTTTTAAATTGATTTAACTTGAGAGTGATATATTGCATGTATTTCCAGGAATTAACACAAATTCAACCAATCCACATGAATTTTGCATGTTGTAATTCTATCCAATCATCGCAGATTTTCTGCAAATTTGAACAATTTCAGTCGCTTTCTGTGACTTCCACCAATCACAGCAGCCCTCCCGTGCAAATGTCAAACATGTACGTCTCAGTTGTTTTATTGTATTTATTATTTATCTTGTCATTTGACATTAATCAGTGGTCTGTGCACTTTTATATTTTTGAATTTTGACCATGTTTGAGCTCCAGAGATTTTGCTTATATGTACAGTAAATTTACAAATAAATGTTAAATAAATATAAAGTGTGAAATGTAAATAAATATTTTGTCAGATTTTTTTGTAATTTTTGATAGCATTACTTAGAACACTCAGAACACTGTGGTTTTATTCTTCTTGGCAGACGTTGCCTCTAGTTTTTAATTAATTATTAAAAAAAAAACTCTTTGTTTTGCAACATGCGTAATAACTTTTGAGAAAAGCTGCTGTGAAATAGGAAATTTTAGGCTGCAACAATCCCAAAAAAGGTATCCTGAAATCCAGCAGGGACTGATGTTAATTTAATGGGACAAGATTAGTTAATTTCACTGAATTTCTATGTGATGTTTTACAGTGTGGTGGGGTTCTAGGGCATGGTGGGAGTTTACAAAAAGGCCCTCCAACGCAACAAACAGTATTTGACCAGAGAGCCCCAACCCCATGACTTTATCTATTAAAACCACGGTGTGCCACCATGGTCGTTCACACGCAACCCAATTCACAAAGAAGGTCAGCGCTTGTTAGCTCCGCTCCTCTGGGACACCGGCTGCTTCACCACCTCCTGGACTGTGAGCCGGTGCCACTTTCACTTCAGGCCCGCATTTGCATATTATTTATCTTTTTTAAGTCTATTTATGTGTTTCTGTGTATTTCCTGACAAGTGAGAAAGAAAGAGATAAATACAAAGTGAGACGAGGGCACTTGCTATCCAGGGTCGGGGAGCAGGAGGAGCACCAAGGCCGCTGGCCTACATTCCTGACTAATTGTATAATTGGAAAAGCTCTCCAAATGAGCAAGCAAGCCCCCACCCCTCTCCCCTCCCCTCCCTCAAACCCCCCTCACCAACCACCTCACCCCTACTCACTTAACACCCCTCCACCCCCACCCACACACACGCACGGCCTTCAAAGCAAATCACAAAAGAGCATTTTGGGAATAATAATAATTTCAAAAAGCGTCCATTATTAATCCCACACACTAGCATCCCTGGCAGCAGCAGCTAGGCTGGTTAGCACCAGCTACCCCCACCCCACCCTCCATCCCCACTCATTATGGCATACAGTAGTTAGCTTTCTGATGGTGCTCTACCAGTGTTAAATAAAGTTAAAAGGTGGCTAAAATGTTCAGTGTGGGAAAAAAAATATTGATTTAGAATTTTATCCCTATGAAAGATAGAAGCTTGGCATAAAAAGTATATTTTCATACATGTTTATACTGATTTTTGTCTGTCATTCAATACCAAACTAGCTTCTTGTTCACAGGTAATGCAACTGCATTTGTTGCTTTCTTCTTCCGCGAGAAACAGTGTACTAGTACTAAAATAAAGGTTAAATATCGAAAAAAAATTATAAAGTCATCTTTATTTCTTAAAAAAATCTATTCCTATTTTCTAAGATAGAAACTTGAAACATTTATTTTTCATACTTTGGAAAACTTTCAGAGCCACAGAGGGCTGTTTTCACAGTTGTTGTACAGTTCTCAATACCAAAACTGGCTTAATGCTAACAATGAATGTAATTGCGTTTGTTACTTTCTTCTGTGACGTCAAACGGCAGTTGACGGTTTTCGACAGTTAATGATCTCACTGAAAAAAGGAACATTCAATATTAAATGAGGTTTTATTAGAGCCTGAGCACCAATCTTGGTGTGAGGATCCTTTTAAAAATTAAGTAATTAATAAATTTTCAAAATAATGGCATTTTTGAGGGGCTACACTTGCTTGAAAACTAGGCACACGTTAAGAGTGCTAAGAATTTCCATCTGATATGGATTTTAGCAATGGGGATGGCAAAAAGGCTCAACCACGCACCCTAACCAGCAGCCTCAGCGGCACAATTCACCAAGATTTGCTAAAATTCCTTTAAAAAAAACCCCAAAAGTTTCACCATGAAACAGGAAGTTGTTGTACCTTGAGTTTACATGGTCAAATGTGCCTGAAAATTTACATGTTTGATAAAAGTCCTGCCCTGAGGACATCAACATGATAATATTCATTTATAGTACTAGCTCCACCCACTGGCAACAGGAAGTAATCTTTGTATGAGGATTATCTTTTTACTTATATGAATGTTCACGGTGTGGTCTACACTTGATATACTGGGACATAACATTATATTTTCTTTAGCGCCACCTCATTGAAACAGGAAATTACACTAAACTCCTTCTTGCCGTGTCAAAAACATGTGAATATTCAAACCTGGTCGACTGATCGCTGTGTGGTAATCTGACTCGCGTGGGTGATGGAATCAGCTCCACCCAAGACTGAAAACCGATTTTATTATAGTATAATAAATTGTAAGCATGTCTGATGTTTTTTAAAATAACATTTGAAAAAAAGTCTCAAGTACCCCCTGCAGTACTCCAGAGTACCTCTAGGGGCACTAGAAACACGACTATAAACTGGCCTCCCCCAGCTCAGCTGAATTTCATATGTGAAATGAGTTCAAAAATTTTGTGAACGCCACAGATTTTCCTGGAAATGTTGAAAAAACACTTGTGAACTTTTCTTTTGTCATAAATAATATTATTGGATGACTTACCTGTGTGCTGTGTTAGCGCTTCTATTTTACTGTTAGTACTAGAGCTCATGGTCAAATTGGATTTCCTGATTTATGGCCCCTGCCACGCGCCGTTCATTTCCATGGCTACTGAAGGAGGGTCGGTGGGTGGGTGGGTGGGTGTTTGGGTGGTGGTGGGGAGAAATCATTTCTGAGGTCGACAGTGGTGTCTAACGGGATTGCGGGGTGCCGTTAAAACGAAGCCGTTAATTAATGCTATTGATCAGCAAAAAAATAGAGGCAAATGTGATTTGCATACAGCCGGGGTGATCAATGCATTAACCGATTTTTTTTTCTCCCCCCTCTGAAATCTGATTTCCTGAGTTTTCAAAGTGAAAGAGAGAGAGTTCAGACTAATGTGGATCGATCGGGCCTCTCTCAGACAAGAATACAAAGCATTTTATTAGCCGGTGAAGGGTGAAACATACCAGGAGAGAAGACGCGGTTTGAAGTTGGGGTTATGTATTTATGTCTCACTTCAACGAGAAGACAGAGAATTGCCGTCTTCTGCTTTTACATATTTGTTAAAACCGTTATCGACATTGTCATATTCTCGTCCCTCCCACCCTCCTCACATAGTGTACAGAAAACATGGTAATAAGGTGATATTTCTGCAGGGCCGAACTCAATCTGTTTTCTAAAAGGCAACAATGTAAAAAGAAAAAAAAAACATCAATGACAATAACAACAGGGGCATGAAGAAAAAAACAAAAACACAAGAGGTGTTAAAAAAGCAATATGTTGTTTTTTTTTTCCTTGCTTTCTCTCCCTCTCTGTCAAGAGCAGCTTATTATAGCGTATTGATTTATAAAGCTTTAAATGTGATCCTTCATGTCCAAGTCAAGGGCAGGGAGTGAAAGAGAAAGAGAGGAAAGAAGAGAGGGAGGGAGGGAGGGGAGAGGAAAAGAAAGAAAGACAGAAAGACAGAAAGAAAGAGAGGCGAAGGGGAGAAAGGCGTCTGGAGACGGATAGAGATAGAAAGAGAGCGTCCACGACATGGGGAAGTGACAGCAAGGCATTTTCAGAGCCGCTCTGGAACACAAAAGGGTAATTGTTTTAGCCCAGATGTTGCTTTCGCACAACAAGCAGGATACAATGTTCCTACTGAGCTGATGAGCCCAATCAGTGAAATGATTAAAAATTGATTTTGTCCCTGTAATTACAGTATGTAAACTACTTAGCCGGGATTGCAAAGGAAGTGATTTTCTAATTACGTATATACTCTGGTGTCTAATGATTGGTTTTTTGAAGTAATGAAGAGAGGGTCCTAACGACTCCACTGTGTTCTGTTGTTGAAGGGAGAAGGCTAGAGAAGGGGAGTGTGGGGTGGTGGTGGTGGTGGTGGTGGGGAGGAGGTGGGGGAGCATCGTTAGGGCAAGACAGCAGGCTCAGATACAAAAGGGGGATGAAAATTGAATTTTTGCCAGCCAGCGCTAGCACGCTAACACGGGGGCCCTGTGTTCGTTTGCATGGGATCTGGAAGCTAAATGGAGGGCTGTGACTTCTCATGGGGGTCGCCAGGCCCTAACCAGCCCCGGCAATCTGGACCCTGCAATTATAACCTCAGGGGGGTTAGGGGATTCAGGACATCACACATGCACGGGAGAATTAACACTGGTGCAGCAGGACACTAGCGCGCAGAAATGAGCGTATAGCCGGGCCCGTCTGCTCTGTGTGTATTTCACAAAGCTTCATTCAAACAAGTGTGTAACTTTAGATAGAAACAGGCTCTTAAAGATAAAGGACAAGGGGAGTTTTTCTTCTAAACACATGAGACATGTCAGAAAATGGTTGCTGAATATATGTGAAAATACTGAGTACTATGCAGTACTGAATTATGGGGTTAGACCGTTATGCTTTTGTTCACGATTTATGTGTTCAGGATATTTTAGGGGGACCTGAAACATGGCTCGGTGACATGTGAGAGCCATGATCCCCCCAAACCCCCCCTCACGGTCAGTTACACATAACATACCGTCAGCGACTCTCTCAGTCCAAATCAGCCCAGCAGTTCACTTCAGCTCACTTCAGTTCCAACAACCCGACACAAAAGAAAAAGAAAAATACCATCCTGTCACCGTCCTGTGGCTCTGGTGGCTCAAACATGCCTTGACATGTCCATTAAAGCTGCTAGACGCAGTGTCCGTGTTTCAGGTCATTTGACACCAAAACAAGGAGGACATGCCCCCACATCTCATTTTTTCCATGACTTTGAGACCTAATTTTGTATATTTAACATTTCTGTTGTGATACAAACTCAGAACACACATTTATTGTTGCTTTACACTCTCTGTAAAGATTATATCCAACAACTGAAATCAGCTCCGCACCGTGCAGCACTTGGACAGCAACAGTCATATTTCAATATATTGTGATTTACATGGCTGTTCGCTCCAGCGTTATATTTAGCGGACAGACATGAGAGTGGTATCAATCATCTAATCTTACTCCTGCCAAGAAAGCCAACAAGCTTATTTCCCAAAATGTTGAACTATTCCCTTAAGTATTAAATTGAACCCTTGCCCATATCAGTTTTGCAGCAGCATCCATGCTTGGTCTCATGTGACGAGCACCTGACGGTGGCTAATCTTAGCTAATATTAACATACTTAATATAAATGTAGCTGTGTAATTGGCATTACTGACTTTCCTCTGCTGACTTGCTGATCTACTTTTACACTATTTTGTAGCACACACCATTATTCCATAAGATTGGCTGTTGAGCAAGTAACATAGTAACACAAAAAATCTCTGTAAAACGCTAGCAAATGGACCTTGACTTATGTTCTTTTGACAAACTGCTATTTCTAAGGCCAAGATATGTGCTTTTCAGACTGACAATTTAAAAAAAGCTGTCTGAGAAGTACGAGGTGTACTTTCTAAAATTTTAGAACATTTCAGCATGTTCACTTCCTCCCTCTGCTGCATATTTTGGGTGAGAGTAAATAGGAAAAAGCATTCTGTTTTCCGCATATGTGTACTAACATTCATTTATTATTTTTTAAGCATAGAATTTGGCTTAAACTTCAGAATGACTAAATAGAATGTATTTTTGTATTGAACTTTGATGTTTTAGTTTGACCCATCTCCTATCTACTGAAATGGAAAGGTTTATGACCTATACTGCAACCAGCCACCAGGGGGCGATCAAGATATTTTGTTCTTACTTTTGGGGAGACAATGATGTATGCCAATGATCAGAAGATCATCACAATATATGCATAAGTTATGTCATGTACGAAGTTTATGTTAGGCACATCTATGTAATTTTCATCATTTATGTATGTAAGTTATGTTCGTAAGTTATGCAACATGTGTACAATATGTAGTTACGTCTGTGAACATACATAGCTAATGTTCTTATATTCAACCCAAACCATGATCTTTTCCTCAACCTACCCAAGTAGTTTTGTGTCTTTATTTTGAAAGTGTACCTGGACGCTGTATATTTATCATTGCTAGCCTGACTGCGGAGCCCTGCATGTACAAAACTGATGCCGCTACAGCATCATAGTGTGAAGCGTAGGGCCACTGACCAAGCTGCCATATTTGATGAGTTGAGAGTGAGAACGTGTTGGGCAAACACACCACAGATGAAAAGAGGAAAAAAAGAGAACATACAGAACCTGAAAATACGCCGCCAGGAACGTGGCATTTCAGCCAGAAGGTGAGAAGAGGAGGCGGAGGATGACAAAAATTGTACAAATGTTGAATGAATGTGTGTATGTGTGTACATTTTTCATTTCATTTTACATCAGATATCACTTAATCAAGGACATGATGAAAGTATAAACTTAAAAACTGAACTATAACAATGAAAACATGTAGTTTCTGGCTCTTCTTGCAGGGTCTGGAGCTTAAGATGCTCTCAGCCTTCTCAGAGCGGTTATGATCATTTCTTCAGTTATGATGCTTCAGGGAAATACCTCTTAAGCTTAAGAAGGTTCATAAGATGGATTTTACGATCGTCTTAGCCTTAAGATGCTTTTGGGAAACGGGGGCCCAGGATGATGACTGAAATCAAGATTTCAAGAACAGGAACCATTTTAATTAAGATATGTCATTTTCAGGCTGCTGCACAAAAAAAGTGGCTGATTGTTAAATCCGCCCGTTTCTGTAGCATCTCTTTCCCTCTCTCCATCTCTCCTCCGTTACCCTCTCTTTTCTCGTCAACCACGGCGTGACGAGGCGTCAAAGATGTGACCTTTGACTTGGGTTGTAAATAAAAATCAACCCCCGAGTCCGGTACACGGTGTTATTGTGGCGAGGCACGGAGACAACCAAGGAGTCACTCTATCAGACAGGGAATATAGAGATAAACTTACAGGGTCGCAGAGCACATAAAGAGCACATAAATCATATCACACAGAATGAGTCACTGCCTCAGCCACGGCTGCGCTCTCACAGCCGTCTTCTCTGCTCTTAACATATCTAACAAAGCTGAACGTATTTTCTTATCCTTATCTTCTGCTCAATATTCAATATTTAATTATGACTTTGTTCATTTATTTTTTTTAAAGAGTTTTTTTTTTTTTTTGCTGGAGAAATAAAAGGACCTGAGTTAAGCCTCTGATTATTGGGAGGGAAAGATCTGTGGTTTTTCGTTCCTTGGGAACATTAATAAGTGACAGAAAGCTAGATTAAGAAAGCTGGGATGCGGCTAGAAAGAAAAACGACAAAGCTTTGAAATGCTGCCAGTATCACCAACTGCACTCTTCTGACACAGCTGATTGTAAGAGAAGCCGATAGCGCAGACGGCGTAGGCCTTTAATAATTCATTTAGTTAGGCTATGATCTATCATTTTGTACCTTTTGACATGCGATATTGAAATTTAATATTGCATCAATACAAATGATATATTGCCAGTCGTCAGAAGAAAGGATGTGGATTGCAAAAAGATCTCTGCAAATGTCTTTTCACTCCCCTCTCTCTTCCCCTTCCAAAGCTTCATTGTACTCCAGTAGAAAGGCATAAGAGAAACATCTGTCTTTTTTTCCCCCCCTTTACTCCCAGCTTTGATATGTGTGTTTAAAAAAATGACAAGTTAAAATGCTCAGGGAGAAAGTCTCCTGCTCAAACCAGAGTCAAGAGAGGCTTGGAAAGAGAAAAAAAAAAGACAGAAGAAGGAGGGGGGGTGAGAAGCAGACGGAACATGACAGCAGTGGCTGAGGGAGACGTCACACGTTGTCAAGGTCTTTGACATGACTCTTTAGTGCGGTGAAATCCCACAGGCGATATTCGGGCTGCGAGCGGAGCGTTAGGTGCTGGGAACCATAGGCTGCTGTTGTGGTGTCAGTCTAGCCCCGGCTTCCCAGACTGCTTCGCGCACGCTCTGCACGGCGAGATAGGGATGCATCGATAGCAACAGTGGCTGATGTCAGTCTGAAGTAGATTATACGTGTCAGAGGATTTCCTCTCCACTAAATGCTGCTACCGAGGGAGACGAGGCAAAAAAAAGTAGACTTTCTGCTTTTTCACATATAGATGATAAAGAAGTCGAGATTTTCATCATTTTCAAGTGATGCCTAAAGAAGTTTTACTCAAGACAGGTCATCACAGGTCAACTCTCTTTATTTGAGTCACCAGATGTATTAAGACAAAAAGAAAATTGCATCACATGTAACAGTTTGTGGTTGTATTGAATTGTGAGTTTATTCCAATAAAAGTATAAAAAAAGACAGGTCATCACACTGGATACAGTATTTCATCTCAGACAGTTCAATAGTTATTACACCATTAATAAAAATTTATCGAGGCGTTTAAATTGTGTGAGTTGCATGTGTAATATGAAGGTGCTATCACAGGCGCAGAGCATCCTCTTTATTCTGAGCCACAGTGAAAAGCTAACAGTTAGTAATCACAGCTTTAAACAACACGTCCTCGTACTTAAATGATGGAGTAGGTCGTTTGCCAGTGACCGTTGGAGAGAACCAGCAACAGTCATACTGAAGTACGTTATGTAAGTGACATTCAACTTGCGGTTAACGTTGTGAAACAGTCACAGTTTTGTTCTGTTTAGGGACCAAAAGTACTTGGTTACATTTAGGGAAAGATTGTGGTTTGGGTTAAGACAAGTACATTACATTGCAAGTCCACTCCAGCTTCTTCTCTTTGTTTTTTTTGTTTTTTTTTGATATTTTTGAGGCTTTTTATGCCTTTAATCAATAGGACAGCTGAAGATGTGACATGAAATGGGGAGAGAGTGCGGGGGAATGGCCATGGCCACTACAGAGGATCAGCCTCCGTACAGGACATGGGGCATACACCCTACCAACCGAGCTACCCACACACCCCCAGCTTCCCAGGCGTACTTTCTCACTCTTTGCTGCCATCATAACTTCTACAACCACTAAAGGTTCTTGCCTAAAGATTTACACAAATGTATGTCCTGTTTTTGCGCTGAATGTTGACACTGGACTGTATTCCAGAGGTCCAGAATTGCCTCGGTGCATTCATCGAATCATTTGCAGCACTGCTTTAGGCCTGAACATACTTTTTGGACAATTGCAGACACCACAGACACACAGTCTTTCTGTTTATACTACTACTTGGAGTCCCGTTCTGGAGGATACATTCCACACATGCATAGATGGTATTCTGTAGCTTGTTGCACCAGAGTGGCCTCACGGACCGCAGTCAGTGCTGTCACAACAAATTAGAGGTACATTGATGTCCACATAGACCCTACGCACACACCCCCTCTGATGACCAAATTACGTCACATGGACCCTAGTAAAACCCTCACGCACTCCTCCTTAATGCACAAGTATAATTTCTGCTTTAATGTTTAGTGCAGGCAGTTTTACCCAAATTACATTTAATTTAGGATTCTTGTAACAAAATGTTGCTTCTAAATATTTTTAGGGCAACTTTTCAATACTTTGAAAGCTTAAAAATAAAGTTCATTTGCCTTTGATTGTTTTTTTTTGTTTTTTGTTTTTGTGGAGGCAGAGATATTTTTTCTAAACTAAACCTAAACCTAAAACTGGACCAAAACAAAGTGCATACGTGGCCGAAAACCGTTAGAGGAGGGCAATTTGTTCAGTTTTAAGAATGGGGGTGGACCAATGGGAGCACCCTATTGATCAGATGACTGGTTCTTTTCAGTAACCTGGTTTGTTTTGTTCACCTGCCACCAGTAAACCAGCTCCACAAATCTGCCTGCTTCTTCAGCACCATGGACAGAGCCAAACACACAATATAACAAAGCTACTGTTATTTCAGCGCCATGATCGGGGCCACAGATTCTAACTTGCACAAATCTTAATTGGATTAAGGATCAATGAGTCAGGCAAACTAGACCTACATATTCAGATAAACAACTCTTCTGCCTCTGCATTCTCTCTGATAACTAGTACATGGAAGATAGGAATGACAGGGTAACAAGGGGGTGGCATTTCCCCTCATACCCCCTAAAACTGCCTACCGATTAGCAGTAAGATCAGTGCAAATTAAAGTCTGATGGCACAAAATAGTCACGCTGTGGTTATTTGTTATCATCAGACAATGTTTGACTGCATCTACTCCCTCCAAATGCCAAAAAACCCCATGAACTGAAGTTCTGCGTGCTCTAGAGCTCAACTAAACTGCTGCAGACAGGCTTGGTGTGAACGTATCCTAACACCGCTTCATCACCATCCACCGACTGCCCATGTCACACTCATTGTAAAAAAAATATGGCTGGTGATGAGCTTGATGATTACAGATGACGGCGTTGATGATGATAGTGATGCTGTCAGTGGCAGTAATGATTACAACAATATAGAAGGTTGTCATTACAGTGGTATCACTCTCCACAAGTGAATTATTGCATATTCAGCCAAGGCACACCTAACTTTTTACAGCTCTGACGCGCTTCCTCCGTAGGTGTAAATGTATTTCAGCAGACGGATCAAAATGAGCGTGTAATGTGTGTCTCTACGACATCTTTTTTCACACGACTTGGGGGTGAATCAGAGACGCTGACCTGTTATTATGTGCGTTTGTGCAAACCCGTGTCACTCTTGTTCCAGAGAACTGATGAGTGTGTGCAGCTGTGTCATTAACACCACGTTTGTCTCTGTATATTTGCATTTTTACCACTGATATACGGATGTCAATTAAACAGGGGAAGGAAAAAACAGTTTAGGTGACGATCCCTGCATGCATTTGTGGGTTATTAATAACAGCCCCTCCCTGATGATGAAGAATCATGGCCTGCTCCTGGAAAACAACACTTATTTCCGGTGTCAGCTTCACACGTAGCATTTACTTTGTTGACTGCATTAAAAAAAAATGTCTTTTAGTGTAAAATCAGCACATTGTTGCTCATTTTTGCTCCAGGAATGTTGACCTTTAGCTGTGCCCTGACACTGCTCCGAACATGTAGGAAGTCTGCCATGGTTGTAGGTGTCTGGGTATGTTAACAGTGGGGAAGAAAGACACAGTGAGAGAGAGAATTAGGTGCAGTTAGGAGGTGCCTTGGGTTGCACTGGGTCGTGGTGTGCCTCCCTGCTCTCTGCCTTATGTCAAGGCTTTATTATTTCACGTGCCAAGGTCCTGACCTGATAAACCCGGGATCTGCCTCCCTCTCGCACTCTCCAGAAAACAGATTTTGATACAACAGCTTGTTGAAAACCTGTGTAATAAAATGCGAGGCGCCCCCCAAAAAATTGGAACATCGCTGACAGTCGCTATGTGCATCCTAGTGTTGAAAGGATTAATTGAATAGTCTACCAACAGAGATAATTGATTAATTGTTTAAGGCATTCATCGAAAAAATGAAAAATGGCAAGTATTTCCTCTCTGTGGTTTTAAATTAAATATTTTTGGATTTTTGATGAGACAAAACTTGCAACTTGAAGGCAATGCATGTTTATTTGTGCAACACCTTTCAAAATAAATTAGTTGACTCAGAGTCAACACTACAACTAGTGTTGCAAAGTTTTAAGCACTTTTCTTAATCGATCGTTGGTTAAATTAACAATCATTTAATTGATTAATCAATATTAAAAATAAATACAAAATTTAGCTTATACCAAACAACACCAAATGCATTTTTCTGCACATTAAACACATATATTTTTGGAAAAGATAACATGTGGAGCACTCATAAAAATAATCTTTCAGATCTTTATTTGATAGCAGATTGATTCGGTTTTACTTGATAATTTAAATTCTCAACAACACTTTATCCAATAATCAATTAATCATTATAATCCTCACTAACAACCAAAGAAAAATCAATACAAAATAATAAAATCAACTTCACTCTGGGCTATGGGAAGTTCCAGTTTGCACATTTTACTGTTCAAATTGTACAGACTGAACACTTAATCGATTATTTGAAAAATTTAGGGCAACTAACTGCGACTAACGTGGGATTATTTTCTTTCTTTTATTTTCAATTATTTGAATGATTTGAATTATGAATTGATTAGTTGTTTGCTCCATCAAATGGTGAAGAACATTGATCAGCATTGTCCAGAGCCCAAGATGACATCCTCAGATGTCTTGTTTTGTCCAGAACCCAAATATATTCAGTTTACTGTCATGAAGTAGAAAATAAATCAGAAAATGTTCATACTGAAGAAGCTAGAATCAGAGAACTTTTACTTTTGTTCCTTGAACAATGACTCAAACCAAATAACTGATTATCAAAATAGTTGGCAGTTAATTTAACAATCTGTAAATCATTGCAGCTCTAGAAAAAATATGGACATATAAATCTAAATTGATATAGATATAACACAAATGAATAAAATCATTACTTGCGCTCCTGGGAATCAATAGAAAAACCTTCCTGATGTCACTTTGAAAAAGTTCCAAAATTATGACCTTTTTTAAATTTTCTCGATTGCTACTTCAGTTCGTCTTCAAGTCTTTCCCTTTAGACTCTTTCTTTCTGTCTTTCCCTTTCTTCCTCCCTTTCTTCCTCGTGCCTCAGGGGTGCGTTCGGCAGGTCAACACCTCAGCGGGTGGGGCGTTGTGGGCCAGGTGACCTTTGTCTGTCATTGTTTTGCTCCTCACACCTCACCCAGGGAGAAGGGGAAGAGGCTTAGTGCCTTACACCTGCCACTGGCTCTACTGTCGTAGTGCTGGGGTGCACTTGATTGTGGCGTGCCAAGGACGGTGGAGAAGGTCCCAGATGATTCATGTACACAGCCAACAGTTGGTAGATATTAGACACCTTACAGAGAGGGTGCATTTCATGCAGAAAGGTGCTCCAATCAGGACTTCTGGGGCCAATCACTGATTGCTGGAAGCAGTTTTGACCAATACTGATCACTATTTGAAGCTTTCTATTTATTATGTAGCATTATTTATTTATTTAACTATCTTTAACAACATTTTATATTGAGTACTGAGGCACTTGGGGACCTGCTGTACAAGAATACAGTTGAGTTTGCTGAAAACAACTGGTGAGGTTTTATTTAATAGAATTTTTTAAATCTGTCTTGTAGGACTGCACAATATGGTAAAATGAAAAATCATATTGTGAGAGATTATTTCAACAGATTGTGGTTGTGATATGATTTGTGATTAGTGGGAAGGATCATTTTGGCATCACAATTTTCATTTTCACATATTAAAATCATAAAGGATGTGATATTTGTTTGGGTCTGCGTCAAACAAACATGTTCTTACGTCTGGAGAACCAGATTTGTAGGTCAGTCAGGGAAGCACTTCATTATAATTCAGTTTTGTCACACAACCTTTTTACTTTTTTTACCATTTTTTACACTTTACCTTTATAGAAAAATTATAGCCTTTGTGATTCGGGTATTGCACTTGGCCATTTCAAGATTTAGATAATATTTTGATCCATTTTAGAGTCCTACTATGTAAAAAATAATGTGATATTGTTGTGATTTTAGCATCTAATTATTAAAAATGGTGTAGTGAAAGAACCAGAAAGTAATGACAAAGGAAAATAAAGAAAAAATACAAACTTTGTTGTTTTAAACAACCTATGTTGCCACTTGAGTATAAAGTTCTGAGTTTACAAGGTGCACCTGAATGCACCATGAAGCCCCTGTTAGGCACGACCGAAAGTGACACCAAAATGCAGCAGAGACTCTTATCAGAGTTTTTTCTCTTTTTTTTTTTGTTATGATTACATAAAGATTTTACCAGTGTGGCAGATGGCCTTCTGAGATTTACTTGCCAAACGGAAAAACCAACCTCATTTGTTGCTTCGTCATCTCATCGGCTCTTCTGACAGAGTCCACCGTTCAATCTATTTATGCCTAATCAATGGGGGCGTCACGATTTTTCCAAATCCACAATTTGGTTTGATTTTTCAATTCAACAATTTTTTTTTTAGCAGTCTTGATCGAGTTTTGATCATTGGTTTTATGCCCTGACAGCTGTCATTTACACTTTCAAATTATTCTGTTGAAACATCTAAAAAGTCTTTATGGTATCAAGTGAAGATATAACAGCTGGTAAGCTATACGCTGTGTCACGCTTGGAGTGTTTTTTCTTATTTGGACATGCGGTGAACATGGCAGGTTGGCAATTCTGGCTTTGATTTTGATTATTGAAACTCAAAGCTAATTTTTGATCAATTTTGGATTTAATCTTGAAATTGTGACACCCTGCTATTCAAACATCGGCGGATAATGATCGGCGACAGATCAACACCCTTCATCACGCACGCCGTGCATCACGATCCAGCAGCTTGAACCCCTGGCGGTCCTCATTTTAGCGTCTGCCATGTTGAAAAGAACCAGGACAAGCAGCTGCGATTGTAGATAACCGTAACAAAAGCGACGCCGGATTCCAAATGCGATATACGTTCGCGTGCGCAAGATAAATCAAACGCACCTCCAGTGAGTAAGGGGGATGGAGATGAAATGAAATACCCAAATGCTGCCTCCACCGGGGCCTGATTGAGTTCAGGTGGCTGGAAAGTGTCTCACCCAGGGCTAGTTGTCAGTGAAGGATCTGCTGTCTTCTCATCTGTCTGTGCTGCAGGGCTAACTGGTGAACATCGGGTGTGTTGCTTTGACGGATGTTTGTGTGCCTCCTGTGTTGCGGGGGGACGGGCCGTTGACACACTTCATATTTCAAAGGCAAGGTCTGAGGAAGAAATGAAGATTGATGCGGAAAAATGGCGCTGCAACTCATCGCCCATTCCATACATATATTATCATTTACACATACGTGACACCTTTGTGCATGTCTGTATGTCTATATATACATATGCATGGGCGGGATCCAAGGCGCCACACATATTCACGTGGAGGGTGGGGGGGGTTTCCTCTGTTATTAGAGCCATGTGATATAATTGCATTTGATCTCCAAATAAACAGGGAATCAGTCCATCTCCTTGGTGGAGATGGCAGATGTGATGGACGAGCACATTAGCGGCGAGGACAACATTAGATTTGCTCAAAATTATTGATCTTTTGTTTGTGAGCCAAGTCGGCGATAAATAACAGTGCATGGGAGATGTGACTCATTATCACCGTGCCAAAAGCCCGACAGACCTCTGTCAAAACACACTCTCCTTCCCCCCCCTCTCTTCCTCCTTCCTTTCATCTCCGTCACTACAAACCAATTTAATCTGTTTTTAATCCTTCCCTCTTTTCTGTCGCCGGTGCCTTTAATGCGAGGCCTCACTGTCACTATCTGATTCCCTTAAAATTTTAATCCTGCACTGATAACCCTGTATTATTACATATTACACACACACACACACACACACACACACACACGCAGGCGGCAGGACACTCACACATACGTACACATATACACATGCAAATATGTACACACAGCGTTTAGTGGCTCTCTCAGTGTTTTTATTCCTTTTTACCTTCTTAGTGAAGAAAAAATCCTTTTATCACACAATGGGTAATTTATATCCATTACCAGCGTTTTCAATCCTTTTCAGCGCGGCTGTCACTGCCTTTGGCACACTCGTGATTAATGTGATCTAATAATAGTCTGCCATTATATTTCCTTTAGTAAAACATGTACCAACATCCTATTCAGCTCCACGAAATTCATTGCCCCTTAAAATATTTTTTCCCCTTTTCGTTTGAAAGACAAGATTGCTGTTTTTTTTTTTTTCTCTCTCTCTCTCTCCTCCATCTCATTGCCTCCCAGGAGGTGATTATTTGTTGGGGAGGAGGAGGAGGTGGAGGTGGTGGTGGGGGGCATGAGAATGATGAGAGGTGCCATGATTCAAAGTGGTTTGTATGGATGCATTTGTGTGTGTGTGTGTGTGTGTTTGTCTGCAGGTTGGTTGGTTGGTTGGTGTGTGTGTGTGTGTGTGTGTGTGTGTGTGTGTGTGTGAGAGTGTGTGTGTGTGTGTGTGTTTGTGTGTGTGTGTGTGAGTGTGTGGTCGTCGCGCTGGTGGCGCAACATGGCCGCAGTGTTTTGGGAAGAGGTCGGGGACAGTTTCAGTTCAGGAGGATGATAGTTTGTTCTAGACAAAAAGAAAAAAAAACATATCTGGCATCGGAGCACGACTGATACTGGAATTTCCGGGTCAATACTGATAATTTTAGGGAGTAGAAAGATTCTGATATTGATAGATTGGACAATATTACAGCAATCCCTCAAATATGGTTATCAAACACCTGTCACAAGTAAACTTTTAATGGTATTCTGAATCATTTTAGAGCCGGACTGATACATCAGTCTGCCAATATTATCATCCTGATATATAAGTATCACTGTAGGTCTATATGTTGTCCAGAATGCACTAATTTGGAAACTTTTATTGATTTCTTCAAGTTCTACTTCCATTTTTAGTTATATCCTAGTTATTTATGATTACAAAGAATACCAGTGAAAGTTTTGAACAATAAAGTTTATTGTGAAACTGTAAATATCCTGCCTTCATTTACATATCTTTGTCAGAAGTGGTTTATAAGCACATTTGAGGGATAATATTGGCTTATATATTGGATTTGTCTTTTTTTTTTGACTCTGTTATATGGTTATCTTCATCAGCCCCCGAAATCCAATATCGGTCAAGAAAGGCCTACATATTTTTTTCTTTCTTTAGAACAAACTAATATCCCATAAACAGATGTTCTTTCTCCCTGGTTATTAGCATCAACCACAAAAATCCAGCATCAGTCTGCCTGTAACGATTAGAAATAAATATATAGAAAAACATAGAACAAACTTCTATTAAACTTGAATTAAGAAAAAGGATGACATATACACAAGATGTTGCCTATAAAACTAAAAAGATCAATAAATATAAGAATATTCTGCATTATGTTCTGTCAAAAAACACCAATACTGCCAATATTGGACAAATACTATCAGTCTGGCTCTATCTTACATAAGCCCACATTCATTTCATTTCTTACATTGTTTTGCACTTCATTTTTGTGTTTTTCTATTAATTTAAAAAGTTATTTAAACATTTTAACTGACAGACAGACTGATAATTAGGGCTGCAGGTAATTATTATCATTATTGATTAATCTGTTGATTATTTTCTCAAATAATCGATAAGTTGTTTGATCCATAAGATGTTTCCCAAAGCCCAAGATGATGTCCTCAGATGTCCTGTTTTGTCCTCAACCCAACAATATGTCAGAGAGGAGGAAAGAAACCAGGAAAAGTTCAGATTTAAGAAGCTAAAATCAGAATTTTGTTGTTGGTGTTTTTTCTTTAAAAAAAATACTCAAACCAATTTGTCTACTATCAAAATTGTTGGCAATTAATTTAATTGACAACTAATAGATTAATTGTTGTGGCTCGACTGTTTATGTTATAATCACTCATAATCAGTGATTTTGTAGACAACTGCCCCAACCTCTGATCACAAATAAATCCTTTTTTTTTCTTTTTGTCTGTCTTTCATTTTTTTCTTTCAGAGCAGGTAGTTTGGACTGGGTGATGGAGAGGAAAGATGCTCCCCATGGAATGTGCATAGGATTAGGTGTGTGTGTGTGTGTGTGTGTGTGTGTGTGTGTGTTGCCGGGGAGGTGGTCCAGCAATGGGCTCTGTTCCCTCCCAGCCGGACAGCCTGAGCCAGTCTGCCACTCATGGGGCACGTTTCAGACGGGGTGGTGCCAACGCTCACACACACACACACACACACACACACACACACACACACACACGTATGTATGAAGTCGTACATACACACACACACGCACACACACAATCCTGGCTCCCTCCCACAAAGAGGGTTAACCCTTACTGGGTTCTTAGACTTGTATCCAGGATGAACAGGTGGTCCCACAAAACATGGGCATCCATTTCCTCATGACTTATCCCAGTGTGTGTGTGAGTGTGTGTGTGTGTGTGAGGAGGGAGGGGTAGACAGACACACAGGGGGGAAGAGAGAAAAAGAGTACACACGATTGCGTAGCTTTCGAACACCTTTTGTATGTGTGTTGGTGTTGTCGGTGGCTGGTGTGCGCAGCAGCTTGCAGAGGGTCCCATCGCTGTGTGAAATTGACATCAGATGGCCGTCGTGACAAGAACAATATTACATCCAGCTTCCATTTAGCAAGGGACGGCTAATATATGTGCGCCGTTTGAACATTTGTTTGTGTGTGTGTTCCTCGGTACCTGACCCCAGAGTCTGACCGCACCAAACACAGCTGTCAACACTTTACATCCATGGTCTCCCCCCCCCTCCCCCTGCTTTATTTTTCCTCCTGAATCCCTCCATCCTGGATCCTTCCATTAAAGATAACTTGTATTGAGCCACATCTTATTCACTTCCCCACCTCCTCCTGTCTCAAGTGATCCCTTCCCAGCAGAGAAAATCGAAGGTAAACCACTTCTAAGGCAAAAAACGGAGCTCTTCCACTTTGGATGTTTTAAATATCACCCTGTGATGGGCGAGGAGATACAGGGGTGTGATGCTTCCTTTGGTAAAACACGTCAAAAAAAAAAAAAAGTTCCATGTTTAGCACCTGACCGCTGTGATAATGTAAGTAACACTCAGCGTCTGGCTGCAGCGACACATAGCTGAGACCTCCTCTTGCCTTTGATAGCTGCAGTCTTTCATGTCGGAAGGAAAACACACTCCGCTTTACTCCACTTTATTTGTTCTTTTGTGATTTTTCTGCGGCTCAGCCCCTCCGAAACCCCAGACACATGTGAAATAGACGTTTTGGAAAATATGAGTAAGTAAGCAAAGAGAGAAAAAAAAAAAAAGGGAGAAAAAGCGGAGAGCAGAATGGAGCTGAGGAGATAAACATAAACAGAGCAGAGAGAGAAAGAAAGAAGGTTTCTCTCTGAGTCAGCGGGTTTTAGTAAAGTCTGATTAAACGAGGTGGGAAACCGGTCGGGGTAGTAAATAACAGAGGTGTCAGAATGTTGCTTAATGACCTGGATATCTATTGCATGAAATATGTAGCTGCAGATCTAAGCAGGAGCTGTAGTTTCTTTTTTTCTTTTTTTTTTTTCCTTAATGCCTTAATGTGCACGGGGAGTTCAGATGTTTAAAACAACTTGCTGTGAGTGGAAAGCAAGTCCGCCTTCAGATAAGACAGATGAGACTTTGGTAACACTCAACTAATATTATGTCTACTCTTATTTAATGTACAGTAGATAATACTTTTTTAAACCTGAACCTACAGCTGAAGAGGCCTTCCACAGAAATTAACCACCAGCACCCAGTGAATGTTAATGTGTGGATGCTGGTGGGTGCTGTCTTAAAATACTTTTTTTTTTAATCTCCCGATCAGAATACTGATCAGATATTAATCTTGTATGAATGTGATATGGTTGCTATCATTAATGTATGGTGTATCTTAGGTTAAAAGAATTAGTCGTATGGTCCTGATTAGGGGGCAATAAATTGCGTTATATCAGATCAGTTGCGTACAAACCGATATGAGATCCACCATTTTTCCAAGGCATTTCCTACACTGGTATTGGTATCAGAACAACCCTATAAAATCCTCTGTTTCTCCATACTATAACTTTTTAAACTGTTGTTATTTCTGTCCATTCTGTACCTTCCTTTGCATGTCATGATTTCTTCTCCTTTTATTCCCGATAAAGTTGTTTTTTCCTCATCCTTAAAGATAGAGGATGTCGTATGCCGGACAGAGTGGAAAAAAGCCCTTTGTTATTCCAGACTATATGAATAAAATCAACCTGACTTAAAAAACCAAAAAAAAAACCAAAAAAAAAACCTCAGGCAATAACAGGTTTGCACATATTTTCTATTTGGTCACAGGACATTGTAAACAAATCATTTGCTATGCATGACTGGTCAGAGTTATTGCAACAATAATTACCTTATGCATTTGTAAAACTGGATATAACATGGGGCTGGACAGTGACATGATATTACATTTTATCTATGCTCAATGTATTTCAATGTATTATTAAATTAGAATTAAAATTCAGTCGTCCAAATGAATGATTTTAAATAAATTTCATGTTAACGCTGCTTTTGATATATGTGTGTGAAGAGTTTTGTGATGTCATGTAATACAAAGCAGTGACACAGCTCATTGGACTGGACATCAATTTCAGTTTTATTTGTGATTTTTCATATAAATAACATATATATGTATACATCAGTATCTGAAATATTCCTCTATATTGTGATGTTGATTTCAGCCATATTGCTGACCTTCACAATATGCAAAAGTAAATTAGACATCAATAGATCAGTACCCATCTCCCAGGTGTCTTAAAGGGACAGTCCAGATTTTTGAAGTGGGGTTGTATGAAGAATTTAACCATAATCAGTGTCAGCAGCATAACATATTTTAACCATTGGAAAAAATCAGTCTCAGTTAAAGTGTTTGCTATATTTAGAAT
The DNA here is from genome assembly GCF_056507025.1 of Lutjanus erythropterus. Taxonomy (NCBI): domain Eukaryota; kingdom Metazoa; phylum Chordata; class Actinopteri; order Lutjaniformes; family Lutjanidae; genus Lutjanus; species Lutjanus erythropterus. Next base: position 43,435,032 of record NC_139317.1, on the reverse strand, counting down.
ATTTCCACCACTTTTCTTTGCTTCAGAGAACCTTTTCCGATGGGAAACTGTCGTTATATAAGTCAAATATCACTCTCCCTCCAAAACAACCAAACTTCATTGGAAAAAAACAGTAATTTTCATTTTTAATTAAAAAGTTGTAATTGTTGCTGGACTACCGCTGCCTCAGTTAGTTAGTTTGTTATTTCTTTGGTGTGTTATTCTGTGAATTTGGTGCAAATATCCTAAATATACTTAAACTGTAGGTGGCTTTTTAAGTGGTTTTCATGCTGACCCTGTCCTCAGCAGTACATTGTTTTGCTCCCTATTCTGGTACTCCTGCTGCTTCTCCAAAAATACACTGAACTCATACAACCGCACTCCTTACCCTTTTCATTCTGAATATTAATAATTATTTCACAATCTTGATATTTGGAGGCTTGTCACAGTAGTCTAGTGTTATTGGAATATTGGAGACAAAATGACAAGAAATCCTACTCTAAAAAGTTAATGACGTGTTTAAAAGCTTGAAGAGAAGTTGGTGGAGGAACAGTAGTAGGAGGTGGAGGAGGCGCGGAGAGCTGGAGGTACTCGCAGGTTATTGCAGCGCAGTCAGCAAGTGCAGCAGTGCAGCAGTCGATTCACCTTCCCCTCCTCTTTCCAGGGGGGGAAACCCCTTTCCTGAGGAGGGGATGCTCGAAGCAAAGAGAGAAGGGGAGGGGAGGGGAGGGGGAGCAGTGGTGGTGGCAGTGAACTCAGCACTTTCCTTATCTTCTCCCTCTCTCTCTCCCTGTCTGTGTCTCTCTCTCTCTCCCAGGGCTCCCTGATCAGCGCCGACCAGAAGCGGAGCTGAAGCTGAGGCCGGCTTAACGGGGCTAAGCACCACCATCATCACGCTGTCTAAGAAACCACCCCCACCCGCACCCACCGTCTGAGGTGACTAAGGGCTTTTGCTGGGAAGAGGAAGTACGGGAGGGAACGAGGGCAAGTGAGGTGGGGTGGGGGGAGGGGTTCAGGTATTTATTAGTGACGAGGAATTGGCAAAACTCAAGTGGAGGTGAAAAGGAAACAAGGGAGAAAAAAGGGGGAGAAAAGAGAGCAAAAAGGAGGCGGGGAGAGGGGGCTGTCTGCTGGGAGTGTGCAGCAGGTTACAGTTATGATGCAATCTGTATGGGGCGATGATGACGATCACTATGATGATGAGGATGATCATGATAATGACACTCACACACAGAGCAGTTGGCTGGGACGTCCGTTGTATGTGGATGTACAGAGGCCCTGCATGGGCATATGAACAGATAATTCCTATTTAATCCCATCAGTTATCCGTCGAAGTAGGGTTACTCTGTCTATCGTTATGTCCAAGCCCTTATCTCTTTTGTCATTCTTCCCTCGTGTCCAGAGCAGAAGCTTTGCACTGAGCATGGCCAAGGTTATGTAATATAGGTATGAGAGTGACTGGACTTGCATTCGAGGGCTTCAGAAGCAGGACAGGGGAGTGCAAAAAAGTGCAGCTGAAGTCTAGAAAGGTGAAGGGGAAGTTAGATTCTGATCATTTCTGCAGACTGAAGCGGATAATCCTGCCACAGGCCTGCGTGACCCAGGCCTGACGCTCTCTGGCATGCCCCGAGGACGCGAGGTTAGTTCACCTAGCAGCTATTTCTTGTCCAGCTGTGGAAATGCCTTTGCCATCATATCAGGAATATCTAGCCAAGGTGCGGATGAACATGTAGCATTTATCTGTTAATAGCAGGGACTATTACATGTAGTGATTTATTCCAGTTGATATTAAAGTGGGGATTGATTGCCATGCCGGGTTTGCATCTTAATGTAGAAGCATGACAGAGTCAGTGAACTCTTCTCCTCTCACGGCACCTTCCCTCATCCTTTCCTTCGCCAAATTTGGACACTGACACTAAATGGATGTGCCATATTTCAGATGTGAGTGGGAGGATATTTATATATATGTGTCTGTGTGTTAGTGTGTGTGCAGCTGTGTGTGGTTGTAAAGTGAGGCATTATGGCAAAAAAATGCCTGAATAATTTAGCACTCACATTATTTTCTAATGCCATTCTTTAGAATCTGACTGCGTCACTCTAACAAATGCGTGTGTCGGAAAGTTCAGGGGATTTTGTAGGGCGCCTGTGAACAGTGAGTGATGGCAACCAGCCGACTCTCTGCTCCCTCTTGTCTACCAACAGCTCCATGTGAGCCCCGCGCACCATATTCCTTTCTCCAAACTAACGCCATGGCGAATCGAAACAAAAAGGCCACATATTTTATTTATGTGTCAAAAGTGCGGTGAAAGGAGGGTAGGGAAGGAGGGAGCGGGGGCATATCACTCTATCCGTTTGGTTGATATCATTCCATCCTTGCGGATCAATTCTCCCAGACAGAGGGAGATGAGAAAGGAGCGAGCAGAAGAAGGAGGGGAGGGGAGGGGGAGGAAGGAGAGCTGAAATGGTGGTCGTATTGATTTGTCAAAGAAATACAGCGTTGCGTGTTTTGCTTAAACGTCCACATAAACCTGAGCTGTCAGAGGTGGGCGGGCATACACTGACATTTGGCCACACAGACATGGATTGTGGATTTTCTGCTTGGCTTAGCTGTACACAGTCTTACACATCAACCTCTTGTGGAAACGGGCAAAGTGGCCCCTGCTTGCTCAAAACCGTGCTTTGTGGTATCCAAAGTCCCAAATCTTCTACAAAAACTCCCTTAATTGGCCAAATTAACAAATTCCTTTAAACTTCTTATAGTTTTGTGACAAAAAGTCTTAACCCAGAACCCTCTTAGTAGCCTTTTTCAGTAGATATTGCTTAGACCTGGACAGTGTATGCTATGTTAGTTGCTAAATTCCCATTTATCTTTTATATGATCATGCTAGTAACCTACTGTGACAAAAAATATATACTGATGCAAAATATGTTGCACACTTGAACAGAGCGGACTTCCAGGCGTGCAGAAGGTTAAAATAATACTTTTTATTCTTCCTGGTAACACAGAAACACAAGCACATTTCAGTAACGTGGCGGCGTGCTGCAGGCTGGGGATACCGAATAACACGGGTATCTCATTGTATCCTCCATCACTATTAAACTTCCCTGACACCACAACATCTATTTAACAACATATAAACTTGCAAATACACTGATTATGTTCTTCAGGTTCATACAACTCATACACTAGCAGACTACAGGCGGTCATTTTGCGGTTTTTCCACAGTAATGGATTACTAGGTGAGGCACTACATTTCACGCTGACTTCCACTCACAACACTCTGATATAAATCTCACATTTGTGTTACTGATAGGCCATTACTTGCACACACATTATAATACATCTGTTCTGCTACTTTTACACGTCATTTTATCACTTTTGCTCACCTGGTAACACAGAAACCCAAGCACATTTCAGTAACGTGGCGGCGTGCTGCAGGCTGGGGATACCGAATAACACGGGTATCTCATTGTATCCTCCATAAAGGACCTCCAGGCTGCCCCAAGTGCCTGTGTGAGCTTTACTCCGTATAACCGCACATAAATCTACCAAAGTATTACAGTTGCTATTACCAGCGGAAACATACATCAGCTTATGAGTGAACTAAATAATATTCCACAATAATAAAAAATGATAATACATGAGGTAGGGGGGTGTCTCGTGCCCCTAAATATGTTGGCATTACTGTGGGCCCTACAAATACATAATAATTCTTGAGAAGTATGGAGCAATCCAGGGACCTCAGGGGTCTGTGTTTAACAGGTAAGTTCACTGATAGGCCTTTTCTACCAGCATGGAACCGGTTCCCTTTTGGTTTGCGCTCCTATTTTGGACTGTCTAGAACATTTCAACCAAAAATAAATTGGTCCTGGTTTTCCTTGACCTGAGGTGAAAACCAAAGTGAGGGTGTCCTATTCTACAGGCTGTTTGCAGTGTGCAATGGAGTCTTTTGATGACGTGTCCTTGATTATAAATGGTTCTGCTCAGAACTGTTGGAAACGTGGGCTGGTTCTCTAGACAGCCCTAATGGAACTTTTCCACCAAACCACTTTTGGTTCTTGAGCCAGTTCCATTCAGAATTGAGGGTTCAAAAACTTTGGTGCTATCTGGTGAACAAGCCTATGCTTGCACCAGTTTTGAGTGAAACCATTGTAATCAAGGAATCATGCACAATGTACAACCTTTTGAATGTGTCATTGCCCCACATTGAGTTCCCATGGAAGTCCTGCTATTTTTTTGGTTCCAGCTGGGAACCAACTTTTTGGATTCTGAACCAATTTATTCTTTGTGAAAACTCTCAGACAATTCAAAAAAAGGTGCTTGAATTGGCTGGTTCCATGTTGGTGAAATAGGCCAAGAATCTTTAGAAGAAACCAGATCAAAAGCCACAGTTAATTTGGTGAAAAAAACAACAACAACAACAACAAAATACTGTGCCAAATTCCAAAAATCATGTTGCATTCACATAACATCTACCTGTCCCAGCCACGTTTCAAGCTTCAATAGCAATCACAACTTCACACCACCCTAACCCAAATATTACCACAAGATTCAGGTCATAATAACAAATCTCCCTCCTAAAGTCTGTTTTTTAAACATGGCCATGCATCTGCAGCAGCTTAAGCCCGTCACATTCCTCACTTGTGAATAACTACAACAATCTTGGTAAGAGTGGAAAGGAAAGCATGTTGAGGTTATATCCTAGCACATTTTGTTAAGATATAACCCCAATTAAGACCACCCACGCAAAATTTAGCTGATCGTGGTGAAACTCTCCCATCTAGAAAAGACTAAGACAGCAACTTTGTGCTTAATTGGTTCAAGGAATCTGCCAGTGATCCTACAGTGTTTATCCACTCTCCAAAAATGAAGTCGGAGCGATATCTGACCATGGGGCAATAGAGAAAAGCCCTCTTCCACTCTGGGACTACATACCTGGCACAAGGACAAGAGCGGAGGGGGGGGGGGGGGGGGGGGGGGGGTGAAATTAAAGAGCAGTTAAAGAAAACTGGAGAAAAGAGCAGAGAGTGTGCACAGGGCCATAAAAGGGATAGTTTAACCATTGATCGAGAGCAGTGGTGGAAATGGCAGCTGTAAATCAATTTTATCTTGGAGCAGCTAAAGAGTGTTTTCTAATGAGGTTAATGCCACATAATGGCTAAATTCCTCTGCTTAAAAGATGCCCTCAAGGTGGTGGCGAGAGATAGATGTCGCCATGGAAAGCTTAACACCTCACCATTCAGCACCAAGCAGAGGGATGCCTTTTTTGCTTTCAGGGAGATCGTATCTTAAATGATGTTAAACCTTTATTCATTAGAAGGTTTCAGGGGGTCATTATATCATCCAGTACACCTTTGTCTAGACAGCTTGTTTTATCGATACACAGATACATCTGCGGCTGAGATTGGGCATTTAGTAAATTATTCAGTCTGTGTTGTCCTCTTCCAACATGATGAGTTCCTCCCTGATCGCATTTGTGAAAAACTGTATCAATCAAATTCGAGCAACTAAGAATACCGCTGAATACCACTCATGCATCTGAGTGCTGGGGCAGCAGGTATGCCCAACTGAACCAGGCCGGGTACTGCCACTGAAAAGACAAACTGACCCAGCTGTAATAGATTATAAATCAAGCTGACCTCGAGCAAATAATAGTGTTTATAAAATCCTTTATATTAGGGAGGATGAGGCCTGACTGGTGGAGAGCAGAGGACAGCAAGTACCGCATCCATGCACACAGGTTTTTCCAAAAATGAATGTCCATCCACAGAATCAAACATGCACCAGGATTAAACTATTAAAATATATTTAATCCACCCATCTTTTTCCGAAAGTGTATCCAAGTCTGGGTCAAGGCCATGGCTAAATAAGTAGCCTTGCTGACTTGTTCCTGGCCTGGGAACCAGACGAATCTGCGAGCTCACGTTTCATTTGCTCTGGCAGATACATCTAACACACCTTCCGCTTCAGAGTGATTTCCACCCATCCTGGGTCTCTTTAGGGCCAATCACAACTGTTTATTTAAAGGCACAGCAACCAATCCTGGAGAAAGATAGTTGATTATTGAGTGAATCTTGATGTTGTTAAATTACTGATGCTATGCGGCTTGAAGATTATTATTCCCAGGTTGTCAAATGCTGATGTTTTGGGAATAAGACTCGACAATCAACTATCTTACCGAACTGTGATTGTCCAAAGTCTCCTGTCATGGGCTAGATTTTCTCGAGCCTGAAACAGAACCAAAAGGTGGAACAGAAGTAGTTTTGTCTAAAACCACTTATTACATTATAAGGTTCTTATGGTGGAACTTTTTCATAACAACGCCGAAAATTAACTGCTGACCCCAGCTTTGATATGAGGCAAGACTAATGCAGTGACTTAAAACATTTTGAGCACAACCCACCAGGCTCACAAAGCTTTTTCTTGCCTCAACTGTTTGTGACTAGACAACCATATTTTTCCTGCTTGAATATGGACTGAGCACTTCCGCAACTTGCATTTGTCAATGCTACGTCACATGTTTTGCTGTTCCATTTGGTTGCAGGTGCAGTTCGTTTGGTTGTACGTCTAATCAGTTGGCAAAAATGAATTGAGAGATTACAGCCTAATTCACATTTGTGAATTGGTGTGGTGATGCCAGGCTAACTTGTCCCAAGATGCATCATTCAGATCTCTTTGGGAGAACCTGTGGTATTCCCAGGCCCTCAAGTGTCATTTGGTCTGCCCTGGGGTCTCTTCCAATATGGACGTACCTGAAATACCTCCACAAGGAGGTGGCCAGGAGACAACCTGATTAGATATCTCAAACCAACCCAGCTGGCTCTTTCTTGAAACTCCTTCTGGGTATCTGGTCCTCCTAGTTAAATTAAATCAACAGAACCACACTTTAAGCAACAACACTGAGGTTAGCAAAGTGGGCATTATGTACTCAGTGGCTCTGCCAATACTGGACTTAAATTTCAAATATTTAGTCTATTAAGGTCCCCTGCAGGTCTAGTTGTGAATAAAAAGAGCCTCAGAAACTGTCCTTTGACCGTGGAACATTTCGTCAAAATGTCACATTAAAATGATTTTAGTATAGAAGGTTTAAATGTTGGTATATCAACTCTCCGAAACTGTGCCGTGGCAGAGGTTCAAAAAGACACATCTAATTTTGCTCAAAAAACCCCAGACCTGAGCCAAGGGTGAAGTACTACTTTGAGTATTCAAAGACAATGTTTCTTGTGTGTGTGTCTTGACCAGACACAAATATACAGGGCTTTACTGAGTGCATACAAGCTTGAACGGTTGACAGTTGTGGAATTAAATGGGTGGACGAGTTTTCAAAAAGCCAAGAATGTTGGTTCCAAACCGGAGCTTGTCCAAAGGTAATTACAGTGTGCAAAACACAAACATAATACAAGCAAACGTCAGCTACTGGTGGTTGGTCAGCAAGCATCTTTATTTTTACAGTTTTGTCTCCCAAATGTGCTCCTCTGCACCTCTTCCTGAGTTGGGGGCACAGGGAGGAACAGGCAGGAGGAGGAAGCTTTGAGAGTCGACAACTGGTAGGAACCACAACCGATGCGTGCAGGGATTCCCAAAGCATCCGGTATCAAGACTAATCACAAGTTAGCTAGCTAGCATGTCAGCGGACGCAGACGTGTTGAAATATTGCATTACACAAATTACATTAGATAGTAATGGAGGCATAAGGAATCCTCTTTGTCTTCGGCAAGAGTGATCTGAGGAGTCTGTAAGCTGTAAACTAGACTCCACTAGAGCGTTGTTGACGTAAAGCATCTCACAATCAGCAAGTGATGTGGAGACGCTGTGGATGCACTGCATTATGGGAGAGGCTTGGAGGGCTTGAAGGAATTTCCGGTATTAAGGAATTCCGAATGATATCCATCACATTGGTGGTGGATGCAGGCTATTTAAAATTATATTTAGTCCAACACTGACCATATATATCAATCTAACCATATTATACTCATTCACTGCCAACATTAGAATGGCAAATGAATAAAACAGACAGAGGATATGCAAAAAAGATAATGCAATCATACAACACAGTGCTTTAAAACCACTTTGGTGTGTGTGCGTGTGTCTGCATGGAAAAAAAATGAGCACAACCAGCGTGCAGCATGAAACTTAAGGAAAGTTCATCTCCACAGACCTCTAGCATTGATCACTGGGGCCCTAAAGCTATTATCATGATCTAATTAGGTTTAACATAAGTCTGTGTCACGGCCCGGTGCAAGGCTCCCTTGTCCCCAATTCCACACTTTCACAGCATCCCTATATAAAAATAGAACACATGTGCCACACATACAGTACATGCTGTGAATGCTAATACTTTTTTCTTTTTTTTTTCTTTACCAGTTACACTGAGATCCACTTTAATGTCAGACAGAGGTCTACAGCAGGGAGAAATGATGTAATTCAGGACAATGAACAAGTGTGGGATAATCTCCCAGCAGGTTCCTGTCTCTCCTCGATGCATGTTATTACAAACCATCAAAGAGAAATTGGTGTAATTAGTTTAAAATGACAATTTGGAGAATATTGTTTTTTCCAAACCTTACTATACAAACATAGTGTCACTCCAGGAAACAAAAGACAGGACACGCTGTATGCTTTGGATCACCAATTATTTTAAAAACTTATAATTTCTGCTGTGTCTCATAATTCTCAAAATGATGCAATCTATGCACATTGTTCATGCAATCAACAATATAGTGTAGCCATAGTGATATTTATTTGGAAAACATATAATTTTCTTATTGGTGCCCATGTGGAATAGCCTGCTGCTTGTGTTTGATTTTAACAGTTTGATATTTGATCTGTTCTCTGCTCTGAAAACATCAACTTACATGCCTCATAAACTGAGTCTGCTGATTTTAACCAGTTCTTGTCCACTCTACTGGCTATGCTGTCAAAAATGTAATAAGTAATGAGGCTATTTTAATTCTACTGAAACCCATTACATATAGTTACTTTTTTTGGATTGCTTTTCTAAAAAACTTAAATTGGTAAATAAAGCTGAGAAGTACTAAAAACATAAATTTAAAGCAGGTAGTGTAGACTTCACAATCGCAGCCTTCTCAGCACTGATTACAGTCAAACTTTTATTGAAAGTTCTTCAATATAACTTCAACTAAAATTGCACGATTTTAATTTTAAAGCACAACCACTAGAATAGCTAATAATTGACTTGTCCTGAATGGAGACTCAACATAAATATGCAGCCTACTAGGTTGGCAGGGAGAGATGTAATTTTGACTAATTTAGTGTGATGTGTGTACGTTAACTTACCTGTAGATTCTTCCTCAGATTTTTCATTGAGCATTTCAATGTATATAACATTTTCACTGCCTGTTAAACAAAGCTTATATTGTACAGAAATAAAAGATGATGATATTGCACTCAAATTTGTCCCCATTGCTTTGCCCACCCACGTTTTCCCTGAAATTTTCCAAAGGATGGCATTCCCGAATGCATGGCGCAAAGAATAAAATATATCCGGATGTAACTAAGGATGTTCATGATTAATCGTAGATAATAATGTAACCAATGAAAAATGTATTAATCAACAATTAATCAAGTCTAAAAATGTGAATAATTGTGGACATTTGTTGAATGATGAAACTTAGAATGAAGGAAAAAAGAGAAAAAAAATGAAAATAAGAAAAGAATGAGAGAAAAGCATGTTTTGTATCTAATTTTATCTTATCATATTAAGAATTAATGATTAATTGACTGTTAGTATTTTAAACTATCAGTTAAGAAAAATGCAAAAAATGTGCAACCCTAGATGTAACCCCTTTGTAATCACTAACATTTTTATTTTGATTAATGTCTTTAATTTCATGACAGATTTTGTAACAGATTACAATTACATTTATTTTGTAAGTTAATTATATAGCAACATTGCATGTAACTAGGTAGTCCCCAACACCGTCTCTGAGCTACAAGATGATCTGGAAACCCCTGTCCCAAAAAGTGTAGAAGGTGAAACATGCAGCCAGTGACCTAATAAGAAGACCTTTGAGGTGTGCTCATTAATACAGCTGTCAGATACATTCTATAATAGAATATTATATATAATTTAATTTGTTTTATGTACCTTATATCTGGGCTGAGGTGCTTTAATACAGCTGTGAATTACCTCCTCTGACACCTTATTCATTTTCAACACGATTAGCAGCAGTGGTGTGCATGGCTGGCGCAGTGGGTGGCTGTGGCCCAGTGCACACACTCATGGGCTCATTATGCCATCGCACAGGTGTAATGGAATGTGCGCACACATGCGCACGCACGCACACACACACACACACACACACACACACACACACAGACAGACACACATACAAGCCCTTGCATGTACAAACTCAAGAACATGAAAGCTTGCACACAGACTGAATACTGTGGGCCCTCTTGGCCTCTCCACAAAGCAACTTTTTTTCAGTGTTGTACAATCTCGGCATCCACTACAGTCTTATTATTTCAGGCCCGGGCTGAGGAACCATGCTTCAGCCCCCATATAAGGGAAGACAAGTCTGAAAAAAAAGGTGTTAAGAGGACTCCCCTCCCTCTCCACTACTCCTGTGTCCTCTATTATTATGAATAGTGGCGGTAAGAGAGAAAAGCATATACTCCATTCGAATCTGTTCATGGTTCCTGAAGGACCACTCTCACCAGACGAGGGCCCTTTTTCTCCCCCCCACCCTCCCTCTTTTGATTGATATGTGAAATCCGTCTCTGTGCGCAGCTCTAAAGGCAGTCCCTGTGTGTGTCTGAAAGGTGCTCATTGTTGAGTTGAGACCACTTTGTCAAGAAACAATCCTGTTCCCAAGGAAGCTGAGAATGTCTTAAAAAAGATACAGGCCCTTATTGTGTACATTGGGGAACTTTAATTTTGTGTGTGAGGTCATTTTAATCCTGATGAATTTTTATAGTAGCGGTTGTAGTTCAATGGCTATAGTCGCCCTAATGCTCTAAAGAAGGAGCAAAATAAAAGAAGAATGGGCGAGAATGAAAAACCCACCCACAGGCCTGTTGAAGAATCCTAAACTTAAAGTGTCACAGAGTGCGAGGAGGAAGGGTAGAGGCCTTTGTTTATGGACACATTGGGATGTATTTAAGTTCTACAAAGGAGATTCCCTGAATGGAGGCTTGATTTCTGCTACAAGGTTTGAAAATGCGTGCTCTAAGGGTAGATTTGCCACGGGATAAAGTTTGTGTAGGGTAATCTCTTAGGCTACACAAGCCGATGTGTGAGCGAACCACCCAAGACATCGCCTCTGAACCGATGCCAAGGAGGAAAGGCAACATGCTTTCCACACAGCCGTGCGTCTATGACTATGATTGAGCATCCCTAATTGGCATATTGGATTTTTCCAACCCTGTATTATCACATTTGACCTAGGTAAACTTTCACAATAAAAGATTTGTCATGTCAGAGTCTTATTCTTGCTGATAATGGATGGCTAACCTCTCAGACTTCTTCTTTTGTGCAAACTAATGGTCCTATTTGAGCAGCAGTTTGTCTTTTCATCTGAGCTGCGTGGCTGTTTTGTTGCCGGCTCGCCCTCTGGCCTCGCGTAGGTTTAGACTGGATGTGAGCCTATTAGGCAGACAAGTTGCGAAGTAAACACCGAGCAGCTGAAAAATGCAATTGTCCAAAACAGGGTAAAGTTACTAGATTTTGTGCATTTTAGCAAATTAAAACAGTAGATAGACACAGGACTTGTTTTATTTTGTTGCCTTTTTTTTTTTCCCTCAAAATGCTGCACCATCGCGGGAGGCTCGCTCATCACCATTGTGGCTAAATGGAAACTGGATCTTGTTTGAGAAACGGCAGGGTGAGACCAAACAGCATGATTCATAATGGTTATTTATGTAGCATGTAGCTGAGACTCAGCAGGGGGCAAAGGCATGGTCTTTACTAAGTAAAATACATCATCTCGATGTTTTTGATCATCCTCAAAATAACGAGTGTAGGAGTCTGCGTGCTCGAGCAAAGAAACGAGGTGCATTCAAACAAGTTTGGCTGCCGCATCAGATTGCACACACAGTTTGGGTCACCTCTAGATCCTCATATCGCCTCAGAATTCCAGCAGCAGCTCGCAAACATACACATAAACACACCACTGCGGACACTTGTTCCCTCTCTTTCCTCTAACTGTCCTTTATTTCTTCCTCTGCCTCTCCCTCCTCCCTCTTTTCCCTCTGTTCCGAGATGCAGAGATCCAAGTGCGCGATGGTGCATTACTAAGGACACCTGCTCTGTTGATGTGGCCAGGCAGATTGACTGTGTGCTTGTGAGTGTGTGTGTGCGTGTTTGTGTTCATGCCTGCATTTATTCATTCATCAATTTTTAGGCTGAGACTGGGACCAAACCTATCAAAAATGTTCTGAAGTAAATTTGTCCATTTCTGCCTCAAATTATGCATAATGGGCTTTTAATTCTGTGCCCTGCAACCAGCCGAAACAGTGCCCTTCTCAAGGTTTGACACCAAAAACAGTAAGAAACTGAAAGCATGCAGTCATTAAGTGTTAAATGGTGAGGTTAAGGCTGGGCAGTATATCAATATTATGACAATCTCGTGATATGAGACTAGATATCATCTTAGATTTTGGATATAGTTATATTCTGAGATGGCATAAGTGTTGTCTTTTCCGGGTTTTAAAAGCTGAATCACAGTAAAGGAATTAGGGCTGCCGCCGCTAATAGTCGACTAAACCGTCACTGAGCAAAGTCTTAGTTTTCATATTTCTGCTACTGGCAAAAAAACTCCAAACCCCCCAAAAACCTCCGTTAAGGAGCCACACCTTGTTGTTGCCTGGGATTTTTGCAACACGGACCTTTTGTCCTCAGTTACTTTAGTGCACCGGTGACACTGAAGTCACCAATGCACTGCTGCTAATTGTGCTAGTTAGCTGGTTAGCTCAGTTAGCGGTGCTATTAGACCAGGAAACAAACCTTGAGACTGATAGAGGTCAGTCGATGACTGGGAATACAGTACTTAGGTAGTTTGATGTTACAGCGGTCTGACTGGGGCTGTGATTTTAGGGATGATGAAGACATGGTGGGTTCACGCGAGGTTGGACTTTGTAACTTAATTTGTACGTATACTTCATCCACCCTTTTAATACGTTGGCAAGTATTTCTTTATGTGAAGTTTGAAGTCATTTATTTCTGTGTTTTGCGCAATACTGACACATTCAGAGTTAATATTTTGTGTCACATAAATGTGTGCAAAATATAATCTTTTTTTTGGTAAGTAATAAGTGGAATAATGCACAGCAGGCAGGTCATTATTGTGAAATATTCTTCTTGTTGGGATTTATTTCACAATAATGACCTGCTCACTGTGCATAATCCCTTATTTAGTGATAAAAAATCAAAAATAATGTTGATATTTCGTGAAAGCACCAATCGTCACCCCAACTAATAATGTTGCAATGTTGATAAATATTGAAATTGGGGTATTTGGTCAAAATTATTGTGATATTTGATTATGATTTATTAATAATTTTTCTATGAAACATTTTCTCCACATATACCATTAATTTACCACCTTTAAAACTATTTATAATGAGAATTATGTTAAATTAAAGATGAGATTTAGGAGGGATTGTATTCTGAAAGCAGAGTTTTGGTGGTTTCATCCCTGACATAGATGCTTTAACTTCTTGTTTCCATGAAAAAAAAAAAATCATGGCTCCCTCCACTTGTCATTTTATTAAATCCTCAAAAAAAGGAGAAAGTCCTCTTCCCAGAGGCTAAAACTGAACAAAGGATGCAGAGTTCAATGCCTCAGAGGGCACAATATGTCCTGTTACATTATACTGTACTTTCTCTTTTCGCTCTGGCGGGAGAAAAAGCGTTCTGTTCACATCCCCTCCTCTACTAAAAACCACCCCCCACCCCGTGCCCTGTACCCCCACCGCACCCCAACCGACATACAAAAAAATTCTTATTCACTTAGTATGTAGGTCACATTACAGTGATGTCTAGCTATTGGACATGGGCTTAGATAACTGTTTGTCGAGTATTAAATGCTTTCGCTGCCTCAGCAGCCTCTGCCACTGGTATTTCTCACACAGCTGTGCAACTGAAAGGAGGCAGCACCGCAGCAAAAATCATGTCACATACATACACACATGCACACACACGCTTTCAAACCTCTGACGCTCTTTGTGTGTACTTAAAAAAAAAAATCTTGTTTGCATAAAACATTCACTTTTCCCATATAAAAGTGCCTTATGTGAAGTTGAAAACGGGGTTTGAAAGGGAGTTAAAGCAGTATCTGTAAATGAGGGCCGTGCAGCGGTGAATGGGAGGTAAACCCATTGACCTGAGGTGCTAACTCAAGCAGATGAATCTTTGCTTTTCTTTCCTCTTATCCCTGTTTGCTTTGGGTGACCTTGCACACCAGCCTCGATGCAGCGTGTTCACATAGCACAGGCCTAATGGCTTAGATAGGCCCCAGCGTGGCCGGTACTTTCCACTGAAAACACCCCTCCGTGTTCGACCCTTTCCCTCCTCAATTGCACGCTCGCCGTTCGCCGCGACCTCCGATTTGAGGATGGCCGGGCGGAGGCGCGGCCCCGGACGAGGAAATTGCACCTGCTTTTATACCAGCAGGATCCAGGTGAGGAGTGTTTTTAAGTGTTCACTTAAGACACAGAGGCAGGAGACGAGAGGGGGCAGCTCGCCGCTGTACGCTTTTTTTTTGCCCTCTGTTGTCTTTGCATGAAATGAAAGATGCAAGAAGTGTGTGTGTGTGTCTGCGTGTGTGTGTTTGTGAGTTATCCTCCCCTCCCTCTGTCCTTTGTATGAAATGAGCCCAGATGGTGATTGATTTTTCAAGTGCTGACATCCCTGCTTGAGAAGCACCCCTCCTTTCTACACACACTCACACACACACACACACACACAAACGCACACACACCCTTCTTTGTGCCGAGCAAGTGAGGCACACTAACATCTCGGTGCCATCATCATCTTTGTGACTGCCAGCAACCACCATTGATTGACAAAAGTATGCATGCAAACAAACAGACATACACACACACACACAAGAACACACACACAGTCATCCAAACACACACGCACAGAGCAAATACAATAAAATAAAGTATTAAAAATCATAAAGAAGTGACTCAGATACTGCTGAAACTATTAGTTGATGAACTGTTTAGTTGATTGACAGAAAATTAATCAACACCCTTGATCATCAGAAAATGATTTACCAAGCAAAAGCCTCTGAAATTTGCCTTTTTTTTCCCCTCTTATTTATATAATTTTACATTAAACAAACAGAATACTGTTGGCTGGACAAAACTAGAGCTGCAACGATTAATAGAATAATCAATTACTTGTCAACTATAAAATTACTTGCCAACTATTTATTTTGATAATCAATCAGTTTGAGTAATTTTAAAGAAAAAAGGTAAAAATTTTTTACTGATTCTTGTCTCTCAAATGTAAACATTTTCTGGTTTCTTCACTCCTCTCTGACAATAAACTGTACATCATTGGACTGTGGACAAAACAAGACATTTGAGGACGAGATCTTGGGCTTTGGCAAACACTGACTGAAAATTTTCACTATTTTCTGACGTTTCATAAACCAAACAACAAATTAAATTTTTGAGAAAATAATCGACAGATTCATCAACAATGAAAATAAGCATTATTGCAGCCGTAGACAAAACAAGAAATTTGAAATGTCATCGTGTGCTCATTTCTCACTACTTTCTGACTTGTTTTAAAACAGTTTGACAAAATTGCTCATCAATAATCAAAGAGATAATTGCCAGATTAATGAAAAATGGAAATAATTATTAGTCGCACCCAGAAACTCAAAATATTAGCCTGTAAAACGTTCAGTTTTCATTTTATTTTCATTTTCAGAATGACAGAGTCATTTTTTGATGTTCGTTATTTACAGTTTATTATAGCGTAAATCTGCCAAATCTGAATTAATTTCAGTTTCTATTAGACCAAAAGACATCATTAAGGTCAGGGATAGAATGACCTTGTGGAAGACAGTAGTAGAAAGTAACTAAGTACATTTACTCAAGCACTACACTTAAGTATAACTTTGAGGTACATGTACTTCATGTGTGTTTCCATTTTATGCTACTTTATACTTCACATCTCAGAGAAAGGAATTGTACTTTTTACTCCACTACATTTATTGGCTAAATTTAAGTTACTAGTAACTTAAAAGATTCAGAATTCATAAAGAAAATGTGATCAGTTTAATATGATGTGCAGCTAAAGATGAAACTACTAATAATATAAAGTAAAAGTGCACCTGCATAATGAGTACTTTTACTTTTGATACTTGTAAGTACATTTAGCTAATAATACCCTGTAAAAAATATACCACTTTATTCAAGTTAATTACACTTAAGCTTCCTAGTATTAATTTTCAGAATGTATAAACATGAGTTTTTTCTTATTTGAAGTCTTTGACATGAAATGATGAGTTGAATGGATTAACTGTACAAAGTTCAATCAACTCATTAAATTCGAAACATGATCAGCACATTAGCAGATTTCCCAGCATGCACTGTTTGAGAGATTAAACTCTCCTGAGAAACCTTTGTTTCATAGTGTGAAGAAAATATCCAGTATGTGTTGAAAACCTGCGTGTGATGTGTTTACTGTACATTACTAAATTATATCAACTTGATTTTTCAGATTCAGCTAACTTGAAATTTTAAGGCAGCCCAGGCAATCATATTGTGTGTTTTTTAACAGTGTACTTTTATTTGAAGTAAGTTTTTGAATCCAGAACTTTCACTTGCATCAGAACAGTTTTGTGGTAGTTTATGTAAGTGTGGGATCTGAGTATTTCTTACACCCTTGGTGAAAGAAGAAAAAACACACAACAACAAAAAAAAAAACATAGTGATTAAAGAGATTTAAGGGTAATATTTTAACAGAGGAGGACTGATAGAGGGACATACTGTAGAGCGATGGTAGGCAGAGACAGGGTAAAGTGACAGAGCTGTACGCCACAGCAGCCCCATTGAGTTAAAGTGGCTGTGTGGCTAAATGATGTCATTGGCTAACTAGGCGTTCTCAGGCCATTGCCTCTGTTTGCGTGACTAAATACATACAATTAAGGCCTAGGCACTTCTCAATCTCTGTGAACTCATTGTTATCCCCGGGTTCAAGTGCACTGATAATGGGGGCCAGAGGAAAACAGGCGTAGCAGCGAGAGAGACAGAGAGCTGGTGGGTAAAATAGACATCTCATTATTAGTGGCATTCTCTTTCACCCCAACAGCGCTACTAAAGCCTTGCTCACTCATCTGTCCCCTTTTTCTGCCTGTTTTCTTTTTTTCCCGTGGCTCTTTCGCTTTGTCTCACTTTTCTTTCTTTCCTTTTTTTTCCTTTTACCTTTTTTCTGTGATTTGCGAACATTTTTTTTTCCTTTCTGTTTCCGTGTCTCTCACCGCTCTCCTCCTTTTGTTATGTGAGGATGCTTTGTATAAGCAGTGTTTGCTCCCATACAGTGTTCAGTCGTTCTCACATGGGGGCTGAGCATGACACACACCTTTTTTTTTTTTTTTTTTTTACCAGTGTAAGCACCCCCCTAATGCCACCTCTAAATGCATCATTAGTCAGTTAGGCTGCTGTGAAAGTGGTAGGACAGTGGACGGGCACAAACCAAGAGGTAATAACTTCTTCTAAAGAAAGTGAGACTGTGTTTTTTGTTTTACTGCATTACTCCCCCAGCCCCCGCTGCACACACACATATAGTCATAAATTCAATACACTGTAAAAAAATAAAGCATTTGTTTTAACTTAAAAAAGTTTATGTCTGGACTGCCTTAATTTATTTTAAGTTGACTGAATTTGAAAAGACAAGTTCAGGTACTGTTATAATAAAACAAAATAAACTTTTTAGTTAAATAAACTACGTATTAAATCAGTTGTACTTGAGAAAACACATTCAGTAAGCTCAAGATATTAAGTTGAACCAGCATGTCTTCAGTCACACTGATGGACATAACAAGCAAATTTGATTTCATTTTACATTTTCTCAGTTTTAAGAGTCAGTTCTTCATTTGCTCTAAAGAACCTGCTCCTGTTGGAGCTACAGTGTTACAGCAAACAGCCCCCAGTGAATTTATTACATTTTAAGAGTTCAATTCATGGTTTACAGTTTTCATTATTGTCACAACAAGCAACCGTGTCTTATCTTAAAGTGTATTAGAGGCTCACAGCAAGTTTCCATTATCTATGCTTTCTTCAAACTATAAAAAAAGAAGGTTCTCAGGAGAGTTGTAACTCCCACACAATGCATGCTGGGATGTCTGCTAATATGCTGTTCATGTTTCTGTAGAAACTTAATTTAATGAGTTGGTTGAACTTTGTACAGCACATTCATTGAACTACTCTTTTCACCTCAAAAGACTTCAAACTTGTGTTTTGAAGTTCCGAAGCATGAAAATAAACACTAGAACTTTTAAGTTTATCTTTTACATTTGCATTAACGTTTGTGTGTAACATTTAGGAGAATCTATTGGCAGAAATGGAGTATAATATTCACAGGTATGTTTTCATCAGTGTATAATCACCTGAAAATAAGGATTGTTGTATTTTAATTACCTTAGAATGAGCTGTTTTGATCTGCACTGATGGCGGATCCTTTTCCATGGAGTCCGCCACGTTGCACCGCCATGTTTCTACAGTAGCCCAGTTGCTTTTTGCATGACTTTCATGGCCACTGTTCTTCTTCTCGTTTGGCAGGTGCTTGTGTTGTAATTTGTTATTTCACTTCTAGGTACCACTAAAGTGCCAAGAACTGTAACTATAACTTACTAGAAAAAATATAGTTCTAATATCATTCCAACTGACTGACCGCTGTCCGAACTCCACCATCCACCTGAGTTAGAATGATTTTAAGTCTATATTTTTTTAGTTATAGATCTTGGTGTCAGTGTTCCTTTAGTCCTCCACACTGCTCCTTTAAGTTAATGATAAAAGATTAGTTGATTCCACTTTATGATTTTTTATTTTACAGTATATGCTTCCTGGAGATTTTGTGTCTGATTTAGTGAGTTGGCATTTTTTTTCAGTTTTGTCTTGGAAATATATTTTTGCCTGAAAGTTTTATGGGGATACCTACAGGTGATGTTAAATTTCAGTTAATGACTTCACTTCACCAGGCCCTTATTATTTTTGACTTAAGTTTCTGTTTCTATTGGCTGCAGTCCCACCTGAAACTGAAGAGCAGCAGCAGCAGAAACTTTTGTTTTTCTACAATTTTCAAATCTAAAACACAAAATAAAAGCTCTACAGAATCATTCATAAAGGAAGTCACTAACCCTCAGTGTGGCCCAGCCAGAGCAGTGGAGGTCACATTATGGTCCCCTTCCCTTGACACACACAGGCACACACAGGCACACACACACACACACACACACACACACGCACACAACAGATTGAGTGTAATCGTCTAAAGCGAGACTTCCCTGATGGCCCCGACACTTGACAGTGATGCCCTCAAGTCTCGGAGAAAACTCTGTAACTGGAGAACGATTGCTTCTGTCTGTCTTGAGTAACTGGATCGCTATGCCGTCCTCCCTGCCCACAGGCACACACACACACACACACACACACACACACACACACACACACACACGCTCTCTCACACAATCACTGTTACACACTCACACACAAACACGCAGATATTCTTTCAGTCAGACACACACAGGCAGATTTACAGATAGATACCACCAACCAGAGAGGAACGGAAGTCAGCTCACACACACACACACACACACACACCCACACACAAACAGCCTGCGTGCACGACTGTGTATGACAAGAGGTGTGTCTGAGGCGCGTCGGGGAGGGCGGCGTGTTCTCCTCCAGTCGTCGGCAGGGCGCGGTGGCGGTAGCCTAGGTAAATGGATCTTATTTAGCGACGCGTCAACACGTGTAAGGGGGCTTACGGCTCATTACTCTGGGCCCGATCCTCTCTGCTCGCCCACTGATGGATGGCAGGGGCTGCTGGGAGGAGGTGCAGGTGGGGGGCAGGAGGAAGGAAGGAGAGCGGGATGGACATCGACCCTTCCTGCCTCCCTTCCTCCCTCCTCGCCCTCTTGCTTTCACTGACCCGCCCCTCACTTTGCTCCATCGACTTTTCTTCTCGCTACTTGATGTAATTTTCTTTTCATTTCATATTTATCTTTTCTATAACTAACTGAAATACTCAGTAAAGAATAAACTCCAACCAATAATCCTTTGCACTGAGAATTATACTTTTATTTATTATATTTTGTTCTAACCGAACAACCAAACACACAATAAGAACATTACAAGAACAAGTATTGAATTCTTCAGTATACAATAGGCTTTCTTCACCGCTGACATTTTGACAATGTCACAGTAGGAAAAGCACAGGTGTAATAAAATGAATGATGGCTGAATTCAATTTAGCTGCTTCAGTTTCAGGGTCCTGGTGTTGTGCAGGCTGGCTCACTGTCACACTCTGATGACTTTTTGTGTCTCCACTCTAAAGATACTGATGTCTAAGGATAAAGGTTGTCATATGTTGTACTCTGAGAAATATTCCTGCTTTTGGGCAGTTTAAAGACAAATGGACTTGCCTCGACTCTGATGAAGGCTTCATGCAGAAACACATCAGCAGATTTTTTTAGCCCACTCCTTGTAAATAAAGTGATCAAATGATTAGGGCATCTAACTGTTTGCCTTAATCTCTCATGTACTGACAGGTTAATTCTCTCTCTTTTTTTTTTACAGCTTTATACAAAACGCAAAAGACATCATAAACTCAAAGCATTTCAAACTGCCCCCTTGGCATTGTACAGTGTAATTCCAGACCACCAAAAAGAGGAAAGTAGCACCACAAATAGTAATTCCACATTCCTCAAGACCATGAGATCCAGCTAAAAGGAAAATAAAAATTTAGTTGACAGAGATTTAGTGACAGAGTACAGAATTTTTTTATTATTATTATAAATACCATTTAGCTTATTATGACTCATATTTCTGTTTATTGTTAGGCAGTGAAATCCAGTGGTCGTAGTAATTATGAGGGAACAGTGTGAAGAGCGGGAAAGTCCATGTAGGAAGGAGGCTGGGATGAATGGGTAAAACAAACACAGGACTTTCACCCAGGACAAGGGGGACTGTGTCCCATGGCTAACCTTGACTTACTCTAAGTTATGTGACGTGGAGTAACTTCAGTTACTTAAAACTTTCATCATTTGTGTCATGAGACTTATGTAAGGTAATGTAAGGTAACATTAATTAACATATGGTTAGGTAAGGTAATGTAACATAATATAACATAATGTATCGTAACATATTTGAACGTATGATATTTTCCTAAACTTAATCAAGTTGGTTCATTAAACAAACCAAAGCATGACCAAACAGTCATTTTGGGACTAGCGTCATTTGTGCCACATGACTTATGTAAGGTAACATAAGGCAACAAAGTCAGGCAAGGCATAGTAATATAAGGTAATACAATATATAATAATATAACATATTGAAACATATTGTAACCTATGATGTTTTCCTCAACTAAATCAATTAGTTGGTTTGTTAAACCTAACCAAAGTGTGACCATGACCACAATGTTAACCACGTGTTTAGCATCACTTGACTTATGTCACATGAGTTGTGTAACATACTCAAGGTCCAGTGTCATTTTGGGGATCAACAGCAATCATCCTTCTCTGGTGTTTTGGTATGAGAACGTGTTGCATTAAGGAGAATCAAACACATTGATGCATGTCAGCATTATAGTAGGACTATAAAAACTCTTCCTTGATACCATGATGTTCTTTTGAGCTGTGGTTCTCAAATAGGGGTCTGGGGACTCGCCTGGGTCTGTGGCACTCTGCCAGGGGGTCTTTGAAAAGTTTTCAGAGTTCATAGTTCAACAACCTTTTATCTTAATATTGATTTGATAAATTTTGATTTTTAAAACTGAAATAGTTCATAGATTACATTCTAATCAAAGAATCTGCAACTCTTAATAAACACACATAAATCTTCCTCCTGCCAGTCAAGCATGAGTCACCCACATGTCACCCATTATTGGTGGAAACTGGCTCGCTCTGCAGGGATAAACATGAGGGGGTTCCCGTTATATTCTTTATCTTGTAAACTGTCTTTGGCTGGGAAAAAATCGCCTGCTTCAGAAATTTGCGATTGGCTCATTCGCTGCTAGATTTTAGGTCAGGACTGCTGCTTTCAAGCTCTCCACTCGGTTCAAATCCAGTCTTCTGTATGTGGTGAACTTTTAAACCCTTACATTAGCTCCCTGACACCTAATTGTTACCAGCACACAAACCTGGACTATAAACGTCCCAACCATGACACACAGCTACCACACACACACACACACACACACACACACACACACACACACACACACACACACACACACATGCTGCTTCCAAAGCACTGAGTCAAGTCCCTCTCTCTTAAGCTCGTAGAGCATTCCTCTCATTCATGAAAGCAGGGCCCTCCTAGTGAAGCGCTTAATTGGCTGCAGATTGCTCTTTAACCTCAGGGTTACACCGCACGCACACACACACACACACACACACACACACACACACAAACACGGTGCACGCACACGTACACAGAGGCAAACACGCACACACACAGCATTTGTGCAGGCTGTTAAAGTCTTAAGGGAAATTGAGTGTGGTTTTTACAACTCAGCGGGGAGGTCAGAGGTCAACAGATTTGTAACAATCTCTAAGGATCTGTCAGTCAAGGCTAAGATGCCAAGGCGACGCACACACACACAAGCACGCACAAGCACACACACACTTGGATGCTTGCTCTGTTGTCTCAAAATATGTCTTCTTTGCTTCTTTTCTTCTTCTACTTTGAACTGTGGGAGAATTAGATGACAGATGAGAGAATTTCACAGCCTGGTCAAACACGCTGGATTGGATCAGATGCAGCTGATGTAACTTTAGAGCTGGTTCAGCCAGTTTGGGTCTCCCCAGTCTATGTCAGTGCATTTAGCCCAAATGGGACACCTCAGTCCCAGAGCTGTCCCCCGTCCAGCCAGGTTGGCTATGACAGTTTGGTCCTTGAGTTCACTGCCTGACAGGGTTGCGTGTGTCTGTCTGCTTACCCTACTGGGACAATGGTACTCTTGTCATACTGCCACTGAGAGAAAGTGGAATTGGTTTTGCAGGCCTTGTAAAAGTGGTCTTATCAGAGTTAATGGCATAATATTTTTGCTGTGAGGCAACTGATTTGATATAAATCAGTGCTATTGGTCACCCTTTCTGCCTGGCTTCCATTTATTATGGAAAAATTGGAAAGATTTTTTTTTTAAATTTCCTGAAAAGTAACAGTTGTGGAGAGTTTCTGCCTGACAGCAAAGATATATAAGATTTTCCCATCAAAATGTCTATAAATGCTAGAAAAATATTATATATATTTTTTAAGTTGGATACTTACATCTTCCCAAATGTTTCCAGCAACAGTCAAATGCAGAGAAATCCATCATTTAGTCAAGGCAACAATATGATACCCAGTTAGATACCCACTAGCCGTTGCTAGTTAGTTGCTACATGCTGCAACTTTAGGGAAAACATGAGGTACGTCGGATCATATCAGATAGATTTTCATCAGGTGGTTGTCTAAAATTGAAGATAGCTATTCCCATGATCCCACGCTACTTCTCAACAGCATCAAACGTGCACACTTCGGCAGCTTCATGGGTGAGTACACGAAAAGGTTTGACTGATTGGCAAAATGTGGGCTAATTTTATTTCTAAAGCTTGGAAAAATAAAAGCAAAGTAGACCACATAATACAAGCATGCAATATGAGATAAGTTGATTTAATGTTTGTGAGCCTTGTCAGCCTCTTTGAAGAACACTGATATCAAAATGCAGACCCCACATCTTTGTATATTTTTGTCGTTGGACATTATTTAGTCTAACCTGACAATATATTTTAGCAACTGCTGCATGTTTAATCCTGGCATCAAGGCAAAGATTAGGTTAATAAACAACTTTTCAGGTTGTGGTTTTACTAGTTTATCCAGAAAGTGACGAGATGACCCAGAAAACTACATCTTTTGTTATTATTTTGACCGCCAGCAAGAGAACCTACAACTTAAACAGATTCTGGGCTTTTTATTTTGTCTTTTCTATTATAAAATGGTAATGGTAGTGAACATTTCTGACATTTGTCCTTATTTACAATGTAATTTAGATATTTCTTACCTCTTTTGTTTCTGTATGCGTGCATGCGTGGGTGTGTTATTCTCTTGTCTCCCTATTGTTTATGATACATGGTGAATATGCTTTTCTACATGACTCACTCCGCTCTTCCAAAAGAATTAAGATCTGTGTTTTTCTCTCCCAAATTAGCTTTTACACTTTTATCCCAGCGCACGGAGGAACTTACTGCGAACGTGATTGTGTTCGAATGAGAGGGAGAGATTGAAAGAGGGACAGTAAAAGGGAGAGGAAGAAGAGGGGACAGTTTTTTTTAAGCAGTGAGTCACTTAACGTTTAAACGCTGTTTTTTTTTTTTTTGTTTGTTTTTTTGATGAGCTTATAGAAAGAAAAACACGATTTACGGCATTCAGACGTGATTTCATGATTAAAAACAGTTAAGAATAAATTTTTAAAAAGGAACAAAGGACCCTGGTACAGACTCAGTAATGCCTGCCAGTCCCTCCATTGTACAGGCTTATGAATGATTAAGCTACTGTAGCAACAAGGGCAGATCACATTACAGACGCCATTTTGTTAGTTCCCCCTGCAATCTTTCATATCTCCACCAGGTTTATTCCAAACAGGATGGTGTTGGTGTGTGTATGCATGTGTCTCTGTATGTGTATTTATGTGTGTTTGTGTGAGGTGGGGGGTGCAGGCAGGGTGGCATGCTCAGAGTCAATGCCACAAATTGTTGTTAGATGCAGGTCTCCGTCTGCCATGCGTTTTGGACAGGAAGGTAACGTGATTGGCTTTGTTCAGTCTTCCTGGCAGCCAACACCAGCTGACATCTGTTCCCTCCTAACCACTCAGACTTATCTCCATCAGGGAACACACACACACACACACACACACACACATACACACACTGTCACACAGAACAGACACGTGCACACACACCGATTCACACGGTCATACACAGAAACCATACTTGTGCTCGTGAGGGGAAGAAAAAAAAAAAAGCACACGCACTGGAGACGCTCAAATACACACTGTCACTTTCACGCACGTGGGCTAATTTTGTGATAATGGAGAGTTCAGTCTGCCAATTGTATGTGGGTAGCAAATAAATGCATTCACATAGGTATAAAACACTACAAAATGGACTGAACAAGTCGCAAAGTCATACAAAATCATCAGAATACACTATACACAAACACAAAAAGGTCAAAATACATTACATACAAACAGAAAAAAAGTGGGAATACATTATATATAGACACAAAAATCTCAGAATACACTATATATCGACACAGAAATGTCAAAATATATCATATGCAACACAAAAGCATCAAAATGTACTATATATAGACACATAAACATCAGAATACACTATATACAGACACGAAAACATCAAAATTTACTAAATTCAGACACACAAGAGTCAAAATATACTATGAACAGACACAAAAATTTCAAAATCCTCTACATACAGACACAGAAAAATCAAAATATACTATACAGAGACACAAGAACATCAGAATACAATATATACAGATATAAAAACATCAGAATATAATATATACAGATACAGAAATGTCAGAATATACTATATACAAACACAAAAACAGCTAAATATACTCTATGCAGACACAAAAGTGGCTAAATGTACATAATATACAGACAAATATAAATATACAGAGGCACAAAAACAGCTAAATATATTATAGATACACATAAAAATATCAGTATACAGACATAAAATGTCAGAATATATTATATACAGACATATACGCACCATAAGGACAACATATATAGTGAGCACTGAATTGAAATTGAAATATTGAAATTATTATGAAAAAAATCTAGTCTGGCATTAGTTGGAAAAGAGGGGAGAAAGTGGCTGATTTGCTTATGCATTCGGGGCTGATTGTGGCGGCGTTGCAAATCTTATTGCATTGCTAATTTATATTATTGGCGGCTGAGTCCCTGGCACACAGGCCTGGGCGTATATCTTAGACGTGTGGAATCTGAAGGCAGAGTGGCATGAACACTTTCCGGGTAGACGAATTAGGAATTTCAGTCAGTTTTGCCTCTCTTAAGCAAATAACCGTCTGCGAAACTTGCCGGTGTATAAAAGACTGCCTTTTTTTTCCCCTCGGAGATGAGAGGATGAGAAAAAAAAAAGATGAAGGGCGGCTGGAGAAAAAAGGACAGAGGTCTGCGTGTGAGAGGGGGAGGCTGTTTGAAATTAGCCCTCCACTCTGGGGTCCTGGGAAATGAATGTGACACGTCCAAATTTGGTGTTTTTGTTGCAATTACCAGAAAACACCAGATGAATTCTTTGCAAGCCATGTGTGCCGGTTTGTGTATGCATGAGTGTGTGTGTGTGTATGGCGAGCGTGTACACATATGGATGTGTGAGCATGTATGTGTGTGCATGTTCATGTGTGTGTGTGTGAGCAGGTGGCGGGCATATTTGAAGATGACAGTAGGGGTCTGACCCATGCCAGGCCCAATAAAGCGGCCTTGTGATGGAGCTTATGTGACACACTATCCCTAGGGCTCTGAGGTCTTTCTCTCCCTCACACACATGTGCACAACACACACACCCTCGCACACACACACTGCCTCATTTCCCTAGTGGTGCTCCCCGTCAGATAGCGAAGGCAGCGCTCTGATTGCTGCGGCTACGTGTGAGGCCTGCGTGTGGTCTGATGACGACACACTGTACACTCAGCGCTAACGCTATCGATCCAAGTCGTCACCTCTGCATTTGGTGCAGCAACTCATATTTCCATCCAGTCGTAGCAGCCACCTACGTCTGTTTTGAAATGTTATGAATGCTGCTTTCACTCGTAAAGTCAAGCTGAAGCATTTGGAGTCGGTAACTGTTGTGTGTCACGCTAAACTATAAAACCACAGCAGAGTACACAGACGATGCATGTGCACAATCGTACGATAATGAAATTTGAAAACACCGTCTCTGAAAAGTTTAACCAGAGTCATATTCTTGATTTGGAGTCCAGGAATCAGCTGCTGAGAGGTTGCCCACCACATATGCAATATTTCCTTTATTTTTTAATGTCCGAGTGTTGGGAAGAGTTTTCATATATGTGCACATGCTAACCTCATGCTAACCTTTTCTAAAACACCAATCTGCTCTCTTTAAAACTGAGAAACAGTGGAAACTATCCTTGATTTTATGCATTTATAACTTAAAAGGTTCTACATATGAGAACATTATGTGTGTGCATGTTAGAGACTAAAGACTCATTTATGCTCCCTTAATATATGACAATAAACACATCCCGCCACTGCCCATATCTCCAAACATATGAGAACACGTGGAAATCCACGTGTTCTCCATGTTTGCATGATTATGAAGCAATACAACCACAAGAGGGTGCTGCACAGTGTTACCTCAAAGAAGAAGAATCAAAAGTTTCTGGTGGCAGTAACCTGGCTTATAAAACTTTATTAACCTTATTGCGTCCTGTGGTCATGTCTCGCTTTAACTATTGGCTACACTGCTACACCATCCCCCAAGACTACCGGTGATGCTGCTACATTTAGTCCGTATCCATAAGCTTTCAGAAAACTTGCAGAAATGTGGATGAAATGTACATAGAGTGCAGTTCAGTTGAAGGCATTCACTTTCAATTGAAACCATCGAATTCAAGCTACCTATAGCATGTTTTAGTTGTTGCTTTAGTTTAGTTTTGTTTTGATGCAACATTTGCACATCAGGATGCAAGCTCTGCCATTAAAATGACTGCATCACTGCAGAAGAAAAGGTAACAGCTGTTAGCTTGTTTATGTTCATACCATTAGTGACCCCAGTGCTAATTTGCCATTTTCAGTCTTTAGGTTGCAGCTCGGAGGTTCTCATTTCCCAGGGACTTTGAAAACACAGATAGCGGATGCTGCGATATCCCGGCCAATAGCAGGACTTATATCCGCAGTGTACATCCGGCGGAGCAATGTAATGACCGTTTCTGGTTAGGGTGTAAATGTGGCTGACGCGCCCGTTGGTTTTGCTCTGAGCTGCTGGTGCTCTTTCGCAACATCCAGTGGCAGCGAATGTCATATATAGAACCTTTAATTAATCTGCAACACTTGCCCTGAGAACTCAAACAGGTTTAGAGACGGGCCTGCTCCGAGTGCTGAACACGCCGTCTGTGAATACAGCCATGAGGCTAACACGAGGAAGGGAAGTTAGAGCGGCTCCATCATAGATTAGCTTGACAGTAATGCTGTGAGGCAGACACAACTGTCTCTGAGACAGAGAAGAAAACAGGTTGGATGTTACCTGTCAGATAGACAAAAATCCATCTCATCTCATTCCCTCTGATGCTCTGTCTCACTTTCTCCCGCTGTTGTGCTGTTGGGAGTATTTCATCAGGCGAGGACAGAGGAATGGCTTTTTGTGAGTGTGTGCTTACGATAAATGGAGAGACCTTGACACCTTACAGGTGCATATGGCAACTTCACACCTTGGCGGCTGAAATGGCAGCTGCAGACAGAGAGGTAATTATCGGAGAAATGCTTTAGTACTCAGAATGTCTGTAATCTGATGTCAGTAAAGTACTTACTGTACAGAACGTTCATGTGCCAAGCAGAATTACTAAAGGATACAGAAGTGTGGAGAACGTGCCACATGTCTGTGAAGTCGGATTTCTTTGGACAGACCTCACTCCCTGCTGTTCAGGTGGAGCTTTCATTTGTCACTTAATGTCACTGAAAACGTCCTGCGTTTGATGTTAACCAAAAACAAGAATGACATTTAAATCTGGATCAAATTCTTTGTCAAACATGCCGTTTTTTTCTTCCCAAAGTGCCTGTCCTGTTCTAACTTAAGCTTCCAAAATAGAAAAAAAATTATTTTCTTATTACAGGAGCAGTTCCTAAACTCATGGCTGTGTCCTGTCCCATCTCAGGCCTCATATCTTACTTTAACTTGGGAAATCCTACGATAAACTTGATTCTTTATTCGGCACTCGTCCTGTTACGCCTATATCTGCGGTAAGAAGAAGACATCCTGTTTCCCCGACAACGGCTGTCTCACTTCACTGGCGAACCAGTTTGCAAATGGACAAGAAAAGATGAGTGTCCAGTTCAGAAAGTTTCCTTGCCGATTATTGGCCCAGGATCAAATTCAAAATTAATCGTCTTAGCAGTTGATAGGTACCATTTCATGGGGATCCAGGGAATTTAGTATGTCGTCATATGGTTTTAGCCATATTTCAGTATTCATGTTGTTCTTCATTGTCATTGACATGTAGACCTAACAGTTGCGGTGCTGACATTTTTAGCAGATTTTTTAAAAGTCTATTCTAAGATAGGATATTTTCCTAAATGTACTTAGGAAGCAGGTTCTGTAATAGCAGAATCCTAAATGTCATCCTTTAGTGAGATAAGATTGGATTTCAGACTTAGGAAGTTTCTGTAATGAGGTCCCTGTACTGTATGTTTCCATTCAAATGTCAAATTTAAGGCAAACAAAACTAAACATTAGACAATAATGGCGCTTTATTTTTCACTCCATTATCGAAAAGTTACTTGGCAATACTTCACTCAGTCATCATGCACTTTAAACTTTTTCTTTTACAATAAATCATGTTTGACTATTGAGAAAAATTAGAAAAATTTAGCTTTTTATTCCTCCGTGCCAGCGATAGGCATGGCTGGAGGCATTATATTTTTCGGCTGTCTGTCTCATTCTTTAGAAAGCGATATCTCAGGAAATTTCTTCAGATTTAGCACAAATGTTCACTTGCACTCAAGGACAAGCTGATTAGAATTTGATGGGCAAAATGAGATTATGACGAAATTTCATACAGATTTCTAATGTGACAAAATGATGGAGTAATGACATTTTATATCCAAAAGGTCTGCGTCACTGTGACGTCATAATGTTCAGCTCTCCATCCCTGTGCTCCCCTGTAAAAACGAAGACAGCAAGTTTCTCACAGGGAACACTTTAAGACTTTTTCCACATGCAGCCATATTGATATGAAAAAGTAAAGTAGGTAAACACAGGTGTTATCAATGATACTAATTAAGGTCCCGAGTTTTTCCAATGAGCCCACATCCATGACAGCAGCACCCCGACTCTGTTTGGCCTGAATGGAACGGAGCCTTAATTAGCATCATTGCTAACACCTGTGTTTACTATTTCATGTCAAAACGGCTGCTGTGTAAAAAAAAAGTTTCTTTCTTTAAAGTTTAAAGTTAAGGCACAAACATCTGAGGCAGTGATTCTAGTTTCAGTTATTTGATTCACCACATTACAATTTCAGGCAATCTGGCCTGGATGAAAACTGAGCTCATCTGTCTCAGTTTCGGTGTCCATCACGTGTCGAAGTGTGTCGGGTTCAATCAATCAACTTTGGCTGATTAAACTGAATTAAACGAGCAACTATGTTTGCAGAGAGAAGTTTTTGTATGGCCAGACTTGGCGTAATTTTCCCTTTTATTCTTTTTCTCTTTCTTACATTTGGTCAAGGGATTTGGCATTTTTCATCACCATTTGGTTACATGAATTAGATTTTTGTTGCTCATTTCAAAGCGTTGGAGCTCCTTTTTGTAAAAAAAAAAAAAAAAAAAAATCCCTCAAACTCATACTGTAAATAAATAAACTAATTCATAAAGAACAGAGGTGGTATATGACACAGAAACTTGTTTATAAGAGGAGGACAGATTGGAGGAAGAAGGAACACTTTTCTGCTGATCTGGCCTTTCAGTTGCAGTTGCCAACTATTCTACATCTCATTTGTTACCACAATAAACCAACCTAAAATTGAGTGACCTGGTGCAGTGCAACTTACTGGAAAACAACAACTGCAAGATAACATCAACTGGTTGACTGTGTGTGGTATGCATGCATGCAATGTATCAGTGTTACAGTCATATTGTCATTTAGGAGTTTTTGATACCTGAAACATGGCTTATGTCAAAATGAAACCCTGGGCTGAGCACAAGCTATGGTTTTCCCCATGTTTAGTTATTAATTAATAAATTAGTTTCAGTTTAAATTACAATTTGCAGTCTTTGCATTTTGGAGAGCACTTGTCATAGATTCAACACAAGATGTGGCTTAAAGATGTTATATATTTGTACGTTGTTGTCTGACTCCAAAACTTCTTGACAGGTTGCATGGTAAAATAATGTTAATTTGCAATTTACAAAACCAGCAAGAAGAAGTCTAGAGATGGGAAAACTCTAGAACTTTTGTGTGAGGGTGTGAGTGTAAGGATCTAAGCCTCAACTAGCAGATCAGATGTCAGATGAGGAACAAAATTTGAGCATTCTGTAGTAAAATAACAATAAGAGGTCATTGTTCCTGATAAGATTAAAGGCACGTTGTCACATGACATAAATCGACATTTCTAAGGTGGAGGTAACAGGGTGAAACAAAGAGACAAGAGCCAGGACAGAAAAAGAGGAGAGACATTAGCAAGCAGGTAACAGTCTGGCATCTGAGTGTCACTGTAAAATGGAAGAACACATTTCCAATGACAGCAAATGTACATCTCAGATCGGAAAGTTGTTTGCATCTTGTTTGTTATCAACTCTGATTTGCTGAAGTCTACTTTTACATGTATTTTAAAAGAACAGCGACGGACTAATTGGCATCCAAAACCAACAAAAATGTACGTTTCTGCTCATTTTTAAGCATCACATTTGGAAAGGTTGATGGAATCAGCATCACAAAAACATCATTACGCTTGCTTGAGGTGGCTTCTTCTGAATAAGCTCCGTCAGTCTCCTCGTCGCTCCTCTTCACTACATCTGTGATGGCTTCACACAGATCTGATGAAATCTTCCTCACATTAATGCATGAAACAAACAGAAATCCTGTTTATTTATGTTCTTTTTCACCATTTCGGGTTCTCCTGGTGCTTTTTTAATTACTTGCTGCGCCCTCTTCTTCTGCAGTGGTATATTGGTTTTCCAGTTGGAGAAATGGCACCAACAAGCATTCATTCGCATTTTCTTTTGCCTGGAATTTGGTTTAAGTTTGCAATATACACCTGGCTTTTAACAGCTTTGTTTGTCTTTTTATACTTTTCCTGCTTTGTTTTCTCCTTTCCATTATTTTCCTTATTAATCAAATAATTATTTAATCATAAATCCTTTATTCATCTGTGTGGGAGGAGTAAAAGTTGAAACTAAAGCACAGAGAGAAATATATGTAGGTAGGAGAAACCCATTACTGCTGCGTTGCCCCAGTTTGAATTGAGCCCTGCTTTTCTTTTTTGATTCCCATTTTGTGCATAAAACTCTCACTCAGCATGTTTAAAGTTATATTAACATCTCCCCAGATCATTTTTTTCCTGCTTCGTTTTCCTCCCCCTTTTTCCTGAAGGATTTCTCCTCTTTAATTTATTAGACTTCAGCAATTGGTAAGTGATCTTTAGAGTCAGTGGAGTATTTGGATAGTCATTTTACATTTTAATATCACCTAAAGACTCACACAAAACCACGATCTGACTCCAGCTCGTGTCACCCTAAAAGTGTTCGAGACGGATTACAAAATTAGAATCACACTTTCCGACGTCTATAACACGTCTATCGCTCTTTCTCCCCCTCGAAGCTCTCTCGGTGAAAAAGTGTGAACTAACAAGCGTCCAGCAGCTTGTAACACAAAGGGCCATCTACACATGTTATTCAAGAGAAGCAGTGGAGTCTGGCCAGGCACTGCTGTTAAAAAGAGTGAGTGAGAGGGGGAGAGTGAGTAAGCAAAGCTGTATAGTGATTTGCCATTTATAATTGGCTTGCAATGGTAGATGGTGGCTGGCAAGGACCGTTTTTTTTTTTTTTTTTAAACACAATCTGTGCCTGCGGTCGGGGCGATGCATCGCTAATGACAGAAAGCCAGAGTGGTGTGGAAGCACAACAGCGCCTGGTGGCTACAAGGCCAGCCCTCGCAAATATGTTCACAATCCCATTTCAGATAGACAGATAGATGATGTTTGATGGTAACAGATCACAGAATTGTCTGTGCTCTGTATTTCAAGTGCTTATTTTCACAAGTGAAAAATGTGGGCAAAAGTCACGTTGCACATTAAGTACATTAAATCGAATGCCAAATGCTTTATTTATCCACTGAGCGTCTTGCTCTTTACCAGTAACACTTTGCTCATATTCCACACAGTTACACACAGTCTCACTGGTGGCCGCCCATTAAAAACACTGAAGCAGCTGGGGGCGAAAGTCTGAGAGAAACAACCCGAAATCGAAATGCAGAAGTACATTTTTGACAATAGAGATTTTGGCCGAAAGGGATCCAGGGACAGTCTGAAATGGACCAGGGGATAATTAGACCCAATTTGAAATGGCGGTTGACCCAGACAGATCCGTGATGTCCCGTCATTTAACAAGCAGCCGCATACGAAAAGAGCAGCAAAGTGACTCCAAAATAAACAACGAATTAATGATTTTGAGTCATTTGTTGGGTGTGTTAAGAACCTGTGATCAGAAGCAAAAGACAAGCAGGCAAACAGGTGTCTCTCAGTCCAACAGTGGCTCAACTGCAGTGCTGTTACATTTGCACTTGAGCATACGCCTCTAAATACAATTGGTAAGCCCCGACCATATAAGAAAAGAAGAAATATGATAATGTGAGCCAAATGATATGAAACTGTACGTATGGTCAGTGAACAACTGCAGCCATTGTCAAACAGAAGTCTGTACACCATCCTCGTCCTTATGCCAAATTTGTGGCTCTATCAGGCTGTCCAGATTTGTGTCTTTTGTGTGTACACATTCATTAGATGTGCAACAAGCGAACAAAGCCAACAATGATGCACATTCATTGTGACTTGCCTGTTTATCTGGGCGTGTCCTGTGGCTCAAACTGATGGAAAAGTATCAACTTTTTTGAATGCAGGTCAGATTAACCAGTCAGCTCCGCAAGACTTTCTTCACCCTTTCCGTCCAAGAACGTCACAACATCCGGTTGAAAGGTCAGCTGAACTGAAGATGGAAAAGCGGCTAACTGGACTGATTCAAAGATACTTGGCGTTGTCCTGGAGGTATATCAGCTCAGAACTGTGGATAACTGGTGAGAATGATGATATGCTGCGCGGTTGTTACCTTTCTATTTGTTACGGTAAACAGTTATGCTAACTCATCATGCTCATCAGTGGAAACGAAAGTATCCCTGAACGAGTATAATCAACTGCTCTTCCATGTCCTGTGGAGCTGATAGCTTAGTAATGGCAGGCGCGACAGTAGTGCCGCCTCCCAAGCACCTTGGATAAAAAGAATAAAGCAGCAACATTTGCTTAAACTGTTGTTGTGTTTCTTCAGAGGACAGTCTCAGCAACATGTATCTGACAAATCGAGATCATAGCGTACGCTCTCACCAAAAACAAAACCCAAATTTTTACTCTAGTGATTTTCATGCACCATGCGATTTGAGCAGTCTGCTTGGATCCAAGGCCTTCAGTAACAGAATGGGACCAACCTGATTACACTGAATTTGGACCCAGCCTGGCTAGCATAATAGGTTGTCTCTTGTTGACTAAAACTAAGTGGACCTGTGACCTCTAGTTGGGGGTTGAGTACTTGCTCAAAGGCACTACAGGGCAGTATCTGTAGAAAGAAAGTAGTGTTCTTCCCTGTATTTCCCCACCCATTTTTCCCACTCTTTTAGTTTGTAGAATCAAACCAACAACTTTACACAAACCCTCCGGTTTAATCTCCTGCTTACACCCCCCCTCACACTGCAGGGGAGGGACTCTTGGGCAGGCAGAACAGGGCCCAGATGCCCAGCCACGGATAAGGTTTTTTTTGTTTTTTTTTTTGATAAAGAGCCCCCGCCACCACCACCTCACCCCATCTCTTCTCCTTCCCGATGCCTCCTCCATAAACAATGAAAAGTTAATGAAGAGGTAACTTAATGATGTAATGAATATAGCGGAGCCCAAGGTCAAAGCTGGCTACAGTCTGGGGCTGGGCACAAGACAGGGCCAGGTGATAACACATGGTTTTATATGCCTCTTTCGCTCTCACACACACAATCACAGACACACACAGATGTAGATTTAAATACTATTTGTCAGCTGGCATTGCGAGAACAACCTCTGGTTTTGAATTGTCTGTAGTAATATGCTTTATAGCTTAGAAGCATCCATCTGTAAAAGGTAAATGGCTACATTTATATAACACTTTCATCCAAAGGGAGGTTTGTGCCACTTGTTCAACCCCTGACACACCGGTGGCAGAAAGCAATTCGGGGTTCCATGACTTTTGTCCCACGGCACACAATGTATTCAAATACAGCGGCTTGGTCAGTGTCCCTATGCTATGATGCTCCACGTACCCTTCTAGCATCAGTTTTGCACTTGGGATCAAGTTAGCAAGAATAACTTTGCAATGACTTTCCAAAAGGACAAAAAAATAAAACTTACTTACGTTTCCGAAAAGATAATGGTTTGTGTTAAAATCAGTAAAAATTGGCATTACTCTACTTACTCAGTAATCTCCTTACTTAATCTCCTGGGTGAAGGTCCTGTGTTTACTTGACCCAGTGTGCGAAACACCTGGTGGCAGTTAGGGTGTATCTTCTACCTTCTCCACTATGTTTTCGTTGTTATTCTGAAGTGAATCCGAAGTTAACAAGTCATGAACTTTGCTTTCTTGTTGACATATTTTTCCGACTTCTGACAATGCATATGGAGTCCAAATTTTAAAATGAGTGTAACGATGTAGAACCAGAAAAAAAATCCACTTTTCAGGTTGTACGGGGCATCATTAGGTTTAATAAACTATGCAACATTTGGATTGCGGGCCATTTGCAACAGCACAATGCATGGAAAAAGCCTTACCAAAAACAACCGGGTATTTCAGTGGAAATACAAGAGGAAACCACAACACAATTTTTCTGTATTCATAAGTATTTGTTTTGCGCAAGGCACGGTGGCACAGTGGTTAGCACTGTCGCCTCACAGCAAGAAGGTCCTGAGTTTAAATCCCACAGCTGGCTCAGGTCTGGGGAATTTGTGGCTGGCGCAAGACCTCTCTGTGCTGAGTTTGCATGTTCTCCTCGTGTCTGCGTGGGTTCTCTCTGGCTTCCTCCCACAGTCCAAAGACATGCAGCATAATAGGTTAATTGGAAACTCTAAATTGCCCGTATGTGTAAACATAAATGGTTGTTTGTCTCTATGTGTCAGCCCTGAATGATGAACTGGCGACTTGTCCAGGGTGTACCCCGCCTCTCGCCCAATGCAGTGAGAACGGGTCGCCCAAGGATACGTGGACAGTAGGAGATGGGGATCAAACCGTCAAGGTTGTGATCAGTGAATGACTCGCTGTACTTCCTCCTCTGTATTTTTCGTGTGATAGAGGGAGCCGCACTGTACTTGTATGTGTAGAGATAAAGGGATAAGGGTGTTTGAAGTAGTGTGGGTAGTAAGAGTAGAGAGATGTTTATGCATGTTTTTAAGTTTCTGTGCGCATTTGCAGCTGTGTATGTTTGTGGCTTTTGCATTCTTTCCTGTGTGCACATTAGTGTGTGTGTGTGTGTGCGAGTGTGTATGTGTGGGTTTGACAGCACAGGGACTTGTTCTGATGTTGAAGCTGGTGATTAAAAATTGAATAGGTTTGAAAGACACAGCAGAGAGTTTGGCGGAGCCAGGTATGATCAATAGAGCTCTGGTGAATGGGCCACTACCCCTACTTGTTGGGCTGGAGAGCACTTGGGAACATGATTGTGAGTGTGTGCAAGGCAGAGAGAAAGTGTGCTGGAGGTGTGTATGTTATGCCTTTAAATAGTCAGTGAACCAAGTACACTTTAAAAAGACAGTATTCTCCTCACAGCAGTTTTACTTTTGGTTTGTTTTACAGCAGCTTCGCCACAATGTGAGAAAATGTCTAGATTCATATCAGACAGAGGCTGTTTTAAAAGACAACGCCAGCCTAACACACACGTTATTTTAGAAAGAAGTAGTATAACCACACAAGGAAGGATCAAGAACATTATATAAGAGAAGGAAAGATGATAAGAAAGGAAGGGGAGAATGGGAGTTCTTAGTGTGCAGCTCACTAAGAAGCCAGGTGCTCTCTGTCTTCGATCTGTTTGGCCTCCACCGGGCTAAAGAAGTGTCTACACCTCACTTTATCCCCTTATAGCCTCTCACACCACAACATATGGGGGAGGGGAAGAGGAGGCTGAGGATGTGCTGGATGGAGAGGATGGAGAGGGAGGAAAGGCAAGGGAAGGAAAATGACATCAGGAAGGACAGAAGGAACGGGGATAGTGGGAGTGAACAAGGAAGTGACAGACTGGTGCACACAGTTATTTGAAAGCCAAAGAACCTTTACGTTTTCAGAGTGCTTTCAGGTTGGCTAGCATGCAAACTTCAGTGGCAAAAAACGAAGATCTAACAGGGCCAAAGTATGTATAAGACCCAGCAGTCAAACATGACAGTCTAGACCTACATGCATTCAGCAAGTTAGCATCTGATTAGACTTTCAAAATAAAGCTTGCTGAAAAGAATTCTGGTGATGGTCACTGCTTGGTTAGGTTTAGACAGAAAAACTGCTTGGTTAGGTTTACGAAAAGATTGTGGCTTATTTCCTTAAAATAATGTCATTGTCAGGCAGAAACTTCATATGTCAAAAACTGTTACTTTTCAGGAAAATAGAAAGAAAAAAAAAGTTTTAAACTAATTTCATGCTGTTTAGTACCAATTTTTTATACTTTTCAATGGTTAAGTACTTGTAAAACTCAGACAGACATGAAGGGTGACCAGTAGAATCCTGTATGAAAGTCCTGGGTTATTTGTCACGTCTAAGCAAGGCAAAACTGGACACTGACACTTTATCTTCTAGAGAACTGGTGGTTCTATTACACGCTTTGGCGTGAGACTGGACTGATTCAATAGGCTAGCTAACTAGCTTTGGTAACTTACAGTTTTGTAACATTAGCTACCTCCTCATCTGGTGTGAAAGTGTTCTTCTCTGGCTCAGTGTGACATGCTTGAACAACCTATGTGTAAAATTTAGTGGCATCTAGCAGCAAGGTTGTGGATTGCAAACTCACCAAATACTGCTCGCCTCACCCTCCCCGTCAAGGTTAAGAAAATACTACAGTGGCTGCAAAAATCATGAAAAATGTGAAAGGCCTAAACTAGAGTCAGTGTTAGGTTTGTTCATTCTGGGCTAAGGTAGAAACATGGTAATTCAACATGGCAGCGTCAGTGGAAGAGGATCCACATCCTCTGTAGATATGGGCTCATTCTAAAGTAACGGAAACACAACAATTCTTATTTTATGGTGATAAATACACTATTAAAACATACTTATCAATATTAGGCCAATAGATCCCTGTAAATCTTACACACTGTACCTTTAAACTCCACAAATAAGATTATGTCTGCATTCCTAACAACACGAAACACTTTTTTTTTTCAACTAAAACACAATTTTTCCACCTGCTCACGTACTTTGGTCCGTCTGATCAGACATTTAAGTCAAGTGTAGCGCTGCATTTAAGTACCAGAGCAAATAGATGTGGCCAGCAGCACACTATCCAGCTGCACCGAGCGTTCACTTTAAAGGCCAGAATGGGTCACGCTGGTGGCTTCCTTTCAGAATAAAATAGTTCTGCAGATTCCTCCTTTCTCACTTGAATCCGCGGGGAAAATAAGAATGTTTTTGCATATGCATTTCTCATCATGATGATGTCACCGAGCTTTTAATACAGTGAAGAGCTTCTTGTGGTGCCAGTGTGAAGTCCTGTCTCCTCTCTGTGTATACATTTTCACACCCATTAAGGATTGGTTTTCTGAAGAGCTTCTTGTTTTAAAAGGCACGGACATTTTTCATTTCACTTTTCCTCTATACATCCATGTTGCATATAGATTAGATGCAATAATTGTTCACTTTCAGCCATTATTCAGCTCATTATTTCTTGAATGAATGCTAACAAGGCTAAGAGGCCACTTTAGAACATTTCTTCCAAGGTTATGTGTATGTTATGAAGAAAAACGAAGACTGAGATCTGCCCTGTATGGGAATCAAGAGAAGTCTTTGAAGAGTTCTCATGGTAAAATGAGTAGTTCTCTCTTTTTTTTTTTTTTTTTTAATTTTTACTTACACCCACAGGAATAAACCATGACTTTACTTCTTAGATGTTAATGCAATCAAAAAATCATAATTTTTAACATATGTTTTTCAAACTGTTTAATCCTCAGCTAAATTAAACACAGCCATGAGACAGTTTTTTCACATGGGGTGCTTTTGGACAAATTGTTTCAAATTGCAGCAGGATGGTCCAGAAAGAATCTGGTTTGGGGGTCGCTACAGAAAGCTGGCTGACGTCACGAGTTAAAAGGTCATTTTTCACGTCCATGTGTAAATGAGACACTGACAGTGTCAGTCACTAGCCAGGATTAAAATACTGTTGTTACTACTGCTGCCTGTAGTTAAAAGATTATCTGAGCACGGCCAGCTATCTGACATAAATATATTTGAAATAATCAGGTTTAATGATTATTATTGTTCATTATTGTTCATTACTTCAGGTGAAGGTCTGACCTCTGACCTCCACAGGTCAGCGGGACATTTGAGCCACACTGCAAGTATATTTATCTACAAGTATAATGGTAGGTCTTTAAACTTAGTTCAGATAATGTGTCTCCTAAGAATGACATTTGTATGCACTTATTTAGCATCAACAAAATACTATCTGCCAACAATTTCCCTCATTACTTCTGCAGGATCTGCATGTTGCATATAAAATATAGTTATGTTGCTAAAACAACATGGATAAAGCTCATGCTCATACTCTGTAACTACTATTATGAAATGATAAGGGAAATGAATGGAGTTTTTGTTGGAAAATGGAGTGATCATCATCATATTATACTTATTAATCTAGCAGGTCTTTCTTATAGGAGTGTGAAGATACAGATGCACCAGATAACTTCTGCAGCCACTTTATGTCTGGATATATTTAAATAGGCTTATTTTGGTTATATCAACCTAGTGAAACAGTAAAGATTATTTAGATGTTGCTTATTTCTTCTCTCCATTCATTTTATTTACAACAGGTTTATGCATGTGCAACACATTCAGTTCATTTTGCCATAGACACTGCTGTTAGAATTGACCGATTTCGCAATGTGTGCGTAAGTGAAAAATAATTTGTTTCATGAAAATTGGGCCAGTAGTTTTTCCGTAATCCTGCTGACAAACAGACAAACAAACAAACCGACACACAAACAAATTGAACCAAAACCCTAACATCCTTGATGGAGGTAATAAGGCACAGATGCTGTCTAGTTGGTGCATGTTCTTCAGTCAGAACATGACTGCGGCTGTTTTAGTGGCTAAAGAAGCTGGCACTTTGGTTTAAAGAGTGCATGCTGGATGCATGTTGCATTGCAGCACTGGTGAAGTGTGACAAACCCTCCCAATGTAACACATTGATT
Organism: Lutjanus erythropterus; assembly: GCF_056507025.1. Lineage (NCBI taxonomy): Eukaryota > Metazoa > Chordata > Actinopteri > Lutjaniformes > Lutjanidae > Lutjanus > Lutjanus erythropterus. The sequence goes on along the minus strand of NC_139317.1, from coordinate 43,394,420 downwards.
CCCGTTTTCCTGGGTATGTATTAAAAAGGAAAATAATCATAGAATGTCAGAAGACGCAAAATCCATTTGTTAAAGTGTTTTTTGGTGGCTCGGCTGCCTGCAGCGGTGCAGCGATACTTGATCACAACCTTTGTCATGAGTCATTCTCTCCTTCTCACAGGTTTTCTCCTGTCAATCTCGTCTCTGTGTGTGCTAAAAGCAGAATACACTAAACTTAGCTTCCCCAAGGCAATCTGTGATCCATCTGATCTGCTGGACAGCAGGCGTGGTAATGCACTGGCACTGTACGGCACTGTAAGATATTATATTATAAGCAAGGATGCTCTATTATTAGATGATAAGAAGCGAATATCTGCTGTGAGTGTTTTATGAAGGTCAAAGAATTGAATCAGAGATATTTCAACACTTACCTACTCTGTTTTGCATATTATACATATTATCACATGGGTTGCATTGTAAAAGCCATGATATGACCTGAGTGTGCTTTTAATATGCAGTTATGGTTTGTGTTTATGAGGGTTTATTTGCATAAGAGCTCACAGTAATGATAATGAAAAGGTAACACTTTATATTAAGGTGCTTATAATAAGAGTAAGTTAAAATGTATTAATGATGTTTCTTAATATTATATGTTAATAAGACTACATAATTAATAGCTCGATAAACATGTTTACTGTTAGATGATAGAACACTTAACAGTTTATAGACTGCTTAAGAATGTTAATTAAAAACCTTATGTTTCTTTTAATTGCATTGCAAACACATTTATTGACTTTAGCTAACTTACTTATGTCATTTGTAGTTTGTTTATTAAAATTTCTACATCCTTTATTATGCATTAACTAGCAGTTAACTATGCACTTATTAGCAGTTGACAGGGTTACCTGATCTGACATGCTTAAAATCATGATAAAATCGATGTCATCAATTAATTAACTTCATTAAGCATTGTTCACACTTTTACAAGGTACCCTCAAAATGCACAGTTAACTGTTAACTAGTGCATAATTAGAATCTTAATAAAGTCTTTCAAGTTATTTTAAGAAACTCAGACTTTTATTAACATTCATAAGCAGCATAGAAACTTATTCTTATAGCTGCCTATAAATGTTTTAAATCTTACATGTTTATTATGCTATTATTAACACTTACATAGTCTTATTAAGGCATATTAATGTTAATAAGCATCTTATGAGGGACTTATTACATATTAACTGTTGCTCGTAATATGAAGTGTTACTAAGATAAGATAAATGCGCTTTATTATCTGGTTTCAATACGCATTTGTCTTCCTTCCAGTCCAGCTCTGCAGTTTGAGTCACATAAGAAGAGCTAAGGCAAATCAGAAGTGCTGAATTATGCGGAAATGTAGCTGCTAACATGCTGACAGCTCACACCATGTGGGCCATCCACATTTAAAACTCAAACGTTAAATATTGTGAAACCACGACGGACCAGCACCATACTGTACTCTGTGTTCACCACAAGAAATTTGCTCCTGATACAGACTATCGCAAAATGCAACAGCATGCTCCGCACATGTGCGTCCTGATAGGATGCTCATATCACACAGTCTGATCTTTGCATTGATAGCCCGTGAGCAACGCCTGCGTATGTTGAGCGCCGTGTTAACTCCGGGTCATTTTGACAAGTGTAAACACTCAATCTCCCCATCAAATTCCATTAAACCCTGCAAGAACACAAACACACACTCCAAAAAGAAGCCCCCAAGCAGCGGCATTAAACAAGTGCTCTCATTTGGACATAAATAGTGTGATCTTACTCTCATAAATCACTCTGAGATTGTACATTTGGCCCGGGCAAAGGCTTCAGGTTTGCACACCCCTTCTGTAAACAGGTTCTCTTTTCAGCCTCTCACAACTTCAGCGTGAGTCGCTGGAAGTGTGAGATTCCGTGTGTGTATGTATGTGCAAGGTTACCGTGCTTGATCCATTTTAAAAAGAGTCTTGCTGTAATCAAAAATAATAACCGCTCAAAGCGTAAACTCTTCCAAAGCCCCCCCCCCTCCGCACCCTCCGCGCCCTCCCCTTGAAGTATGAAATAATATTCTGTGTGTGGGCCCTGGCCGAACGCTGAGAACGCAAACATTTCACAATAAAGTTGTTTAAATAAAGGCCTTGGCATAGATGGCTGGGAGATAGAGGACATGCTGCGTTAATTACAAGCGCCCGTTAAAATAAACCGCCGGTATAAAATATGACTCCCTCCCTCCTCCCATTCGTGGAGATTTGAACCTATAAAATGTCAGCGAGGTGTGTACCTCAGATGTGCTGTTTGGAGACCAAACACAACAGCAGCCCTTCTTGGTTCGGAGATTGGAAAAGAGCGATAGACAGACAAAGAAAGAGAACGAAGGGGAAGGGGGGGGGGGGGGGGGGGGGCAAGATCCGCAAAAAAAACACAACAGAGCTCTACAATCAACAAAGAAAGCAGTGTTTACTCTGCATTTAAAGACTTATGAATTCTTCTCGCCCCCGCCTCGCCGTTGCGTGGCGTTAACTGAAAGGGAAAATAGCCCAGTTAAGCACTCGGTTTATTATTCTTCAAACTCTTGTCTGAAAAGTAATATGCTTTAAAGGCACAGTAAATGTACTGGTGCTCTCCCCTCTGTATCTGTTTCAGCCTACCAAGCGCTATGTGTGTGTGTGTGTGTGTGTGTGTGTGTGTGTGTGTGGTGTGTGTGTGTGTGTAAGTGAGTAAAGTTACATTGCAAAGAGAGAGGCAGAGAGATGGATTATTTTTCCTGAAGCGTGGACTTAAGTTTCTGCTCTCTGCTGCTGGGTGGCCCACTCCTCTTTAGCCGTGTTAACATAAGAATAGAGGGGTGGCCAGGGGGTGAGGGAGGGGTGGGGTAGCCGGGTAGCTGGTTTAAATTATTCTGCGCCTCCGCTGCTGCATAGCAGGAGCTGTTGTTATCCACTTAGAACATCAGACGATTTGTTCCTTCTCCCTCTCTCTTCTCTCCCTCTCACAACCCTGTGGGCGTCTTTATTCGGGACCCTTTGTACCAGTGTTATGTTATAACGCCTGTCCCGGCCAGGGTGCACCTCAGCCCCTGCCACTTGTGTGCTTTTTCCTGTGCTGCATTTTTAAATTCAGATATGCTCTTTAAAAGCTCCATATCTGATTTTAACCCTGTAAAAAGTCTTGTTTTGTTCAACTAAGCTAAACTAATCAAGCTCCTCGTTCCTGTGCAAGATTCTGCCACTGTTAGGAATTCCTGTGCTGTATTTTTTTAATCCAGATAAAAAAAAAAAAACTTAAAAGCTCCATATCTGATTTTAACCTCTTAAAAAAGTCAGATTTTGTTGTTGTTGTTTTTTTGGGAGGGTGAAACTAAACTAATCAAGCTTCCAGAGATTCTGCCTCTGTGAGGATTACCTCAAAAATCTAAATATCAAATGTTAACTCTCCGTACCGCGGGCTGTCATCCAAGCTCAGTGACGAGCGCTGTGACGCTCGCAGGCCCAGATGAGGAATGCAGTTATGAGGAGATATTTGTATACATTCAGCCTGCGCCTTGGAAAGCGGAGATGGTGGTTGAGCACAGCTTAAAGACATCTGGATGCGATGAAATGCCATTTGTCTAAACAATCAAGAGTCTTACCAAAGCCACCCAACGTGCGCCGTGCTTTTAGTACATACTTGTGCAATGTGCTTCAACAGAAAGCATTATTGACAAATATTTCATTGCGACAGCCTCATGAGATCTCAAAACGAGATTTTTTTTTTTTTTGCATCATTCCAGCTTTCTGCTGTAAACATAAAGCATTTGTGACGGCTGTGTACTTGAAAATAGATGAGATGGGATGAAGTTCATTTTGAAGGAGGAAGAGGTTAAAATAAAGAGACATAAAACCATGGTGGCATTTCATTCTGAGTAAGACTGAGGCAGATCAGTGAGAAAGTGATCTAAATACTTAAATTTAATGTTCGTTCTTTTTAGAAGAATTGAGAATAATAATAACTGCTCATGTTTTGTGGTTGACCACCAGCCATCACTGCAACAAAAGATTCAAGAGAGTTTAAAGGTAAAATATGCAGCATTGTTTGTAAATGCACCATTTAAAGTTAGTTCCTTCTCCCCGGCTCAGTGAACAAGACAGACGGAGAGAGACATAGAGAAACATGCATTAAAAGAGTGAACAGTGTCAGCGAGAGCAAAGCAATAAATCAAAGAAATAAAAATTTCTGATTGTTTCAATGCGGTTACATTCTAAAACGCAAATAAATACGACCACACAGTGACAAAGTTTGTGTGAATGCAGCTGAAGTGATCTTCAATATGCTTTGCCTGTGCGTGTGTGTGTATGTGTGTGTATCTCCCGCTGCGGTTCTCACACACAGAGAGCAGAGGAAAAAGATAATAGACGGCAATGTATCCGTTGTATGTTATATTTTTATAGAGTTCTGCACACCTTTGCCAAGCAGGCTGAAGCCCAGAAGCATCTCAGACACAGCAAAACATGAGCAAAAAAATAAAAATAAGAAAATACAGAGGCAGAGGGCAGGATCTGTGCAGATCAGACACCACTACACACCTTTAGAAGGAGTCTATAAGTTTTTGTAAGGTAAATGTTGCATATTATGCCTTTAAATGTATACTATATTTAGAATATTTTCACTGTTTTACCTTGCTGTCACATCCTTTTTTTAATGGGAAACCACCATTATATAAGCCAAATATCGCTTTGTCCAAACCAACCAAACTCCACTGGTGAAATCAGTAATTTTACCTCGCAGAACATGGAGTTGTTGGTCTACTGCTGCGGTGATCAGTTAGTTTATTTGTCTTATTGTGTGACTTTGGTGTTTCAAAAGGTTAGTTCAGAGTCACACAATAACTCAAATAAACTACAAGACTGAAGCAGTGGTAGATCAGCAACTCCCGTGTTCTGTGAGGTAAAATGACAATGGAGTCTGGTTGGTTTTGAGCGATATTTGGTTTACATAACAGCAGTTTTCTGTTGGAAAAGACTGTCTGGCAGCAGAAAAAAGCAGTCAAAATATTCTGTATAATGATATTTTTTATTTTAGGTGGATAAAATATGTGTTGGTGCTGATCCTGTCCACAGCAGTACACTGCTTAACAAAAAGTAAAGGACAAAAAATACCCCATGCAGCCCCACTTCAAATAACCAGAGCTGTGTCTTTAAATGAACGTAACATGCAAAAGATACAATATTAATCCATATAATACAATACCAACATGTCTGAATGGTTTTCTATGCAGGCTGAAGACACAAAATCACAAGACAAACAGCCAAATAGAGAACAGGGCATCATCTGTCAAAAGAAATGCCACACCTATAGATTTATTTTCTCCTTAATTCCATTTAAACAAATGGTCTGGGCAGTCATGGCAGCCAGCGCTCTGATATGCCAGTGATGTGTGTGTGTATGTGTGTGTGTGTGTGTAGCAGCAGTGGTGGTGGAAGTGAAGGGGGCAGGCAGACATGACTGGGATAATAAGCGTCATGGAATCTAATCAGATTTCTAAGAGGAATTGATTGTTGTGAGGCAGCCGGTGCAGGAGTGGGGTTGACAATAAGCTGAAATTTAAGTGTTAATTTTTATGCTAATCCTCTGGCATCTCTGTGTGATGCAATTTGGTCCAGCAGCCCCTCGACTTTGCGCCGCAGATATGAAATTGTCCCGTGCACAGAGAAAATGTCAGCTTGCCAGACCCTGAAAGCTCGTAATTTATTAGGTATGTTTCTATTAGTATGTGTCACAGTTGTTAGGGAGCCACATGCGCAGGCAGGCAGCCACGCCACCTTGTTCTCTCTATCCCTCCCTTCCCCTTCTCTTCCTCTATATCTCACTCTTTCTATCCCTCCACCCCAACTCGTCCTGATCCTCCTTTCTCCATCTTATTTTCTCCCCATCCACTTCTTTAGCGCACACACACGCACATTCACGCACACACAATGGCAAACACACACACACCATGCTTGTTCTTAAGATGGTCTCGGCTCAGTGGCTGCTACACTGGGGCCTTAATGTATTATCATATATCGGGTGGTCCTTGCCCCCTGGACAAAAGGCTATTTAATACAATTTAATGACATTCCCAAGATTGGGGAGGGAGGGAGGGAGTGGGGGGGATAGAGGGATAGAGAAGAGAGAATAAAAGAGAGAGAGGGAGGGAAGGGGGAAAGGGAAGAATAAAAAAAGAAAAGGCAGAGGCCCAGATGAAAATAGCATCTGTGTTTTTCATGGCTCACCCATGCAAACATCGCAGTGTAAAATGCGTGACTTTCCCTCCTCTTCTGCCTCTACCTGCAGAATAAAATGTAGTTGAGGGGCTTTACAGGGGCTTTGTACTAAGTGTGTGTAGACTTTGAAAATCACTTTTATCTGGCTCTCAGCCCAAGTGGTGGAGGAAATACACAGATTTTTTACTTAAATAGTAAAGTCACAGCAAATATGACTTCACTGTACCACTTTTCCTTGGTAGAAGTCAGGGACCCTGTAGCTTAAAATGTTTTTGATCCCTTTTATGGTCAGTATTTTTTTCCTCCATTTCCCTTTTTGAAATTATGAAAGGGTGAACATGCAAAGTCAACTTTAATTAAACATTATTAAATACTTAAGCCTTTAAAATGAAGATATACAGTATAGAATAGTATGCCAGGCCATCCCAGCCATGCAATACTCAATCTAATGCAAGTGAACAGGTGTAAAAAGGACACATCAGACAGTGCATTCAAACCAGCGGTCTTCAACCTGTGGCTCTGTGGGACTTTTGGCAATTAATTCTATGGAAATAGGTAACTGTTATTTAACATTCTAATTTTAATTTATTGTTGTTGTAGTTATTCTTACATTTTTCAGTTGTAAAAATGTTTAACACATACATCAGATTTGTAGAAAAACTGATGGCTCAGTGCATTTAACTTTCATTTTTTTCAGTGGCTAGTCTTAAGTCTCCCTAAGCCAGCTATGGATGCCAAATCTAAAAAAAAGTATTTAATGGCTCTTTTTACAGTAAAGGTTGCAGATCCCTTGTTTAAACCAATAAAAAAAATGGGATTCATGACTGGTTGGCTAAGTAACCACTAAGCAACTCACAAAAAGATGCGTGTTAGTAATAATTAGGTAATTTTTTAAATTGTTTTCTAGTCAGACACATTGTGATACTGCACTCCAAATTGAATTAAAATGTTTATGTGACCAGTGTGTTGGATTTAGTGGCGAGGTTGCAAATTGCAATCAACTGAATACCGCTTGCCTCACCCTCCCCTTCCAAACAGGCAGAGGAGCCTACAGTGGCCATGAAGCTCATGAAAAGCTCGAATGGCCATACACCATATCTAGAGCTAGTGTTTAGTTCATTGGCTCTGCAATAATGTAGAAACATGGCCTTTTCCTTGGAAGTGGATCTGCTGTAGATATAATTCTTATTTTCAGGTGAATATACTCTAATGGAAACATTCTTGAATATGAATATAACCCTAACTGAAGTGTTTTTCACCTGATCACCTGCAGGAGACAAATGCACGTCTCTGATGCCAAATTCCTATCTGGTGTGAGACTGCAGGTTCATGGATGTGGAAAAATGTTGCCAGTGAACACAACCTTTGCAGCAATTACAAAATATTTAATGCAATATTCAAACATGGGAAACAGGGTTGATGAGAACTCACAACTACCACAGGTGTCACCAAATTAGTCAGGACTGAGATCTTGGGAATTACTTGAGAAGTTCAAACTTTCTTTATTATATTAATATTAGAACTTTTTGAATTTTCAACATTTTGGCTGTTTTATAGTCTGTTGCATAATGTAGTCCAGCTGTTCCCAAACTTAAAAATGCCACGACCCAATATGAAACTTGAAAATCCTCTGCGGCCCACCCAAAACTTTAATCTCAACTCTGATCAACACACAAGACGAACTGAACCAGTGATGACATGTTAGATAAATTGTGATGTTAGTGTGACAGGTCACCATATACAGTGTAACACCTGTGAATCTAGGCCAAATAAATGAAAAATAACATGTCATTTAAACCCCATATTTTATGATAATTTCAAACATATATGTATTCATTTTTCATGACCTCTCAAGGCCCACCAGCAGGGCCTTTCATGGCCTACCAGTGGGCCGCGGCCCACACTTTTAGTTTTAGTAGGTTTAGTTTATAACAATCTCTATATTTTATTAGCTTGTCATATGATTTTCTGTAAAATCTGAATCTACGAAGTAATTTCTAACTATAGCTGTCAAATTAATACCTCACATTTGTATCCTTAAGTACCTAAAAACTGCACTCAAATACAGTAGTTGAGTAATTGTACTTAGTTACTTACATCACCACCTGTTAGTGAGCAGTTTTGGTAGAGATGTCATTAGTGAGGGATAACAGAAAAAAAAAATTGTACAAACAATGTGTTTTAATATTTTTTCAGCATACACTCTATTCTATTCTATTCTATTCTATTCTATTCTATTCTATTCTATCTTTAGCCGTCTCCCTCTTTATGGTTAAACACTGCTAAAATGGCTGTGCACCCCGCTCGTATGTTGAGTGGTACTAGAAAGCCAGTCAAAACTGTACTCAGTGGGCCCAGAAAACACACTGAAAGGTTTGGATGCAATTCACATATAGGTCAATTAAATGCAACAACATCTGCTCTCTCCCTACCATTTGCATATGGCATTCATATGTTAATGATGTCCCTTGTTTTTTTTTTTTTTTTCTGCATGTGTGTATGTGCATATGTGTGTTTGTGTGTGCTATTTGTTTCTCACTCTGTGTGTGTGTGTGTGTTTTTTTTTTTTTTTTTCCTGTACTTCCTCCCCTCCTCCCATTCTCTTTGTATCGCCAAACAAAAAGAGATGCAGAAAATTTGGATTCATACTTCCCTTTTCGGAAAAAAAAAAAAAAAAAGCCCAGATACGCCCGTCCTATTTTCACTTCCTCTCGATTAAAGGGGAGGTTAGACGAGTGCCACAGTTGTTCCATTGCCGTGCCCCTGATTTCGACAAGAAGCCCCTTTAACAGCAGAGAAGGCAAGGCCCTCTCTTCCCCAAGCAGCTTAATGCCTTATAAATCAATGATGACACAGATGGACTAGCGATAATCTATTTAGAATGCCTCACAGCAAATATTGTTGTGCAGATGATTAGACAGCCAGTTATTTTAACTCAGACCCCTAAACCCAATCTTCCGCTTATCGTAATGCTCCTCAGATTTATAGTGGTAATTTGGGATTTGATATTTTAGTTATTTGGAATGAATTTGGCGACAAAGACGTGCGCAAAATGGCAGAAATTAAAAGTGAAATCAGGTTGTGGCAGGGCGGTGTGTGCATGTTTGTTTGTCTCTGTGTGTGAGGGTGTGTGTGTGTGTGTGTGTGTGTATGTGTGTGTGTGTGTGTGTGTCTTGGGTGGCATGGGCAGCTTGAGAAACAAAAGACATGAAGAGGTGCTGGTGTCTGTGCCAAGGCCATAATGATAAGGCATGTTTCTTTAAAGCGAGGGGGGGGCAGACCTTTAGCAGAATTGTATCTCCGGGGCATTTTGTGAGTGTGTGTGCGTGTGTGTGTGTGTGTGTGTGTGTTAGGCAGTCTAGTGACACGAGGGGGGTTAATGGCAATCCAGGGTCTCTGCCCCTTTTCATGGTCGATGGGTCTCAATTTAGCGTGCGAGGGTGAGGAGGAGGAGGAGGAAGAAGACAAGAGAAGAAGGAGGAGGAAAAAAGAGCAGAGGAGGAGTGCAAAAATGAAGTGGAGGTTGTCAGACGTGGCAGCTGCTCGGAGGCCCTGATAAATATAAGCCCTTATTGATCGGTTGAAAATGAAAGATCCCCGAGTGGCGTGCAGTATTTAGCTTCTTGTCTGCCTCGCGTCAGCGGTGGCCTTGCCCTGGAGGGATAGATTTTCAGCTGTGCCTCCGGGCACCGCAGCGCGCTGGCTTTGATTTCATCTTTAACCTTTTTCGGCTGCGTTCCCTTGACCTCTGCAGCGTCGCTCGCTGAATTTGTTAGATTTTCATCTTGACATCGACCCCCCCCCCCCCCCCACTCCCCTCCTCCTCACCTCATCTTCTCCTTCCTTTCCAACCCATCACTGTCTTCTTCTTCAGGCTGTATCCCCTGTCCATCTTCCTCCTCGCCTCCTCAGGTCTATATTTCACTATAGCCTCCTCTTCTAACCGCCTCCCCCCCGTCCTCCTCCTCTGTTTCTCCCTCTAGGTGGCCGTTCCAGCCAGCAGTAGTCAGTCAGGAGTGACAGTGAGAGGCCACTTGATCCGAACAGACAGGTTGCACTCCAGTATGCAGTTGGAGTGTTAAGGTAAGCACACACACAATTGACCCTTTGCTAAGCCCCACCCTCCTTAGTTACTGTTGCTATGTCACACATCACACATGCAGTTTATATAGTGATAACTGTGGCAGATTTTTAATCAACATTGGCTACATATGCTACTAGTGTTGCCACAATACTTGAACTTCTAACTTTGGAACAATACTTTGAAAAATATAAATATTCAAGAAAAAACATTGAGGGCATACAATTTTAGATTTTTAGTAAAAGATATCAATAACAGGGCTGTAACATGACAACGAGAAAGTTACCTTTATAAAAACATGTATTTTTTCTCGTTAGATCAGGCCTTTTTAAATAACTAAATTATCAAATTAACTAATCTACGGGGTTAAGTAAAGCTAATAGCACCAACTCATTGTTGGAGAGAAGAAAGTGCAACTGGCACTGGTGTATCAATACAGCAGAAAATGAGAATTGAAGCCTTTTCAAATATTCAGAATCGTTATTTCAATATTTTAATGACACATCATTCCACAGAGAAGCAAACAAAACCAAGCTTTTTCGTTTCTAGCTGATGACTGTGGATTTTGTCAACTTTTGTCAACTAAAATGATGACTTGCTGGCTTGTTTAAACTCACTGTGTTAGATGAGAAGTCCGTTTCCACCTGACTTTCTGATGTTTCCATATGACACATTTTAAAACGAGAACCATGTAAAAAGCGTCTGAAATACGAAAGTTAGCCTAAACGTTGCGTACATCACATAACATTAATTTCAAAATAAAGCTACCTCCCAGCAAGCATTGGTCAGATGGTGAAATAAGGCAGGGATAGATGCTAATATTTTTAAACCCTAAATTTGTTGGCCAAAGGACATTTTTGTTGGTCCAAATGTAAACTTACATACAACAATACAGAAAAGGCATTGCAATAAGAGTAGGCTTAATAAACCCACGCATACCCAAACCATACCTGTAGCCTTGGAATATTGTTAGCTAGCTAACGGTGAATACTATTTGCTGTTTTCGTAGATTGATGAACTAAAAGGTATGAAGGAATCTGGATTTTTGTGAAAGTGTCATGTTGTGTTGGTGGGAATGGGAGTCAAACTTGGTTGCCATGAGCACGGCCACCTACATGGAGTATTTGGTGGCCAGAGAGTAACTTTTTGTGGCCACGGCTTACCGTGCCATGGTTAATGTCAATCCTTGATGACAGAAATACACTCATTAACATCGGAGAAGGAAACACAGGGATTAAATTCGATGCAGGGGACCTTGAGACGGTCACCCAACCAGACCTGCCGGGCCAGGAAGAGAGCCAGGGTAGAAGCTAAGCTAACCTGGCTACTTTGATCATGCACGAATCCAAATCCTCCTCACCAAACCCCCCACACAAATCCCAGTGTATCCCTTGGAATTAAGCCATTAGTTTGGCAAATATCTAACACAAGTATGGCTGGAGGTAACATTACTGCAGGCAGTAAAATAGCTAGTCGGGCATGCTAACATTTCCAGCTTGCATTAGTGCAGATAAAGACGAACTTCAATCCATTCCGAAGACATTTGCTCTTGTATTTTAGATACAAAAAATGCCACCCTCCCAACTCATGAGACACAGATTATCACCCTTTTTAGAGACTCATGCACACCGTGTCAACATTTAAAGAAGCTTGACAGGCCTATGGTGCCTAGTTACAGTTGCTAATTTATGATCGGACAGTTGCTGTTCGGAGGAGGGGCCTAGCGAAAGGTCAATTCATACCTTAGCCTGTCCGCAAGGCCTCAGCTTTTCCCGTTTTTCCAAACCCTGTATGATATTTTCTCCTCACACTGTAATGATAAAAGAACAAGACACATAGACACAAATAAATGCACACATACACTCACACACTCCAACTGTTCGTCATTCACTCACCATTTAGTCTTATCCCCAAAGGCACTCTGTCTTAAACCAAAACACACACACACACATACACACACACACACACACACACACACACACAGACAGTCACACAGCTACAGTACACTGCTGCTATGTGCGCAGACAGAACTTGTAACAATCTGGATTGTGATAATCTATGATAATCATCCACCACATGCCACCTAAAAACGCACATGGGTGGCATTCAACACCCACACTGGCACATTGCTTCAGTGCATCTCGTCTCCCTCTGCCGCTCTCCCCAATGTCACTACCTCCAGCGTCAATGTCACCACTCTGCTCCTTATTTCTCTTTTATGTATGAGGAGGCTCGCGCTATAACACGCCGCGCAGGGGGAAAAAGGAAGAAATCTTGAACAATTTATGTTTGGCATTAGTGTAATTGAATCCCACTCGTATATCAAAGTAAGAAAGTTGTGAGGTGTAGGTGATATAAATGCAAGGTAGGGATCCATGAAAACACAGATCTGTCCCTCCCCTTTTCCTTGTCTTCTGAACAATGTCTCCCATCTCTTTTTTTATTCTCTCCCTCTCTCCCCTCCTTTAGCTAGATGGACGATAAATTCCCAGCCAGAGAGCCAGCAACAGCTGTTGGCAGACAGGCCTGATATGAGAATAGCAGCATAGGATGAGCAGGCATTAAAAATTAATATGCTATTTAGCCTAGGTGTATTTTAGGTATTTGACATTTTCATGTCCGGGACAGACTAAATTTATTCATAGTACAGAAAAAAAATAAAAAAATTAAAAAAATAAGAAGAGAGGGATGGGTGTAGGGAGCGGGCGGGAGGAAGGAGGGGCGCGGGGAGACAGAAAGGGGGGATGCAGGGAACACTAAGTGACGGCCATTCTGGTTTTATGGTCACCCTGTTTCACCTTGCCTCCCACTGCGGCGATGAGCGTGGGGTGGGGGGGGTGTTGACTACACCTTTTATGTCTGTTTCACATTAGAATATGAGGCTGATGGTAATGATCACACCAAACACAAGTGGAAACTGTTGTCCAGAAAAAAACTTCTTCACTTTCATGAAGGTGTAGCTCAAAGATCAGTGCATGTGCAAGCAGTCCAATAGCAACGCTAACAATTTAATGTTGAAGAGATCATGATAGGATATCCTGTTGAAAACCTGTGTGGTTCTGTTTTACTGCACTGTTTTGTGAAATCAGTACTTAAATAGCATCTAGTATGCATTATACAACATTCAAAGCTGATTATATAATGTGCTTTCCACTTGATTTTTCATGATATTTTAATATGTAGGCTTTTTAGTTATTATTGGAGACTAACTTCAACAGGAAATGACCTCTTGGAAGCCGAGGGCCGTGTGAGATTTGTCACCTAATGCTGTGTTTAGGACAACAAGACTAATGGCTATAGGCTAAGGTTTTACAGCAACATGGGTGTGGGTATCAGAACCTCACGTGCAATCCATCCTGCCACATGTAGGCACTGCCAGCATGGCTCCTAAAGCAGGAGAACCAAGTAGCACTACGGAAGTTCTGAAAACTGCAGTTCCCTGAATGGCCACTTGGCTGGCTCCAAAAGTGAGACTATCCAGATATACCCTCCATATTTAAATACCAAGCTTAAGAAATAAACATGTTCATAGCCTGGTACGAAAAACAGTTTTGGGGGTACTGGGGGTGGGTTTTTACCTAATTTAATTTAATTTATTTTAATTTATTATTCTGATTTAGTCACCACATCCCCATCTGCGCTCCAGCTTTTTGCCTGCCTTTGTATAGTTGGAAGTTAGTGAACTGCCCAGTGACGGCTGGAGCCACCACACTGTAATCTTCAGCATGGGTCTTCAGAAACCTACAATTGACGTCACGTAGGCTCTGTCCCTCCAGTTATTATACAGTCTATGAGAAGAAGTTAGCTTTCTTGGTCAATATAGCACGGACTGAAAGATTTATTTCTTCATTTGACTACATTTACTACTGACTGAACATCCACGTAAGCGGTGAATATGGTAAATTTTCCCTTGAAAGTTTAATTCTTGACCTTGGAAACAATTTAACAAGAAATTATCACCACGAGGTCTGCTGATGTTGTATTTCCAAAGAGGATGGAGTTACTCAGTTGTCATGCAGATTAGGGACGTCTCGATTCTCCAAATTCACGATTTTAAGGTCAGGATTTGGTGCGATTGTTGTTTTCTTTTTAGGACTGATACCTATACCATTGTTAAACTGTCGAGTCATTTGTAAAGACCAACAGATCACTGGTTTAATGCCCTGATAACTGTCTTAACATTTTCTCATTTTTCTTTACAAAGTCTCTATGGTATTAAGTGTGATATAACAGCTGGAAAGCCACACTGTGTCGTCTTTCAGTTTTTTTTTCTCTGAACAGATGCCACAAGTAGGCCAGGAGGAGAAAGAAAAAAAAATACTTGGAGAATCACTCATCTGCCTTTGAGTTGGGTTCACTTCCACTTTCGCTTTAATATCGAAATTGTGGCACCGGTAATGGAGTTTTAGTTATCATGTGGCCTACAGTAAGTGTGTAACAGGTGATCCTCACACATGTGGGAGATCTTAACCGCTGTCCATCCTTGAAAAGACACAATGGTTACAATCTCCCCCAGTGCAAAAATGCCCTTTATCATGTGACCAAAATTCGTTGACCTTGTGATGAGAATTTCTTGTCAAATGTCTCTTTACATTTTACTGACAGACAAAATCTCACTGCTGTGTGAATAACTAATTTCTCTCAGGAACAAAGGTGGAAGAAGTGTGACTTTACGCAAAACCTCTTTGGAAGGTGGCTGGGTAAATGACTACGCTCTTGTTTAGTTTGTATAAGGTGTTGGATATTACAAAAAAAAAAAAAAAAGATTAGAGGTCTGTTAGATGTTTTAAAATGACTTATCAAGTCTTTTGGAAGGTGACGTGTTAGAACAACACTCTTCCCAGACTTCACATTTCAATTCCAGGAGGAAGACATCGTGTGAACATTTAACGTGTGTTTGGGTTGACATTGAACCTCCGGCAAGTTAACAAAATGGTTGCCAGTATTGTAGCAGTCACTTTGACAGGTGACAGCAAATGTGTCAAAGAGCTGAAAGCCCAAATTTGGAGTTGGAGATTTGGATCTGCTTGGCTCTTTTTTGGAAATGAATAAAAGCTTTAGAAAGAGACAAGATGTACAGAACAGTTGAGTTGCATGTTGATGAGGAACAAAAAAGAAATACTGTACATGCAGAGTAGCAATATCCAGTATTGTCATCTATCCAGATTAGAAACTTCAACGCCAGCTGTCATTACAGAAAGAATACTCAACAATGTAAACTTTACATTCTGTTCCATTATAAACATGATTAAATGCAATTCTGCTGCAGAATACACCATACACACAGAAATGTCTCAGATCTTGGTCATAAATGGATACATTGCATTTTATGTTGTAAATATATACAACATAAAATCCCTGTCCAATGGCCCAGGATTAGGAAACTCCTCTCCTGCTACTGAGCCACTGTTCCACAGTCAAACACGAGACCCCTGGAGGTCCAGACAGCAAAAGTACAAGTCCCATGCTGAGCCATGCTAGGACAGTCCTCCCTCTTTATCACTCCCTCTCTCCGTCTCTCTGGCTCTCCCTCTCCCTCCCTCCTTGGTGATTAATGGCTAATGCTGCTCTAGTACATCTCTATATCCCTCCTCATCCCTCCCTCGCTAATCGTTGTGAAATCTTAGACATGGCCTGGATTTGGCTTCCTGGAGAAAAAAAGGGGGGTTCGATTGGATTGGGGAGGGGAACAATTTCCACCTCCCACGGCATCCATATCTTCGGTCTTTTTCACTTCTGACTTATGTCTTCCTTGATATGCCATTGATTTCCCGTCCTTGCATTCCTCAGAAATAACACGCGCTTAGACTTTTACACTTCGTTCATCAAAAGAAAACTGCATTTCATTCAGCCAGTGAAGTGACACTGTACCTGTAGCGGTCAGTTTATGGCACTTCAGAGAACTCTCATGATTTATGTCTTGTCTGTTTGGGGGAACATTTAAGAAATAGACTGTGAAATGTTTTGGTTTTTAAACAGAATTCTGGACATAATGACATTATTAATGAAATTTTGCCTTTATGAGTTTTCATGGACTGCTGCCACATACTGATCTAGGTTATAAAATTAAAAAATATGAAAACATGCACTTGACATTAGTGATATATATAAAAAATAAAATTTGTTTTGATGATAAAACAATATAATGCCTTCATATATTCGTATGAAACCCACTGTCAGTACATTTCTACAGTATATGATGTATATGTGATGTGAGAAATGTTAGATTTGCTCATGGCTCCGTCAGCTAGTAGCTAGCTTAGTTAATCTCCTCTCAGAAGAGACTAATCTATCTGATTATTAACAGGCAAGAGATAGTTGAGACCACACTAACGCCTTGATTCCACCTGACAGGGGTCTATGATGTCATGTCTGCAACGCGGTTTTTATACGTCATCCACATGGCTTCATACCACACGAGCAGTGCTTGAGCAGCGCAGCACTTTGCCTGCAAGGCTTCGTAGTCTTGCACAGATGCCATTTTTAGTCAATTTTTGCGCTCAACGCAACTTTTGTGGAGAACAGATGTTTCCAAACACCATGCATAAAAAATGTCAGGTGAGCAAGAAGGTCCATGTAGAGTGTAGAGTGAAGGTTGGGGTTGATGACTGGGTCGAACAAAACTAAGCACTTTTAGCCAGGAGACTGGCTTTCATGTCCCAAAACTCAACGTACACTGGTTTTAACTTATGTCATGTAGATAATGTAACTTAACACACAAATTTTTACCCAAAAATTATCTTTTTAAACCTAACCAAACTATGACCATTTTGCAATGTTAAACAGTGTTTATTTTTGTTACCATGACCACGAAGGTCACTTTAATATTGATCTGCTCTCCATAGACGTTAATGGGAAGAACTGGTGTATCACCTGCTTGTGAAATTGGACTTTGGCGTATGCACAGCCCACAATTTTAAAGTGTAAAGTTGAAGATTGAAGTTACAAGATCGGTTTATTCAAACCTGACCAAGAAACCCAAGCAGCTCTAGTTGCCTGAGTTTGACCAAAACTTTTCCATAGAAATGGGTGCCAGAAAAGCAAAAAAAACAGTTGAACAGTCAAATGCAAATAATGAAATGTAAGGTATTTCACAAAAATATCACAACTCAAGCTCACTTACTAACCTTTTCCAGTAATTTGAGGCTCAAATGTGATTTTTCATACTTGGCTTTACTTTGATATTCATACATCACAGGTTCATACATCACAGGTACTACTGTAGTCTTAAGCACATCAAGAACTCTTGAAGAAGTAAAAACAGTAGTGGGTGAATAGATAACAGGGCTGACATGTCTAAAAGCAGAATTTAAACCCCTGCTATCACAACTACAGATAGTAAATGCACCTGTGCACACTCACCAAGCACCATGTAACAGTATTACAACAGTGCAACATCACTTCTAATTGTCTTTATTTGTACCCCTGCTTCGGCAATTACTCACCTTCCACCTCTTTCCTCGGCGTACCCTTCATTTCTCTCTTTTTTACCTCTGTCTTCTAATTATTTCATTTCCTTCCCTTTTTCTCTACCCTCACCCTCCCTCTCGCCTCTTTTCTCTCCGTCTCCTTTGCTTCCACACTTGGCAGCAACTTCCCGTCACCATACAGCACAGTTACTGTATATACGCTCACTGTTATTACCTTGGGGAACGTTTAGCAGCTCTGTGTTTAACACCATATAACCTGCGCTACATCAGCAGCGGCAATAGAGGGAAAAAACCTGGGAGGTGGAAACCAGAGACGGCTTGTGTTAGGCGAGCGTTCGACTGATCACCACAATAAAGACGACAAGAGAGGGAGAGAGAGAGAGAGGGAGCATGTGACAAGCCTGCTTTATTTCAACCTATTGGATGATCAGTGATTCTTAAGGGGAGGGATAATTTCTTGCGATATCTCTCACTACAAAGTAAATAGAAATCAAAGCCCTTCACGCTCCGAGACAGAAGCACTATATGAAAGAAACTATCTTAACAACCTCCTTCATTTCTGCTCTTTCTTCCTCCTGTACTTCCCATTGATTTCACGTAACTGGTGTTAAGTGAAACTATTTGAGAGGCAATGAATCCACTTGACTTTCTGTCTCGGAGGTAGGGCTCGCAGCACGGTCAAATAAAGCTCCCAGTAAATCTACTACTTGTTTTTTTTATTATTCCTGATTATGCCATCAGACTTTGTTTGATATCCAGTCAACAAATTAAAAGTTAAATTGAGACATCAAGTTGAGTTTTCTTTTCTCCCTGTGAGTGGTTGTGTGGCAGCATGTTTTTTTTGTTTTTTTTTAAGTCTCGCAATGGCCAATGTGCCTTTGAGTCTGCAGCCCCTTGGCAGATTACTGTCACTCCCTATCATTCAAATACCTCACCCCTCCCCTGACTGACATATTGTACACATCAACCAGCCCCCCCTCCCCCTCCGCCCCCTTCACATCCCCACTGCACCCTCCCTTCTCCCTGATTGGGATCTGTGGGCGTTGATGTATGTCTCGAAGGAGTTTTAGAGGGTTAGGGGCGTGCCATATTGCATTTTTCATGATATATCATTACATGAAACTAATAAAAAGTTTTAAAAAATATTATGATAATGACAACGTTACGATATTATAAATTCATATCGTCATAATGGCAATATTATGGTGGAGGACTTGGTTCAAAAAAGGGAAGCAACTAAAGTGTGGAAGATGTTTGGTTACAAAAGAACCGATGTATAATAAACCGTGGTAAAAAATGTTAACTTGTAACAACAAAATAGGGCAGTACAACAGACTAATTTTGGTGAGTACAAGGACAGCTCAGCAGCTATTGTGAGCTCTAAACCAAAAATATTTGTCAGTATTTTGTCATATTGTCAAGAACATCGTTATCCCAGAATACCTTGAAATACCAAAATAACAAAAGAGACAAAATCGAGTCATGTTCGTGTCCATCAGTGTGATTGTCTTGAAAAAGGATGATTCTGAAACATGCTGCAATGCTTCTGCTGCAAATAATAGAAAAGAGTTACTGTGTCATGGTTGTATGCCTCCACCAATCAAATAAGTTCCAGTTTACAACAATGTAATGTATGTGGTGAAGACTTTGAAGGAGTTTAATACAAGGTATTAGGTGTATTTTAAATGGACAATTTTGAGTGAGAAATATGCTGTCTTCACATAGAGACTGTTTGTTCCAGAGAACTGATATAGAGCAGAACATTATGATGTCACAGTGAAGTTCGCCTTTGACTTTGTCATCAC
The DNA here is from genome assembly GCF_056507025.1 of Lutjanus erythropterus. Taxonomy (NCBI): domain Eukaryota; kingdom Metazoa; phylum Chordata; class Actinopteri; order Lutjaniformes; family Lutjanidae; genus Lutjanus; species Lutjanus erythropterus. The sequence continues at coordinate 43,374,865 of NC_139317.1, read as the reverse complement.
CTCATCATTTTCTTCTAATAGATAATATTATTCCTAATTAATAATTAATATTTGTGTGAAATTTTGTCATAATTAGCCAAGGACTTCATGAGTTATGGGTAAAAACGTGTTTTGTGAGGTCACAGTGACCTTGACCTTTGACCCAGAAAATCTAATCAGTTCATTGTTCCAGTCCAAATTTTCCAAGTTTGAAAAATTTTGCCAAAGCGTTCTTGAGATATTGCGTTCACAAGAATGGAACAGACAGACTTTAGGTCACGGTGACCTTGACTATGACCTTTGACCACCTAAAACTAGTCAGTTCATCGTTGGATATTTGTATCAAATTAAATTCCCTCCAGGGGCTCCTGAGATGCCTCATTCATAAGATTAGGATGAATATGAGGTTACAGTGACCTTGAACTTTGACCTTTGACCACCAAAATCTAATCAGATCATTGTTGAGTCCAAGTGGACTTGTGTACCATGTTGGAAGAAATTCAGTCAAAGATAAAGTGACAGATGGACAACCCGAAAACATAATGCCTCCAAACACAACAGAGAAATAGAAGATGAAATGAAGATATCCTTAAATTAACGAATGTTATACATCTAACTATGCCATGTACAGAACATACATACAAATGTTAAAGCCATGATCTTTTCCTAATTTACCATGTTTTATTTTTGTTGACAACAAAGACCACTTGTCTTTGGATGATGACTGAGATCACCTGACTAATATTTAACTATCACATACATAGTGTAACTTATTGTACTAATTTTAACCCAAAGCATAATCTTTTACAAAACCAAAGACCAAACCAAACTGCAACCGTTTTACACCATTAACTACATATAATTTTTGTCACTCTCTATCATTGAAATCCTTCACAATTTTGGGGGGGTTTTGGGAGTTTTTCCTTACCTTTTTGACAGTCTGCAGGATAGGGGGTGCCTCACACACCGTACACCTTCTAAAGCTCCCTATGGCAAATTGTGATTTATGATATTTGGCTACACAAGTAAAATTTGACTTGACACCCCTGACTAACATATTGTACACATCAACCAACCCCCCCTTCGCCCCTTCTTCGCATCCCCACTGCATCCTCACTGTTTCCCCGCCTCGCTGATAGGGATCTGTGGGCGTTGACGTCCATCTCAGAGGAGTTTTAGAGGGGTTGGGGGGACGAATTGTCAGATAACAGGACTACCAAAGGAGTCAAAACTGAGTCATGTCTGCGTCCATCAATGTTCATGTCCAGTAAAAGTCCGCGCACGTAGAGCAAACATTGACAGCAGCCAAAGGGGAGACGTAGAGGGACTGTCAGGTGATTATAAAGCGAAAAAAAAAAAAAAAAGATTTAAAGAGTGTTCGGGGGGATTGGGCGCTCAGACAGAAGCTCACACACACATCTGCTCAGGGGTTTCTCGCTCCGTCCCATCATCCTCCCAGGATATCAGGTTGTAATTGATATATGGGCTTGGCTGTCTCTTCCCCACCTCACTCTCATACGTACGTGCGTGTGTGTGTGTGTGTGTGTGTGTGTGTGTGTGCGTGCGTGCGTTACAATCGTCTTATCTAGATCGCACCCGTGATTTTTCCTATCGCCCTCTCTATGGGCTGACCTGCCACTTCCCCAAGCGGGATGGACAGAGATGGATGAGCGGAGGAAAAAAAGCCAAAAAAAAAAAAGAAGGTGCGTCATTCCACAATTCCACAAAAGGCCTAATGTGTTATCAAAGTAACTTCCAGCATATTAGTGACAAGAAGCCCCAACCCCCTCATATCCTTTGTCCCCCCCCCCCCTTCTCTCAGCACCCACCACCTCCCTCTCCTCCTTTGTGGCATTGCTCGCTCGCCTCGGCAAGCTTCCTGAATTAAACTGCCGGCTTCCTGTTCTTTTATATGCACGGCCACATCTGGGGCGCCCGCTCGCAGGGCCCCGCCGCTTAATAACAATCACCTTCCCTTTCACTCGGCCCTGATTGTTTCTAATTCGCCCTGACAGATAGTAGCTGACAAGCCGCCCGCGCCTCCCTCCCTCCGTGACCCGAGCTCACTCAGCACACTTATAAGGCCTGTCATTTTTAATATTTGATTTTCACTTCGTAAAAAGTTATGTGTTTTAGAGCTGCCACAACCACAGCCACCATCGCTGCCTCCACCCCCCCACCCCAATCGTATGATGAAATCAGTATTTAACTGAAACCGTGTCGAATGGCCGTCCCTCCCTTCTCGGCCTCTCCTTTTTTCCTGCTTTCCATCGCTTCCTCCTCTCTTTCATTAATTGTCTTTCTCTCTTTCTGCCTTCATCATTTCCACCTTCTCTGTTCTTTCTGTCTCTTTCGCTCAATCTCTTCCTTAGTTTATGAAGACAAAACCAAGTGGGAGAACGTAGCGGCGGGATTGTACAGATTCACATGTAAGCCACGGTGAGCCACCTTTGCAGCCATGCTCATCCAGGCGTATACAGTACAAAGCCACGCAGCCGAGAGCAGAGCTGTGCGTATTGACAAATAACCGGCGTCCACATCCGTCCGTCAGACGTGCAGCTTTACTGGCTTCCAGCGTTATTTGCTTTTCATTGATTCCCATTAAAGGTATATGGAGCCATGTAAAATGCATATCAGGTAGGCTGATCATTAAATGAAAGGATGGATTCATCGACAGCTTGACGGATGACATTTTGCAGAGCGATCCATACAGGCCTTCGATAAAAACACAATTTGGAGCTTAAGACAAAGGGGAAAAAAACAAGAGAAGGCATTTAAGATGGAGACGAAGAGAAAGACAGTGATTAAAAGATGGATTCACGGATGGATAACAGGACACGAAACCAATTTTCACTACTGTTGAGCATTAACACAACATTGACACAATCTTATAGAACACCTTCCCTGTTTCTTCTCCATCATTTTGACTGATGTTGCTATGATATCTTTGTTGGAGGCACCAAAGTGATTTTCAGAAAATATGCATAGGTATTTGTGGCTCTTATTCCTGCATTGTCTTTTGTTCACTCATTGGCATTACGCCTTTACTTGACTGTCCAGACTGAAAATAGACAGGACACATTGTTTGAATCTGGCCAGGAATCGAACAAGCGTTCAGCGCCAAGGCAAGAAGTCTTCAGCCCTTTATGTAGCTTGGCAGAAAGTAAAGTTGTAGATGTCAAGGTGGTGGATAGGCTTAAAGGCCTGGGGTTTGTCTTCACAGACATAGTTAATATTGCCTTTTTATTAGGTATAACCACAATTTTTCCTTAACTTTAAGTATTTTTGACGCCATACCTTTAGTCAGTGGTGGTCGGTCAATAGAGCGTGTATATGTGGCACCACACCAGCTTAATTTAGAGTCAGAGTCAGTCAATATGAGCCAATTAAAGGTACTATGAGAAGCAATTTACATGTATTAATGACAATCAGCCAATTTTGCTGATTGTGATGTATCTTAAAAAAAAAGAAAAGACCTTTCCTGACCTTCTCGGGTGCCCGTGGACTGATTTGTGTGTGAAGGACTCTGAATATTTTGTGTTACAACAGTGTGCAACACAAGCGAACTTTAGCTTAGAATTTAGCTAATGTCAACAAATAAGCAGCACCAACCACAACACAAGCCTTACTTGTCTTTGCTAATCTATCAATATGATGGTGGTCAATCAAGTCAGTCTTGGTATATCACTGTTTTACCTGATGCCCACAATGCTCACTTGTGCCTCTTCTGAATATTCCACATAGTACCTTTAATACGTTTTTATTTTCTAAGCATTATAATATGTAAAACAAGACAATTGCATTGTAAGACCAATAAAACTATAGGTTTCAAGAGTGGTTGTCTCAGAAGCTAATCAAGACCTGTTGGACGGAATGTGTTTGGTTTTCTAATTTAAGTACGTAAATGTAACAATAGCAGAAGCTCTCAGTACCTGTAGCTCCACCCTGGTAAATAATGATCAGCCACCACTGCCTGAAGCATAGTACTTGATCATACCATAATTGCTATTTGCAAGTATTGTAGAAAGCTAGAATTTTAAAAACATTGGCATTTGTTGTAAAAGAAAAAAGTTACAGAACACCCATCTGTGCCAAATATGACGTTTTTACTGATTGTTCATGATTGCTGGTCTTTCGTCCCCCAGTATTCTGTCAGTTCTCATCTGCTGTCTAGTGGGGGCATATCCCAGGCAGGTCCCCCAAAAATACGTAAAAGACATATCTTACATCACTTGATATTACATAAAGACATTGCGATTGTATAATTGGGGTGGTTGGATGGGTCAAACAAGCAGGTCTTTCACCCAGGAGACTGCAATTAGTGTTCCATATAAAACCAAATGTCAATGTTGACTTATTTTAACGTTACTGCATAAAGTATGTATTGTACCCTACTTAACTTACGCTATGTAACTTAACTTCATAATAATGTTCTTATTTCAACCCAAACCACAATTTTCTCCAAAAAGTTTGATGCCTAACCTGAATTTTGTTGCCCTAACCTAACCAAACTGCAACCTTTTCACAACATTATCCATGATGAAGCTCGTCATGCCAGCAAAAGTCACCTGACTATGACAATGATCGTTATCACATCCAAAACTCATAAAATGTGCTGGACTAAACAGCGTTAAATGGCACACAAAAAGCTTAAAGTGTGTAGACATGACGCAAAATGTGCTTACAAATGGCATGCTTAGTTTATGCCCCGTCCCATGAGATCCTGTTTGGTTAAAAGAATCCAACATTAGTCAGATTTAAACACTCGAACAACAGATTTCTGATCTGTCAAACTCCCTACTTATCAGTATTCATCAAGACAGCAAAACCACAACAAATAAAATACCATCAGATCACTAAATCACCCACCAACTCTGCAAACACTTTTTTTTCCCCCTCGTCATTGCAGTCAGCCTCGTGTGCCCAAACATTGTCTAACAATCCCCTCCTACCCCCCTCCTTCACCCCCACCCACCCACCAAGACATACTATTTCGGGACCCCGAGGTGCCCGGGGCGCACCCACTGCCATTCTCCGTCTTTACCCAACGACAAAAACACAACTAATTGGAGTACCACTGCATGTTTTCACTAAAGGCACAATTTAATTACATTTGAGCTGGGAATGAGTATTTTGGGAATGTCTGTATGTTCATTCAAACAAATCGAGCGAATGAAAAGCAATATTTGTTTTGCTTTGATTAGCAAACGGGCAGGGTAATTTGTTAAGGAGAAAGAGTGAGGGCAGAAAATGTTTAACCCCCAGCTTTCCAGTGGTGGACTCACACACACAGACACACACGCACACACGCACGCACACACTTCCTCCCCTCCCTAAACGTTTGTGCCCCTTCCATCCTAAACATTAATGAACTTCTGCTCCTGGCTTTGACCCTCTTCTGCTGCCTTTTTTTTTCTTATTTCTCCCCCCCCCCTTTTTTTGTCTGCTTTTCTTTCTTTTTCCCCAATCCCTAAGTCTCTGTCCTGTGGTCCTCCTGTTCATAAATTCTTTATTAATAACTCAGTGAATAATGTAAAGAGTATTGTTTTCTCCAAGGTTGTATTAATAAACATGAATGAATTTATTTGTCTTCACCAAAGCATGATTAATGCACATTAATGCCTGGATATTGCTCACTCTGCCCTGCATCACCAAGCACATATCACCCCCACCCCCGCGCCCACGCCGTCTCTCCCACCAAAAAAAAAAAAAGAAAAAAAAGACCTATCAACATTAAATATTTATGGCATAATATTAATGGTTTTGTAAAGAAAATAACAAGTTATTAATCCTCTGATTAACAACTGATTAACCTTTTTTATTAAACACGTGATCCGTGCATCATCGACTCAGGATATGTCGACTGACTGCGCTGCAGAATAATTATTTTTGTGTCTTTTCTAATTGCAAAAATCGCATGGCTGAACTATATGTGTGTGTATGTGTTTTTCCTTTCTTTTGCCTTGACACATGCATAGACACACCACTCGCACTTGTTCAAACAACACGAGATGTATGTAGCCCCGAGATTACAATGAGGGATAAAGGAAAAGGAGGAAAATAAAACACACAAACATAACATAACTGGCACATTCTTTCACACTGAGGGAGAACAAGAGCAGGGCCTAAATTTAGCCGCAGATCTTCTTAAAACAATGGGGTTTAATTCACATATCCGTTTATTCTGCAGTCACTGGCATGGGGTGGGAAAGTGGAGTGAAAACATGGCTGAAGGACAAAACATTTTCTCTCCTTTTTTTTGCCTCTGCTCATCTCAAAGCTATTGTCTGTGTATTTTTAGTTCTTGTCAACTGAAAGACAATTATGTTGTGTTTTCTGACATAATGGCACTGACTTCAGATTGGAGAAGACTGAATTAGACACAATTTGAATGTGTAGTTCAAATCCACCTAGTGTTTTTTTTTATTATTTTTTAGTAGTCTTTTAAATTTTAAGAGAATAGTATTATTTTACTGGTGCCTTAGTTTACAAGACAACAAGAACAACAACACATTTTAGTGTTTAAATAGGTTGAATTGCACTAATTTTAACCAGGTGGTTCTGTGGGAATACATGAATCAGTTTTGCATGTATAATATTAATTTGCAAAGTAACTAGTATCTAAACTGTTGAATGAAAAGTATATAAAGTAGCATAAAATATGCATGTGCAAATACCTACTGAAGGACCAGTAGTTTGGCATGTTTATAAATGACCAGTGGGATTTTGTGGCATCTGTGGGTAATGCCTTGCCTCACCCTCCCCTCCAAGCCTGTAGGAGAACCCACACTGGCCTCGATTCTTGCAAAAAATGCAAAAGGCCTTATCTAGAGTCAGCATTTGGTCCGTTCTTGTCAGCTGTGGAAACATGATGGTGCAACATCGGCATCCTCCGTGAAAGAGGACCCAGGCCCTCTGTAGATATGAAGGGCTCATTCTAAGATCTAAAAAACAGATTGATTATGTACAAATCAAAACATACTTATGAATATTATACTCTGTTTCTACCATATTTTGGCAATAAATCCCCATGAATCTTACACACTGAACCTTTAAACCAAGTATTCACTAATCTAATGAATTTTTTACTGCCTTAAAATTCAGTATTTCATCCTGCAAAATACATATCCACATTTATAATTCACAGTAATTATGATTTTACTTTTACTTTATCCAACTCTGATCATTCAATCATAGCACAAATCTGAGTTTGCCGTAGTGGAATGGTGCATTTATGTGCTGCTGCGTGGCTTACATTTCAAAGTCAGCAAAATAATCATCCCAGACCATTCAATACAACTGTCAAATTTCTGTTTTTACAACATTCATGCCTGATAATTATTTGTATATGTGTAGGCAAAGTTCTGCCGTCAGACATTCACACTATTAAAACAAACTAAAGTTGTCTTTCAGCGACTCTGTGAGTTGACTTCAATAGTGTATTAAAAGAAACTGAAACCAATGGGCCCCTTGAAGGTAGCAAAAAATGTATTTTAAAAATTACAACACCCTTGCTGTTTTCAACCTTTATTTGAAGTTAGTTTATTAGCTCGCTGCATATGCACCTACACACATTTATAGAGTATATTATCTAAAAGATATTTTTGTCCTGCTTTGGCAGAAAAGTGAAGGTAACAGATTTATTTTTTGATGATTAGTCATCATTGTATTAATACAATTTGTTAAACATCCAAACACTTTAATGAATCTATTTTGCTATAATGGCACGTCTCACGTTGACTTTTTGAGAGAGCTGTCTCAACACACGCAGAGAGAATAGATGTGGACAGCCTGCTGTTCTGATTGTCTTTCTGTAAAGGGAAGCATGAAGTGTCAACACAGCTACATTTCCTGCAACCTTTTCCTGTGACTTTCCTCGCTTAAACTCGCCTCTTTAATTTAAGTAATATCTTTGTTTAAGCTGTTATTTTTCTGTTTGTTTTTATGCTTTTTCTTCCCATGTACCCTTTCTTGCCATATTTCAAAGCCAAACTGGGCTTTTCTTTGCTTTGTTACTCCTTCCTTTCTTCTTCTTTTCTTTTTCTCTCCCCCACTGCTCCAGCTATCAACAGCAGGCTTCACCTTGTCCTCTTTCCTTCTTGCATAGGTCACTTTCTCACCTTTCCTTTCTTTTTTCTCAGATCTATTATCTCCACATTAAATTTTCTCAATTCTCCCTCTTAAAGAACATACTGTCTTTCCATCTCCTATTTTTTTCTCTTTTTTTTCTTCCGTCTTTTAACGCTTGCCATCCTGGGAATCCACACAAACCAGTTCCACACACAAACCAAAAAAAAAACAATTATCTTTGAACTTGCTTTTAGTGCTGTTTGTCCTAATTACAGATCATTTTATCCCTGTCAAAAATTTCTACTTTTATTGTAATGTTGCCCTGGATGCTGATCCTATTGAGGTTCAACCTTATTTTACTCTCCTGGAACTCCCCCTAAGACCTGGATTCATCACACGTATTCCCCACAGGCTTTCCTCCTGTGGTCACTTTCTTTTTTCTCTCCGTCTCTTACCAGCTTGGTCTGTTCTTCTCGTCTCCAAATTTCGTCTTTTTCATTCTTTCTTTGTGTTGTCCGAGTTATCGTTTTCATGCTATCGTCCAAATGAATTAGTCTGATCCCAAAATACGCAGAAGGACATATGGTTTGGCCCAGTTTCTGAGAAGTGCCGGGTTCAGTTTTTGGTCATTCTGTGTAAAGAATGCGTGTGTGTGTGTGTGTGTGTGTGTGTGTGTGTGTGTGTGTGCGTGCGCGCGTGCATGTTCGTTCATTTACAAGTTGGATTTTCAAGGCCTCTTGGGAGTTGGAGGGTATTTAAAGTGCTGCTCACACAGAGGTGGACTTCACAGTAATTAAGAAAGCGGTAAAGGTGGTTAATTCTACTTTTCCGATCACTTTTTTAATCTTCTGTCCCTCTGTTCTTGAAACACACGCACCACACACACACACACACGCACACAAAGCAGCAGGTACATGAGCCTTAAGCCTCTTATGACTCCTTGTCTCCATGCAGAGCAGACACAACACTGTGTCAGGGAGAGGTTTAGGCATGGTGCGGGCCTTCCTTAATTACTGAGGGATTGCTAAGCAGATACGACTGTGCTTTCACTGCAGTGGGTGCTGGGTCAGTGGCGGCCTATGGGATTAGCTGTACACACTGGCTTCAGACGGAAAAAGTGAAAAACATGTTCCAAAAGAAGTTAGAGAGCTTCAGTAAGGTGTAAGGCAACAGCATAGAGTTTATAGAGTGCACCATTCTACTGAGTATTGATTGATTGCCACGTGTTTTATCTACTGTCAAATGATGGAGGTATATTTTTGCCATGAAAGCATGAATAAGTTAAAAGGCCTGTGATCCCAAGTTGCTTCCAATATAAATACAAAAACTTTCTGTCTTCAGTATGTAACACTTTTACTGACAATAGTAAAGAAACTCTAATGCATTGTGTGAGTTGCAGTCTCTTATTTTCAAAGAGGTTGTTGGATGTAATGCACACGAGACTTCATTATTTAAAAGAATAGTAGAGAGTGCGTTGGTGTGAGAAAGTGCTGTCACAGTTACCTCTTGAAATTTGAAATGTCGCAGTCAGAGGCTGTTGTTGATTGCCTGCGACTACTTGTTGGTGATTGGTTCGTTGGTCTGCAGTGACCCACGCCCGGTCGGCTTCTCTTCTGCTTCCGTCCAAAAGACACCGGCCCGCTAGGTAGCCCGCGTACTTTTTAAGACGAGAAGATCAATGAAGCTTATTGGTGACAAGTGACAACTGTGAAAGTGTTGACAAAGAAATGTCACATTTAACCGTTCCTGCTTCAAGGCAGACTCACAAGTTAGTTCCTAAAAACTTTGCTCAATAGAGACAGAGGACAATCTCTGCATTGCTGAACCAGTCCAGTCTTTAAGGCGGCTCTTCATATCGGGGCAGTGACATTGGGTGCTAACTGCTGAAGAGAATGGAAGGATAGCATTGTTTCTGGTATGGTGTGTCCTTAAAATAATGTAAGGGGTGTATGTTTATTGGTGACCGTTCTCCCAACTGTTCAAGCAACTACCAAGCATTTATAAATTGGTAGGCAGCAAGATCTCTGATGGTCTGGTGTCATGTGACTATCTTCTGGGGTGAGAATAAATTTTTAGGTCATCAGATACCAGTGTTCTTTTGAGATTCACAAAGAACCCTTTAGTGTCTGTGTAAGACGTTTCTGCCAGATATTTTAACAAATGATTAACATTGTGAAACGGTGACATTTTGCTTAGCCAGGGGCATCACAAATTGTAAGTATTTAACAATCTGGGAATAAGAATGGACTAGGGGGTCATGTTGAACCCTAGACAGTTGTGTCTAGAAGGCAATCCTTGATAAGTGAAACTTTTCCTCATTGTGCACATTGCACAAACTAATTATGTTTTATTATGTGACACTGCTGTGGTTAAGATCTGGGTAGCTTTATGGACAAAAAAAACCCTGGTTACGGTTAGGGAAAGATCATGGTTTGGGTTGAAATGATCACTCTTGCAAGAACTTTTGTGGTCCAGGGGTTCTCTTCAAGACACGATCCCTGTAGACAGGTCTGTCCATCACAATTATCAGAGGCCAAATGACGGAATGTCCTTTGGAAGAATGGTGATACTCCAGCAGAGTTTAGAGACTTCAAGAACTTATGACAGGAAGCACCAAAGCTGCTCTTAAGGCTCGCGGCAAATGAACTTCGCCCATCTGTTTTTAAGGAACATCACTTTCCCCAACCCTAACCAAAAGTTCAGAGTTTTGCCATTACCCTAAAGCTTAAAAATCAGCTTAACCTCACTTTACCCCAATTCTGAGTTTAACTCCATGAAGACATTTTAGGGGACATGTACAATAGTTGAGTCATACCTCTTGAATTACACCTACTCTCTAAGGAAGCAGAGAAGGAGAGGGTGAACACACACTTTCCTCATCTCTCCGGAGCACAGTGGTCTGTCACTCTGCTGTGCACACATTAGATTTGTCACTGAACAAATACAGAGGCACGTCAAGCGCAGTCAAAACACTCCAAACCATCGCAAGTTTCGGTGGGAGGAAGACATTTTCGCCTCCTTGTCACCAGCGTGAGTTTGGACGTACCATCACAGGAGTTTCGGTGACAGCCCAGTGAAGGCTGCTTTGTTTGCCTAAGTCGTCTCCATTCCTTTTAATGAGCCATTATGGTTATGTTTTGTCTCAGTCGTGTTCGTTGGCTGGCTGAGTTTCTGAGACGGCAAGACAGAGGATAAATGGGTAGGGGGGCTGCAGCGGTGGTGGTGGGGGGAGGCCCCCATGTCTATAAACCTCCCCGCAGTGATTCGGGAAAGAGAAGCTATTGGGGAGAGACACTGTCAGTGAAAAAGTGAGAGGAAGGAATTTAAAATTGTTTGTCAAAAAACTGTTAATGTTGTTCACTTTTGATATTTGGCTCCTTGTGGATTTTATGACAATATTGACATGGAAATCTTCAGTATCAAAAGTGAAACAATTTCAAACAGTCTTAGCTTCAAAGAAGAGTATTGGAGCTCTGACAATGGACTGGCAATTATGCATGTTGTGGGCTTACATAGTTATAATCAGTGGTGGATTCAGGCTGTCTTAAGGGCAGGGGCAAAAAAATAAAAAGGGCACCATCTGCATACGATGGGGCACCAGCTGAAAGTTGCTATTTTTCGTGTTTTGTCCATTGGAAGGGCACTTGAGAGGGCACTTTATCATGTTTTGTCTTCTGGAAGGGCACTCTAGATAGCATTTTATCATGATTTCTCCACTGGAAGAGCACTCTAGATGGTATTTTATCACATTGTCTTAGACACTGGGCCACTGTAGAGGACATTTATCATGTTTTCTCTACCACAGGGGCATCCAGGAGGGCACTTTTGCATTTTTTTTTTACATGGGGTGACTTGGATTGCCCCTCTTGCCCCCAGCCCCAACCCCCGAGCCCCATCATCGGAGTCCATCAGTAATAATACTGCAAGAAAACCAAAGTTGGGAAGTGGTTAAATTTAGTAGGGTTACTGTCCCATTGTGAGTCTTCTTGACTCACAATAAAAAAAGATTATTGGCAACAAATATTGGCAACAACTGTCCCTATAAAACTCCTTTCAAACTAGTCCTGCAAGAAAGCTTTAGATAGCTCCGTCAACTTTTCACCTTAACTCTGATAACCTTTTCATCATCCGTCTTGTCGCTCTTAAACGTTTCCGAAATCAAAGCCTGAGTCTCGGAGCCAAACTCTCCGCTATCTTCCTCCGCATCCTCTTTATCCTCCTTTTTCTTTTGTCTCCTCCTGTTTGCCTGGAGGTGCGAGGAGCTTCCTCTCCGCAGCACGTGCTAAACTGTAACAGAGTGGGATGGGAAAGTGATGGGATGCTGAAGAGGGGGAAGATGAGGGGAGTTGGGTGGCTAAGCAGACACTGTGACAACCCACCTGTCAGCAGGTACTCAGTATAATTGGTAAACGGAGGCCGCGGGATAGTAGCGGGGCCCCATCTCTTCTCTCTGTCTTCTGCTCTGTTCTTTGTTTGACAAGTATTTGAAGTCGCCAGGCAGTCGTTGTGAGCTCGTTCCTCCCTCGCTCGGTTCAGACACAGACCAACCAGGAGGGAGGAAAAAAGGAAAGAGGTGAACAGAACATGTTAAGTATGAATCGCTGCCGTGCTAAGTTCACTGAAGGTGATAAGCCGAGGAGTGGACAGCTACGCCTGTACATTTCATTGTGGACTGTGAACGGATAAATGTGTGTTTTATCCACATTAGACCCTTCCTCCTCTCTCAATGCCAATTCCAGCCATCAGGCTCTGTTTGCCCTCTAATGAAAGATATTCATCTTCATCGCGCTCTCTCGCGGCTCTCAAACTCACTTTACAGCATAGTCAATTAAACCCTTAGGGGCCACTCTGTGCGGAAAAGGATATATAATGCTTTGACATTTCAGCGAGTCCACATTAGGCCCACCCATAGAGCATTCTGCTTTGAGCTGGATGAGAAACAGTCATAGCCAAGCCCAGAGGTAGAGGAAAGCCAGTCAGAGGGATTGGGTCTCTTATAAGCTAGTTAGCTCTTTGGATTCAGTTACTTATGCTGATGTAATAGGGCAATTGTAAGCTGATACTGAAGTCTCTCTGTGACCCCTACACTGGCTCTTGTTCTCATATTAGGCTACCTAATATATACTTATGCGTATATACTGTAACTATAGACTAACTGATAAATAACTAAAATGGACTGAACTCAATAGAGGAGTGTATTAGCGCTGTGGATCACCATTTAGGCTCCTTAAATTTTCAGAATGTCCTTCTAGGGACTTTTGTTATGTCCCGTCTTATCTACAGTAAATCTGCTTTGTTTGCTTGAGTTGGTCCCTCCTAGACAAACATACAGTCATCGGAACGACTGGGGTCAGCAGTGTAACGATGCAAAGCAAGTCTCATAACAAGCCTACTGCTCCAGGGCTCTGTGCGCTCGTGTGTGTGTGTGTGTGCGTGTGTGTGAGAGCATGTCTTCAAGGCTCGTAGTTGATCCTGCATCTCCATGGCATGAAACAGCTTGACGGAGCCAACTGCTCCTTAAGGCTGAACATCACCCCTTTCCCCTGTCATAACCCCTCTGACCTGGGGGCACTCACTTGAATGTGTGCGTCTGTTGTGTGCTCGTACACGCAAGAGCACACTTCACACACTTATCTTGAAGGCAACTCTGTACTCGGTTAGGTCAAAAGTGTTTACCAGAATCAGTGGTTTTGATTGCACTGTTTGATTGTTGCATCATATCACATTTAAGGATGCTAAAAAGGTGATGAAACATTTATTTTCCACCAAGCCACAGTTGAAACATTTAAATAAGATGTTTTTAGTTTGGTGTATGTTTTGCATTTGGTTCATTTAGATTTACACTGTGCAAGCCTCACCAAACGGTCTATGAAGAACACACCAATGTCCAAAGTCATTTTGCGTGTCGTTCCAATGCCTTTTTTGCTTTTGACATGTCATTTCACGCCATTTAGGCTGTACTGATTTAAATATTATTTTTTGGGGGGGATTTTTGCCTTTATTCATCAGGACAGCTGAAGATGTGACAGGAAAGGGGGTAGAGAGAGACAGGCAAATGGGACGCAGGTGGGAGTCGAACCAGCAGCCGCTGCAGAGGACTGATCACCTCGGTACAAGGGGCGCACGCTCTACCAACTGAGCTGCAGGAGCGCCCCGTACTGACTTATACTGTGCAGAGACAGCGTCATCTTACGTGCAAATGCAAGGATGAAAAGTCAGGTAACGTAGTATAGAGAGTGACAAAGTCTGTGTATGGAGGAGGATGGGTCAAACAAAATGGACATTCACACAAGAGACCACAGTTCATGCCCCATTTAAAACCAAAAGTCAGTACTGACTTATTTTAGCTTTAGTACAAAAGTTAACTTGTGTAATGTACTTAACTTATATCACATATGTAACTTAACTTATGATAAAATATGCATTTTAACTAAAACCAGTCTCTTCCTAAACCTAACCAAGAAGTTTTGGTGCCTAAACCTAATCAAAATGTGACCAACCACAAGAAAATTACCTGACTATTGTTACTTTGTCCAAAACTCATAAAATGCACCAGACTAAACGGCATTAAATGACACACGAAAAGCTTAAAATGCATAGGACGCACACAAAAGTGGTGTGATATATTGGCCATCCCATGAGATCACATTGACTGTGCAGAGTATACAGCCTGTGAATAAAGTACTTTAGTTTGACAAACTTTAATTCAAGGTCCACTTACTTGCATTTTCCAGAGCTTTCATCCATATTTTCCTCAGTGTACCAGCAAATTTTGGCAACAAAAACACTCAAGTTAAGGTTAGAGAAAGATTTCAGTTGAATGTCATGTTGTTCTGCATACTTCAAGTTTCTTTTGATTTTTCAATATTTAAACAAGTCCATGATCTGTAAGTGCCCAAATATAATCATAGAAAATGTAATGTTTAATTTAATGTTAATGTTACTATGAGTGGATATTGTATTGAGGCAGGGAATGCTTTGTCAGTCAATATTTTACCAATATGATGAATGGATTGATTGAATACACTCAATATTTTGACAAAATGTAATCCAGATTGTATTACATCTTATTTCATAAATGAGTAATTTAATTTCTAGGACACAGGGTTGTCTAACCTCATGCATATCTCAACCCTTAACCCCAGTTATAGTTTAATTTCTGTAACCAAAATCTTTTGCTACTATAACAAGAGTGTAATTGCCAGAAATAGATATTTAGATATGAAAATCTTTTGGCAATGAATGTAAAAAATGTTTTCAATAAATATAACCATGGGTTTTGCAGAATTATCAATTAGCACATTCTGGCCGGCGATATGGTTGTATTTTATATCCTCTTTCTTTCTTTCTTACACTACAGAGGCCTGAGAATGTGATCATGTGGTGCCACCAGACTTTTATTAATCATAATGACCCTAATGTCCGATTAAATCAACCCAAAGCAGTTTGATCCATTCTGAGAAGTCAGGCAAACTGCTTCAAATGTGCTTAGAAGGTCTTGGGATTTCAGTTTAATGGCTCATAGATAAAACTCGAGGTGTCGTGACTTTTAGAAAAGTTTTAATATATTTTTTTTTAATGCCGGGGATTCAAGCCACGGTTCTTAACTTCACTAATATTGTATTCCCTCAATTATGTCCAGCTGTCACGTCCGACGGATCAAGCTTTTAATTCAGAGCAAGACGTCTCAGATTTCCTATTGAAACAGGGATAATACAGTTGTAATTTTGTCGAGGATACTAATGTCGACTGTTTTATGGCGGATTGGACGTGATTCCTATTTGTTAATTGTGTTTGTTTCTATCAATAGATCTATGTGTGTGTTTGTGCACGTGTGTGTGTGGGTAAGATGGGTAAACTCTATTTGGTATGCCCAGCCACCAATATGTGGAACAACAACGCTAGGCTTCTATTGTCTTGCGCTGCTCTATAGGGGTTAGCTGGCACCGCATATGAACAGATGTGTTTCAAATCATTGTTGTTATTTACCAGTGATAGGCTAGAGCTCAAGAAAATGTCCCCCCGTTCTGATTTATTCATTCGGACAGTGGATTTATGCAGAGACGCTGAAAAACCTGGATCTTTTCTGCACGGATAGACGGGCAGATTTATTATTCATGAAGCTAATGCATTGTTTCTGTTGCTTTATATCTCTTTTTTGTTCTCTCATCCTGCTTTTTTTTCCTCTCCCCCCCTTCCTCTCGATGGTGCACTGAATTCTCTCAGGCAAAGGTTGGCAGTTAAATGTCTGTGTTGAAATGAGAAGTTTGAAAGACGAAGCGCTATCTCTGTATATATATATATGTGTGTGTGTGTGTGTGTGTAAACTGATTTAAATCGCTCTTTGAGCCCTACAGAATGGCGCTTTAAATGTTAAATGGGGGTTGAAGCCTGCCTGAACTAATTTGTAGGGCTTTGCACCGTGTTGACATTTAAATGTGATAAGAATAGCAAACTGTACCGCCGACCTATTTTGAAGATGCTTTCGGAATACATTCACATCATCTGCGGCCTATAATTAATAAAAAAAGACAGGCCTCCCTCGCTCCAGATTTGATTATAATACAACCTTATAAACACACCAGGGATAGATGAGAGGAGACGAAGAAGAAGAAGAAGAACTAGGGGAGGGAAGAAAAGAGAAGAATTACAGGAATAAAAACAAGAGAAATGATGGGGGCAGGAATTAAGAGGGAGGTGGATTGCGAACACCTGGTCTTTGAGGCAGATTGCGTTGGCTGGCTGCTGTGCTATCACATTACTCTGATCCTGCCTCTCTTGTTTGTCAGAGAATTGAGGAGAGAGGGGGAGAGAGAGAGAGAGAGAGACACGGAGGGGAAGGAGAGAGGGAGAGAGCGGGTGGCGGCGTCGGGGGGCGGGGTCGGGGTCTGCGAAATCAGCATGCAAATAACACCACATTGTTAACTTAATCAGATACAGGGGGAGAAAATATGGAGAGGGATGGGAGGAGGGTGAGGGGAGAGCGGGGATTGCCAAGGAGGTGAGGCAGAGAGGAAAGAAGGGGTTTTTGCGGTGATGGGAGACGGCAGAGGGCGCGCAGATTATAACCACCCACACCCCGGCCCCACCTCCCACCACTGTCCACATCCAACACCCTGGGGCTGCTCTGGAACTCATGGAGGAGACGCTGTACGATGTGTGTGTGTGTGTGTGTGTGTGTGTGTGTGTGTGTGTGTGTGTGTGTTTGTGGAGAGAGAATTTGAGGGATGCAGCCTCTTCAGAGGTCCATCAAGTGCCAGGCACGAGCAGTTAGCAGCCGGCTAGTGAGCTAGCTCGTCTTGGCCAGGCCGCCGGTCACAGACATTTTCATAATGCTACTGTAAATGTCAAGATATTTCTGTCATAAACAATAAAAGTTGCGAGGTCCAAGCAACCCTCAGCAACCACTTAGACTCTAATGACCACAGTTGTGCCTCTTATAAATACAGATCGCTCCTCCCCAAAGGCCACAGCTGCACTGCAAAAATAAATGTAAAAAAAAATGTGTCCAGGCTGCCTTAAAATTTTAAATTGGCTGAATTTAAAAAGACTAGTTGAGGGAAATTTTACAGTGCGCTCCTCCCTAAAGGCCACAGCTGCACTGTTGCTTTAAAATTTTTTAAGTTGACTGAATTTGAAAAGATAAGTTTTCAACATTTCTAGTCAAATAAACTTGATATTAATTCAGTTGTACATGAGGAAACTTATATAGTAAGCTGAAAATATTAAGTTGAACCAACAACTCTCCAGTAACACTGACAAACGTTTATAACATTTAAGATATGCTAATACGCTGATCGTTTTTCTTTAGAAACTTGATCTAATGAGTTGATTGAACTCTTGATAGCACATTCATTCAACTCATCACTTTAAGTCAAAATACTTGTTTATCGCTTCCGAAGTCTTCTGAAAATAAATTATAAAAAATAAAGTTTAATTGACTTGAACATTTAAAATATATATATTTACATTAAGTTAATGAGAAAAGATTATTTCTTATGTCTTTTTAACAGTACATTTTTATTTACATTATGTATTGTTTTAGGTGAGCACTTTATCAGATGGAGTTAGATGTAGCATATCTTCCCTGCACAGTGTTTCAATGTGTTTATTGGTGTAATTGTTCATATGTATATAATTCACAGCATTACATCACATACACACATACATATATCTGTATGTATGCATATGTTTGTGTGTAGGACAGTGTAAAGGGACAGTTACAGACGTCTCTTTTGTGCAAGTTTGTGTAAGAAGGTTTGTGCATGTGTGTGTGTCTCCAGGGAGAAGTTCATAGAGTGTACTACAGAGAGGTCATTTTTCATTATAAATATCCACTGCCTTAATGAACTTAGCCCCCCGCCAGAGCACACACACATACAAAACTGTGTGTGTGTGTGTCTGTGTGTGTGCTGTGTCTTTTTAATGAGTGTGTGTACTGTAGCCTTTGTAGTGGAAGATAAGTCGGTGACGATGCTGAAGGTCAGGCAGGGCACAGAAGAATGAGAGAAATGCGGTGTTGGCCGGGACAGACAGCTCTGAGCTGAAGCTCTGGTGTAGATAGACGCAAGGAATCCTGGGACATAGCCAGAGCATACCTTCAGAGACTGATATGGACATACACACCAGACACTGGTGCTACTATAATACTTTTGAGCAACTTTATTGTCTATTGACTAGATTTATTTTGCATAAAACGAACTCAAACTAACTCCAATCTTAATTCTAAATCTTAATCCTCATCAGTCTCTTTACTGTCCTTGCGTCAAACTGTTTTTTAAACTTTTTTGTTTAACGAACCCCCTAACCCCGACAGACCAACTCAAGTATCCCTCCATCGACGCCCTTTAAAGTGGATTTTATTTAAGCTAAACTTATTAATTATATACAGCACAAATGGTAATGGTAACTATTAAACTTTAAACATGACTTTTAGCTTTTACTTTAACCATTTATCAATGACTTTTAGCCAACTTTCTGAGCTGAAAAGTAAATGCTTTTCAGCAATGTTACATTTACTTTTAGCAATGTTGTCACAACAGGCTGTCAGAATTTTAAACTTCAATACTAGTATTTAAAAAAAAAGACGCTTCCAGTTACCTTCCGATACCAAAGCAAAAAGAAGAAAAAAGTCCTCAGCACACAAAATTGGATGATTTTCTCCACCCTTTTTAACAGCCACAGGTTGAGGATCAATTGATTTTATGTCCCATTGTTTCATCTGTGAAGCCTTGGGTTGAAAATCTGTTCTTTTTTTTTATAGCTTCAGTACTGTCGGTATTAATTAACAGAGATCGTATCCTTTTAGAGACATGGTACTGAAAAAGTACACTGTAAATCATTCTAAGTTGGTTAAATTAAAAAAAAATTAAAGTTCCCCTGCTGCATTAAAAATGCAAGTTAACTCAACATGAGTTGGACAATTGGTTCAAAGTCTTCTTTTGAGTTTTGAAAATGTAAAACCAGTTGAGTGAACCTGAGAAAATATTCAAGTTCAATAAGCTGAAGGTATTAAGTTAAATCAACTAAATGTACAGGGGTAGGGAACAACCAATGATTTATTTAACATGTATTCAAGACATGCAACAAGCTTTATGTTTTCTTTAAGGCAGAGGTGTCTAAAGAGAGTTTTAACTCTCAAACAAGTGCATGCAGGAAAGTCTGCTAATATACTTGACACTGCCATGTTTATAAACTTAATTTAATAAATTGAATCAACTCACAAAAATACTTTTATTTGACTCAAAGGGCTTCAACTCAGGGCAACTCATGTTTAGAAGTTCCGAAGTGATGTGAAAATAAAAACTAGAAACTTTAAATTGTTTTAACTTGAGAATACTGAAACTTATATATTCACTTGAACATAACGAGAACAGAAAAGTTGATTCCAACTAATTCCTGTATGTTTTAGAGTGTATCCCAGTGTCGACAGACTTAACTTTTTAGACTTCTCTGTTTAGACTACACCTGCTAGCTCAGGTGTTTATTTCTATTTTTGAAATTAGTTGAGATTTTTCATGTATCCCCTCCTGGCAACTGCAGAAGTACCCCCTGGGGTACAAGCATCCCTGTTTGGGAGTTACTCCTTTAAAGGACTTTTCTTTCAAGTGTTGTGTGGGCAAAATATTCACGCACACACACTCACACACAGAGACACCTGGATTTAGCTGTAATTTGCTGTCCTTGTATGCATTGTGTGCATCCACCATGTACATTTTTGCTATTGCGAGAGCAGGAGCTGTGAGTTTTGCAATCGACAATACTCTGAACATGTGTGTGTGTGTGTGTGTGTGTGTGTGTGTGTGTGTGTGTGTGTGTGTGTGTGTGTATAACAGTGTGTTTTGTAGTCCGGTTCACAGAGAAGCCTGCGGAGGAAAAAAAAAAGCGCTCCTCTGAGGTTTCACCCAACTTCTCCTTCCTGCTTTAATCACGGCTGCTTTTCACTGAGGCGTTGGCATCGATGCCAAAGCTGCCTCGCTGCCATGTCTCTTCCTCTCTCACTCTTTTTCTCCTTATCCATCTTTCATTTCTTTTATTTCCTCCCGTAAACCTTTTCATCCTCCTCCGCTCCCTCCCAAACCCCATCTCTGATCTTAAGAGCAGTCGCCGCAGTGTTTTTCTGATAAAGCCTGATAGATAAACATGCTCTCTTATGTCCCTGAGGCCCTCCGCCCTCTCTCCCGAGAGCACACCCCTCCAAAGCACTTCCTCTGCTACAATTAGTCTGTAATAAATACACCCTGGCCTTAAAGTAGATAATGCTCTCACTCTCTGTCTCTTTCTTTCGTTTTATATTAAGTGCCACATTAGCTCTCTGTACATATCTGACTTTGAGGCGAAAGGAGGGAAAGAAGGCAGCATGGTGATGTTTTTTTTCTTTCCGCAGTCACGCCAAAAGCGCGTGAGAACAATAGCAGTTAAAAAGAGATATTGTAACATATGCAGAGAATCGCAAAGCATTTCCACTCAAGTCTGAGCTGATGGCTTTGATAAGATTAGTTTGCTTTCTTAAACAGGAAGTGTGCTGCTTAAAGAAAAAAAAAAAGACACAGCATGGTTGCATAATAAGTTTAACTACTTCTCAGAGAGCTAAAGTTCCCTTCAAACTCTTCAGATTAACAAAAAAAAAGAAGAAGAAGAAGAAGGAGAGAGGCAGAAAAGTGGGAGAGGAGAGAGATAGAAAGGGGGGAGTTTATCAAAGTGATGGAATAAAGAGAGATTTAACACGGTCATATTAAAAAGACATGCGGCAGTTTCAATATTTAAAAATCCCATTTGCTTCGACAGAAGAGCTTTTTCATTCAAGAGCATATGGCAGCGGTACCTGTATCCAGCCTCTCTCTTATCTCCCTCAAAGACAAAGAGAAAGAAGGAGTAAAGGGGTGGAGGGGGGGGGGTGTGTGCCGGTGGTGGAGGAGAGGCGGGGGGAGGGGGGGAGCCGAAGAAAAAGAGATACTTTCAAACAGACATTCAGACATTGAAGAATCATTCAATTATCGGCAGCATGATGTAAAATAATTACCTGACTCGCTTCCTGTAATGAGTGCTGCTAATTAGCCATAGACTTTTGTTTTAGTTGAAAAAAGAAGGAGAAAGTCCCAAACTCCCAACAGCAGAGGAGCTGTGAAAAGATATGTTGTATGTGGAGGTAGCACCCCGTCCGTTCTCCAAACACACACACTCGCACACAAACAGGAGCCGTGATACTATAGGCTCACTTGGCTCGAAGGCACAATTTACCTCCCAATGTATGCACACACAGCTCGCACTAAACAGTCGAGTCAAAAAAAGATCCTTCTTCTCTTAATTAGCTGTGTAACAATTAAAGTCTCCTCTTAGTAAATTGAACCTTTGTCTCCCTTGCCTCCCTAGTTTGATTTCAGCACCTGTCACAACAACCCCTCCCTTTACCACCACCTCCACCGCTGCCACACACCCACCGCCATTACCTCCACCGCCGCCCCCCCCGCGACTGTAGTCATTATGCAAAACTCTACCAGAATGCGCCCAGCATGAGCGGAAGAAAACAGCAATTATTTCTGATATTCTGTTATTTAGGCCGTATTGACATTCAACTACTTTCTCTTTCTCTCTGTTTGTCTCCGTCTCGCTGCCACCACCTGAGAAACAGAGTGAGGCTCGACTCGACTTTGTTTTAGGCTCAGACTCGAGGCTCGCGTGGAGTGGCGGACTTGGGCTGTCTGGGGGGCAGGGGCAGGGAAAAAAAAAAGAGAAGGGCACCAGCTGTACGCAGTGGGGCACCTGCGCGGAGAAAGTCGTGATCCGTTTTTGGTGAAAAAGCTCCAAATCCTGGTATAGATTAAGGTTGTTTTACTGTACAACAACTACTACAACTCTATAATAAAAACACACAGGGAACTATTTAACTATTTAAAGGGCACGTAGAGGCCAAATCATTTTCGTGTGTGTAGGACAACCTATATTGTACTGCATTGTGTTCTATCCTTAGAGGGCACTTTTGTCCATGAGAAGGGCACCTTGTTGTGTTTTGCCCACTAAAAGCACACCTCAGAGGGCACTTTGCCACGCTGGCACTTTCTCACCTTAAAGCAGTGTTTCCCAAACTTTTCCTCTCGGGACCCACTTTTTAAAAATGACAAAACATCACAAATCAGTTCAGTTAAGCTGTGAGTTCCTGATCATTTTTACCACCATTTTTGCATCACCTTGTATTATTTTGACACACGTTATTGAAACATATACACGCCGGATACTCTGTAAATGAGAAATAAATGTATTTAGTCCCATTGTTTTTATTTCCTCTCATCAGGAAAACAATATAGGACATTTTAGCCTAATTTTAAAGTAGAGATGAGACAAATTGGCACAAAAGACACATTTTAAAATGTTAAAATTTGCAGAATTTCCATCCATCCAGTCTTTTATTTATGTTGCGACCCAAATAAAATTTCCCATGACCCACCTGTGGGTCACGACCCAGTATTTGGGAATGACTGTCTTAGAGGGCACTTTCTCATGTTGTACCCTCAAAAAGGGCACCTCAGAGGGCACTTTGTCACATTTTGCCCATTAAAAGAGCATCATAGAGGGCACTTTCTCTTGTTTTTTCCATTAAAAGGG
Source organism: Lutjanus erythropterus (assembly GCF_056507025.1). Taxonomy (NCBI): domain Eukaryota; kingdom Metazoa; phylum Chordata; class Actinopteri; order Lutjaniformes; family Lutjanidae; genus Lutjanus; species Lutjanus erythropterus. Next base: position 43,351,714 of record NC_139317.1, on the reverse strand, counting down.
CATCTCAGAGGGTACGTTGTCACATTTTGGCAGCTAAAAAGACACATTAGGGGGCACTTTTCATGTTTTGTCCACTAAAAGTGCCCATAACTCCCATAACTTTGCATTGTTTTTTTCAAATATAGGGGTATCATGCCCCCCCCCCCATGAGTCAGCCAGTGCTTGCATGTCATCACTGCAGTCGCCCTGCAAGAGGCATAAAGGCAGCACTGGCCCATAATGTGACCTACACATTTCTGTGTGTGTGTGTGTGTGTGTGTGTGTGTAAGACTGTGTGAGTGTGTGTGTTCAGCATTGACATGCAGCGCAGAGGGTGACCAGTGATGTAAGCTATGACAGATACACTGTGGTCATTGTCTCTCTGGCCTCTTTCTTCCCGCAGTCTAACCATGCGTGAGCGCTCGACACTGCCATGTTTGTTGTCTAACACTCACACACACACACACACACTCATACACACAGCATTGTGCCCCGGTTTTCTGACTGATTTGATGGGAAGAAGAGTTTAGTCACCAGACCCAGAGCACACAGGTACATCACAGAACGTCAGAGCCACTTTTTCAAACGGAGTGGAGGAGGAAGTTGATCTGAAAGGCCACACTATTGCTCTGAGGTTTTTCAAAGTGCAAATTAGATCAAATCAGACTTAGTAGAAATCAAACCACAAATGGATTTGTATAGAACCAGCATAAAAGCACAAAGAAATACAGAAAGAGAGAGAGAGCAAAAAAAGAGAAGCAATAAAAGTTGAAATCTGGGCCCAAAAAGAAGCTGTCAGGAGGAAACAATGGATGATGGCAGTTCATGATTTTTGCCCATGTTAGAGCATGTAAAGGATCATGCCGGTGGTTTTTGTATGATTTACATGTAATAGGCTAAAATAATGGATTCCACAGCCTAATGACAGGGCTGTGTCTAGTCTGTGCCTGGGGTGGAACTGCCCACCCCTGATATCTGCCTAGCCACCACAAGTGCCACCTCATTATTCTATGATATGATTGGCTATTCTGCCCAGTGAGAGGCGGGACCTTAGTTCGAACAAACTGTTAGATTAGTATTTTTTAAATGTGCATTTTTTTTTTGTTTTACATCATATGTAGCCTACTTTAACTTTTTTTTTTTTTTACAAGTTAATTTAAATTATTTATCATTTGACAATGCAGAATTATATAATGAGATAAAAAAAAACAACCATTCACAAAAATTTCTGTAAAGCAAATGGGTGAACAAATAAAAAGACAAAAAAAACAATCATGGTGGAATGGTGAGGATGAATTTAAGAGTCTTACAGCTTGTGGAAAAAATCTTTGTGAGAACCTGAAGAATAAAGTATGGAAGCATAATATGTTATTGTATGGAGTGGGAGCATCAGGACAAATGGGCATTGATGAAAATCATGATGTGAAATGTGAAATAATAATGTTATTTAAATAAAACAGAAAATGCACAATAAACAAAGTTAAAGATGAATTTGACTGATTGCCTAAATTTTTTATAGATATCACACTTACATAATTATTATCATGATAATCTGATATCATGGCAGCCATAGTATGGTGCCACTCTGTTGTGCTGTGATTGGTAGGACCTTTTATTTTTTAAATAATATTTTTAAACTGTAAGATAATGTAATGGTAGTCATCAAAGTAGTCTGTGATATGCGTATGTGTATGTGGGTGTTCACATGTACGTCACGCCGTAACTTCATAAGTCAGCGCCCCACGTGGGCCACCTCAGTTCAAAAAGTCTAGATACGCCCCTGCCTAATGTAGTCATTCAGAGTCACGTATGTGTATTAAATTCTTACTCCAGTTATCAGTTGGTTTCCATGAAAGTCAGTCCTCAACTTTTTGCAATATAGCCTTATTGTGTAAGCAAGATGGAAGTAACTACAACAAACAAAATAAACAAAAGCAGTAACTTTTAACTCAAGGACCACTGATTAACATTTTCAGTAACTTTTAATGGCATCTCGTGGTCTTCTTCTTTTAATGGAGATGCTCTTTGTAATAAATGTGATTTTTTGTAAGTGGGAACATGTCTAAATTTGTTTCCTGTCTAGTATCTATATAGATCACTTCATGTTTTAATGTTAATGTATTTGCTTAAAAAGGCTGATAATCAATGTTTCCCAAAATAAAAGTATCAGCAAACTGATAAGTATCTGTTTAATATCTAATGTCGCTGCACGTTCAGTGGCACACAACAACACTCAGAAACAGAATACGCTGCAGTAGTTGCAGTATTAAAGCATAAGTATAAGACGAGGCACGTTCACTATCATTATCGTGTCAATTACTATAATTTTTATTTATTTTTCGCCGTTCGCTCCTGTCACTGTGCTTCACTAAACAAGAGGCTGCTTAACAAATGTTTGCCGCTATTAATCCGACGCTCATCGCCGTGCTTTATTCGCTGCTGCAGGGGTCTGTCCGCGCCGCTGTGACCACTATTGTAGCGCACTCAGGAGGGGAGAGGTGCTCACAGATGTACAAGCTCACACACACACACATACACACACACAGACAGAGACATCTGCAGGTCACCATCATCATAGTGGGAATAATACCAGGGATGGTTATCATAAAGGGAAGCTTTGAGCTCCCAGCCGTCTTGGGAAGATGATTTGGCTGGCCCGGAACAATGAACTGTGGGAATCCGCTTGTCCTGCATTGATCTTCCTCCCATGGCATCCCCTGCAAGGCTGTCAGAGCGACGGACAGATAAAAAGACCCACAACATTTTTCTTTCTCTCTCTCCCGCTCCCTCCCGGTGTCTTTCTTTTCTCTCTGTCAGGAGGGCTCCCACTGATCAGCGGGGATGAGCTGAAAGTTGAACTACCTGTTGACAGGACCTCTTAAACAGCCCTCAATGACATATTGTGCGAGAGAAAGAGGGAGAGGCAGAGGCTCCTGTTCATTCATATTTCTCACTGATCTATTGAGTCCGTGCTCTCATCAAATCCTTGCTGTTATTTTCCCTGTGTTAAAGCAGAGCAGGGCGTTACATGTTAATCCAATGCTGTTCATAAGTTTTACAGTTTTGGCTGCTTTTTATTGTCTCTCCTGTGTTGTTTTTTTTAGAATGGTTGGTCTGTAAAGCCCCTTTTACGCTGGACAGAAAAACCCACTAACACCCACTAACATCTGGCTTCTGTCTTCAGTGGGAAAGGGTGCAATCAACATTCATTTGCAGGTCAAATGACTCTGCAGTAGTCACGGGTATTTATCAACCCCAGCTCTGATAGGCAGTGATGGAAACATGGTACCTGGGGGGGACACCAGGGCTGCATGATTAGGTTAAAAAGTCATATGGTGATTATTTTGACAGAAATTGCAATTGTGATAGGTGACGTGATTAGTGCAAACAATCATTTTTACATTACAAAATTTTCATATTTACTGAAACAAAACTATTAAAAAATGATGTGATATTTGTTGGGGAATGTACTTTTCTTACATCCTGAGAACAAGATTTTTAGGCCAGAACATCTCTGCAGCACTACAGTACCTCATTATAATGCTGTTTTCTCACACAGTTTTCTTTTGCGATTTGGTTCTGGCTCTGTGGCTTGGATATTGCAGTTGGCCATATTTTGCAATAAGTTATACAGCCCTAATGGTCACGCTAATTTTTGCTGCTTTTCGACGGAAGCAACAAGCCATCAGGCGACTCTCTTGCTCCTTACGCTGCTTGGCTTGACTCAGTTTGATTTGGTATGTCAGCCCAGCAGGTCTGTTTGACAGTCTTTATCAAGCATCTAAATGATGGATAAACATTTTATCTTTTATAAAAGCTACACAATATTTTTTCTTATCAAAAAGCTTTTATTATAAAGCAGCAAAATCAGGAAATGTTAGGTTTTTGCCACGATTCCTATCAGCTTGAAGCAAACATGAAACGGTAAAATAAAGCAGATTACTGAAATTACAAACAGCGACGCAGGAGAGAAACTAAAGTTCAAACCACTGAGATTCAGTTAGAAGCTCCAAAAGTACTGAGCTGAACACACACAGACTTTTAAAAAACAAAACTTTTTTCTGACTGCTGTGCTGCACAGATGTGAGTTGAGTCTCACCTTTTCAGCACACATCAGAAAAAATTGAAGGAACCTACATATGTGAGCTAATTTTGATGTAAAAACACAGTATAAGACTGTGGTTGGTGTCTGGTTAGTGTTTTTGACCAGGCAAAGGAGCTCTTGTAGTCACTTTTTGGGCTTGGACAGCTAAAGTGAGGACAGGAAAGGGAGAGATGACATGAAGCAAAGGGCCGCAGGAGGACTCACAGCCTCAAATCATAGACATACCTTCTACCTACTGAACTACCAGGCCACCATATACATTTAAAAAAAATCCATCTAAAATAAATGTGAATGTGTTTGCATTTATTATAAAAAAAAAAACATCATCCACATTTAAAATTCTTGGCCATGTGCCCAAGTCAATTTTTTTCTCCCCGTTTAAGATCGAACAATCTATCTCTGAAGCCTCACGTCTTTTTGATAGCGCGGTTATGAGTTTTGATCAAGAGGCTCTAGGCATGGGGATGGAGTTAGGATTGAATCTGGCAGGGGTTGTGTGACTGTCTTCCATGTGCAGTTCAGAGTGTTTTCGCCTCATTACAGAAAGTAATAATGCAGTGAAGTCAAAGAGCGGGAGAGAGGGAGAGGAAAGAAAACAAGGCAGATTTTTTATTGGATTAATTAGACGCCTTGCAAAGACCACCTGCAATAGAGACAAAACACAAGCCAGGAAGAAACTCATATCAGGGTCTGTTCTACCTACCAAAGCGCTAACTCCAACTAAACCAACTTTTACCAGAGGTAATTGATCTTTGAAACGACGAGGAAGCTCTGTTTGTACTTTGAAAACACACTCGCAGCTTTTGAATGGGTCTGAACGTCCCGGCTGCTTGTGTAATCACAAAATATTTAGCATTCAGCTCCCAGTACATGCAACATATGGTAAATACCCACATTGTCCCTTCAACATCCCCTCCTCCCCTCGTCTCATTAATGATTTGGTGCAAATATGATGGAATTCAGCACATTGTGAATAATGATTGATTTGTTTAATGCAATGAATTTGTTCATTAGGACTTAATGAGGTATTGCTTTGTGATTAGTCGATGGGTTTTTGTGTCGATACATGTCAAAATAACAAAGTAAAGTTCAACTAATGGCTTTTCGATCCTTTACTTTTTCCCCATCTTGTCTTAAATGTCAGAGGAAAAGTTTTATGACAAAATTCAGGCCTGACAGTACATTCAAGAAGTTTTAAATTGTTTATGTTAATATGAATTTATAATAGGTAGCCATTTCTAATATTGACACCGCCTTTCATATACTTCAATAATTTATATGATTACAATTAGAGAGAAACACATATAAATCCCTTTAGCATTTATGATGCATAGTACTATTGATAAGACAGAAATGAACTGAGCACATTCAAATGCTGACTGAAATACACTTCCATTGTGTTACAGATACCACTTATAATTAAGCTGAGGCTTGAAGAGAAAAAAGAGCAGAGGAGAAAAATGCATTTCGAGAAACTGAGTGAAATCAGTTTGTGTGTGTGCGCGTGTGCACGAGTGTGCGGAGGATTTGGTGTGTTTACGGGTGCACGTGGTGCTTTGCTGAATATTAAACCACAAACTATAAAGACAACAAGTGAACCGTCGTGAGAAAATGCTAAAGGAAGTCTTTGTGGTTTTAGAGGTATCAGAAGAGCCAATAGTTTTAATGAGGCAGCATTGCTGCATATGCCAGGAAATGATAAGGTTATACAGGTTAGAATAACGGCACATAGATACTGTACCAGAAGCTACAGGGTGGATGTGTTGTTCATATCGGAGGCGACGCAGGCTACACAGCCATGGCAGAGACACTGAGACATAATAGGGACAAAGTGGCACCAAGTCTTCCCTTAATGCAGCCGGTAAGAATGACAAACCTGAGCCTTGATCTTCTAAAAGCAGAATACTGTTGCATTAATATTGCATAGAGTTGTTTTCCTCTGTACACTTGATGGAGATTTTGCAGGAAACAGTAACAGTCAGGATAGTGTCAAAACAGAAAGAGGTGCTGATGTGATTTCTGTGGGCAGCCATTTGGGTGAGTTGCAACAAAACTCGCCGTGTCTTTTAGAGGGCATGCGCATATTGAATTGTTGTCTGTAGTCAGAAGGGTTGTGTTTGAGTGCATGTCTTTGCCTGTGTGTGTGTGTGTCTGTGTGTGTGTCTGTGTGTGTGTGTGTGTGTGTGTGTGTGTGTGTGTGTGTGTGTGTGTGTGTGTGTGTATGTGTGTGTGTGTGTGTGTGTGTGTGTATGCGTTCCTACTTGTACACCACCCTCAAATTCCCTCGCATGTGTGTGTTGATATGAGCAGAGGGGGGATGTCACATAAGAAATGTCCTTTTTAATCAGGGGAAAAAATATAAAATGACTCGGGAGCAAGGCGAGCATATTAATGTGCCTCATTTGCATACGCTCGTCAGCCAGGATACGTTTATAAAAAACACAAACTGGATTCGTCAGTTCATTTCACATTATTCCATTGTCTATCTGCCTTTGTTATATGTTAAAGATAAAGGCAGAAATCAAATTGAAGAAAAGGGCAAGCTGCTATCTCCCCAAATGAGCAACAGCTCATCAGCCTAGTTTAAATCACAGATTTCTATTCCAAAAGGCAGCCGCCTCTGTAAAAAGGGCCCATTCAAATAAGGTCTTCTCCGATATAAGCACGCCTGGTGATGGAAGCTGGGGTGTCACATAAATACAATTTAAAACCTAAGCCATTTAAAGCAGTCCAACAAAGTTTTATCTTTCCCAGCAATTCTCTCCCAATATTATTCTCACAATAAATGTACACGTGTACTGTACGTATATATATATATTTCTTTCAAGTATAAACTTTTATTATTAGGCGTCCAAGATGCTTTATTTCTTACGTGGGTGCAGAATTATTCAAGTCACATGACAACATGATCATAAGATCTGTCATAAATTTAAGTAGGCTTTGACAGAAGCATATAAGCCTGCAAAACGGAGCATAGCATGCTCATTATGTTCTTGATGAATTCATCCGAATTGCTTAAGATACTTGTGGGGAGAAATAAGGAGAATTCAAAGGGCAGCCCACAAGTGTCACATTCCTTTAAACACAAGTGGAGACTGGTCACAGTGTCTAATTCATGTCCACAAGATAAGAATCCACCATCGACAGTGTGTTGGAGGGGGCAGCGGCTAAAAGAACAGGCACCCCTTATGTCTACTAACCTCCTACTGATGGGTGAAAAAAATTCAAATGAATGAGAAAACAAATGATCTGGAGTCCTCCAAGCTTTAGAAACACACTGTAGGTGGAGAGACGGAAAGAGAAAGACAGAGTGTCTCACAGCCTTAGTTGCCCTTCATGCTTGTAAAATGTATACTGAACATGTGTGCACATATTTAATAAGGGTGTGCCCTGTCGCTGCCAGATTGGGTCCATAAGCCGTCTAAAATGATCCCACTTTCTCTTAAAAGTGAACTCACCTAATGCCAGTGCTTTATGCCGCCTCGCCATGAAAGGGTTTTTTGATGATTAAAATCATGCGTTATAACACAGTGGCCGCCACTGTTACCAGGCAGCATACTAATCAGCTTAATGAGATATTATACAATATTTTGTTGACCAAAGCAGAACTGTGGTTATTGTTTCTGAGGGTTTGACCCCTGCCAGCAGCCAGAGGAAGTGTGCAGATAGATGTTTATACCTCTCCATCTGGAGAGCAGATGGATCAGCATTAAAACCAATGTTATTCTATTTTTCCGTGATTTATTCAGTGTTTTTACACATATGAATACTTTCGCTGGCAGTGCTACGTGCTCGGAAAATCGTGATATAGCAGTAGCATTATAGCAAGCCAGGACTACAACATTATTCTGTGTCATACCACAGGTAGAACAAATGCAACAAAGTCACTGCTACCTGCTTATTCCTCACAGACTTGAGGCTGTGCTTATGTGTTATCTATTTTTTTTTTTTCATCAGCCAATGCATCTTTGGCTGCATTGGGAACCCTTTCAACACGGCCAACTGTTGTTTTCTCCGTCCTAGAAACTGTAAAAGAGTTAGGTAGAGAGGAGAAGACAGGCAGAGAGAGGACTGGGGGAATAGACAGAAGCGGAGGGAGAGCAAAGTGATTCACATCAAATGTAGTGCAGCTCTTTAATGGAATTTTGCGCCAAGACAAGTGTCGTGGCAACAAGATAAGAGTGTTGTGTTTACTGGAATAACCCCTTGGTTTTAAGTGCTATTGTTAATATCATAATTGTAGTATTGCGGTGGCTCCCCGACAATGCCGTTGCTCCGTTTCATTAAGGCGTGTAATTGGTGGAATTCTGATAGGATGGGCACAAGTAGCTTAATTATACACTGCTCACTGTGTTTACAGAGTAATTATTCCATCCAAAATGGTGTTACATTTTGAAAAAGTTCTAAGGAGTCACAGCATTTCTCCGGGCCCTTGGTGCTGACAATTCATGCAGTGCTCTGCATCAAAGACAATACATTTTATTTCCCTGTACTGGGTGACACAGCACAGGTGTTGTTTCCCTAAATGAAGCAACACATTAGACTTGAACATGTGGCTTGATACTATTCTATTTGCAATCTGGAAAGCAAATACGATGAGCATACTAGCACCCACAATGGAATAGTCTCGTTTAAACACATTGTTTTCTTAAATTTCCAAATGTTTTTCTGTTAAATTATGAGTTCTAATATTTTTAATATCATTCTTTCTGTCTGGTTTTACAGGATGGAGGACTCTAGTTTGTGTCTTGGTGTGTCGTCAGCGGTGCCTGACGCTGATGCCCATCTGAGCAGTGCAGTGTTAAATGGCCGCTACCCCATCAGTCAAAAGCTTCATCAGCTTACTGCCCAGTTAGGACACGCCTTTCCTGACCTACACCGCCCACAACAGATCCCTGAAGAGAAAGCAGCCACGCCTTTGGACGAGAAGACCCACCACGCAGCCCTGGCCAGTCAACCCATCAGCAGTCAGATGGCCCTGCTAGCCAATCAGCTCAACCGAGACATTGACGCAGGGGCGCTGAGTGGGTTGAACGGGCGTGTTGACCTGCAGCAGTTTCTTAATGGCCAGAACTTGGGCATCATGTCCCAGATGAATGATATTGAAGATGACGCCCGCAAGAATAGGAAGTACCCCTGTCCATTGTGTGGCAAGCGCTTCCGTTTTAACAGCATCCTGTCACTGCACATGCGCACGCACACAGGCGAGAAGCCCTTCAAGTGCCCCTACTGTGACCACCGAGCAGCTCAAAAAGGCAACTTGAAGATCCACCTCCGCACCCACAAGCTGGGCAATCTTGGCAAGGGCCGTGGCCGTGTTAGAGAGGAGAATAGGCTGCTGCATGAGCTGGAGGAGAGGGCCATCCTGAGGGATAAGCAGATGAGGGGGAGTGGAAGTCTCCAGCCAACTCAAACACCTCACCTGAGCATCAATAGCAGTACTAATACCCATCAGCCACAACTAGGATCTGCCTGTGGCATCCTCCCACCCTCTGGCCTTGCCACTCCAGACACAATTTCCCAGCCTTCTTCTTCACCCAAGCCGGCTGGCGCCCAGGACGAACAGTCCCTGAACCCAACTACAGGCTTCCGCTGCACCTTCTGCAAAGGCAAGTTCAAGAAGCGCGAGGAGCTGGACCGCCACATCCGCATACTCCACAAGCCCTACAAGTGTACCCTGTGTGAGTTTGCTGCCTCCCATGAAGAGGAGCTGATAAGCCACGTGGAGAAGGCCCACATCACAGCTGAGACCACACAGGGCCAAGGTCCTGGTGGCGGCGGTATGCAGATGGCCACCGAATTCCGCTGTGACGTGTGTGGCCAGGTGTTCAGCCAAGCTTGGTTCCTCAAGGGCCACATGCGCAAGCACAAGGACTCCTTTGAACACTGCTGCCAAATCTGCGGCCGTCGCTTCAAGGAACCCTGGTTCCTCAAGAACCATATGAAGGTGCATCTCAACAAGCTGGCCATCAAGAGCAAGCCGCCGCAGCCCAGTGAGCAGGACATGGCCGCCGTGAACAGCATGAGTAATCTGGCTCAGGAAGCTCATGCCAACCTTTATTCCCGCTACATCTCCTGTCTTCAGGGAGGCTTCCTTTCACCAGACAAACAAGGCCTGAGTGAGCAGCACCAAATGTTGGCTAAAGCAGGGATAGCCATGAAGGAAAAGGAAATGCTGGGGAAGCTGCTGGGGCCAATGGCAGGAGGGATGGGCCACGGGCTGGGTGAAAATGAGAAGCGCTCACTCCTGGGTTGTCTCAACCTCGTGCCACCACTCAAGTCGAGCTGCATGGAGCGCCTCCAGGCAGCTGCAAAAGTGGCTGAGATGGACTCCCTCAACAGCTACCAAGCCTGGCAGATCATGGCTCGTGGCATGGCCATGGATAGGGCTTTCATGCCGAAGGAGCAGCAGCAGCACCAGCACCATTTACCCCCAGGGCAAGAAGATGAGATGGGTGGTGCTGGAGCCTTGGCTTCTTTCTCAAAGGATAAGCAAGACTACTCCTTGATTGCTTCCAATGATAGCTCCAAGCAGAAGCAACTCTCGGAGGCCTTGCAGGGATCCAAGGCTGCCAGCGGAGCCATGATGTCCATGAAGGAGGATGGAAGAGGCTTTGACAGTCACCGTGACTTAATGTCTCACCACGGTAGCACAGAGGCTCCAGGAGCCCTGGCCGGCTTGGGAAACCCAAACATCGATTACAGCCTCTCCAGCCTCTCCAGCATGAAGGAGAAGCCTTCAGAGTGCCCTGACTGTGGCCGGGTCTTCAGAACCTACCATCAGATGGTTGTCCACTCCCGCATCCACGGCAAAGACAGGAGAGGCCTCGAGGAAGCATTCCAGCAACAAGGCTTGGACGAACGCCGCGGATCAGCCAGCGACCCGGAGTCCCAGTCCATCAGCCGCTCCACCACTCCAGGTTCATCCAACGTGACGGAAGAGAGCGGCGCTGGAGGAGGACACTCCCAGACAGGAAGCGTCCAGGATGACAGCCCACATCCCTCCTCACCATCTTCAGGTAAGAAAACAAATCTGAGAATGAATGACAACCACTTGTATTCTTTGGTCAGTCTGTAGATAAAGGGATCAAAATATTATCCCATCAACATACACTTAATTTAGTGCTACTGTCCTACGATTCTACCTACATAGTTTCCACATTAGTACAAGGATGTGTGTATATATCAAGGTGTCAATCCATGTCTTTAAAAGGGAATGGAAAATAGCCCAAATATCCAGTGAAGAATCAGAGCCACACATTCCTCACATAACTGAAAGGACTTTGTTCAAACACTCACACACCCTCGCACACCCTCACAGAGTGGTTTGCTTTTATAGATTACTTTACACACACAAACACCCACACATACAGAGTGCATACACACACAGACAGAGGTTTATTGAATTGGAGTGTACACACTGTACTGTATAAATCATATACACAGGGATGGGAGGGTTTCTTTAAAAATGTATTCCAATACAGTTACTAATTACCTGTTAGAAAATGTAGTCAGTAACTTAATCCAAGTATCGCAATATTAAAATAATTTAACTTGATTTCTTTCTGCTACTTTTGGTCACCTCAGTATAAAATACGGTGAAATTGTAGCATTATTTCTTTCTTCTTTCTTTATTTTCATAATTGATTACGACAATTTTCTCAATGAATCGATTAGTTGTTTGGTCCAAAATGGTGAAAAATGTTGATTAAAGCAGAAGATGATGTCCCCAAATGTCTTGTTTTGTCCACAACTCAAAGATATTCAGTTTACTTAAACAGAAACCAGAAAATATTCACATTTAAGGAGTGGAATTAGAGATTTTTTTTTTTTCTTAAAGAAGTGCGTGTTTAATCGATGATCAAAATAGATGCAAAATAACTTAATATCTCAATTATCATAGATGAGGTTTCTTGGTTTGTCCAGCTGTTCCTTCCTTTGTTGTGTGCAATTTATTTATTTATTGATTGCAAAATTTCCACCCAGTGAAGCATTTTTTCACAAGAGGCCATGATAATGAATTGGCGACTGTGTGTGCACTGTGCGTGGCACTATAGCGTTATTTATTTTAAAATTGTAATCCTGCTAATAATCCCAGTTTTTACTTAATATATCTGTAATCTGATTACCTCTTTTTTTTATCTTTAACTATAATAGAATACAGTTACCTTTTTTCATCCAGAAAATACCATCTCTTCACATGTAATCTATTACTCTCCAAGCCTGCATATATACTCAGGTATATAAAGGTATATGCTCTCTCACTTCCGAGTTCTTATGCAGGACATAGTAACACTTGTCCCCTGACACTGCTGTGTTGTTGCTACTGTTCACATTAAGCCAAACAGAAGACTCCAGGAAGAGACCTTCACTATTGCATCCACGTTTGCAGGTTAGCAGCCTGAGATCCCTGCGGAGCATGAGTAAAGACAGGGAGCGCGGGGACAAACTCGCTTTAACCACAGCGATTAATAAATGTCTTTAATAAACACGTTCGAGACAGCCGTACCCCCCCCCTTCCCCACCCTTACCCAGCAAACACAGGCCGGCCGGGGCTAGATAAGTGTATGTTTAGTGGGATTAAGGGAGGCTCGTTGCTAATGATTACACAAGTTTTTAAAGGTAACTTTCACTTGCTCCTCAGGGCACTGTGCTGGCGTTAAGAAGCGCATGCTGTAATTAGGTCACGACTATGCGATAATCAGTCGGTTTAAGCTAAACAAGACACTAATTAAAGATATACATATAAAGCAGGTCAAAAAAAATGGCGAACTTCATTTACAAAAGCGAGGATGTGCTTTTAAGTCTTTTGAAAAAATATATAAATAAATAGAAATATAAATCAGAGTGGCTTAGCTTAAGGCTGTAAGCAACTTAATTCCACCAGTGGAGACGAAATTGTTTATTTATTCACAGAGGCATGAAGTCCTTATCATGCCCGTGTAGTGTGATGGGTTTGAACATGGGACAGGCTATGTTTATTTTAATCTAAGAAATAATAACAGACAACCCCCCACCCCAATTAGGAATTAATGAAAATGAGAGTGAGATAAAAACCTATTTTCTTTATAGAGACTATTAAACATAACACTTTCTCAACAGGGTGGGGGTGTAGCCGATGTAATTATCTTCTGAATTTTAATGCTGGAAGTTTCTCTCCCTCCATCTCTCCCTCTCCCTCTCCCTGTGTGTCTCTGCATCTCTCTCCGTCTCTGTCTGTCTCTCTTTTGACTCGAGCACTTTGAATCTGATGGGTTCAGCTCGTGGCGTTTCAACAATTTCAGAAGTACTGTATTAACAGCCAGTGTTTGGTATACAAGGAAAAAAAAGGAGCAGAAAAGCAAATTAAAATAATAATTGACAAATAAAACCAATAGTATTTACCACCAAATGCTAACAAAGCACAAAGAAATGCATTAGATTTAGTTGAGTGGTTAAATCTCACCCCCCAGGCGCCATCTGCGGAGAAGGAGGGTATGATTAAAGACAAAAATATAAAAATAAATTAAAAGAGTGTATCTGCAACTTTGCACAAGAAAAAAAAAGCCTGCTGGTTTTCACAAGGCCTGTATGTTGCCCTTCCTGCTGTTTAACTGTCTAACTGATTGTGTGTATGTGTGGTTTGTGTACAGGTAGTGTGTCTCACCCTTAGCCGAGTGCTCAGTCGGAGGCTTGATACACTGGCACTGTTCAAGCTCTTTGTCGAGCTGCCACTGTCACGTCTGAAAGGCTGTCCTCACATTGTCACTGCAGAGCTTTGTGAGTGCCAAAATAAAATGTCGCTAACTGCTAGAGAGCATGGCAAAGGTGGAAATAGATTTGTAGAGAAGAAAAATGATTAGGCCTCTGAACAGTCTTCCTGAAAAAAAAAAAAAAAAGAAAAAAATCAGGTGAGAAGTAAACAGATTTCATATTACAGTCAAACAGTTAAATATGCTGGTTTTGCTACTTCCTGTTTTTTTAATCAGAAGTAGCGAAACTTGTCTTTCTTCACGACTTACACAATGTGATTCACATTTGGAGCTCAGGGACTCTCAAATTAGAAACTTTGATGTGTGAGAAAAAACGTGTCTGAGTCTCATGTGGAGAAAGGTGTCATGCTTCTCCTCTGCATGCATGTTTGTTGTGCGTGTGTGTGTGTGTGTGTGTGTAGTCGGGGGGGGTTACAGTATGTGTGTATATCACTCTCTTCTGTAGTGAACAGGATGTGGCTACTGTACCATTGTCTTTATCTTAATATCTTTTTTTTTCTTTTAAAGAAGAGGCTTGTAATTCTCTCTGAGTGTGTGTACGTGCGCTTGCGTGTGTGTGTGTACCTGCGTACGTGTGAGCTTCTGCCCCGCCACCTACCCACAGCAATTTTGAGTTAAACTTGAATTATAGTAATCAAAAATAACATCTCAACTGTGAAAGAAGGTCAGCTTTTGCGCTTTTGTCTTTGAGACGGCACTTGTTTAAAAGCAGTGAGTGAAAGAGGGAGAAGTGAGGGAGAAAAAGAGCAGAAAAACAAAGGCCTCTGTCAGAGATGTCCTTTAAAGACCTTCCTTATTACAATATAGCTCAGCAGCTAACCTTGAGCATAAATTCTTTATTCTTTTATAACAAAGAGGTAATTACATTTATGCCCATCACCATCAGCATCTTTTTTTTGTTGTTTGGTTATCCTTGGACTGACTTCACTTCACCATCATTGTTTCTTGCAATGATCGGGCCTCAAAGAAGCTGCGCTGAGTGAAAGCACACTGTCAAAATACATCCAAAAATATCTTGTCACAAACTACAAATACAAAACACTGGTATGGAAAATGCATTTAATTAAAGTACAAATAATTTGTCATTTGAAAACACAAAAATACATGCTATATAAGCTAATAGTATCACAAGTTATTAATTTAGTAACCATCATATGGGTCTGACCTCAACCCCCCCTACATCATGGATGTATGACAAGCAATGGATGCAGCATTGGAGGTGAGGTTCAGTTTATTCCCATGAACTCTGCTCAGTGGCACATGAATCCAAAAACTTCTCGCTGTAAAGAAGTTACTAGATCAGTGCATACTGCACATGCTTCATGGGCCAAGCTGGTTAACTTCTAGTTTAGCTGTCCACTAACCTAGAAGGGGATAAGATTATTTATTTGTGTCGCTCTTTGTGAGATGACAATGTTATCAGACGGAACAGATCAAATTCTGATTGTGAAATGAGTCATTCTGCAGGTGGTGCAACGTTACAAAACATTGTCAACTGTTTTCAGAACCTACTTTCATTATGCAAGACTGTGGGAAAAAAGTGGTTTGAGCCGTAGCGCATCACATGACTTCGTTGTCGTTGCATCAGCTTCAAGGCCGAGCGCATTTCCTGTGGGCTTGCCCTGCATTGAAATGATGAGCTGTGGGAATTTTGGAGGTGAAGGTCGCGAATTCGCGAGCGTGTTCTGGAGGCTTTCTAGCTACTGTAGTCAGCAGTTTTAGATCCAATGTGTGCACGCAATGTCATATTTTGATTACATACTTTTATCTTTAAAAAAAATTTGCACCCAACACCAAAGAACTCACGTAGTTCAGAGTATACAATATACAAAATACAAATTGTGAAATACTTAAAGGTATAAAAGCTGCTACTAGAAACTTTCATATTCTGTTGAGTTTGGAGGCACCTGTGGACAAAAGTAGTAGTGTTTCCACTGTAATAACCACAAAATATAAAATTATCTACATAAAAATCTGGTCCTGCTTATTTTTAACTGGCTAATGTACTTCTCAGTTAAACGCTGCATGGGAAAATGTAAACAGAAGTGTGTTTAATCTGATTTCATGGAGAATTAGACATTAAGAATAACTGCAGAGAAATAGCTTCAGCTTCTGGCTGATGTTTCTTAATAACTTACATAGGTCATGTAGAGACATCATGAAGAAAATGAGACTGTATCCTAATCAGTTAAACACTCCTCGTGGTAGCTTTAAATATGTATTTTAGATACATTTAATTGAAATATCGCCTATAGTCATGTTGGGAAGGTTCAGCAACAGGCAGATTTGACGTGAATGCAACTTATCACATCCAATAGGGCCTGGTGCTTTGGAAAGCATTGCCTTTTTTGCCAGCTCTTACATGCAAATAACCCACCATTGAAAATCCTCATTTTGCACGATAGCGTCTCCCATTCTGCTGCCACTGTACGGGCAAAACGTAGCTGAATGTGTAAAAAATAGGCTTTGCTGCACGCATGTAAGGCCTAAAGCAGCACGAGTCCTCCTTACATGTACCTCCGCAACCTTCCCAATATGCCTAAACCCCACTCCCACCTCTTGGCTCCTGGCTGTAAAAGACTCTATACACTCCCCTCTGGCTCTCTCTTTCTCTTTCTCTCTCTCCGGAGAATCCCCCATGTCTACATTTTTTTTTAAGAGGAACAGCGTTTTAACATGGCAAGGATTAGCCTGCATATCCCTGGTCTTTACCGCGGCTCAAACAAGCAGGCAAAATGCTCGCTCCATACAAATTGAAATTGGATTTGCCAACTTGACGCCTTAGGTTATAAAGCGTGGATATTCATCTAATTGCGGTGATACAATGGGGGCGTAATTACACATGCGGACAAACTGTTACAGTGTAATTACTGTGTCATTAACAGGAATAAAGTAGAGTTGAACAAGATCCAGACTACTATGAATATGCATGGTGACAAACCCGATATAGCTAGCTATTTTCTGCTAATTTTAGTAAATGAGTCGTCAATACAGGCAATCTTAAAGAGGATTACCTTTTATGGTTTTTTATTGCTGTTGTTTTACTACCTATGACAGTCCAAAATATACAGTATGTACATCAGCCAAAGCCAGAATACTTAATATGGCAGACAAATAACAGATGTTTTAAGATACATTAACAACAATTACATTCAATATAAACACATTCCTGGGCAGAAAAAGTGTGCCATTCAGAGTCAGGCCAGTTTATTCGTCTATCACGTATTCTGGATGCTGCTCCTGAACGTGTGTTGAGTGTATACACACTGTTCTTTCAGCCGAGGTAGGACCTGAATATGATAAACATACCATTGCAAGCGTACACCCTGCATGGATTAAGCTGATGGGTTGAGCCTTCCCACCCTCTGTACATATTTATGTGTTCCCATCAAGTACAGTGTGCACAGCAGACTATACATGAACCAGGACTGATACTGTCAGACGCCAGTTTCTTTGGGTGTCAGTTTGCAATCTGGTGAAAATGTATTAGTGGCCACAATAAGAAAGGTGCCACAACAGGATTTTAACAGAAAGGGCTCACAAAAGACCGAGATGCAACATTATAAAGCAGGACTTATGTTAGATATTGTACTCAGTGATGCAAATTCCCTAAGAAATTAGTAATCGGTCAAGTTAATACAGTCAGATGACACGCATTCTTCTTCTTCTTGGGTCTGTAGGGCCCCCAGGTCAGTTGTCCGCTAGATTGCACACACGCCACTTAGATTAAACTTCTTTTAGTTTGGTAAAAAAAAAAATGTCCTGAAGCCAGGCTTCCTCTGAATGCAGTGAGTCTCAGCTGGTGGAGCTGAAGATATATAATATTTGACAATCCTGTCAAAATTGCTTTTGCACCTGTTTCAAGAACAATGACACAGTTTATCTTTCTCTAGCAGCTCATGGCCATCAATGAATTGTGAGAAAGACGTGTGTACACTTAAAAATCCACTTTGTCTCTCTGTAGTTGTGTACAGTATTGGATTGCTATGCAGGCAAAGCAGGCAACTGCCCTGAAGAACTACCCTGATAGATTCACAGTATAAAGTTTAATGGCAAGGTCCTTAGGATGGCTGCAGCCTTTTCAGCCCGGTCTCAAGTCTGGTATACTTACCACACTTACCACTTACCACA
Organism: Lutjanus erythropterus; assembly: GCF_056507025.1. Lineage (NCBI taxonomy): Eukaryota > Metazoa > Chordata > Actinopteri > Lutjaniformes > Lutjanidae > Lutjanus > Lutjanus erythropterus. Next base: position 43,333,747 of record NC_139317.1, on the reverse strand, counting down.
ATCCATGAGCATATAATGTTTCAGTATTTACCTCAGTATGAAGCCATGAAAAGTACAGTATGAAGGTGTAGTACCAGCAGGTTGCTGTAATTTGTGCAAAGGGAGCAAAGGACAAAAACCAAAATAAAGAATGACGAAGTATACCTAGGGCATGGAGGAAGTGTCACAGAACTTTAGTTTTAGTGCTTAAACCTAACTAAACTGTGACTTTCCTTTGAAATGTTTCTTAGCAGCCTTTATTTTGAAAGTGTAACCAGACGTTGCATTTTTGCCTCGCACACATGTACAAAGCTACAGAAGCAGCAGGTGGTTATAATAAAGGCAACAAAAGATGAATGTAGGATAAAGAGTGACAAAAGTTGTGTAGTGAGGATGGGTCACAAGACAGAGGACTTTCACACAAGGTTCATTTCCCATGATGCCTGACCAAACTGCAACTGTCACCTGAAATGTTTCTCAGCACGCTTTATTTTGAAAGTGTAACTGGACGTTGCAGGTTTATTTTTGCTCACTTGACCACAGTATCACCCCAGAGCATGCGAGTGTCACGTTTTGCCTCGCCTGGGTGTGAAAAGTTCACAGTGGACGTCTGTTACACACTTCGGCGTGATACCAGAATGGCCTTTTAGAAAGGACTTGTGACAAAATCAAATTTTAGTTTTAATATTTCAATAAAGTTTATGTCTGTGCGTTGCGTATTCCAAAATAAAATTGTGTTAATGCATGTCAACACTAAAAGGGCAATACACAGGGCAATATCAAAGAGGAGGACTACCAGTTGGTTTATGGGGCAAAATGGCTGATGGGAATGAGGGTGGCTGGGCTCATTAGGGGCCCAGGATTTTTTCCCCAAAAGGCCCCTGGGTAGATTAATCCGTCCCTGCTTATGTCTGTGAATAAAAAGAAAAAAGCCAAAACAACTGCCCATTTTACAAAGAGTAAATCAGGTGATAGACTGAGTAGAACAATTAAAAATCTTTGTGAATAAACAGACCAACCAGGCGGGATAATGCTAACCTATTGTCAGTCGTATGTTTTCTCACTTTGACAATAACAATCTAACATTTACTGCCTTACTGTATGCTCCATTGCTCCTACACCACCTCACACTGCAGCCAACACTTTGAAATCAGGCCAGTCCTCTGCGAGTGCGCGCGCCATCATAATATATGAGTGTGAAACTATGTGCATTAAAAAATAATGAATTATGTCTCTCATTTTTTTTTCCGTTTCTCCCCTCTGCATAAATTACTTTTTCTTTGTAATTGACATCCGTTCCTCTACTACTTCCCCCCTCTCGCACCATTCTTCTTTTCTCTATAATCAGAGAACTCAGTGGTTACAAAACCTGAGCTTTCTACCCCCCACTCATTTGAAGGAGTCTGGCCTGTCATATCTGTATTTTTTATGTGTCACCAAACTTAAATAGACAGTCATTGTGTTACAGGCACATTCATTCCCCGAGCTGTATTTTTGTACAGTAGGTCAGGACTCTGGTGTCTGGTAAATGATAAAAGTTCTATTCAAACGCACTAATTGTCAGTGTGCCGCGCTGATTGACATGTCTCGGATAAATGCAGACTTAGTATTTTTGTACACGCTTGCACAATATAAAAGGCCAATTTATTTCTCTGTTCTTCTTTCTCTTATTTCTTGCACAGTTCATTTGATTTCTCTCTTCCTTTCTTGCTCTCTCCCGCTCTCCCCTACCCAGTCTCTCAGACTCAATTTGTAAATATTACCCATGGTGGGAATTAGCCAAGGCTTTTTAGATATTTTAAAATTCCAATTTTATTCCGACGAGTGTGTTTGATCGAGGGAAGGACTGCGAGCCTCGGTTTGCTCCTCAGTATTCCTGGGTGGCTATCAGTGGCTAGCCTTGTCCTTATGAAACATTTATCAGCCTGTTTTATGTCTTAATGATCACGTTAGGATTCCCCGCTTGGTTATGAAGCCGGGACAGAAAGGAGGAGAAAAAAAAAAAAAATGGACTGTTGAGAGAGTGAAGGAGAGGCGATGAAAAACTGACACGGGCAATCCAGAAGGGAGAGACGAGTGGATGCGAGGGGGAAAAAAAAAGAGGCAGAGATGACAGGGCATCACATTCCTCAGTAAACAGCATCACATTATGCCATCCACTCTTTTCAACTCCAAATCTTTGCCAAAACATAGCTTACCTTTCTCCTGGAACAAGCTTCCTTGGCTCACACACACACACACACACACACACACACACACACACACACACACATACCTCCCTCCCTCTTCTTCTGTCTTCCCCATTCCTTTTTATGTTTTTATAATTAAAACATAATATTTATCTTTCCATAACAGAAGGCTGCCTTACTCTGTCAGGTAGACTGTTTGCATATTAATATTCTTAATACATCAACAAGCTATCTTCTCCAGTGTCATTGCAAAAACTGAGCAAGAATAGAGAAAGAGAAGGTGACTCACAAATACGGCTCTTTTACTACAGTTTTTGAAATGCCGGAGAAACTTAACTCGATTGAACATGCGGCGGAAGAGACTGAAAAGTAACAGAGGAGAGCCTTAAAAAGGAGACAGAGAGACATGAATCAACAGCACAGTCGCAACTTGAGCGTGTTTACCCAGTCTCAACCTCAGGATGCACATATAAAATGCACAAATCCAAACTAAATAAGCGTTTGTTCCTCCTTCAGTCAAAAACAAAAAAACACAAGCAAGCAAGCTCCACACTGGCTAAAATGTTTCCCTTCTTTTGATTGTTTATGTGTGTGCTTAACGGAGGGGGTGGAGGAGGAGGAGGAGGGGGGGACGAGGGCGAAGCTGAATGAGGGCGAACGCCAAGTTCCTTTTCTCTGTCTGGTGACAGCTGTCTGACTCCGTCAATGTGCGGATTCCTGTGAAATGAGGCAGGGCTCTCTCGGTCAGGGAATGCAAATGGACGGTGCTGGATGGTAGGCGGCGGGGCTGAGACGGGCTGAAGGCCGGGCCGGGCGGCGGGGATGTGTGAGGATGGGGATGAGGCTGGTTTGGGGGGAGGAGGGAGGGGGGAGTTTTGTTTGAACAAGTTAACTTGGGCATGATTGGGGTTCCTCCTGTGTGTGAAAGAGCAAGAGAATACATTGACCTTTGCCTCATTAAAAATGGAGGGCCAGCCATGTGATACCATGACTGAGGAATCTCTGCTTGCTCTTTTCTTCCCCCCTCGTCCTCCCCACTTTTTTGATTCTGCCTCTTCTTCTCTACTTTTCCCCCACGCTGTCATTCTTTAAAGGGGTAGTTTGCATTGCTTGAAGTGGGGTTGCATGAAGTATTTACCCACAGTCAGTATATGACCTACAGTAGATGCTGGTCCACACATCCCCAGTTTGGAAAAGCAGAGAGGAAGCAAAATGTACACTGTGAAAAAAAAACAGTAGTGGAATCAACTTAGCTTTTCTGATTAACGTAAATATGAAAGTTTTACTTATTAAAGTTACTTAAACTTAAAATTTCAAGTATTAATCTTCAGAACAATTAAAAAAATACTGAGTCAAGTCTTTTGACTTGATATGAAGAGTTGAATGTACTGTACAGAGTTCAATCAACTCATGAAATTCAGCTTTTAAATATTAACAGACTTCCCAGCATGCATTGTTTGAGGGTTAGAGCTCTCCTGAGACCCTACTTTTTATAGTTTGTAGTGTTTATCTGTGGAGCGGAAGAGCTGTTGGTTCAACTTAATATCTTAAGCTTACTGAATATGTTTTCTTGTACTTTTCGAGTTTATTTTCCTCGAAAAGTTTGTGAATCATCACAGAATTGCCTCAGTTTGTCCTTTCAAATTCAGCCAACTTGAAATTCTGCGGCAGCCCAGACACCAACTTTTTTAAAGTTAAAACAGATTTATTTTGACAGTGTATTTTTTTAAGAGGCCAACATGAAAAAATTATATACATATACTTTCATCACTTTACCTTGCTGTCAGACAGCCTTTTCTGACAGAAAACCAATGTTCGCTCAACCAGACTTCATTAACGAAATATGTAATTTTACCTCACAAACAAAACAGGAGTTGCTGGTCTACTGCTGCCTTGATCAGTTAGTTTGTTTGTGTTACTGTATGTGTTTGGTGAATCTTAACTCACCCTGTAAAACACCAAAGTGGCACAATAACAAAACAAACTAACAGATCAAGGCAGCAGCAGACCAGCAACTCCTGTATTCTGTGAGATAGAATGACTGATTTTGCCTATGGGGTTTGGTTGGTTTGGAAAGAGTCATACTTGGCTTATATAACAGCAGTTTTCCTTTGGAAAAGGCTGTCTGATAAGGTAAAAGGGTGAAAACATGCTAAATATAATGTACACATGACTTTGATTTTCTTTCAGTGACTGCCCACTTCCTGTGCACTAATACACTGTCTCTGACTCTGGACCTCATACAACCCCACTTCAAAAAGAACCCCAAACTATCCCTTTAATTTTTGCCACCCTCCCATCTTCCCCTCCTCCCCTCCCTCCTCCCATCTCAATCTCCTCCTCTTAACCCCATTGACAGGTCACATAAAAACCCTTTTGTATCAACATCAGGGTGCTGACATGAGAGCAGAAAGCGACAAGAAAAATGTGCCTCTTTCTTAGTTGTAGCTATCTCCTCATCACAAAAGAGACGGCGAGAGGGAGACGGGAGAAAGAGAGAGGGAGACGCAAAAAGGGTGGAAAAGTGAGGGCGGGATTAAATCCAGGGATTAAGATCTCTGAGCTTTCGTTTTTTTTTTTTTTTTCGCTCTCTCCCCCTGCCACATTCCAATTGTTCTTAAAATATTTGGCAATGTCAATTAGTAAGTGAGCAGAGCTAGCTGATGAACACAATTTTCCAGGCGACTGAGCACCCTATTGTTGTGGAGCGAACAGCAGATTTCTGAGGTCATTATCATTCCCTGTTAGCCGTGCCCAGCTGCTCTCCTCTTGGCTCCAGCCAAACTCTGCTCTCCTCTCCTCTCCTCTCCTCTCCTCTCCTCTCCTCTCCTCTCCTCTCCTCTCCTCTCCTCTCCTCTCCTCTCCTCTCCTGCTCTTATACATCATCCTCTCCTCTTCTCCTCTCTCCTCTCCTCTCCTCACCCTCCACCTCCTCCCTCCCTCCCTCCCTTCCTCCCTTCCTCCCTCCCTTCCTCCCCCCCTGCACCGTGTTCACCAGTTCAGAGCTGGTTGATAGCAGGCAGCAACAGGGGGCCTTCAACAAGAGGAGGGATGGGAGGAGCTGGCTGGGGGGGGCGAAGAAGGGAGGAGAGAGTGAGATGGATATAGCGCAAAGAGTGGGGGAATACAGTAAAGGAAAATGAGCGAGGGGAGAAGGAGGAGGGGAAAAAAACAGAGAAGGGCACGGGGGCAAGCGGTGCGAAGGAGTGGGCAGGCTCAGATCAGGCGGCGACTGAACACAAGAGGGAGCATGAAAAGAGTGAAAGAGGAAGAGAGAAAAAGAGGAGATTATCTGATACTGTAGTTCAGACATGTAGTTAGTGAGATAGTGCCTTTGAAACTGAAGAAAAATCTACATTCGTTTTAAAGGGACAGTTTACTCCAAAATGAAAAATACATATTTTTCCTTCTCCTCTGGTCTGTGGTGCTATCTAGATTTTTTGGTGTGAGTTGCAGTATTTTGGAGATATAATATAATGGAACCAGATGGCACTTGACTTGTGATGCTCAGAGCTCAAAAAAAGTACATTTGAAAAACTAGACAGCAGTGTCTCTTTCCAGAAATCATGATCTGGTTACTCAAGGTAATCCACAGACCTTGTTGTGAGCAGTTTTATGTAGGAACTACTTTCTTTCTAGCAAACTACACATGCAGAGTGTGCATCTACTCATGGGGGAGAGGCTACAGCTCAGCAAAGGAGGACGTCCTTACTGTTTACATCATGGCTGTCCCCGCCTCTGATTGACCCTGATATTTTTACTAGGGCTGCCACTAATGTTTACTTCATCAATTAATCTGTCACTTATTTTATCAGTTATTGATCAGTTGTTTGGTTAAAAATGTTGAAAAATGTTCACTGATCACTCTTTTTCAAAGCTCAAGATGGCATCCATAAATAAGCTGTTTCATCCACAACCCAAACATATTCAAGAGAAGAGAAGAAGTCTCAGATTTTTTTTAACTTCATTTCCTGAAATATGAGAGCAAAAACAAAAGCACAGCATTAATGTTTTTGTTGATTGTAGCTCTATGATACTGGAGAGGAGGCAGACATCTGTCCGGCCGAAATCTCCAGAGCTCTGCAACTGAAAACAAAATTATCTATATGAATTAATAGCACTACACGTAGGAGGGGAAAAACAGATTCTGGGGTGAACTCTCCTTTAAAAGGAGAGGCTGACACTTTACCTAACAGTTATCAAACCTCCTAAAGGTTAACACTAACATGTCACATTGCATTTGACCCTTGTGTGCAGCACACAGTGATGTAAAACACTTTGGTGGGTGCTACATATTGTTGGTGGTTGAATTCCATTCCTTCACCCTGAAGCGCTTTAAGCATTTAAGATAAAGTACTATATAAATGTAATCCATTAATATTATTATTATTTGCCAGGAATGCAGATAAAAGTTGGTAGAAACAGTGTTATGTTCTTTCTTTCAATGAAAGATATTCTTGTGTACAGTGACCTCTATAAAAAACAGCACACACTCCGTTTTCATTAAAGAGAAATGATATGCTTAAACATATCGCTATACCTTACAGTACGGTGAACATGCTGCAGATGAGATTTAAGATTAGAGACAAAAAACACCTGCCTGCTGTTACACTTTTATTGGAAAGAGTGTTTTCTTTCTCAAAGCACAAAGCATCCAGGTATCTGCATCTAAACACCCAAAGCATTCTTTCTTTCTTTTCTTTAAGAAATAATGAAAGATCTCTTTTAGTCAAAGAACAAAAAGAAAAAAGAAACATGAGTGGAAAAGAAATCAAAAAACCCTGACTTTTTTTGTACGTGCCAGTCGTAGCTGCAGCTTAAAGTGTTCCCAGAGGCCTTTTCACCTTCTTTCTCCTCTCTCCTCTGCCTTATTGCGCCCCCAACACCGCCCCCACCACCTCCCACCTATGGGTGCGTTCCTTTCTTCCATCCCTCACCCTGACATCTTATCAACGGGTTTGCACATCTTGGAAAGCAGAAAACTTGAATTTTGCCATTGTTTTTTACAGTGCACTAGTGAGGCATTTAAACACCTCACACCGCCAAAATAAAACTAGCTGAAAGCAGTTAAAATTAAAGGACAATTCCACCAGAAATCAGTGAACACACCATCTGCAATCAGCCATGACACTTTACTATATGCTGAGTTCCACCTCCTGTTTCTCTCTCTCGTCCAACCTGTAGAAAGTTTGCGTAAGTTAACACTGGTTGGTAGTGGTTGTCTGGGTTCCTCTGAGTGTGTGTGTGTGTGTGTGTGTGTGTGTGTGTGTGTGTGTGTGTGTGTGTGTGTGTGAGTGTGTGTGAGAGAGAGAGAGAGAGAGAGGGAGAGGAGGAGGAAGACAGCGAGAGAGAGAAGTGAAAAAGGGTGAGCGGCATCAAAGCGTTGCTCTCAGCTGCAGCTGCCAAACTTCCTCGTCCCCAGTTAGCAGCCATCCAGCTGTCAGGCTGCGCGAAGAGGAAGAGAGGGGGGAAATCTCTCACCAGCCATATGGTCCCCAGTTCTGTCGGAGACACTCCACGCTCCGTGGGCAAATGGCAAACTCATATATCTAATCAACACTCTTAATATCCAGACCTGAGACCAAGGATATTTTCAGAGTCTTGCCTTTCAACAACATGGCAAAAGGGAGTGGATGGGATATGACCGGGCACTTAGAGTGTGTGTCTGTGGTGTTATGTGAGCTTTAGTGAGCACTGCACACAGGTTACAGGGGTTACAGTGGAGTAGTGTGTATGGAAAAGCCTGTTTAGGTCGATCTTAAAGGGACGGTTCACCCCAAAATCAAAAATACACATTCTTCCTCCTTCTTGAAATGCTGTTTATCCATCTAGATAGTTTTGGTGTGTGTTGCAGCGTTTTTGAGATATTGTCCATGGAAATTTATGCCTTCTCTCCAGTATAGTAGAACTAGAGGCCACTTGATAGTGGTGCCAAAAAATATAGAATTGAAAAACTCAAAAGCAATGGATCATTTCAGAAATCTTCACCAGGTTACTCAAGATTATTAACACACCTTTTTGTGAGCAATTATTATAGGAACTACTTTTTCTATGGTGCAAATAAACAACTAGTGCCATGTAGTTCCATTATACTGAAGAGAAGGTCTCTTCAAAACTCGACAACTCACACCAAAACTAAGTGGATAAGTAGTTCTACAAGGAAAAAGATTTTGGGGGTGAACTGTCCCTTTAATGGACAATGCTCTCAACAATAATAACAAAAAAGCTAAATCATTTCCTAAAACAGCTCAAACTTTTTAACAACCATCATTCAAAGAGCCGTACATTTGTTAGGGACTATTTTCAGCTATACCACCAAGTCGTACTACAAACCACTTCATAGTTTTTTGGCTTCCCTCAGTGAATGAGTCCTTCCACTAGTTCGTTGTTTTTCTTTAATCTGCATTGATTGGCTGTAAGTTGTTCCACATTTTTGCCAGAAAATAGAAAATCTTCTGGCCCGAGTATTGTGTTTCTAACCACTGACTCCAGCTCCCTCTGAAATACTGTATTAATAAGGGCCTGTGTGTGTTTGTTTGTCAGTAGCGATGCTGCTAACCCTTGAAAGAACTTGGATTTTACATTTAGTACCTTCTGAGCAGTGCCCACATTTAGTTCCAGGAACTCATGACCATTATAACACCCTTAGGCACAGATACTGACACTGTGTGTCCTTGTCAACAGTTTTTTCACTGTTTTTACTCTCAATTTGAAATAGTTTTTAGTGCACTCTATCACAGCTTTCACGTGGTCTTTCTTATTTTCGGTTTGTCAGTCATCTGTTAACCAGTTTGAAATGCATTTACCTTATGAAATATGCTATACAAATTAAGTTTGATTGATTGATTTAGAGACGTAGGAGACGGAGCGGACAACTTTTGAAAAACAGACCGTTGTTCCCTCCTATAAATTATTTCTGAATAAATGATATATATGTAATAGTCTCCACCTCTTCTTTTGAAATTATTTGCACATAAACACAACACTTTTGCTTGTTGGGTGAAGACAAGCGCTGTAGCGCCGGCCCAGTCAATCCTTAGGTTAGTTAATGATGTTACTGGGAAAATGACATGTGCCAATTGTGCCTTTAGATTGAAGCAAATCAGAAGAGAGTCTTGGTGATGGTGCAGCTAAAGATCTTACTGTGAAAAAATATGTCCCTGCCTTAAAACATGAGTTTGGTTTAACAGTGTGTCCAGAGGGTATTTTAATGTGTGAGTTGACCTACCTTCTAATAATGAATCTTGCAAACCTACAAAGATATAGAGCTATACCTGTAAGGAGTTTTTTTCATGGCTTTTGCTTACAATAAAAAAAGAGAATGATTCTCCAGTGGGATACCTTTTTATAGTGATGTAACTCGTGATTCAAGATGACATAAGAGCATGTAGACTCCCCAAACGATACAAATTCTCTAGATGCTCCTTCCTCTTCCGTGTGAAACATTATCATGACAGTAATGCGCACAGTGGATTGACTTGAGCCCTTCTTTTAGCTGAGCAGAAGCTGTTAGCTGTAGCACAGCTAGCCCCAGAGAGCATGGGCTTGAATATGGCTTTGTGCTGTATCTGTTAGCGGGATGCTACACCTGCTCATCTAATCCTGGCAGGCCTCTGCCTCCAGTCTCTCCGGCTGCAGAGTAACGGGCGCCTTATTGCACGGCAAGCCGCGTCGAATCACGGGGAGGTTTGTCGGTATTACAGCGACATCGCTGTGTAAAGCTTGGAAACAACCGTCGCCCCCTCCTCGTCGGGACTGAAGAGCGCAAATCCCTCCCCGGTTCAGCAAACAGCTATTAGTGTATGGATGGAGCATGTAGCCTGCAGTGGAGGTTGTGGATGTAGTAATTGGTATGTGTGGGAGAGCGAGATAGACAGAGGCAAAGACAGAGAGAGTGTGAGTGTTGTGGAGGAAGAGAGACAGCGTGAGAAGGAGAAGTGGAGAGAGATTTAAATAGAATCAAGAGGTATGGACGGGGGGCAGCTGGGGTAAGAGGGGAAGAAGGGGAGTTATCCAAGTCCCACAAATCTTTGCTCAACCCAACAACCTGAAGCAGAGGCCATTAAAAGCAGGCAGAGCTGGGTGAGATAGCAGCCGAGATGGATACGGTGGCAGCAATGGTTTGGAGGGACAGTAACTTTAATGGCCCCACTGGGTTTTTAATGAGTGTTGTGCCCCAAACAAAACGAGCTAATTAGTGTTATCATCCATATATCAGACCCTACACACACCCATGCGTTCTCAGGCAGACACATACACACACTCACAAAAATCTGCTCAAATAACTCAGAGCTTCTTCATTCTGTGTATTTTCTGTACATGTTTTACTTTTCCATACATAAACTTAATGAAATTGAGTTTCATTCTTTCTTTTATTCAAATGTAAGCGTCACTGAGTCACTCCATTCTGTAAGAAATTTGTTTTAACTGAACAGCTCTTCAGTCATCCTGACAAACATTAGAAACTTTGATATTTTCTCATTTCAAAGAGTCAATTCTTCATATTCTTCATAACGTTGTTTGTTTTAACATAAAAAATAGTGTCAGTGCTGTGTTATAATTTTAAATTCATTGAATTTGAAAGAGAAGTTTAGCTAATTTAGTTTGAAGAGTCAGTTCATAAGAAATACAATTTGGTTTAATTAAAAAAATATATTAAAATTTTAAGTTGACTGAAGACAAGTTGAAGTAATTTTGTAATGATTCAAAACAAATAAACTTTTCTAGTTAAGTAAACTTGATATTAGTTCAGCTGTACTCGAGAGAACCTGTTCTATAAACTTAAGATATTAAGTTGAACTAACCACTTCTCAGTCACACTGACAAACATTACAAACAAATGTGATTTTCTTTTATTATATTTTAAGTTTAAGGGAGTATACACTGTAAAAAGTGCATTTCAGTAGTATTTGAAGTAATGTAATGTAATGTTATAACAACTTGAAATCACATGCCATTATTTAACCTGCTATTCTTATTTCAGTAAAAGCTCATCAATTAAGTTTCTCTATGTAATGTACACCTGACATTAATTGACATTAATTGGTTCAAATGTGATATTTAAGTTTTAGCAAATTCACTGAATGAAACCAGCTATCATTAGGACAGGGCAGCATTCAGTCAAGCTAGCATTAAGTCAAAATTAGGTAACATTAGCAATTATATATTTAACTGAAACCATGCTATTAGGTTGGTAATGAGCAGTGTTTTACTTTTGGGCAAAGCAAATAATGGAGTTAGAATATTGAACATGTGAGGTGAGATGTGCATGATTTCTAAAAATCACTCCAAACATAGGTATATGGAATATGTTTTGACTGTACAGAAAGTTTTGACAATGAGCAGAAATCTTACTGAAACACATATGAGCTTTTAAAGTCCAGGGGTTTATAAAGTTATTAAAATAAATTGATCATCATGGATGTGAATAGGTTACCTCTGTTGATTGATCAGATTATTAAGTCCATCTGACTTGGAGCAAATGTGTTCATACAACTTGTCAATGTGATTAATTCATTTGTGCGTTCCCAGTGAAAGTCATTTTTTTAAGCTGATACAATAATTCTTGGAAATAGAGTGAATTATAGACACACAGCATATATGTTTCAGGAGAGTTTTAACTCTCGCACAATGCATGCTGGGAGGTCTGCTAATATGCTAATTTTGTTTCTTTAGAAACTTCATTTAATGAGTTGATTGAAGTCAAACAACTTTAAGTTACAAGAACTCATGTTTTTAAGTGTTTTGAAAATAAATACCAGATTTTTTTTTAAGTTTAATTAACTTTAATAAATGCAATGTTTATATTTATCTTAAGTTAATGAGAAAAGATTAGTTGATTCAACTGAATTCCTGTGTAATTTCTTACAGTGAACTTGATTGTCTCAACCTATGCAGCTGCACTCTATTCACTTTCTATTTCATCCTGAAGTAAGCCCCCCCCCCTCTTCCTCCTACACACAAACACACACTCTCCAGCCCATAAGGCCGTGCCCTGTTTGTGAGAGGAGCGATTATGTCTACACTGGTTTAAAAGCAGGATAACAATGCCACGAACGGGCATTTGGAGAAACAGAAAAAAAGGGCTCAAGCCAATATCCCGGCATTTGGACTCAAGCCGCTGTTACCTGCGCATAAGCCGCATGTTTGTCACGCCATCGCCTCTGGTTGACCACGCCGCCCCGCCAGCCCCACACTTTATTTCTCTTGCACTAAGCCTATTATAAAATCAATAAACAATTGAGCTTTTTTCCAGTCCTTTTAAATCTTTTTCTCCTCTATATATCCTCTGAGATGAAGGGGAGGCATGCAGGCAGCGGCAGTGTGGAGAGCGCGGGGGGAAAAGAAAAGGGAAAAAAGGAGCAACAGAAACAGCTCAGCAACCCCTTGCTTTCACAATGCTGAAGTCAAGTGAGTTTTTAACCAGCTGGCGTCCATGTCAGAGGTATTATCCAATTGGGTCTGTTCCTGCAGTGAACTTCTTAGACCTGGTTCTGACCCTTTTTATACAGTCATGGGAAAGGGCACTTCTGATGCACACATGAGGGTACGACTAAATGAAGCCTTGTGCACAGAGGAGGGAATCATTTCCCTGCATGATCTGATATTTCTGGTGTGTGTACACGGCATGCTAGACTAAAACCTCGCGTTTGTATTTTGACCCCACGCTACCAGACGAGGTTCAAATTTTCCATCGGCTTCCGTCACATCGCTTTATATAACTTCTCAAGTTGGCGTGGTTATAGAAAGCTCATGGGAATGATTGAGGGATTTTTAATTGTCACATTCTCGAAATGTAATAACCCTTGAGTTGATAAAAATCAACAAACACCAACTCTGACAGCTGATTTTCAAATTAGGCATCAAAAAAAAATGTTGCGTTTACAGATTTTAATTCCCTCTGTCAGTTTAAACTCATATTTCAAACTCAGCGGTGGGGAGATGACAATATAAACTTCTTTTTATTCCACCAGTCACAGAGAAGTTGGAAATTAGAATGTCTGCTACAAAGCTGTGCCCCCTCCTCCCCCTCCTCCCCCTCCTCCCCCCCTTCTTTTTTTTTTTTCTCTTCCTCTCCCCCGTTTTCCAACTTCTCACTTTGTTTACTCCTCGAGTCTTCTTGGAGTGCAGATACAGTAATTACCAGTGATCAAAAACAGCGCAGGTTTTTCTGCTGATGCTTTTGATGTATGCATGACATTGTGTGTCGCCACATCATCAGTAACACAGAAAGCAAGCAATTTGTGGGAAATAAGCTTTTGCCAAGCGTGCTTTAGTAGATCCTTTGTAGAGAGGATGCAGTATATTCCACAGATTGTGACTAAAAGTAATGATCGTCTTTACAACAGCTGCAGATGATGAGATATTGTCACAGCCGCGCTTTATTAATATAACATATCTCAGCCTATATAAACATTCCTGCCCGGCTCGTTGTTCTCCAGGCGTCGGGCCTACACTCATCCGCCATGCGTGCTGTATACAGTGGCCGGACTTTTGACTGCAACAGATTTCAGCAAGCTGTTGATTGCGTCATCTTGGACTTTATTCTTCTAGCGAGCCTCCATCTTGGCTGACCCTCCCCTCAACATGCCTGCTATTGGCTGACCCCGTCTTTAACCAAGTTCTCATTGGCCAGCAACTCCACCCCTCCTGTCTTGAGCCAAGCCTTGATTGGATGACTCGAAGGATCTCTGGAAAGCTCTCGTCAGGATGGTCGAGATGTGGACCATCGTGGTGGCAATTCGTCCGCGCCTTCCCTGGCCGCCGCTCGGTCCTCGGAGACGGGGCCCGCGGTCCACCGAGGGTGTGTCGATGCTGGACGAGCATTTGGCCGGCTCGCCGCTATTCCCAGGGTTTGTCCCCCACAGAGACCCTGTGTGGGCCGCTGGTGGTGACTGTGCTTCAGGCAGCATGGTGTGGCCATGTGTGTCACATCCCCCCTTGTCATCCCACCAGACGGAGGGCTGCATCATGGCTATCGTCCTGTCACACTTGGATGGTGCTTCTTCGCCTCAGAGTTTGACAGTGACTTGCCTTAGTGACAATTACCACCAGAACCAGCTTTCTTATCCACCTGGTTCAAAAGGTCCGTGTGCTGGAGATTGGCAGGCGTTTAATTTTGCCTCTTCCACTGCTGTCATGCTGTGCCATTTATTCCACTGCTCCGTTTATGTCTCTCTCCCGGCTCTTCTTTCGCTGTGGCATGTTAGCCATTCGCTCCTTTTCACGTCATGATACTTCCATGCATGTAGCCGTCCCTGAGCTGATAGCAGCCACCTCCAGTCCCTGTTTGCAGGGCCTCTTGCCACCATATCACACCTCTATTCACCAGGAGAGCGGGAGAGAAAGAAAGCCACTCTGTAAGCATCCGCGGTCCCTCCCTTTACTCCCTGTGTTTTGCTCCTTCTTCCCCTTATTTCCACTGGGAGGAACACTGACCTCATTTGTGAGGACAATAACCCCCTTGACTTTGGGGATTAAGACATGAAACCTTTGTGGATTAATTAGGTTCAGAGCTGAATTCATTTTGTCGCCATGGAAGGCAAAGAGAGAACGAGGAAAGAGGAGGATATGGGCTGTAGGCTCCATTATGAATTTGCTGTTTGCCCAGATAGATATATTAAAAACAAATGTTGGGGCTGATCACATTTAAATCCTCCAACAGAATGGAACTGCATTTGTTCGCTGGGCTAAGCATTAGCACTGGGAAGAAACAGTAACACAAACTGTCAAATCACAGCAAGCATTATAGAGTCTTATACATCAGTGCTGACTTCAAACCAGGATTTTGCGAGCGTGGAGACAATGTTAGCCCGCTGAGCTTAACTCTTTGGCAAGGTTACACATGCAAATATGGTTTGCCGGACTATCTTCAATCCGCAATAGGCTGGAGCCTGAATCTGTGCATTCACGCCTCTAGATCTACTCTTAAGCTTGTCACACATAATGTAGCAAGTAGCAGTCCTGACAATGCCGCA
Source organism: Lutjanus erythropterus (assembly GCF_056507025.1). NCBI lineage: Eukaryota > Metazoa > Chordata > Actinopteri > Lutjaniformes > Lutjanidae > Lutjanus > Lutjanus erythropterus. Next base: position 43,318,602 of record NC_139317.1, on the reverse strand, counting down.
GGAATCACATTATCTCAGTTGTCTTGGTAACAAAGCAAAGTGTTTGTTTTCCAAGATGCGGTGCAATCGCAATTTAGACGGTTTACACCTATTGTGCTTTTTTTTTTTTTCAGTCAAGAGCATATGTTGTTTGAATGTATCTTTAGCTTGCAAAAGAGGCTGTTAGTTAGATGTTTTGTTTACAAAATAACAAAGGTGTTTTTTTCACCAAAGGCACAACAGAAGATGTGTTAATGCATGTTTCATGTCATCTTTTGCTCGCTGTAAATAAAAGCGACTGTTGTCTTATTAGAGTAACACCTTCTGAATGCGACAGCCCCAGGTATAGCTCCCTTATGGACCAAGTGTTGAACATGTGCTTGATGAGATGCCTTCCTCACTTTCATTTACAGCTCTTCTAATGAAGCTGCGTCTCGTCATGTCTGCCGACTCCCCTTATATTTTTTTATCTGCCCTCAAGTTAACATCGCCCGACGGCCCACACAGTGAGCATATGTTTATGTTGATGATAAGGTTGTTATGGCAAGTGAATGTCTCTCTTATCCTCTCAGTGTTGGCTTGTGAAGCATAAACCTCGATGTGAGGATCTTAGACGGAGTCGTTCCCAGACCTAGATTAGGCCTCGGATTCCTGCACAAAATACACAAGGAGATTCTGGAGCTTCCTAGATCAGACGGCACTTAAAGAGTGGGGTTTACAAGAGCACACACTTTGTTGAAGGGCATTCAAAGGTTGTGTCTAGAATGGAACTCGGCCTGGATCTGTACTGGTTGTTTATTTTTGCAAACTGTACAAACTAATTGTGTTTTAAAATGTAGCACTGCTGTATTTAGGCAGGGTTAGGGTTAGGGACAAAAACACTTGGTTAGGGTTAGAGAAAGATCATGGTTTGGGTTAAAATGATGACTGTTGGGAGATCTTTTGCATGACTCTGGAGTTCCCTTCTCACTACACAAAAACTGACCATGTACAGTATATTAGGGCTCCACAATAAGGATTGCACACTTACATGGGGCAATTTAAATGCCATGCCATTAAATTTATTGACTCATTTGCTTGACTGGGCAAGTGGTGAAAAAGAATTAAATTATTTTGATAATTGATTAATAATTAAAGTAACTTTTCATGCAGAAATGGCAGTGATTTCTCACGTCTCAGTGTATTATCATACTAAACTAAATATTTTTTGTTATGGACAGACAAAATGAAATATTTAAAGACATCCTCCTGGACTTTGACAAACTGGGATGGACATTTTTCACAATTTTTTGGCACTTTATAGATGTTGCACCCCTGGATTAAATGTGAAAATGAATTACAAATAATATAACAATTTGTATCTATTTGTATATTGTATTGTATCTGACCCATGTTGAACCCTGTATATTATGTTGGGAACATTAAGGCTGGTTATCAACACTCAATACCTTTAATGTATCTGTTGAAATAAACCAGTGTTTATTAGTGTAGTTTTGAAATTTCTTCAGTCAAATGAAACCTGCATTCAAACGTTTTGAGACCCAGATAGAAAAAAATGAATATTTGTATGGTAGAGAACAAGGAGAACCTTTGGAAAAAGTTATCGGTATCACTATCACTTTAAGGGTACTGGTATTGGTACTGCTGTTTTTTGAATGATACATAGCAAATGCAAACAACAAACTCACACTTTTTTGTCTCTTTAAATGCACTAGCCAAGGACACAAATATTCTCTAGTTAAGACTTTCCAGAGACTTTAGCGTCACCACATTTCGAGGTACCATCTTTTAACCCCTGGGCCGCCATCCAGCTGCAAGTTAGCTTCCTCCTTCCCTCCTGAGGACACAGGTTTATCCTGGGCTTTTCACAGACGGAGTCTCACATTCCTCCCCAGTGGTCCCCCCCTCGTTCCTCCCATCCTCCGCCTTAAGACACGGAGCTAAGTCGGGGCTAAGCCACAAGTCACCCTCGTGGGGGGACGGATCGGCCAAATGCCACCTCTCCTGGCAGGCCTCGCAGGTAGGGTGTAATCGTGCCGGCGCAGTCCTCTCAGGACCAGAATCAGGTATTTCCTATTAGACACAGAGATGAGGAGTGGATTTTCGCGAGGAGGATGGGAAAAGCTGTTTTGGTCAATCCTCCCTCCCTCTCAATACCTCGGTCCTTTTTCCGCTCATGCTCTCTCCCTCCATTGTCCCTCCTCCCTCCTTTGCCTCTTGATCCTTGAGCCCATCCCACCCCCCCCTTACCCCACTCCACACTTCTACCTGTTTTGCTGGTACTTGACAAGACGGGATTTTGTCTTCCCTGGCATCCCCTCTTTTCATCTTTTGGAGAGAAGGGCAAAAAGAGGATGAGGGATTGAAAGTTTGTGGAGGAAAGTTTTTGGAGGACGTTTCTGGATTATGTTCACAAGGCACAAGCTGCTCACAGTGTGAACATGGCACGTTGTCAATGAGATCTATTTCCATGACGATTATTTTTATACTCCAACAATCAGGGAGCCGACAGCACAGTACCACAGGAGGAAAAAAAAAAGTCTTTCTTCCAATTCGATACACCCTCTGTAACATTTTAGCTGTAAATACTAACAAAGCCATGAGGGAGAAGATAATGACAAGATATCAACCTTCTTCTGGCGTCACAAATTCCCATTCTAGTTTAACTAAGTGTCCTGTTGAGTTGTCAAGTGTAAGTGCACCGAACCTCAGGCTGCGTGCGTCTTCTGATCGGATGCTCTCCACTGCTCAGTGTTGCGGTAAATGCAACATCTGATGGCTTTCTGAAATCCAGCGTGTTGGACAGGTGAGATGCTGCGGCGAGCGTCACTTTTGAGATGCGAGTTAGCACCATGTCACCCATCCCCATCTGTAAGCTTTCAAAGATTGCATGCTCGGTGTGTGTGTGTGTGTGTGAGTGAGTGTGTGTGTGTGTGTGTGTGTGCGCATGTTTCACGGAGTCTGAAGTAATTCAAACTGGTTTTTATAAACTGTGCGTCCAAGAATTGTAATGGAAACTCTTGTAAAAAAAAAAAAAAAAAAAGAACATTTGTGCAGTCTATCAAGAATATGGCAACTAAACAACTGATTCGGAATTCACTGCCATATTCAGTGTCACTATTTGACTTGGTGTTTGGCAGACTAAAACAGGGTGCAGATTGAGAGACAGTGTCACAGGGAGAAGGAAATGTCTTGCCTCCTTCATCTGCCATTTAGATTGCCTCCATTTTCCCACAAGCCCTCCCCTCTGTTATTCAAACCTGAAAGAAACTATCAGTCACATCCACCTCCTTCTTTACATGAAGTCAACGACAACTGACAGGACATGTCAGATGCGTCAGTACATCTCAATGCGCGTATATGACTCCTTCTCCCAGTGTCTTGCGTGCTCAGTGGGCTGTTGGAGGGCTTTCCGCAAGACAGAAGGGCTTGGCTGCGGAGTGGGGCGAGAGCCAGCCATCTTGATGATTTTTTCGGGGTGCATCACCATCTCTCTGGAAGTGCCAAGTGTGCACCAAGGCCATGCCATTCACTGTAGAGAGTGTGTGATAGGGGCACGCCATCTCCCATCTCTTCCAGGCATCTCTCAGTCTCGGAAACAAAGATGAATCTGGTTGCCACATTAAAGACAAACGCTGTGATTTCTGCGAGCAATAGAATTGTAATTCAGCGGAGCTGTAATGAATGCAGTGAAATGGTTGTCTAGTGAAACATTTTGTGAACTCGATTAGAGGTGCTAAACCATTTATTTGTGAAGTCTGTTATTGCAGACATAATTTGTGGTGGCAGCACGGTTTACCTAATTTTATTTATGTATTCCCTTGGTCAATGTTGTTTCTAAATGATTGTGAGATTTTTGTCTTATTGTTTAGCACTAATGCAAGGATTTAGTTGAAGTTACATGCAACTGTCTGCTGTGTATTAACTAATCCATTCAGTTTGCATGAATACTAGACAAATAAAAGCATGCATAGATTTAAATAAGTGCAAATTAAGATGTTAAATTGACAAATTATCCAAAAATCTGAATCTTAATTTAAAATGCCTATCATGCACAGCTTTGTTCTCTTACAATTTGACCTGTAAAGCACATGCAAAGCTCATTTCACCTCTTTTTTCCCCCTCCTTTTCTCTCCTCCCTCTCTCCAGTCTAAATTAACGCCACATAACACCGATCGATGGATCCCTGCTAATCGCGTTAGACGTTTTGTTTTAAAATACCAGCGCCCAGCTGGTGACTCCTAGCACTCATCTGTTTGTCTCTGTCTCCCTTTCTCCCCTCTCCTTCCTCCGTCTCTCTGTTGCTCATTTTCTACCTCTGTCCATCCCTCCCTACCTCCCCTCCTTTTTCTCTCCCTGCATCTCTATCCCTCCACAGTGTGTTTGCTTTACAGGCTGGAAGGGAGGGGTGGGTGCAAATTTGGCCCACATCCTAGGTATCACATATCTGACCATATTTCAAGCCCAAATGAAGCATGTTAAAAAAAAAAAATCCCTTTTTCGCTTTAAAGGTCAGACATTAGTGCTGGTAAAAATTGATCTGTGGATTTATGAATTTAGCCCTGTTGTTGGGGCTCCTTTGTAATGGAAGATTCAGTGGGGGAAGCTTAACATTGCATTGTTTTGCTTTGACAACGCAGCCACGAGAGCCCGTGCAGCTGTTCCCCATGCTCACAATGGCAGATTAATTAACACAATCATGTGGCGCTGGCTCGGGCTCAACAGCCAGGTCTGCTCAGGGATAGATAGGTAAATCCTATACATGCATTTCCAGACTACCACTGAACATTCTTGTGATGCCGCGCCATAACTAGATAGATTTGGTCGCTGACTGGTCAGCTGTAGGCATATAAAATTAAGGTTGAACAGGGGGATCTATCGCTAATTGCACTGATGTTGGAATTGTGGCGTGTATAGGGTGCGTGCACACATGTATGTTTGTGAATTGTCATGCATTCGGGATAATGCAATTGGAATGATTTAAATGTGTTTGTGTGAGTGTGTCTGTAAGAGGCTGGGAGGAAGTGTGCTTCTGTCACAGAAATGCGTCCTGTGCAGCGCTGGGAGGGTTACTTAAAAATGTATTTCGATAAAATTACGTATCACAGTATTAAAGCTGTAGTATGTAATGTTTCCATATTAAAATGTCTAAAAAAAACCTAGAATGTATTCTATATTTTGTCACGATGTGTATTTACATTATCCCAAATGTTTCTAACAATGTTCAAAACCAGAGAAAAATGCAAATCTATTTAAGGAAACAGTGCCTTTCCTACTAGCTGCTAGTTGCTACAACTTTGGAAAAAAAACAGGGGATACGGATACAACTTACATATTACGTGTTTAAAGTAATGTAACCTGATTATTTTTCATTACTTTTGGATTACCTAAATACCAAATATATTGAAATTTTTTATATTTCTTTTTTTAGTTTATGGATTATTTGTCCAGCTCTTCCTTCATTTGATATGTGCTAATGCATGTTTAGATTCATAGCAGTAATTATGCACTTTCAAATGTAAGTTACATTGTTAAGTATGCTATTCACACTTCACATCCAAACTTCAAGCAAACTGACATAAAGTTATTCCAGTCTGGGGCTTCTGTTTTCACCCACCATCCCAGTTGGTTTTACCTGCAGCTTTACCATTAAATGTTTATTTAAATTAGGTGTCGAGCTCTTTGACGAAGGCAGTGTTTTCACAGCTGGAAGGCAGAAGTGTCACTGTACGGTTCTGATTTAAAGACAAAAATAATGGCAAAGTTTCCACTCAATGAAAGCATTTTGTCACTAGAGGCCATGACAGTGAATTGGCAACTGTGAGCAGTGTTGCCAGATGGAATATCTTACTGCGACTTTAAGATATTCGTATTTGATCAAAAACTGTTGTATATATTGAAACACCCTGGGAGGGGAGGCCAGGATGCTGCATTGAATGGCGAAGCTATGTCACCGTATAACATGGAGGCTCCGTTGTCTGAACAAGACAGAAACTGCGTGTAGCTTCACATAGAGCCATCACAGCCCATTACACAATCACTTCTTGTGTTTTTACCCGTCAAAACAAAAGCCACAGCTCTATATACTCCTTCACTGCTACGTCAGGTGCTCGCGGTGCTGATATGATGACATGATCAGTGGTGCTGATATGATTGGTTGCCCTCAATTCGCAAACAAGTTTTCGTTGTGAGATATTTGAAATGACAGAATGATCATACATAAGAATTATTGATTGTTTACCGTACAGTATTAAACTTCTGGGTCAAGTACAGTAATTATCGCACATCTGGCAACGCCAACTGTAAGGTTATGGTTTCACTCGAGACCAGAGTGGTGTTGTGAGAATCGTTAAGTGTTGTAATGTGTGTACACTGCACCAGGTCATATATCGTTTTTTATTTTAAGATCGTAATCCTGCTAAAAATCCCCATTTTTACTAAATATTTGGTAATCTAATTCACTGTAATAGAATACAGTTACCTTTTTTGTATTTAGAGCTGTCACAATATCAGATTTTCATTATACCGTGCCAAAAGCATATATCACAATATCTATAGAATATTTGAAAAGAAAAAAGCTGTCAGTCATATTCATCTTTCATTTGGGTTGTGTGGGTTTTGTCTCTTTTTTTGGGACATGAATTGCACTCAAAAGTGTACGGTTGAGAAAGATAATCTGTAACCATAAGTCATACTTGCCTCCTCTAAAAAGGGAGGAATCTGATACCAAAAAAAAAATGTGAGCATCAGAGAGTTTGTTTTCCTGCATTCTGGTGTCTTTTAAAGAGTGAAAAAAAATTAAATAATAAGCATGTTTAATTTTACTTTTAATTCTTAGAAAAGAATACACAGTAATTTGTCCCTCTGAACTAATATCCATCAATTTCCCTTCATTCATTTAGTTTTTGCCCCTGCCTCTAAAAGAAGATGGACACAGCAGATTTTTACAAAGTGCATGCCCTTTTTCCTTTTAACTTCTGGTTAAGTCTGGTTTGGTGTAGCTGTATTGTTGTTGGGGTGGAAACAGTAAACTTTTAGAATTATATAGAGTTAATACACAGAAACAGGTTAAAAAAACAAAACAAAACAAAAAAAACAAGAAAAAATAATTTGTAAAAAATAGAGAAGATTTGAATTTTGAAAGAGAAATAAAAAATGGGAGCTTCATGGGAAAATCGGGAGTCATAACTCTACAGAGTACAAAGTGAAAAGGCGACCACATGAACTGATAAAACAAAAGAAAAGGAAAGAAATGGAAATGATTTATGAGCAGACAGTATATTGAAGAGTAGCTGGATCATTTACATGATCAGAATCAGAAATACTTTATGGATCCCTGAGAGGAAATTGTTTGCGTTTCACTTGCTCCCATTCAAGAACAGAAGTGTATATAAACATATAGAAAATGCATGTGAAAAATATGTGCATTATGCCACTTAATACAACAATACAGAAAAAATACAAATAGTAGATGTGTAAAAATATGTAAATATATACAACAGTGTACACATAGACAGCGTAAGACAACAATGATATTATCATGTGTATGACTAACATAATTATCAAGATTTTATTTTGTAAGTATCACAGTAATCATTTTGTAACTCCCTTCCATGTAATCCATTACTCCCTCAGCCTGGTCCTGTGTGCTGATGTGTACATTTGTCTGTTGAAGTAACAGTAATGCCAATAAGCCTGTACACATATGTGTTTTTTTGTCAGGGAGCGTGAGTGTGCAACTGCGTGTGTGTGTGTGTGTGTTCCTGCTACAGACCCTCCTCCCATCACGAGCCGCCGTAGAAAGCGGCTGCCATTAGCCGGAGCCCCCTCTAATTAAGATTCTGCCGGTCGACCCGTCTCTCTTACTTACTTAGTTCCCTGACATTTTAAACTGTCTATTATGCCGCCTGGCTTTCAGGTGCAATGCTGTGTAAATGGCAAGTCAAAAAATTATGTATCTTTTACATACAGTTATCCATCAGGGACGGGGGTGGGGGAGGGGGGGGGGTGGTTGACGGATCGGACCCAGTGTTAAAATTATTACCGGACTGTGTGATCTTTCCCAATTGATCATATCACTTTACGTCCTCGCTGTCACTCTATTAGCACCTTTCTTTCTCCCTCACTCCTCACCCATTATCCCCTCTTTCTCCTCCTCCTCCTCCTCCTCCTCCTCCTCTCCCCCCTTTATTTTTTTTATTTTTAATATTTCATCACATTCTGCCACACACAAACCCACACCTCTCCTCGATGTTTTGCATGAACATGACCGCAGTTTGTCAATATTTTACCCTTGGCCCATCCCCTGTGTTGATATAATGATCACTTAACAGTCAAGAGTAAGGCGAGGAGGAAATTAGGGCGTCGGCAGCAGAGAGGACAACAACACTGAAGCAATTATGTTTCTTTCAGCCCAAGCATTCTCACGTTAATGAAATCCCTTATCGTAAGGGGAAGAGGAAGGTGGGGAGGGGAGGACAGGTGCACGAAATGTACGTCGTTCATTTATCTTATTCTCTGAAATGAACGGAAGGAGCGGCAAGAATAATGTAGAGATAAAGTACGGGCAACAAGTGTGTGTAGTATTTTTTTTTTTTTTTCATATCGCTGGCCCTGCATTTTGCAATGACAGAGGAAGAAAAGGGGAGAAAGGGAGATGGGTTTGTGAGTCCGATGAATGAGAGAGGAGGAGGAGGAGGAGGAGGGAGGGAGGGCATGGTGTATCACACGTTAGCATCTTCCTAAAGGACAAATCGAAGACACTCCCCCCTGCTAACATTTGCAGTATTTACCTTCTCTGCAAAATGTCTGCCCTTTTCCTTTAGATAGATGAGATCAGTCACAGTGTTGGGAAGACGCAGAGATCCAGCTGAAGACCTCAGGATGAAATGGGAATGATCAGGATCCTTTACTACTACCTGACAGATCTACTAAGAATTTATATCAGAAATTATCATACAGGGTAGTTTTTCACCTCAGCTGAAAGTATTGTGCAACTTTGGAGTGCTGAGTCACTTGACACTTGTTATGACTGTGGCTGAAAATGAAAATTCTTCTCATAGACATAATAAAAATGTCTTGCTGGCTCTACTTAAAAAAAAAAAGTTAGGATTTTTTATTTGCATCATTATTTACATTATGCAAGAATTTCTTTGTATGAATGACTTAATTCTTTGTAAATTTGCAAAGTCAACTTATGATCTAGTTCTTTTTAGAAGTTTCAAATTTCGAATGCCTGAAACCCCTCATATTCCGTTACATGATGACATCACAAACACACAGTGGAGTTTGGATTCATGATTTGGCTAGTTTTGCCTGGCTGTCCTCGGTTTACGTACATAGGTTCAAGTCAACAAACATTTTAAGTTATCTAAGCCAGCGATTCTCAAAGTTTTGGAGCTGTTAGCCTACTGAAAAATCACGTTGGTGTTGGTGACCCCTGCCCGCCGTCTGCCCGAGACTGTTCAGGAATTACACAACCATGTGGCAACCCTTGGAAATTGTCTCACGAGACCCTTGAGGGCCCTGACCCTCAGGTTGAGAACCACCGATCTAAGCAACTCTGGTGCATTATTTTAAAATTCCAAATGCAGAAAAACAATGTGCCTCCTCACACTTCACAACAGTAGTACAAGATTGCTGCATGGATGTCCACAAAAAATGTGTGGCAAGGGTAATGTAAATGTATTATGTTCTGTAAAAAATGCACAATAACTTGTGTTTAACTACAAAACTAGATATATTTGTGTAAAGATGCACACAAATTTTTATTTTTAATATCACAGATTTGATTATGCTTATGTACATCCACCCAGACATATTTTTTTCAGTGTAGCGATTTCAAAAGAACAATAAACAAATTGGTGAAATTCCCAAACAGTTTACTGAAATGTTCTGGTATTGCATTTAGTGGATTTCATGGAAAATTTTACAATCTCATATGAACCTTGGATAGCCCATATATTTTTCAGCAGTTATTAATTTGTGTGTGTGACTCATGGTCAAGTGCATACTTCAAGTATTTTTAGAGACTGTGCATGAAACCAGGTGTGGAGTGAATTTTCCATGGAATCCGCAGAGGGACAGGGATGATCTCACTGCTAAAATACTTTTGGGATGACAATACATAAATAAATAAATGCTCCAGTCCTTGTTAGCTGCTGCTATTAGTAGTGTCGGGCTGCAATGACACTAATGTCTGCTTTGGGCTGCTGTGCTTGGCTTCTCTCTGTCTCTCCTGTAAAAGAAGGCTATCTGATTGGAAACAGATCTGGGGCACTGGGGAGGCTCGCCCCAGCTCGTTGGATTTAATGACCCATTTCCTCAGCTGCCTCGTGCCACAAGCAGTTAAACGACAGTCAAGGTGCCCAGAGGTTCCCTACCATGGGACCGGGGGTTGTGGGGCGGCGGGGGTGGGGAGTACAGAGTACACTAGCTGTGGAGACAGAGTGAGTAATAGAGAGCGACATACCCCGGCTACTAGGCTGCAAATCAAAGCCCATTTCCCCAGCAGGAACTTAACTAGCACCCACCACAGTCGCGAGTCAGATGTTCAGTGCATTCCAGGAGTTATTTTGTGGTCAAGTGTTGGATTTTACTTCTTTTGGTGTAGCCGTGCTTTCAACACCCACCAGAATAAGTGGCTACACTTGTTGCACCCAATGCATGTAGATGAACTCGACCAATAGCGAGTTTTTTCCAGCCAAGAAGCTGAAAATGAAAATGATTATGGATGCATGGCTTTTCCCAGTGCGTCTATGCTTTTTCTTGGACAGATTTCCCCTAACTCTGATCAATGCCTGTTGGAAAGAACACAAACAGGGTCTTGTTTCCCAAAAGCATCTTAAGGCTAAAATGATCATGAAATGCATTTGATTAATCTCATAAGCTTAAGAGATGTTTTCCAAAAGCATTGCAATGAAAGACATTCTTCTATGCAAGTTTAAATTAGAAAATAGGATTAAACTAACACACAGAAATTAATGCAACAGTTGATTTGCACAGTTGATCTGCAGTTTCTCTCAAATGCATACACGCACCAAGACTGCAGAAATTTTAAATCATGTTTTTGCAAAGGTTGAAATCACATCATTTAGCACACTATCTTCACCTGGAAACACAAGCCTTCAAAAAAAAAAAATGCCACACCCTTATCACCGACTGGTCTTACTCACTTCTCACCTGTTCAATTGCTCAATTTAGCAAAACTGTCCGATCATGTGTCAGAGCATAACGGCCTCTGGTGAGCTCTGCTCTGCTGGGAAAAATGGAGCAGGCTGGCAGAAAGAGAAGGGGGAGGAGGAAGAGGGATGCGAGCCAATATTGGTTGACCATCTAGTCAATCGTGGCCTAACGATGATTGAAACTAGATCATTACACCTCCAGAAAGACAATCTAAACATTTTCTTACTATATCGTTTCATTTAACAGTGCAATTACAGTGTGTTTTGCCAAAAGTAGGGAACATTTGTGTCTGAGAATGAAGATTTTGCAGCGTCAGCTACAAGTCTACAGTCTGACTCTGGGAAGTTAGGTTGTAAGTTCAGCTTAATTGGACCTTATTAGATATGCAAAAATGTGTATTGTGTCCTATACTCATGCAATGATTGTGTCAGTGCAATTTTTATATCATATATTCACGGTATTGCTTTATACTGTATGCAGCATTTACTTGCAGCCTATTTTGGGACCAAAATAACACTAAACTGTAAAAAAAAAAAAAACATTAAAAAGAAACAATTTCTACATAATTTTATACATCTGAATATATAAATTGGCCTCATGAAGGCAAGTTTTTTGAGGGCCATGTTTTAAATTGTTTAAAGTGACACTGTGAATTGTTTTGGTGGAAACAGACTTTGGTTTTTAGTGCAGTGTTTCAAGAGAGTTGTGGTTTTGTCAAAATGGTTAACTCTTTTCACTTTTGTGTTTTGAGTTTTGAGAACCTGAGCTTTAGTTACAGGAAACATGTTTACACAGATGAGACAAACTGCAATCTCTCCTTGCTGGAAAGTCACTGTGGTATATTTTCAGTTTCCATACCTTTTATGTTCTATTTATTTAAGGTGTGAATGTCGTTTGCCAAATCTGTATGGGTCTAATGCAAAAATAACAAAACAGTGACATTTACAGTAGATGGCATGTGTTTCACTTTTGGTTTACTATGAGCTTAGTGCATATTCGGCTTTGTGTTCCTACTGAACAACAAATATAAAATATTTCTTTGTGTTATTTACACAACTTATCTGTAATATACATCAGAGTTACCAGACAAATAAGTTTGAAAAGTAATTTTGTATTGTATTGAGCATCATTTTCATCATATGTGCGCACTTTAAATGCATCTTTGGTAAATATGTGTAGAAAGTAAATAGTGTTCCTTAAAAATGCTTGTAACCCAAACAAGGGCCCAGTTCAATAACTCAGGCATTAAAAAAAATTGTTAGGCGATGATGTAGAAAATTCCTACTGACTGTGGGGAATGTCATAACACATCATGCAGTCAAAAAACTATGTCACGCACTCATGACATGGCAGGAAACCTATATAAATGAGAGTACTATTTTAATCAGTACTGCTGCGTTTTGCCCCTGGCCACCTGTGGCAGCACTGAGCACACTGCAGTGTGTGAAGACAACATATTCTATCTTTGAGAAATTCATGTTTAACCTTTCTTTGCCCTCACCTGACATTTTTCTGCATTTGCCCTCTGAGTTTTTTTTTTTCAATTCTGGTGTCTGAAATGTTCAGGTTCTCTGTGATAGTACAGCAATTTAACTTGGAAGACTGTTGGACATCTGCAGAATGGTCATCGTGTACAGAAGCCCTTATTCTTTGAAACCTGACATTTATCATTGATTTTTTTTTGCAAAGTTAAATGAGCCAGAAGTAGCTTAATGTGGGAATTTGGCCAGCACCAAACAGCACTGGACCAACACACAGTCACAGTGTGTGTCTTAGAGTTGTACAAATGATGTGAGCCTTACTCTCCACTGATCTTCACATCGCATTAATAGAGGCTCTACCAATTTAGCTTTGCAGTCCTATAACATCAATTTGTCTGACCACAATGGACAATTAAAAAAGAAAAAGGATCTAAATCGATGTGGCGGGTCAAGAAATATGATCTTTTTTAAATTCCACACTGTAGCCTGTAAATAAAGATTGATGTTGTGTCTGCGCTTCCTTCCAAAAATGAAGTTGAACTATTCCAGACACAAACGCTGTCATCTCATGCTAGTGGTGTAATTTGGACCCATACATCTGGCTGACTTAATCACAACTTAATCGCAACTTAGATGAATTCAGATTAAAGATACACCAGTGTGGCAAGAAAAAAAAATTGACGTGTGCTTTGATTTTTTAGTTTGTCCATGTCCCATCTGCTCACATGGAGTTGGTGGGGTTTATGACCTATGCTGCAGCCAGCCACCAGGGGGCGATTGAGATGCTTTCACTTCACTTTTTGGAGCTGTCATGTCGTCCATCTTTATATACTGTATGTCTACGCATTCTTCTCTTCTATTAAAACCTGTTGCCTACACTACCCACAATGCTAAAAGACTACTATCTGTGTGATTGGAGATTTGCTTGTGTTATGCTAGCAGCAGCTAATGCAGCCTCTAACTTCTTTTTAACTCCACACCCTGTTTTGTTACTACGTCAACTAGGGGGAGCCACCTAACAATAAACTGACATATCAGTTGAAATAAGCACTTTCCACCAACACATATATTATTCTCGTGAGGATGGGATGGTTGTTTCACAACATTTACCGCATGTTTCCTAACTTATATCACATGACTTATGTAACATAGCATTCAGTACGCCTCCACCGGTCATGTACGTCGTTTTGGGAGTCATCTGCAATTAACCTATTCTGTTTTTTAGGTGTGAAGACATGTTGCCATGTATAAAGTACAGCTATAATAAAGAACAATGATGATAACTGCTGCTTGTAACGCAATAGAAAACTGAATGACACAATGCACCTAAACAGACAACAGATTATATTGATACGACCTCCTTTTGTTTAGGGCAGTAGTGCTCCGTTTATAACAATGAGCCCACTTGACCTTCTCCACAAGTACAGCGACAGTGCTCGAGACCCCGAGGAGAGACCTAAAACAGCCATCAAACTTCCACCACTAAAAACTTGAGCACGCTCTGCCCTATCAAGCTAATGATCAATTATTAATATCCACAATCCTCAGCCTTGATGTGGCTGCTTGGATATAGAAAGCAGGCAATTATGTGCTACTCTCTTATTTGGGTTTTGGCCGCTTCCATCTCCGGCCTGCCTCTCCCTCTCCATGCGTTGAGCTCCCCCCCCCCTATAAATATATAACAGATAGTTCCTCTTAGCACACCACAAGTTCGTATTAGGGCCCTCTCATTGCAGATATCCAGATCCAGATTAATTTGTAATTAGTCTTGAGTTGTTGAGCCTCTGAAAGATAAAGGATTCCAACTCCCATTCTATTCGCCCCAAACACTGACGATCACTTAAAAAGAACAAACGCTCTCGTGCTTGATAAAAATAGCTTAAGCTCGGACTTATTTGTTTGGCGACAAATGCCAGACACATATGTCTGAATGGCTTGGGTGATGCTAAAGCAGAGAATAAATGAGTTGCTCTATAATAAAACTTGTCATTGTGTCTCTCTGCGTGTTTGTTTGTTAAAAAAAAAAAAAAAAAAAAAAAAAGAAAGAAAGAAAAAGAAAGGGGGGGAAATGCTTAACAATTCATCAGGCAGCCCTGGCGTTTTTCTCGGCGCAAGACATCATGAAGTAAGAAACAAAAAGGAGAATTAAAAAGCTGTCTGCTTTACTTTTTTTTTTTTTTAACAATGTAATTCTCTTTCCAGGAGATACCCCCTCGGCGGGTTTCTTTCAGGCTTCCCATTAATTTGCCTCCAAATTTCATATATCCCTCCACAGATAAAAAAAGATAAATGGGATAAAGACATATGGGCTTTTTTTAGGCGGTGTGTGCGCCTGTGTGGGGTATGAGTGTAAAAAAAAAAAAAAAAAAAAAAAAATAGAATAGTTTTTAGTCATTTAAGAGGACAGGGGGTGTAGAGGCAAGGGGGTGGGGGTGGAGGGTGTGTGGGGGGGCTTCAGTCTATTAATAGTTGAGTCATCAGTGCCTCAATGTTCTGAAATGGCAAATTGTTAGATCCCCAATGGTGATTATTACTTGCTGTCAATGACCTTCATAACAAATTAAAATTATGCGACTGGGACAGAGCGTGCTCTTTAATAGGCGTTATGCATGGGATTGTGTGTGTGCGTGTCGCTCTGTGCATGTGTGTGTTTGCATGTGCGGCTGGCCAGAGGGTGAAGGCCTCTAGCATTTAAAAACTCCCCCCTCCCCTTTTGCCACAAAAAAAAAAAAAAAAAGAAAAAAGGGGGCCGTCTTCCTCTCATTTTATTCTTAAAGTGTGGCTCTATCTCTTGTGGTCATTGTCTCATGTCCATACACAAACACACACCCACAGACACACACACAGGCGGGATGTTTGCAGCTACAGTATAAATCTTTTTATTTCATTTTCCGAGACACTGGACAAGTTCATAGAAGAGGAAAACGGGACACGTCCTTGGTCTCTGGATTTACTGCCTGGCCAGGCTATGGTGGGAGCGATAGTCTCTCTAACACACACGTGCGCACACACAAACACACACACACACACAGTCTGCATGCATGACGTGCAGCAGATTTACCCACTTTAGCTCCCCCTCCACAGTGGCCTTGTTAAAAGTGTTCATCGCCCCTTGTGGTAATATATGTCTTTAAGTGCACATTTATGCTCCCGAGCTATTGATCACTGTACATTCCCCACCCGATAATTACTCCACCTTAATATGCACCCTTAATGAGGCTTAATTGATTCATTTTCATTGATGAAGAATAACGCCACTAATGGCTGCGGTGTGCAGAGCATTGATGCCACGTACAGTATAGACTCCGACCAGTGCCAGGTGGATGAGGGTGGGATAGAAGCGCTGGTACTGTAGCTCAGTTTGATGATTGGCCTATTGTGCTCGCTGTTGATTTAGCATGCACGGGAATGAATAGGAAATCAATGGCGGCTTAGGGAGGAGTTCTACTTTATTTAGTGTTAAAGGGCCAGTGCAACAGGGCGGCTGTCATCTTTAGGTGACAATCTACATGTAGCTACAAGAGCTGGAAAGGATTTTCCTTTCCTTTCCTTTCCTTTCCTTTCCTTTCCTTTCCTTTCCCCTCTTTCTCTCTTTTCTCTTTACTCTGTTCTCATTTTTTCTTTTGTATTAAGTGTTGTTCTATATTAGTTTTACTTCATTCTGTTTCCTTGTTTCATTTATTTCTTTTGGTTCCTTTCCTTTTCCGTTTCCTTTTGTGTGTCCTTTCTTTTCTTCACAACCCATCATACCATTTCCCCCTCTTCCCTTTCTTCCTTTCTCATCTTCTCTTCTTTTTGGCTTCTCTTGCAGCTTCTTGTCTAAATTCCTTTCTTTTCACTCTCATATTTCCCTCTTTCCTTGTCATGACTATGTCATTATATTTTTGCTTTTTTTCTGGTCTTTTTCGTCCTTTCCCTTTATTTCTTTTTGTTTCACCCATTTTTTCTTTCCCGCTGGTTGCGTCTTTTCTCATTTCCCTTCCTTTCTGTCTCAATATGCTGTCATGCCCTTTTCTCCTTTTCCTTCTTTCCCTGTCTTCCTTTCTCACTTCTTGCCTTTTCACTTCTTGTCTAAATTTCTTACATTTATCTAAATTCTTTGCTCTTCTTCTTCTTTCCCTGTCATCACCATGTTCTATCATCTTTCCCCCATTCTTCTTCCTCCTTTTCTAATTTCTCATCTTTTCCTTCTATTTTTCTTTATTCCTAGCTTGTTTTTTTCTCATTGGTTCTTTTCCTTTAGTTTTCTTTTCATTTTTCTTTCCCCCAAATCATACCATGCCCTTTTCTTCTCTTTTCTTTTCTCTTCTTCTCTCATCCTCTCACCTTTTGACTTCTCTTATCCTAACCCCTTACACTTATCTGAAGTACTCTCTTTTCTCTCCTCTTTTCTTCCTTCCCAGTATTTGACCATCCTGTCACGTCCATGTCCTCTCATCCTTTTCCTTCTTGCTCCTCTTTTCTAATTTTCTCAACTTTGTCCTTCCATTCCCTTTTGTTTCATGCCTTGTTTTTTCTTTTTCCATGTTTTTCCCAATATCATGTCATGCCCTTTTCTCCTTTTCCTTTTTCCCTCCATCCTGTCTCATCTTCTCACCTTTTCACTTGTCTTGTCTCAACTCTTTATGTTTGTCTAAATTCCTTTCTTTTCTTCCATTCCAACATTCCACTATCCTGTCATGTCCTATCATCTTTTTCCTTTTCTTCTTACAACTCCTGTCTAATTTTCTTTTTCCTTCTATTTCCTTTTCTTTCATTCCTTGTTTTCTTTTCCATTGATTTGTTTCGTTTATTTTTTGCTCTTAATTTCCCTTCCTTTCCTTCCCCAATATCCTGTAATGTCTTTTCCACCTTTTTCTTCATTTCTTTTTTCTCTCTTTTCACCTTTCCACTTCTCTCATCTTAAATCCTTCCTTTCCTTTCATTTTCTTGCGTTTCTCGATCCATAGAAAGCGAGCAGTATCCCAGTAAGAGAGACAGCGACCTAGTCATCCTTCACTAATGGTAACCACACCACTTCCTGCCAACACAGACTGAGAGGGGGCATGATGAATATACACCCTGATTATTATAGCACTACACACACAAGCACACGCACACACACATTGGCAAGTGTGTGTGTATACAAACGCACAGACAAACACATTAGTAATTGCTCTTGTCTTCATGTCCTAAAAGACACCCACCTCTGTCCCCATCTGCCTTTTGTGCTCTCATGCATACATGCAGACAGTGGTGGACAACACACACATAAACCCACACACACACGCACACACTCATACACCCTCAAGCATCATCCACAGCCTCTCAACGGGGCTATGATCACCCTGCTAGAATGATAAAGTTAGTGAGACATCAGTGCTCCCTCAGACATTTGTATGTGCGTGTGTGTGTGTGTGTCCGTGTGTGTGTGTGAGTGTGCGTTTGTGTGTGTGTATGTCTTTTTCCAATGCTCTTTGAAGCCTGAAACAGACTTGAGGAGGGGGGGAAAACAAAGGTGGGCCGGTGCCAGGGAGAAACTTATGGCACCATTCCTCTTCCCCTAGCTGGGCAGAGGCATAGCCTTTACTGAGGGAGAGAGCCACCTTCTGTCAGTCTGGGAGGGGGGAGGAGGGGGGCTGGTGGAGGGGGGGGAGAGGGATGAGAGTGAGAGAAGTGGGAAGAAAGGGATGCAGGAAAAAAGTAGCATCTCAAACCGAAGCGTTGGTCAAGACCGTCCATCATTTCCACCTGTGTAGTGATAGGGACTGGTGATAAGGTTGCTTTTTTAGAAGTGTTTTTTTGTTTTGTTTTTTTTCTCTCAGCGATGCCCTTCACCCGACAGTTTTGGAGAAATAATCTTCCCAGCATGAAGATCACACTCCCTGAATAGATATCCTGCACTTGCACACCCCCTTCATTCAAGAAAGTGCTTCAAACAAATAGCTTTAACACAATTCTGCACGACGGAAAAACCGCTACCCTTTCATTACCCAGGTTGAAAAAGGGAACTATTTCTCCTCCTCCTCCTCCTGTTTCTCTCCTCATCCTCTCTTCTTCTCTTTTTTTTTCCTCTCCCTCCTCCACAACTCCAGTTTTAGTGCGGGCGTTCACTAATAAATATAAATGTTTGTGATTAGCATCTCTGCAGCACAGGTGCATGTTTGTTGCGAGGGGAGGCTTGTTCATTAATTTTCAGCCATGAAAAGTGCAGCGCGCCATGAACGGAGAGTCCAAATCACACACACTGATAAATGAACGCACAGATTGTTAATGTACCATTGTAAGGCTGCTGCCTCCACCAGCTTTGAAAAAAAAGGGGGCCTGCTGCCAAAAGCAGGGGCTATGAGCGCACACACACACACACGCACATAAACACACACACTGGGTCCGAGAGGTGTGGCAGGACGCTATTCAGAGGTCTAGATTAAACTGAATAGAGCCTTAGAACGGGTGTGTTTTTTATCCTTACACATATAGCCAGGGATTATTTAGATTATATAGACAAGGCACCCCCTGGTGTGAGGCCTCTGGCTTGTGTTATCTAATTAGATTTGGTGGAACTGGTATCTGCTGGTAACCACGGCACTAGGAACCTTATGTCCTGGACTATATGGATCAGGCCTTTCAGATAAAACACTAACATCGGTGCCCCGTGTGAGGCTGTGGTTTAAAAAAACCAAAACAGTTTGATAATCCTCAAAGTTTTTTTATTGTCATCATGATGGTCATAATCATGATTTCATATCTGGATTAACGCCCTCCGCCACCCCTCAGTCTGGGTCGACACACTTGCTCGGGTGTGGACGCGACACGTGCGCATTATCAGAATCCGCACATACCGTATATTTTTAATTAGATAAATGCATGCTAAATCTAGACGCGATCCTCAATATGTGTTTTTTGAGATACGGTCGCAACTGCGACGTTCACAACAGGAGAGAGAAACACTGAGGAAGAGTAAACAAAGAGAAAATAAATAAAATCTGCCTGAAAATGGGTTGTTTTTCAGGAGCTGCAAAAATGTTTTAATAGGGGACTGCTGAGCACCTGCCTTAAAATGTCGTTTCAACATCTCCCGAATGCCATTTTGCTTAATTGACTTGGAAATGGCCCAAATGTATTGCTGAATGCGATCTAATTAATATTAATAATAAATGCCATTATTAACATCAAAGAACATCTGGTGCCCCTGTTTACCCCACCGCCTTATATGTAACACATTCTGCTGCTGTTTTCATCTCACAAGCATTGCGCGGGTAAACAACAACTTCCATTCCCTTTATTTTTATTTTAGTTGATTTCTTTCTTTTTTTTTTTTTGTTCCCACTATTTATTTCCTCTTTGGTCTTATTTCTGTTGCTCGATGGGGTCACTAGTAAAACAACAAGTATGAGGTGAGGATGCTGTGTAAAATTTGGAGCAGTTGCTCTTTTCTGGTTCCCCCCTCCTTTTCTCTCTGCTTGTTCTTCTTGGTCTAGACCTGGTTGCTGTAATACCTTAGAGACTTCTCAGATCCCTGGTGTGCTCCTTTGGAAAAAAAAATATAGAAAATATAAAAAACAAAAAAAAAAAAAACCCAGAAGCATCTGCACACTAAAAGAGCCTCGCATTAGGACTTTCTCAATGCCCATAAATCATGGACCAAATAACTTTAATCTAAAATTTCATTAAGTAGTCCTTGTCAGGTAGTAAAAGGAGGGGGATAATGCAGTGGTGTTTAATGATAATTGGTGTTTGGTTAATAAATTCTGCGAGTTCAGATTACGTTTTAGCAGTGGCTGGAATGCTAGCATCAGCAGTGTAACTAAACCTCAAATTGATTAACTCGCATGAACCAGACGCTCACAAAGATGGCAGTGGTCCAAATCAAAAAAAGAACGAGAGAGGGGAAGAAGGGGGTGCTGGGAGGTGTGTGTGTGAGTGTGTGTGTATGAGAGAGAGAAAGAGAGAGAGGAAAAGAGAGAGAGAGAGAGAGAGAGAGGAGAGCAAGCGAGCATCAGGCCGGATGGTGTTGTGTTGCTCTGGTGTAAGGAAATCAAGTCCCCCCGGGCGCATTTTTAAAAGCCTAATGCCTTTCAAATGATGTCATCACATTTTACTCTTTCTCTCTTTCCCCTCCCTCCCCTCCCTCTCACCCAATCTCTCTTAATATCTTTCCCCTTTTCAAACTGTTTCCGTCAATCACCCCCTCCCCTCCCGCCTCTGCCCCCCCCTCCCTGCCCCCCCCCTCCTACCCCCAGTTATTTGGCTACGGGGAGAGGCCGGCGGGCTTCGACGGGGGAGTCACGTGACGCATTAGAATAATGGCCGGGCAAGAAGCAAAACATCTTGTGTTTTTATGACTGATGTGCTTTTTTCCCCCCTAGTTTTATTTCCTGAAAGTGATATCATACTAATCAAAACCACAGAACGTTTAGAGTGCAAAGTGTGATTGAAAGAGCACCATTAAGGAACTGGCATCCCCACCAACCTCCCCCTCTCACCCCCCAACCCACCACCACCAAGAAGAAGAAGAAGCCGCACCCCCCCGGCACCGTATACACTGCACACACACACACACACACACACACACACACACACAATCATTGGCTTTGCTGTTTATTTTTGCAGTTGTTGATGATTTTTTTTTGTCCTCTAAGCTGGGTGTGGTTGCTGTAAAGGAGTAGGCAGCATGCCCTATCCCAGGGGTACCCACATGAGCACTCACACACACACACACACACACACACACACACACACACAGGGAGAGAGAGAGAGAGATCCTTATCAATTTATATATTTGTCAGTCAGTCGTGGAGGCTGCCCCGGTGGCGTATTCCCCACAGTGGTGATGCGTCGTTCGATCCGTTGCAAGATCCCGGTGACGTGCGGTCGGAAGGGAGCGAGGTGCCTCACACACACACACACACACACACACACAGTTCCACACACAGTTGCACTTTCGCACACAGTTTCTCAGAGGGGAGTGTGAGTGCAGCAGACAGCAGGCAGAGTGACTGATACTCAGCCTGCCTCCCAGATGGCCTGCTCAACTCTGCTCCAATCTGATCTCAGAGCCTTTGTTCTGGCATGTTCCATTACGCCGCCGTGACACCAGTAAAGGCAGAGGGGAGAGGAGCTGGTCTCAGATCAGATATAGCTGAATTATACATGTATTTCTCTTTTTTTTTCCCCCTCTGTGATATTCTTGTACCAGCGCAGTCACAGTTCTGCGTATGTCATGTTTTTTCCTGGGGTGGAGGTGAGCGAGGGGTTCCGCAGACGATACGTTCAAACTGTTGGAGGTTTTGAGTTTGACGGCAGAATTTGGAAGGAAAAGAAGTAGTAGTGGCTTGAATTATTTTAGTTTGATTTTTCGTGATATGAATTATGACCTTTTGTGAATCTTAATGCCAGAAAGGATTTTTACTAAAATTTTGACTAAAATAAAACATGTCAACTCAGTGGCGGCCTTTGACACTTGCAACACATTTATATAAGAGTGATGCATTGGAGTGTAAGTAGGTATCTTTCATTAAATATCTTGACATTGTTCTGTGATATAATGAGGACCACAGTTACAGAAAAATAAACAACAACTGGAGTAAGGCTGCAGCTAATGATTATTTTCATGATCAATTAATCTGTCAGTTATTTTTTCAATTAATGACTTAATTGTTTGGTCCATAAAATGTCAGAAAATGATGAAAAATGTTAATTGCTGCTTTCCAAACCAAAGATGACGTCCTAACGTGTCTTGCTTTGTCCACAACCCAAAGATATTCAGTGTATTGTCATAGAAGAGTAAAGAAATCAGAAAATATTTAGATTTGAGATGCTGAAATCAGAGAATTTGGACATTTATTTGATAACAAATGATTCAAAACGATTAACTTATGAAAATAGATGGTAATAATCTATTAGCCGATTAATAATCAATGCGTTGATTCAGTGTTGCAGCTCTAAACCAGAGAACACACAATGATTTTGTTTTGTTTTCTGTGTACTGTAAAAAAATACTTGGTAACACACAAGTAATCAAGTTAGATTAGAGAGATAGATATGTTAGATTAACACACTTGCTGTGAACATGATCTGAAAAAAAAAAACTTTTTGGTGTTTTCTTATTTTAAAACATTGGACCAATTGTTCAAATTTTTTAGTGTAATTCATTTAATTTTAAACATTTTCATCAAACATTTCTTCATTTTAAGGCAGGAATGCACAGGGATTGCTTCTCAAGTCTGATGCAGATGAAATAACCGATAATTTCACGTTTTTCTGTTTTAAGAATAAGTTCATATATACTGCAGCTTAGGTTAAAAAAAGGACTCTTCAAATGTTCCTTTACTTTCATGGAAAAAAAACATTTAAGATTTTGCCCCAGAATTCAAATGAAATGCTTTTCCATAGATAGATATTGGTCTTTCTCAGCTGATATATGCTGATGCTGCTGTAGACCGATATAGCCTGATAATTTATGGGCACCAGTATTCATTGTGTGTCCCTATAAGGCAGCAACCTTATTGGTCATTGGGTAGGTACAGAGCAGACCTACCAGCCATGTACACTTTTTATTAGTGTGTTTTTTAGTGTCCTAAATGGCGTCCTAATGCCAGTTTATTTCTCTTTTAATGTAGAAGCAGAATGGACATATTTAAAGATTCTGAATAGTACAAAATGTCAGTTCTTCCTAATTATATAATGTGTGAGCAGAGTGAAAGTGTAATAGTAGCTGGCCTTTACAGGCTTCTACATAAAAAGCCAGAGGCTCACCTGTGACAATCACTTTAATGTTGCGTGTCCTACAGTGAATCTTCTTTGCATAAAGAAAAAAAAAAGATGAAAGACGGGGAGCGAAAATCAATACTCGCAGGATAGTTACGGCCGGGTGTCAACAAGCGATCGAGAGTCTTTCCCCACATCACACACCCAGCTGTGAACGATGATGCCTAATATACGGGGTGACCTTCAAAATGTCATAAATGTGTTGTGCAATAAAGTGTCAATATTTGTGGTTATATGGAGCAGGATGACTTTTACAGTAATTGGAACAGCCGCATTAAAAGCTGCGGATCAGTCAACTGATTAAAGACAGGCATGCTGGACACCCAGCCGGTGACGTGCATTCTCAGACGTGGGCGTACCTATAGGTGCGTGTGTGTGTGTGCGTACACACGTCACAGGAAGAGCAGGGAAGTACGCCTAAAGTTCTGTTTTACCTTTCTTTGTAGTGTGTACTGTGTGTGTGGGGGAATGTGTGAAGCCCATTTATTATTGAAGGGCTGTTATATGCCAGGAGAGCACACTCTCATCCTCTCAGTAGTGTGTCTTCCTCTTACAGGAGCACTATTAACCCTGACACACAAGGACGTGTGTCTGTGTGTGTATGTGTGACAGAGAGAGACAGACATGCAGAGCTTGTGTGTGTGTGTGTGTGTGTGTGTGTGTGTGTGTGCCTGTTTGGAAGTGTGGTCTGGTGTTTGTCCTGCTTCTAATCTGTGTTTTGGATTTTTTAATTTTAGCCCCATCTGGGGTGGGCAGGTGGGCCACTGTCTGTTACACGATCTGGGGAATCTTTGCCAAAAAGGGATCTGTACAGTAGACCGCTCGAAATATGTTTATGAGGAGGCGACTATGGCTACAGTATGGTGCAGTCCTGGACCGAGCACTGGGGGAATTGTACTCGATTTTATTTATTTATTTTCTGTCCACGGGCAGTCTTTTAAATGCATTCAAATGAAAATGCAAAAGAACAGGGGGGGGGGGGGGGGGGGGGCAGTTGAAGTGTTCACACTGCTGAAATTATGCAGGGAATTATATTTTCACCTGTGATATTTTACATACAATTTGTGTTTGCTGTAATTTGCATCAAGCGATGCAATATGTTCATCATGCAGACCACAATATTTGTCATGATATACAGACTTTCCTTTAAAAATGTTACATTTTCTTAGTAGATATTATGAAAAACAGTAAGAGAGTGGTGGGGGTACATATTCAGTGAAGGTCCTCCCCCAGGAAATATTAATTTTCCTAGGGGAGAATCATAATTTCCTGGACTCTTTTCTGATTTATGCACCATTTTTGGCTCTTCTGCATTCAGTAAAGGAAAGCACAATCACAGGTAACAATTCAAAATATAACGGAAAGTAATGCAGTAAGGCGCCCAGGCAAACAGTTCATCATAATAAAAGTTGGTAACACTTTAAAATAACTTTCAATAATAAATGGTGAATTGATAATTATTAAACTTAAGCTAATAGTTATGTTACTGGTAACAAACATTTAAATAATGTTTATATATGCTTTATAAACTATTTATGAAGAAAATGTAAAGTTTTATAAACATGAGTTGCAACTTTCTAACAACCATCCAGATAATATTTCTATACTCTCGAATCATCAAATATGACGATTGAGTCCGCGGTTCTACACCAACTATGACGTTACAGGTTCCCCTCTAGCATCAGTTTTGCATGTGCAGGGCTCTGCAGTCAAGTTAGCAGTAATAAATGTGTGATGTCCAGGTGGACTTCAAAATAAAGGTACAGAAACTACATGGGTAGGTTTAGGAAAAGATCATGCTCAAGATCACTATGTTACTTATGTAATTTAATGCACGTAGCATAGCTTAACGTAATGTAACATAACGCAAGTGTGTGTATATATATATGTGTGTGTGTGTGTGTGTGTGTGTATATATATATATATATATATATATATATATATATATATTCCTAATTTGTGCAACAATAAACCGGTAGTGCTCTAATTTATTCAGAATGTAAGTGTAGTGTGATTGTGATCATGTCAGCTATGATACAATATATTATTTATAAAGTAATTATTTTATATTGCACTAACTAATGATAAAATGATAAAATAACAAATGATCACTAGTAATTAGCAAACAAAATTAATTATCATTTCATTGTTTGTTAACAGTGAAATAACTATTAATCAAACTTTAACTGACAATCAATTGACCATGTATTAATGGTGGTCATTATGAAGTGTTACCTAGAAGTCCTCTGGTACTTTCTTGTCTTTATTAGACGGGAGACAAATGCACATGTTGTCCCCTCCACCCCCTGAAGTCTACACCTATGAAACAGAGTAGCGTTTTCAGTGTTTCATTTTAACAAGTCAACAAATTTTATTATTTGTCGTTTCATTTGACTTTTGGAGGGCTAGTCCCTATCACTACACAGGATGGACAACCTTGTTAAATGCTCCTCTGTAAAGGATTTCTTCCCTTTCTGTACTTTCTTCCTCCAGTCCTGTTTTTTACGCTTCTCTTACTCTGTCTGTGTAACATCAAATTGTTTAAAATTATGTGAAAACCAAGATAATTTAAACCACGATCCACAGTTTAACATCTGCTTTTTAAAAAACCCAACCGTCTCCCGGCTGCTTTCTCTCCACCAGTACACAGAATTAAACCACACAGTTGCCAAGCCCAAGTAGAGGCAGCTGGTATTTAGTATCTGCGTATTGTCACAGACTTACATTTAGGTTGCCTTTCAGTTTCAGTTGTGATAAATAGCCTTCAGCCTGATAGCAGCGTTGCTGAATGGAGTTGTGTGTTTAGTGTCAGTGTGGAAGAGGACTTGCTGACTTGGGTCTTTCCATTCTGTAAACCTTATTTGACTCCCCGACAGAGGAGGGGTGGAATGGGGTGGGGGGTGTGGGGGGTGGTGGCGACAGAAAAGAAAAGATTAGGCTACTGTTAAAAAATGTTCCTTATTGTGCGGCGTGGTCGCCTAAGTGGGTTGCTCGATTTTGATTCTTTTTCTTTCTTTCTAGCTTCCTCCCCTCCTCCCCCACACACATACCAAATCATGTGCCAGATTAGAAAATAAATAACATTTTTAACTGCATTTGTGCTTCTTTGGGTCACGCGCATACTGACATGTTAAATATTTTTTTTTTTTTACCATGGAGGCCACAGGGTCTGTTTGTGTGTGTTTATGATGAAGTATAGCCATGACCACCACAGACAAAAAATCAGTCATGGCTATATTTCATTGTCTGTACATTTCTTTTCTTCAACCTCAGCAAATAAGAGATCAGTGTCACTGTTGCTCACAACCGCAAAGTTCATAACTTCTCGTGCTGACGTGCCTTTTTAGCTTGAGACCCAAAAGGGAAATTTCATGTCGGCCTGGCACCCAAGCAGCCTACATCATAATTGCCACATCTACATTTATAAACTGATAAAAAAACATGACAAACCATGAATTTAAAATTTATTTCTTTATTTCTCACAATTCACCACCAAAGGATTGTGGTAATGTTGGTATCCACAAATATATCAGTGTCACAGACAACCACTAAAACATATTGCTCTGAGATGTTGTATGCTTTTTTCTTGCCTGTTGTCTTCTCTATGTGTATAATGACATTGAGTTTCCCACCTGGGGGATTAATAAAGTATCTTGCATCGTATCATGTCGTATCGTATTCTATTGTACTGTAATATACCATACTATATCCTTTCCTATCCTATCCTATTGTATCATATCTTATCCTATCCTTTCATACTGTACTATATTGTACCCTACCCTGTGCTACCCAATTGCATTATATTCTACTGTATCGTACTGTACTGTACCATACTGTACCACACTGTATCAGTTCCTATTGTATTGTACGATACTGTTTCGTACTGTATCCTTTCCTATCCCATCCTATCCTATCCTATTGTATTGTATTCTATTGTACCGTATCCTACCGTACCTTACCATACCACATCCTATCCTATCCTGTCCTATCCTATAGTATTGCACTGTACCATACCCTATCTTATCCTATTGTATTGTATTCTATTGTATCATACATTACTGTATTTTAATATACCATATCATACTGTATCGTATCATACTGTATCATATCATAGAATATCATATCATATCATATCGTATCGTATCATAGATCTTTTCATATCATATTCTATCGTACCGTACTGTACCATATCCTATACTATTTTATCCTGTCTGATCCTATCCTATCCTACCTTAATGAACTTACACTGTCCACTGAAACGTTGGAGGCCTTTTGATATTGGATTGGCTTAATAAATATAGGATACTAAAATACTGTAGCGACGGCCCACATTTCCCATCATACCTTGACTGAGTGGTCTGTTATGTTTGATGTTTTATGTTCCAACGTGCAAATGTTACTTTCTGTTCAGAACATGGAGGTTTGTGTTGGTAGCCTAACCATTAGTCATGCATTTACTAATGCACTCGTGTGTTTAAATGTTGATATAGATATGGCAGGCTGAACAAAAGAAGGAAAAAAAAAACAAAGGAACAATATTTTCATATGAATTTTTACTGCTATGAAATCAAATCTGTCGTGACAGTTCTGCGTTGTGTGGGTTGATGTTGAACCTCCTGCACAGTGACGTCCATCAAATGCTATTGGAACTGGTACAGATATTTTTAATTTAACAGTTACAAGATACAAGACATATCAAGCATCTGTTGTTGTATTCCTTTTTGTTCCTTTCAAGTTCCTTTTTTTTCTCCGCGTTTTGAACTTAACTGTGTCACTCAGGCCTTTAAATTCTGCACTCATGACTGTCAGCACATCACAGGCTCTTAACCATCCGTACAACAGGGCCAGTGTGTACAATCTGATGGTGACACCCTCACCTCAGATTATGCTGCTGTCAACACATTCCCAGGTTGTCGTCAGTCATTTTAGATTCATATTCGGGGAGGTGATTGTGCTGATAACAGACTGCTGTTGCACTAAACTGTGCATCATCGTTTTTTGGCGTGCGGAGGAAGCGGCAGAGGGCGGGGTCAAAACCGTTATCACCCTATCATATCTCTGACAGCTACCTGTCAAAATCAGGTCGCAGGAAGAGATGCGAGGAGATCCTGCGATGCTGACATAGCCAAATCTATCTCTCTTTTTTTTCCCCTTCTTCTTTCTCTCTGTCTTATTTTGCATTGTTAATTTTCACTGCAAATCCAGCATATGCTTAATAGGAATGATGATGATAGAAAGGATAAAAAAAGAAAAACAGGAGGAGAAAGGAGAGGCGGTGGTGGTGCAGGTGGTGGTGTTGAGGGTGTGTGTGAGTAGGGGGGGGTGGGGGGGTGTATCTCAGGACTATGGTGTTTCTAAAGAAACTGAAAAGCTTATGAACTGTCAGCGTTCTGTCAGGGAGGAAAATAGCGCGGCCCGTGAACCCGTTTGATGCGTTTGACTTTGTGTGGCGTTTGCACATTTGAGCAAGGGAAAACGGGGGACAATGAGAGACAGACAGAGGAGAAAGAAAGAACGAAAGAAAGAAAGAAAAAAAAGACGACGTGTTGTGTTGTGATGGTGATGTGTGGAGGGGGCTGGTTTGAAGTGGCACTCAACACACCTTCCATTTGTCTCTCCCTCCTTGTGCTGCGCTCCAGATGTTGGGGAGGACCTGGGGAAGGCAGCGGGGAGCATTCAGCCGTCTCTGTCCCAGCACCGTGAGCGGAGTCTGGGCTCGTCCTCCAAGGACTGCCCCTACTGTGGCAAGTCCTTCCGCACCTCCCATCACCTCAAAGTCCATCTTCGGATACACACAGGTCAGTAACATCCTCCAGATATCACCCTGCAATGCATAGAGTGCATTTCTCCAGCAATTAAACATTTATTGTACTTCATGCAAAATTTACCTCGCTGCTTGTACAGACATTCCTTCTGGGGTTAGTCTGACATATTGGTTTATGAATATTGGCCTAATCAGATATTGGAGTCTATCTGCCTCTGATGTGATGGATATGATGCAAATTAATTGATTGCATATTAGTTTTGTAATTGATACTGCATTTGTTGTCTCTTTGAAGCCCTTAATGCGGATTTGTCTTATTGCCAAAGTAAAAACTACACTCAACAACAAAAAAAACAAAAAACAAATGCAACACTTTTGTTTTTGCTCCAATTTTTTATGTGTTGAAATAAAACATTCAAGACTTCTTCTATGCACACAAAAGGTTTATTTCTCTCAAATTCTGCTCGCAAATTTGTGTGCGCTTCTCCTTTGCCAAGATGATTCATCCACCTGGCAGGTGTGGCATATAGAGATGCTGATCAAACAGCAGGATTATTGCACAGGTGCGCCTTGGACTGGTCACAATAAAAGGACACTCTACAATGTGCAGTTTGATCTTGAAAAAAGACATTTATTAGGCACTGAACTGTGACTACTTCACATTGGACCACAGATACATTTTGTTCCCCAGGAGGGCAAAGTCATGACATTCCCTACTCTGTCTTTAATTGGCTAGTACTTGTTCCCTTTGTTGGTTAGGTTTAAGCGTGAGGACTGATTTGTTGGATTAGGGTAAGATTTGCACAGTTGTGCCTTGGACTGGTCACAGTTAAAGGCCAGTTTTGTCTTGAAATAAGACTAAAGCGCTGCCTATTTCGCATAGGACTACAGATACCATTTTCTTTCCCAGTAGGGCAAAGTCATGATCCACCCCACTCTCCCTCTGATTGACTTACCCTGATATTCATACACTAACCCTGATCAGTCACTCCTCATGCCTAACCCTAACCGACCCAGCCAACAAAGGCGAGAGTAGTAGGGCAGGCCATGACTTTGCCCTCCTGGGGAAAAAATTATATCTGTAGCCTTTTTTTTAAATTAAAACTGCACATTTTAGAGTGACCTTTTATTGTAACTAGTCCAATAAACACCCGGATAATAATCCTGCTGTTTAATCAGCATCTAAGCATCAGCATCAGGTTTATTTTGGGAGTTTTTCCTTACTCTTTTGAGGCTCAACAGGACAGGAGGTGTAAAAATAAAAAATAAGATAAAAATAAGAAAGAAAGAAAGAAAGAAAGAAAGAAAGAAAGAAAGAAAGAAAGAAAGAAAGAAAATAAAGAAAAACCTACTTGCAGTACAAACTACCTCCATCAAAATTAAGTGCACAGATGGTCACACTTTCCAAATCACAGTATCACGATGTCCTGAAAGTAAGCAGTACCATAAGAACCCAGTAATCCCAGTTCATCACCAACACATACTGAAATTCTCACCTAAATCATTATCCTGTTTGGTCCACAGACATTTCCCGTTCAGTATTATCAGATGCCTGATTCCGATGCATTTTCTTCAGATCGACAAATAAATGAAACTATTTACAAGTAGGAATATGCGCTTCCCAACAGTGTCCCTCATTGAGGCTTAAGGCCGTTATTATTCTGTTTTTTCATACTCATCATTTCATTGAGCTCTAATTAACACAACAAGGGTTCAGTGTCCTCCGATGACATCACTCAGAGGGCAATTTCACACTCGCTAACTCTCAATAACTTTCAAGCCAAAACAAAGCGGGCCTGTCTACAGTTTAGGGATATGCGTGAGAGGATGTGTCTAATAGATTTAGCTTTATTTTTCAGTCAAGCATCCTAACCCCTCTGAGCTCTGCCCATACATCTCAGTGAGCAGGGCTCAGGCGGTCCTGTGACAATCTGTCCGCCGGTTGTTACCGGGAGGTTAAGGCTGCAGTCAGAGTAATGATGTGGACTGTGGACAGTAGCCAGGGTTCTAACCCTCTGCAAGGTACAAACGCCCCACTGACTATCCAGGTTAAAGTCACAATTAGAGCACGCAGAGGTCACCTTACAACAAGGACGCCTGCTTCTAGCTGCTGGGCCCGTTGTGTAAAGTGTAAGTTTGTTAGGGTGATTTTTCTGCTGCTCAGTTCGTCTCACGGGGAGTTTCCAAACTGGAAAGAGTGAATTGTGATATTTGGAAACCCACCAATCCAAGTGATGGAGAAAAATTATTAATACCATTGGGGCAGATTATATTTATTTAGTATTAATTAAGCATTGTTTTTCAAATGATTGATTTCTGCACAGTATGGTTAAAGTTAGGATAGGTTATGGTTAGGGAAAATAAATGTGGTAGAGGTATAGACAAGCCTTGACAACATACTGATGCACCTCCATCCATCACCCTTACCTCGCTACATGAAGGGCACATTACATTCAGCAATGGGATGCTACAGAATACTGACATAATTTCTTAGGATATTGAGCAGCTAATAAAATGTTAGAAAACAGTAAAATATGCTTATAAGAATTTCCCACTGTGATTCCTTTAAATTGCTTGCTTTGTCTGACCAACTGTCCAAAATCCAAAATATTTTTTGTTAAAGAAAGAAAGAGGTTTGTCCAGTCAAAGCATCATTGAACAAGGCATTAAGACTCACATACAGGTTACCTGGATCACCTTATAGGTGTGCAGCTGAATACCTGTAATTTTTAGGTGAAGGCTTTAATAATTGTTGAAATAATATTTTCCATGTCTTTCAGATGTCCCTCTTTTGTCCTGCATTCATAGTGTATATCAGCAAATTCTAACACCAAACTATAAATAAAAACAAGCAGTTTGGTCCATGGCCCTACGTTTTAAACTGAGACACCGTACATAAACCAATAGTGTCATTTCTGCAGGTGCCCTTCTAGTGTAATATGCTGTCAAAGTCAGGTGACATATAAAGAGCAAGAAAGACATTTCTGCATTAAAACGTCACAAATGCTAGACATATGTTATATATTTTGTCGAGTTGTGTTCTCACATTATCACCAATGTTTGGGATGGTCTGATGCAGAAAATTTTTTTATTTATCCCAATTAATGTTGTGTTTCTTGCTAGCTAGGTGCTAGTTGCTATACTGGGTTATACCAAATCTGAGAGTGAGAGAAGACTAATGTTAATAAAACATAATATTACCTCGTCCATGAACATGATTTCTGCTGTTGTGTCCACCACTGTTGCTGATTTTCCTCAGCTATGGTGGTTGTATAATAGTGAAGAAGACTCTCATAATCTCACCTCACTTCACGAAAGTGCATGAAAAATGCAGAAGTAGTAGTTTTCAGTCCACTTTAATCATGTGTTTATTATGTGTCTTAGCTTTATTTTGAAAGTCTAACTTGGCACGCAAAACTGATGCTACAAGGGTGCATAAAGTGTCATAGTTGGAAGCGTTGGGCCACTGACCAAGCTGCCATATTTGACGAGTCGGGTGTGTGACCATGTTGTATAAATCGTGTGCTTTTATGAAAGCGTAAGAGATTTGTGCCACTGTCACAATCACTAACACAAATACAGAAACAAAAGTCATTTTCCCTTCTGAAAGATCTGTACCCCTAAATTCCTTGAGATGTTCTTGAAACAGTCCAACTGTCCTGACCTTTTTCTGCACAGAATAAAAGACCATCAATACTAAGACGCACTGTACCTCAGATCTTGAAAGGAATCAAAGGAAACACTTTGTACTGTAGCATGCTAACACGTCTGGTGTATACTCACATAATTATCATCCCTTTGTTAAGTAGTGCATCCAGGTCAGAGCCAGGGACGGTGGTGGTTTTGGGAGGCGGGGGGTGGGGGGGGGGCATCTGTTATCTGGTGGTGAGAGGGCTGAGTTATGTCTGCTTTGAGTAGTACAGTAAGGATACCCATGAGGGCCATATTTCATCATGGAGGAAGCAGAGACTTCAACCCAGGCCTGGCGTTAAATCATTTGGCAAAACACACACTGACATGTAAGCTCATCTAATTTGATCCACACACTATATTTGACATTTATCCACCCATATCTCCAAGATACAATCAAATAAAAGTCTTAATCCTGAGGAGCAAAAGTGGGAAAGGTTAGTCAGGATGTTGTCTTTTTGGAATGGAATGTATCCCTGGATTCAGGCCTATCTAAGCACAGCTTTGGCGTAGCCTCTTGCACGTGGAGAGAAAAACAGCTTGATGCATCCCCAACATGTGGCCTTTAAATCACTCCTATAACCTAATCATACCAGCTCCACTGTGACATCCTGATTACATCCACGAGATGACTTTTACAGTGGCTAAAGATCCTCTCTGTGCTCCGGCGACAATGCACAGAAATTCACACAGATGACAGCCGAGCTCGCCTTCATCCTAATGCAATGTGAGTGACACAATGGAGTTTCGGTGGAGGCAGCATTGTGCAACGCAACGCCGAGATTAATGAGCGGCTAACACCAGCTTGAAAGGAATGAAGTGAATTTAAATTTCTCCAAAAGTTAAAGAGCTAATGTTACAGTATTAATTTCCTCTTGAACAGTGAGTGGGAAAATATCCATTAGCAAAATTAACCACAGTTTTCTAGGTAGCTAACATTGTGCGGCTGTGGTGCTACAGTGTGGGGCCACAGCTAATGAACACACTGCAGAGGGTGATATTTCATTATACAAATTAATGCTCACATTTTAATGGGAAAGTCACATAATGAATCTAGGCTTCAGTGACAGCAATTAGAGGCCCAGATTGTCCCCTTCTGGACAAGGCACTATTTAGCAGTAAGCAGCTGTGTGTAAAAAATAAAAAGGTCCTCGCTCTTGACAATAGCCACACATAACTTCAGGCAGGGCCGCATAACCAATAAGAGTCCCTGCTCACCTTTAAACGAGGAGAGGGGGAGACAAAGAGGGAAAGAGGGGAGGCAGGACTTGCCCATGTCACTTAACCTTAACCTAACCTTGTAATCAGGATGAATCAAGAGGGACCTGTGATCTCCCCCTCCATTCCTCTCACCCCTTCCTCCCTTTTCTCCTTTTTCTTCAAGCATCTCCCTCCTAATGCATTTTTCTCAGTGTCTTTTCTTCCTTCTCTTATCTCTATCATACAGTATCTTCAATACAATGACACTGCAAAGTTCATGCATATACTAATACTATACCATATGCATTTATGATTTTCCCTTCTGTGGCAACTGAGCTGTTAATCCTGACAGTATTAGCAGCAACTCGCCGCTAACCTCTTATTTAAAGGATAAGGCTGGCAATATTATGTATAATATATATATATATTTTTGTTGTCCACAAATCCCATGAAAAGACCAAAACCAAGAATGAATTGATCCTACTACCATGAAGCCTGATGCATCTTATTCCTCTGTGCACAGAGCTCCATTGTTGTCCAAACACTATTAAAAACACATCAGTGAGACACACTGTTGCACTGGGTGACATGTTAATTCATTACAATGAGCACAGTCTTTGTAATATATTTTGAGTTAATCCCACATACACCGTCCTGCTCCTGTAAATACTCACTAGAGCACCAAATGTGTATTAATCCACAGCTAAAAGGAGTCCCAAACAAAGATGATATTTATTGCTGTTTGTGTAACATTTGGCAAAAACTACCGTGCCCTCTATACTGTATATTTGTGAGTTGTTTTGAAAGATTAACATCTGTAGGAATGAATGGGCTTGGGGCTGACCACCACAAAAAAGGGAGGGAAATAGGAAAGCATTGAAATATGGATATTGTTAGTTTTGTTCTATTAAGATACGATACGATACGATGCAATCTGGTACGATACGATACGATACGATACAATTGAATGTAATACAATACACTATGATATAATACAATGCAATGGAATACAATGCAATACAATATGTTATGATATGATACGATACAATGCAATACAAAATAATACGATGGAATATGATGTGATACGATATAATATGATACAACACGATATGATATGATACAATACAATGGAATACAATTCAGTACGATACAATATGATAAAATATGATTCAACTTTAAATTGTATTCACTGAAATTAATTGTACATCCTTGGGCAGCTCTGTTCAAAGATTACACATGGATCTGCTGGACTACCAATGCCAATAAAATTACTGTTTTTGTCAAAGGCATCTGGAGAAATATAACTGCTACAGTTCCCTGGTGTTAATTTGGCTCAGACTCAAAGACTCGGATTAAAACTATAATATGTAACATTTCTACATTAAAATGTCTAAAAATGTTACATATTTTGTTGAGTTTTTCACTTACATTATCCCAAATGTTTCTAACACTGTTCAAACAGAGAAATCCTTAATCTATCCCAGGTACCAGTGTATTTCCTGCTAGCCACTGCTACCTAAGTGCTGTAATTTCCGGGATACATCAAAGAGTAAGGAAGGAAGTGAGTGAACATGACTAAACGTAACATGAAAAAAATATTTCCTCGTGTGTAAACATGATATCTGTCTGAGTCATGTTAGATAGATTTTCATCAGCAATGGTGGAAGGTTAATAGTGAAGATAACGACTCCTATGACCCCATGTCACTGCATGACATCATCAAATTATGTCTGTTGTTATTGTTTTAATACCTCTCAGGGTAGGACTTGGGTATTGTGCAAGTGGGAGAAGAGAGGTTTTGTTGCACCTGTGACGACTGATGTTCAGATTTTTTTTCTTGATTAGTTTGTGGAGCTAATTGCATAATTTTTGTAAAACATAACCATGACCAATTCAAACTGGGTGTCAGGAAAGTGTACAAAAATGTAAATGACAATATTTTGAATTTGGAATACCTTTTAGACACTTACTATTATGACCTTAAATTATATAGTTAAATGGCTATTGTGTGGTTTGACTTTCCAGTTGCTTTAATGTATCTTATCTGCCATTGAGTGGACACATTTATGCAAAGTTCCTGAGTGCACATACTGTGCATTTATGGTGTTACTTTCCCCTCTGAGGCAATTGAACTGTTAACCTTAACAGTATTAGATGCATTCTCAATCCACCACTAACCACTAACTTAAGCAGATATACTTAAAACAGATGTAAAACAGCTTCTATCCATTATTCAGCCTCTCAAACATCCAACCGGTGTTTTTTTTTCCATCCTTCCGGCCAAATGGAAATTTATCTTCCAGTATGTCATATCTATTAAGCCATTTTAATTGCCCCTCTGCACAGGTTTGGGGTATTTATCTTTACTTGTTTCTATGGCGCTGTCACAATTCACACAAAGCCAGATGAAATCAGTACATGCAACATGAAGTGCAAACATACTGCGGAGGAGCAGATCCCACTACAGCAATCAGGAGAAGGATGATTTATAGCCACAAAGGTGTCACTTAGATGTTTATGAGCTCCAGTTTTTCAAGTCAAAGCTGCGGCGGTGCATTTCTTACCCTTCTATCACTCACTCTGTCAGGAACAAAATGTCCAAAGTAGTCCGACAATGCCAAGACGGACAACGGCAAAAAGTTTACCGTTCTATTTTTAACTCCCAAATAGCAATTTTCTGGTTTTGTGGCGGCAGTGATCTGTCATGTGGCTGGGAGGTTGTGCTGTTTGCGCTGATATCAATTAAAAGTGGATTAACGGGTACATAATGACCTTTAGCAGTAAATTGTGTGTAATGTTGCAAGGCAGGATACAGTATATTCCCCAGATGTCACACCAGGCCCCTGACGTATGATGGAGCAGATGTCTTAGCCAGTCCAAATGGCCCTCTAAGACACAAACACACACATACATACACACAGGCTCAGGCCTTACAAGCATGCATAAACATGTGTTCACACACATTCCAAATGGTGCACACACAAGTACGTAAACACCAGTGGATGCAGAAATGTTCTTGTCGTCTGTCTCTCTTGCTCCCGATATATTTAAATGCTTAATTTTAATGGAGAACTGGAATAAACTGATAACTTTCTGAGCGTGTTTGTATTTATTTTCAGTTTGCCTTGCTGTAAACATCAAAGGAGAGTGTCAAAGAGACAATATTCTGTGCTTTTCATTCTCATTTTAGATATGTAGATGCTACATTACTCTTTATTTTCCCCCCATGAACATTAACAACCTCTTATAAGGGAAGAAAAGACAGAGGAGGAAAAAAAAAGATCAGATCAGTCTAATTTCTGTCTAATTTGGCTCCTAGAATATCATTTTGTCCAGTTAGAGGAATTGAGAATGATCATTTGCATCAGGGACGTTTCCTTATTAAATCAGCACTGAGCCTCTGTTCGGCAGCTCACAGGAGAAGCACTTATTGGGTTAAAAGCTCATCTCGTATGGTTTATTTTAAATATACTCTATGCCTCATAGCCACTCTAGCGTAAGAGAAAAGATATCAAATCACTGTCTTTCTATCTATAGTCAGGGCTATCTGTCTCCCTGCACGCTCCCTTTCCCCTTCCTTTTTTCTCCCTCCCTCTTATTCTTTCTATCTCCTCTTTTCAACATTTCCACCTTCAATTTTCTTTTGTATACCCTCCTATCCGTTTCTCGCCTGTATCAATATTGTATTGAGTTGGTGTTTGTGGCCCTGTATTTGAGAACTCTGCAGTAGGTCTGCAGATCGCAGAGTCTTTTTCTGGAATGGTGCCCTC
The DNA here is from genome assembly GCF_056507025.1 of Lutjanus erythropterus. Lineage (NCBI taxonomy): Eukaryota > Metazoa > Chordata > Actinopteri > Lutjaniformes > Lutjanidae > Lutjanus > Lutjanus erythropterus. Next base: position 43,280,785 of record NC_139317.1, on the reverse strand, counting down.
TAAATAATGATAAATTACTTGAGCAGTATGCCATTTGCTAATTATATCCATGATTTACTACACAGCCCGACTTAAATCATTCAAACCAGCCTTGCGTAACAATGCCTTTTTTTCCTTTTATAAAATGGTTTCCATGTGTATAATCTAAACATTTTATGGCCATATACTGTATATATAGAAATGTGCATACACACAAAACACTTCCATCCCCTTTTTATTTCTTTTTCCAGCAACCTCCCCTCCTCTTTTCACACACTTACTGTTATCCTTTTAACAGAAATTCTACTCTGGGAACTTTTTATATGTATATATTTAAAAAAAATCAAGCTTAGCATTTTTTCCCTCTCTGTTCATTGTTTAATGAATCCAAATCTGGCTCAGACTCCAAGCCTATTATAATTGCTAGCAGGATGTGTTCTATTTCGACGTAAGTATCATTCCAATGGAAGATCCACTTCTGGAATAATTCAGAATAATGCTGGTGTTATACCATTATCGAGAATATTCATGAATATGGATGTGCAGCATAAATAAATATATGTAAATGTTACACGACAGATTCACCCCTCTTTTACCATAATATAAATCTCTTTGATCTGTGTGTCCTGTAGTGAATCATATTGTTCTTTATCATACAGGCTGCACTGCAACAAGCATGTGGTTCACATATGTCGCCTGCACATTTCTTCTCTTCTATTTTTTTATTTATTTTTTTACACTCATTGACTTATTTTTGCATCGTGGTGTATCATCCATATTTTGCTCTCAGTGCACCACAGTGTGGCAGTCGTTGGAGGGATCGCATGCCGTGTGTGGCTGATTTATGCTCCTCAAGATAAACTGCAAATAGGGAATGTCCGAGAAATTGCACTCTCATCGCCAAGGCACGGGACTGACAGCAAACAAGGCCAGAAAAGAGGCATGATGACCCCGCTGCAGGCACACACACACCCACACATCCACGCACAGATGCACAGAAACGCACACAAACAGACACCCAGCCGCACCCTCAGCCCCAGCTCCAGCCCCAGCCCCGTACCCGTGCAAACACAGATAGCATCGAGACAGTTTTGTTGTCAGTTGAAAATATTATCTCTTGTAGTGGACTGAAAGCACCATATGGTGAAATGTTTTTTATGGTGTTGATGTGAGTGATGGCTCACTTGGCGGGGCTGGATCGAGCTGGATCGACCCATATTCAGATGCCTACTCCACACCCCCACCCTCGTACCAATACACACACACATACGTGCAATGCAACACATACACATCAAGTGGAGCAGAGCCGACGTCTGTGGAAGAGCAAAAGACATGGAATTCTGCAGGATCCTATTCATTATCACTTATAAACTTATATTTATTATATTGTGTATTTCACCCAGTGCTTTATTTTTTTTCTGTCTAAACTTCTACTGACTCTTATCTTAATTCTTTTCACTTTCCTCCCTCATCCATTTTATCACCACTTAGAAATTGCATGTATTTTGATACCAACTAAAAAGCGAGGCAATTGCAAAATATCCTTTTTTACATTAGTTAATGAAATGCATATCTTTTTTGTGAGCTCTACTCATTTGACCTAATTTTCTTTGTTCGGGGAGGTTACATGACCCTAGGGTCCACATTCCCTGCTCCAATAAATAGATTTTGATATCCAGTCAATCTAATAATCAGGTTAATTATTCACTGTTTTCCCTCTCTTTCCCTTTCTGTTTCTCTGTCTCTTTCTTGGCCTCTCAGGAGAGAAACCCTACCGGTGCCCTCATTGTGACTATGCCGGCACCCAGTCTGCCAGTCTGAAGTACCACCTGGAGCGCCACCACCGCGAGCGCCAAAATGGTTCCACCACCTCAGGCCCATCCGCTGGCCACACCCCTTCTTCTGACCACAAAGAGGATCACGGGAAGACGGCCGGCGGTGGCATCTTCGCCCGACCGGACGTCCTCCGTAATGTTTTCAAGGGCATGCCTCCCAACCTCGACTTCAGGGCAGGTCCATTGCTGCCGCATCAGTGGGCTTCAGCCGGCATGATGTCTCCGCACGACCGAGATCGCGAGAGGGAGCGCGGGGACCGCCGCTTTGACTCCACTGCCTCAACTGACAATATGAAGACAGCTGATGGCCCGTCCTCCCTGGTCTCAACAGCGACAGATAGCTTCTCCGACCTAAGCAGGGCTTACCAAAGCATGATGGGGAACGGAGTCCACTTTCAAGGTTCTCTCCAGGCCTTCATGGACAGCTTTGTCCTCAGCTCCATGAAGAAGGACATGAAGGACAACCAGAGTCCAGTCCAGCTCCAGGCCCACTGCTACCATGATAATGGTGAGCCCAAAGCAAAGCGAGCCATCTCAGCTGACCAGGAAAGAGAAGACAAGGCCGAAACCAAACAGAACTCAGAGCCTGGCAAACCTGGGTCTCAGTATGAACCACTTGATCTTTCTGTCTCAGTCCGGCCTGAGTCTGCATCTGGATCTCTTCCTGGATCTTCAGTCACCATCCATGACAATGTGGCATGGCACGGCTGCCTCTTCTGCTCCTTCTCCACCTCCTCATTGGAGCTCATGGCTCTGCACCTCCAGGCCAACCACCTTGGCAAGGCCCCACCACAGCGATCCGATACAGGCAAGGAGCTTCATGGAGGGGCCTCCCCCACCACCTCCACGATCCACTCCTCCAACACCAAGACCTCTGGTGTGGTCCTTGACAAAGATGGAGACAGAGATGGAGAGAAAAGCCAAGGAGGATGGAACAACCACATGGACCAGCCCTACAACCCCTTCCAGAGCGACTTCTACAGGCGGTTCGGTGGCTTGTACGATGGATCCCCGAGGGGCAACCAGGCAGGGTTTATCACCCCAGCAGAACCTAGCCTGGACCCCAGCCAGGCCTTTGGAGGACCACCTTCAGCCGGGGACGACCAGATGGCTGAGCGAGGTTCCTGCGGAGATGCCGAAGAGGACCAAGTTGGATCAGATGATGAAGTTGCAAAGGCTGGAGTGCGCAGTGCAAGCGAGACTCCATCAACCACCCCCAAGAGACAGCAACAGCAGAATCACTCTGGCGAAGAAGAAGAAGAGGGAGGAGTGGCTGAAGAGGAGGAAGAAAGAGATGAGCATGGGCAAATGGACATGGAGAGAGAGGGAGAAAAAAGTCCAGCTTCAGACCACCTCCAGAAACAGCTCCAAGACGACTCCTCACTGCCCCCAAGGAGCGGAGCTGCTTTGGCAGCATCTTCCTCCGGCATGAAGCCGCTCTCTCTGGTTCCTCCGACCAAGAACCAAGCTCTGGCGCTGGAGAAGCAGTGGCAGCAAGGCCTGGGCCTCCTGTCCCCAGGTGGTCCCCCAGGACTGTTGAAGGCCGAGCAACAGACCCACCTAGAGCAGCAGATGAACATGCTGTCGGTCCTCAGAGCCTACAGCAACGACAACCTCCCCGCGTTCAACGGCCTGGGAGGTGGAGCATCCACAGGGGGCATGAAGAGGCCAGATGCACCTGGTGAGTGTTTTTAACCCCTACTGGCACTGTAACTGCTTTACAAACATATATTCAGAGACACCTCTACCGGCAGCAAACCACACACATAAAAAGTCATGAATACACACGTTGTTGGAAACACAAATTCAATTTTCCCAGCACTGCATAGACATAAACACCAGACACACAAGACAAACACATATACATTTTTTTTCCCTGACACCCACAAAGGAATCTCAGACACTCACTAAAGGTCTCGAGATTGGCTCTGAAGTGATTTCAGCCTTATTTCAAGCAAGTTTAGAAGCTATCAGCCTGGCGACTAGCAACAGATTAATCTTTATTACACGTTTATATTACTGGGAGTGCAGCGCCTCCCTCCCGCTCCACAGCATGGAGGGAATAACCCTGGATGAGTCAGAGCAGGACCTCAGCTCCCCGTGCCACCTCCTGCACATGTCTCTTAACTATCTTAGCTCTCATAAAGCTGGCTCCCCAAAGCCCATTACTTTATAAGACTCGTCGATCTATGACCCTGTGAAAAATGAACTGTCAACTTTCATGATTCTGCTAAGGTTACAGCCGCTCCTTGAGACTGAAGAAGGAAGTCCTTTTTTCTTTTTTTTTTTTGGTCTCTTTTTTACAACGCTCTTTCACTGTTTAGGGGTGGTCTATAAGAAGAAAGTAAAAAGCCAGAGTTGGTTTTGAGCTTTGAAACACTGACATATACACAGTACAGAGACAGAAAATGCATAAAAGAGAAAGATTACTTAGCTCTGGCAGTATTAGATGAGATTATACCAGTTATAACTCCTTCAGATTGGAAATTGAGACATTTAAAGTAGTAGTTTGGGATATGCAATTGTCTATATTTAATTAAAAGGAGCAAAAATAATAATAAAAAATTAATTTTTATGTTGTAGCTACCTGGATTAATGTATAATGGCATATTTTGGAGATTTTGTCAGATTTAATCTAGAAATACTGTTTCTTTTTTAAACTTTTTTGGCCAAAGGTAACTTTACTTTACTATAGAAAATCCACAATCATAAATATATTTCTTTTTGTGGGCATTTTGCCTATGAAATGTAGAGCTCAGTGTTTACAGGCACACATTCATAAAGATATACATTAACCTATAATAATAGTGACCCCTTTGTTAATGAAGCAGTGCAGCTACATATGTTCATCTGACCTTTCCATCTGACAAAATATTATCCGTTGTCATGGAACCAGCCTCTCTGCATATTTTATCATCGTGGAAGCATTTTAACCGTGCGAGATGGATATATGTTTCATTTAATAGAGAAATGCCTTTGTGTGAGAATGCCCTACTTATTGTCTAATCAGAAAGCCTGTGTGAAAGCAAAGCTATGTAATGTGGGCAGTTCCCTTTGCAGCTAGGAATGCTTGACCTTTATAGATAAGGCTTTCTCTATGGAACAAAAGGCTTTCTTACATGTCGTTAGTTTGTCCAAGTCTGAGTCAGGCATTCATTGTAATTAGTTATTATGTATCCAACTTCCTGGAAACAGATATTCAGCAGTCAGATCTCGAGGATGGTGCTGAGGATAGCATCGAGAAAAGTATAAAAGATTATAGGAAACATAAGTTAAATCAAGACATGCTGGGATGTGCTTGTCTTTGTACTCAGTGTGACGTTACCTTAGACGACTTGCCCCGCCAAACTCCAGCCACCAGCTATCTGTGTGTGCTGCTACGATGATATATGTATCAGATAATGCAACATTGTATCCTATATTGTGCTGCAAGCGAAGCTCTTACAGTTACGGTTACTCATTTCAAAAGCTGCATGCATTCATATGTAGTAAAGGGCAAGCTGAATACAATGTGAGCGATACTTTGAAAGGAAGATGCTTGAGTGGTATGAGGGGTCAAGCTCAGGTTTCTGCAAAGTCCATGCAAGTGAATGAACTGGAGGCTCTTAGTTGTTTAAAGGCGTGAGTGTGAATGTGTGAGTCTGTGAGTGTTAACCCTGTGATGGACTGCATGTTGTAGCCCCCCATGTAAACTCATAGCAATAATTGTTATCTGTCTTATTATAATCATTACTTCTATTATACCTTTGTTATTTTTTATATTTGCTAATAAGAATCCAAATGTATGTTGAATTAATGTTACATAATATTTAAAATATTATCATATTATATTATATTATATTATATTATATTATATTATATTATATTATATTATATTTATAGCCAAAAATGCCATTTGCACTGGAGGTGTAAATAATCAATATGGCTGTTTACACACACATAATAGAGACAAATCTTGATCTTTTCCTAAACCTAATCTAAAGTGTTTTGTTACCTAAACTGAAACAAACGATGTCTGAAAACTGAAAATTATGAAAAGTAATAATAAAACAAAAATAAAAAACAAGAAAACTAGGTCTAAAAAAAATAAACACTGGGTGTAAATAGCTGCTGTGTGACTCTTAACACCCAGGTGTCAGGGACCAACTATGCTATTTGCACCTGGAATGGAATAGCAAATGTGGCTATTTACACTCGGGTGTATACAGCCTAACAAGCTAGATACGGACACCCTGGTGTCTGTATTCAACAATGCTATTTGCACACAGGTGTAAATAGCCAATGTGGCTATTTTCACACACAGGGCAGAGACAAACATTGATTTTTTTCCCCCTAAACCTTATCAAGTATTTTATTGCCCAAACCTAACTAAAAAGGGTCTGAAAATAATAATGATTAGTCTTAAAATTAAAAGGTTGGGTCTAAATAGCCAAATAGCTGCCGTATGACTATTGTCACTTTTAATATTATATTATATTATATTATATTATATTATATTATCAATGCTTTAATGTGTAAGCTGTATTTTTTTTTTAAAAACTCCTCAGTACTTTATTCTGTTGAGCAGTATATTCTAAAACAAGGCCTCAACAAGGCCTTTTTTTTAATTTAGTTTAATTTTCAAAAATAGCAATGACTGTGGCCAAATAAGTGTACTATATTATGTTTAGAAGACATGTATTTGTCCCTGAAATGTAGTGAAATAAAAGTATAATGTAGCATTAAATGGAAATGACATCTCATAACTTGGGTAAATTTACTTGTAGCACTGTTGTTGATACTACCAGTGTTACTATTGGCACTATTACTGTATTGTGACTGCTGCCAGTCCTGCTACACACACTGCAGTTGCATGCTAAAGCTTGGATGAGAAAATCGACACACTTGTTTCATGGTACAAAAAAACCCGCACTTTTACAGTCCCTCTTTACGTGTCCACTTGTAAACCCCTTGTGGTGGGGAGGGGGGTCAGCCGCCGCGTGAAGAACAACAGCCACACATTCCACCGTTATTTGGTGGGCGGGAGAAGGTGGGGGTAGCAAAGACGTCCGGAAAACTCAATTCAGACCTGGCAAAATGTGATTATCTGGAGTGGGTTTGCATTAGGTTTGTATGCAAATACAGCATAAATCATTAATATCGAAATTCTCCCCTGAATCTGTGGGAGCTGTTGTAGGGCACGCGCTGCACGTCTGGAGTGGCCGTCTCTTCATTAGTATGCCCAGAGGAGGGGAAAAGGGTTACAATGCGCATGAATCTACTTGCACTCTGACACATAACAGATACACACATATACGCATCCACACACACATATTCACACGTCTGTAGTATTAAACCACACCTCCCTAAATTGGCCCAGGAATTGGATTTATCAATAAATGTCATTAACAGCAGCAGTGGCCCTGAGGTCTCTGTAATCAGACAAGGTATCTGGTTACTGAGGTACAGTACGCTGTGTAAAGATTGATATGAACCCGCACCATTTGCTGTACTGTAGATGTGCTTAACGCAATCAATACTTGGCTGCAGTGGAGACCTATCTATAGCCATGCATTATCAAACATGAAGTATTACATTATTCAAACAGTGCTGTACATGCCACGACTGCTTGCGAACATTGCTCCTCACATCGTATTACTTACATTACCTCAACCCCCTCGTTCATTTAATATATTAAACGCGGGGAGCAGGACTTTGGAAGGTTGAGATTGACAAGCTGGAGAGGAAGTGTTGATAGAAGTGTGGGACTCGGCTCAGCGCGTCGAGGATTTCCAGAGGAGAAAATGGCAGAGCTCATAGCCGAGCACCTCTCGCAATTTGAGAAGTAGGCTACATAAACAGAGAGTTAGTGGATAGGAGAGAGGAAGAAGAGAGGGAAATGCTGTATATACTCACATCAATTAGGCCCATCACTTCCAATTTACAAGTGCTCTCACATTGTGCTCCATAGTTCTCCTCATAAGTGCTGTTGTTTGTTGGTGTTTGTTGCTGATAGAAACTCTCGGAGAGGAATCATCTCCTGTACACACACGAGATGACAGCTAAAAGAGTCTATTTTTGAAGACTTGAGAAGAAGAACATGTATGATGGTGACTCAGAGTCACTGTAGAACAGCAAGAGGCACATTTATGTAGCAACAGTAGAGATTTCTCAGTGAGTCTCTTGAACTATAAGTAATGACTGACAGTTTACTCTGTTAAGCATTAAATAAGGTCTAGTTTGACAATATTGATCATTGATTTGAAACATAAATTCACTCTGTAACACGGAAAAAATGCTTTTTTGAGATCCACTCTACCTTTCATGGGCCTACTTTGTTTTTGGTGGTGTGTTTTACCCTGTAGATGTTTATTTTTTTTTTATTTTCTTGACCCAGAAAGTGCAGTGCAAAACATATTTGAAAAGCAAACAAAATGCATCGCCTCAACACACAGCAGAGTTGAGCCAAAGTATATTGACTTTAAGCCATCATACAACACAAGTTTACTGTAAAAGAAGGTGAAAGAGGGGCAAGACACTGAGCAAACTCCATCTGTTGAAGAAGGCCACAGCGTGTGGATGAAAGCACTGAAAGAAGTCTAGTAAGTTGTCATAAAGGCACATAAATGTTTTCTTGAACAGAAAGTGCCAACATTGAAAGTGTAAAAATATACGTTTACCTAATTATTTTTGACATTTTTGGGAGTTTTCACAGCCAACATGGATGCTGGGAAGGGGAGGGTGAGGCAAGGTTTTTACACACTGCAAGCTCACTGCTAAATGCTACTACATCCTACACACCGGTCCTTTAAGCCATCATATGTGAAAGCGGGATAGTTTGAAGCAGGAGACTGAGCAAATTCCATGTGCGGGTGAAACCCATGGCATATGACCGAAAGCCTCGAAAGAAATCTAGTAAGCAGACCTTGAAATATGATGATGACATGAATTGGTTTTTTTTTGTTTTGTTTTGTTTTTCTTTTGTCAAAAAGACACATTGTCTTCAGCACAAAATCCAAACATTTAAAATTGTAAAAGAGGTTTAAATGAAATTATGTAATATATATGGGGATTTATTGGCAGAATAAGGCAGATATTGAATATAATATTCATTTGTTTCAGTAGTGTATGATCACCTAAAAATTAGAATCATTGTGTTTTCGGTACCTTAGATAAGTTTTTTTTTTAAAGTCTGAGACTGTGGACCTCTTGTCAGACAAAACTTGAAAAAGGGTTAGGGTTAGGGTTACTTTTGCTTAATTCCTGGATTTCTGTATAATCATGATTATGCTTATTGATCCCATAGACACTCAACAAATGAGCCAAGATAAACTAATATTGCCATTTGATATAATATAACTTCAAATTACACCAAATACAAAAGTCTGTCCTAAAGCATTTTTGAGTTTCCGACTCTAGAAAAGTGGAAAAAACAGTAAAATCCCCCAATAGTGTATCTCTGATCTATCTCTTTAACTAAATCACACACATTTAGACTCAGCTATTTATTTTCCATTTGATAACTAATGTAATGATTAATGCAATATTTTTTCACTTTCATTCACTGAGCCTCCCTTGAAACTGTTCAGAGCCCCCTCTGGGGAGGCCCACTTCCCGCTTTGAAATCCTCTTCCTTAGAATGAGCCTTTTAAATCTACAGAGGAACAGTGTGCTCTTCCATGGAAGTCACCATGTTTCTACAGTAGCTCAGACTGGACACATTAAACACCGGCTCTAATCAGAGTCTTTTGTGGGGTTTTTTTTGTGGCCATTGCATGTTCTCCTACATGCTTGGAAGGAGAGGGTGAGACAAGGTGTTTGCAATCTTGAAGTTCACCACTAGATGCCACTAAATCATACACACTGGTCCTTTAAACACAAAGTCTCATACACAAGATCTCAGAAGGGCTTGGGCTTTTATTTTGAAGAGAGTGTAATCCATCTCTCACTTACAGTATATTGTGACTCTTTTGCAACAACATCCCACAAGTCCACAGGGAGAAATCCATCAGAAATACCAGGTTTTCCACAGACTCTGGCTTCAATAAACTGGAATGCACTTCAGTTACAAGCATTTTGTGATTTAAGCAAGGGTGTGGCTGTAATTAACACGCACCATTGATCCTGACTGCGTTGCTTTGACATAGCCATACCCACCTTTGAATGAAAACAAATCATTTACACCACGTCTCCGGCGGTTGTTGTGAGGCATATTTGGAAATGCGGATAAAATGTAACTGAAGAAAAAGTACGTAAAGCAGTTTGAGTAGAGAAAAAGGTGAATTAAAACAGTTTAACACTGTAAGAACATCCATAGGTGATTTCATAAGTCGAGTATAAGTTTCCTCAGCTGGACAACTCTGAAAGAAAGCTGCAAACACAATGAGATTGAGGCAGAGACATGCTTATCACAAGTAATAATGAATCACATAATGTTTCTTGTCTGCAGCAGGGGAAAACAATTTTGTATTTTAGGCTTAATGTTGGGCCATTTGCTTGTGCCCTAAATAAAAAACCCTGCAAATTTAAAGTAGAAATAATGAGTAAAGAATGATTTTATTTGACTCTTTCCCTCGTGCAGTCTGGGTGTGACGTCATTGGCCAACAACCCTAAAATTTCTGCGAGTGTGTGTGAGTGCACCGGGTTAAGGAAGTTCGGATTTCATCTTAAATGTGTGTCACTAGTGGCCAATTACCTCTGTCAGAGGGAGTGCGCTCCTGCCAGCCTTCACTGTGCGGGATTTGAACCCATGACTGCTGAGGTCATATGAGAACAATGTGCAAACCCCCCCCCCACCACACACACACACACACACACACACACACACACACACACAGATATGGATACATCTGTATGCTCATGGAGCACAAGGCAAACGCATGATCGCTGAGCAAAGTGTGGGCTTTTGTAATAAAAAGGCTGATATGTGGTGTGTGTGTGTGTGTGTGTGTGTGCTTGTGTTTGGATGCGTGTGTGTGTGTGTGTGTGTGTGTGTGTGTGTGTGTGTGTGTGTGTGTGAGGTTGTGTGAAGTTCTGTAAAGCACTGATTGTAATTAAAGACATATGGTGGGATTGGTGGGCTCACTGTGAAGCGCAGATGTAGTGGATCACAGTTGGCATTACTGGTGTAATTTTCACTTTCTCTGTTTTAAGTGGAAGAAAGGTAGGCATAACAAGTGAGGCTCCTCACACACACACACACACACACACACACACACACATGCAGCACATATGCTGGTGTCAACATAACACAGATACAGTAACCAAAATTGTATCTTTCTGCATACACACAAACAAATCTCACAAACACATGAATGAGCGCCGGGCCTGTGTTTATCAAACTGCTAAACATGAATATTTGATCTTAACTGAAGGATAAAAGTAATTAATTGTTATTTGTACTCATATTTTGCTCTTAACATTAGTTAGTAGGTAATAGGGCCCTTATAATATGCTATATTATAGCATAGAGAATAGAGAATATATATGATTTAATAAGATGATATAAGTGTTAATAATATAAACATGTTTATCGTTAGGTTATAAGACATTTATAAGCAGTCTTATAAGAATTGCTTGAGAATGTTGATTTTATGAATATATGAGTTTAGGATTTTTTTTTTTAAATAACTAGCATTACAAACACATTTATTGAGTTCAACCTATCATGTCATTGGTAAACCTTTACTAAGATTTTGGGGATTCCTACATAATTAATTATGAATTTATTAACAGTTAACTTTGGATTTTGGGGGTACCGAATCTAAAGTGTGAACAGTGCTTAAATTAATTCTTTATTGTGCAGTCACTAATGGTTAACTATGCTCTTAATAACAGTTAATTATGCATTGTGGGAGCACTGGATCTAAAATGTGAATGACACTGATGGTCATTAAATAATCAAATTTAGTATGCACTTGTGAACAGTTACCCATGATTTCTTTTTTTTAATTATTACTACTTTCAGGCCTTTTTCCTCTGCTAAACACGGCTAATGAATGCATAATGAAGTATGTAGAAAGCTTAATAAAGCAACAGTCACAGAATAAGTAAGTTAGTTAAACTCAATAAATGTGTTTGTAACAAACAGTTCTAAGAAATTCAGACTAGCATTCTTAATCAGTCCCTGAACTTAATTACTTTGCTTTTTATAAATGCTTATAAATGACTTATAATCTGACAATAAACATATATTATACTATGATTAAACTTATTTAGTATTATTAGCGCATATTAATGATAATAAGCATCTAATAAGTGCATTAACTAATACTTATTACATGCAACTTCATATAAAGTGTTACCCATAGATGTCTTCAGATATTTAAGAGTAGATTCTAGGTTACGGCACACCAACGGAGACAGAGTGTACAGAATCATTGATGGATAATTTAAGCTGAATGAACACAGTAATTCAGAATAGGTTGGGTTTTTTTTTGCATTTGACAGGATGTTACACCACTTCTTATCAGGGATGTAAACAAGAAGAATAATATGTTTTGACACTGATTTGTTTGCAATCACTTTCTTTGCTTCCTCGTTGCCTAAACGCTCCCTATTTTATGATTTCTCAGATGTATGTTGTCTAGCAGCTGCAGAACGTCGTTCCTGATTTTCTTTTTGTTTGCATTTCAAACAGTTTTATTTTATTGAACCTGTATTTATATTTCTGAGTACAGTATATTTTTTCTTATTTCATATGTTAATTCGCACTTGAGATATTAGGGATTTCCACACAAATATTAGGAACTTTGAAAAAAAGTCAGTCAGTGACACTCCCCATCACATCCTCCACACAACTTCACTCCACTCTCAGTACAACATCATTTTTTACTTCCGTTCTGTCTGTCCGACCTCAGCTCACACACCTGCATGTGTGCATTCACACTCGTAAACACACACACACACACACACACACACACACACACACACACACACACACACACACACACACACACTTAAAACTTGTGATAATGCAAAACCTGGTAATTGCCAATAATACTGTCCTCATCAGGTGGTTAATTACCATGAATTTGGTTGCTGTTTGTCTCTAGCAAACATGCGCACACACACATAAACACTCACACAAAATGCTCTGACAAGTGCAAAAGAGCTAGAGGTACTTATTGCTCCCAGACACCCCTGTGTTTACTAATGAGCCCGACAGATAGCTTACCTGCATATAGAGGAAATGATTCTGTACACTTAAAGCAGGTCTGAAAGTTCAGTCTGATTTACAAGACAGCATCAATACTGAGGATACAGAGAGGCCGCGGGTAGATAGATTTCAGTGTTGTCATTATTAATTTAGCCAGCAGACTCTGGTGGGTAAATGGTCAGTGGTTAGAAGTCTCTTTTCTGAGGGTAAAGTGCACACAAAACCAGATGAACATCTACACTCTTTCTCATACTTTTGTGCTTTCGTTGTGGCTGCACAATTATTTCTATCTCCTCCTCTACATATACAGTACGAGCCTACATCAAAAACAAAGGACACACAGTAACGTATATATCTGCACGGTTTGCGTGGAAACATCTGAAAATCTTTTGTTGCACGCTGACAAATCCGTAGTATGTGACTTCAGTAGTACTGTAATCTTCAATAGGTTAGGCTGTTCACTGATCCTTCAAGCAACTAGTTATCATGACAGAGCAGTGACACCCATGCAAAGAGCCAGACTGTCATTTCTTAGTTGAAGGATCATTGTAATTTACTACAACTTCATCCTTATTTTTGTGGTTTTGGACCTTGTTGTTATTGGTTATGATAGCATTACACTTACCAAAGTAACTGTGTGTCAAGAAAAAAAAGCACTTGTACAATCACACAGGTTATAAGAAATGCAATCTTGGACCCCATCCTGTATCGCCTGATGATGATTTAAACTCTGGAAGCAATGGCCGTGTTTCAGGGCTTCTGGTGTTGCCAGTGTAACAGATATCTGCGCTGGATTAGATATGTATTTTGGCTGGATATCTGTTTACAGAGATTTTGAGGAAATATCTTAGCCTTATCATCGACAATATTTGGGGGGGGGGGGGGGCTGGAAATGAGCGCACCAGAAATGTGGTTAATTCCACATTGCACAGGAAAACTGTGCGCATGCACGACTTCAGCCTGAAACAGGAAGTCGTACGCAGACAGTTTGGGTAATAATTTCACACATTCCCTTCGTTTTCTCTTGCAAAAAACCTTGAGCAAAAGTGGAGCTGTGTTAAAAAAGATGTATGTTTTATTCAACAGTGACCTTGGGGACACAAATGACAATTGCAAGTTATTAGATTATGCAACAAAGGGTAGGATAATACTGCCAAAATAGATAAAAGACATTAAATTAGCAAATAAGTGAGCTGGTAATGTCAGTTGCACAACCATACCTATTTAAAGCTTGCCATCATTAGCAAGCAGGTCATACTGGTCAAGTAAGGTTGTAGCAGCAAATAGTGTGTTTTATTCTTTACAAAATAAACTTATCTCATTTAAAATATTACATTGTGTTTGTTTTAAACTTGCTCAATCACCTGAGTGATTCAGTCGTCCAGCCTCGCTTCTTGTGAGCAATGATGCCACATTTGCAGAACTCAGCAATTAGCTAGGTGAGAAGAATAAGTCTGAAGTTTGTCATAAAACAAAATTATCTTTCAAGAAATTCTGTCAGTAGTTTCTTTGCAAAATTCCCTCCACAATCGGATAATTAGCAGTCGTGAAACCCACCGGCTAATCGTCAAATGGCAACACATTTCAGCCAATGCACTCCGCCTGTTTTGCTCTCCTCGTGGACTGTTTACCTGCATGTTAAAAAAGCCCACTCAAACGTGATTGGTCAATACCACCTGAACTACAAAGTGAATGCTTCTGATACCAGACTATTGTACCTTGCCTACAGATTCTGCGTCCATACATAGAGATTATATAACTAGTAACCTGGTTTTGGGGTCAGAGAAAGTCAGCGCCAGGTCAAGCCTCTCTCTCTAACTTGGTTGTGTCAGCGGACCAGACAGTTCAGTTAAATTGTTTATTCGCGGCAAATTGAATTGCAGGCTCACAAAGATTCTTGTAAACAGCTTAACCCGATTAAAACTTCAACCAGAGTTTGACCAGAATCTGACTGCGAGTGCATGGAAACTCAACTGCTGATGTCTCTCTCTTCAGGCCAAAGCGAGTCCATTAGCACTTCTTCCTCTCCTCTTGGATCTCCGTGTTTCACTTTCCCACACTCCAGGATCCTCCCTTTTCTTTATCTCTGTCTTTCTTTCTCTCCTTGTTGCTGGAGGGCACGGGCTCCTCCAGTGATTAAGCCGTCTGGAGGCCTGTCTGTCTGTCTTTTTTACCGAGGAGAAGAAGAAGACGGCTGTTGGTGAAACACTTCCCCAGGCTCTTATTGTGTGCCTCCGCCATGCCGAGATGACAGCTCTGACGGCTGGCGAAGGCGAGGTGCTATTTTCACATGTGCAACAATATTACCAGTTTAACTTGTGCAGAGGTGAATTATCACCTTGTCACCCAAAAGTGCAAATAGTGTAGATTTCAAAGAGCAATTAAGTGTAATAGCTGCTGTCAAGCCCTAAGGATGGTACCTGTTGCTCACTCTCTCTGCCTTTCTGTTCTCCTCAGCAGATGTGATAACTCTAAAAATATTTTGACCTCGCTAATTCCCCAGATATTAACTGCTGTGCCCGCTGAAAGGTCCTTTTTGAAAAGGCTTCGTATTTTTTTTCCTACGTTCTCTCTCTCTCAGCCAGAAGCGCTAATACCGACCATGATACTGGACACATATCATTTCCTGGAAGTACAGTCCACTCTTAGAAATAAAGGTGCTAACTAGAACCATAAAGGGTTCTTTGGCATGTCCCCTTAGGAGAATCCTTTTTGGTTCCTGGTAAAATTCCATAAAGGTTCCACTTGGAACCCTTTCAGTGAGTTCTTCATAGAATCCAACATAAAGGGTTATAAGTAGAACTGTTTCTGTAAGGTTTTCCACATGACAGGTTCTACAGAGAACACATCTATGATGTAATGGTTCCACCCAGAACCCTCTCTGCAGATTCTAACAAGAAGCTTTCCACCATCTGGGTGCTCCTTTTATGTTTTTAAGATTCTAGAACCCACCCAGGGGATTCTAACATGAACCTTTCTATATTCTAAAGGTTTTATCTAGAACCCACCCAGAGGGTTCTACTGACAACCCTATAATATTTCAAAGCTTTTCTAGAATCCAGCCAGGGGTTCTACAGAGAACCCTTTTATATGCCTTTAATATTCCAAAAGTTTTCTTGAACCTACCCAGGAGTTGTACCAATAATGCTTTTTCATTCTCAAAGTTTTATCTAGAATCCATCCAGAGTGTTCTGTGGAGAACTCTTTTATATTCCAAAGGTTTTATGTAGGACCCGCCTAGAGGGTTCTATGTAGAACCCTTGAGAAATCTTTGATGATAAAGTTATTCAAGGACTTAAACAATCCTTAAAAAGGTTTCTTCATGGAACCTTCACAAACCCTTGATGAATCCTTTCTTCAACAAGGAGTTCTGCAGAAACAAATGGTTCTGGGTAGAACCTCAGCCCTTCAAAAAGAACCCTTTTGGAACCCTTATTTCTCAGAGTGTACAGTGAGTGAGGGGCAGTATCGAGTTGCCCTTGAAAAGGAAATGGAGACGGATGCTGGATGATTGCGAAGTTACATGACAATTATTCTATTCATTATTTTAGAACCGGGACGGGGAAACAGGAGGGAAGACAGCGTGGGAGCTGGGAGGTTACTGGGAGCTGGAGATCACGTTCAGGCGCTATATATATGTGTGTGTGTTCACGTGCAAATCAAGTGCTTTTATGTATATATTCAAGTCTGCGCACCCTTTCCCCCTCGTGCACGCTCATAGCCACGTAAGCACGCGTTGTATTCGATATCGCAGAACATGAAACAATGGGTTATAAATTGGCCTTCCAACCCGATATATTTGACATGATCTCTGCTTCCCATCTCGTTAGTTTGCTGTTTGTTTCTTTTCTTCCCTGACTCCTGTAGACTTTGTTCAGTTTGAGTTGCTCCTCTTAAGAATGCAACGTTCCCTTCCCCAGGCGCCCCGGAGATGTGAGGAGGACGCCTCAGAGGAGTTGTACTCAAAAAGCTCCTCATCCTCCGAGGGAGAGACAGAGAGAGACAGCAGAGACAGAGAGAGAGAAAGAGAGAGAGAGAGAGAACAGTACCGCCAGGCAGAGACACACAGGCATAATAACTACACTTACACAGCCAGTCGACACATAATGAGACAATGCCGCAGCAACTTCAAGGAAAAACACAGATATATAAAAAACAACAGAGAGTGAGGCAGACAGAGAGGGAAACAGGGGGTTGAGGGGGGGAGCAGGAAAAAAAATAAAAAATGAAGAAACTATGTCAACTTTTATTTCCTCTGTTATTCCACATCAATGGAGGCATGCAGCGATACTAATAAAAACAAAAAATATACACAGGTATAGACACATAGGCAGCAAGTTGGCGTGTTTGAAAAGCTCTGAGGCAATTAAAGACAAATAACTTGCATTATTTCCCGTAGTGAAGGATGATCCCGACCACTCGCTAAAAACATGTTTGATTTAAACATCAAAAAGCGCCACGAAACAAATAAATAAGACTCGAATAAACAAAGTTGCGAGAGATAGAGAGAGAGAGAGAGAGAGAGAGAACACAAACCGCGGGGGGAATAAGAAAAAGAATAGCGAGCATCGAGACAAATAAGCCTGCAACATTATAACATTAGCAGTTAGAAAATACACTTAATTCCTCGGCAGAGATGGATATAAACTGCATTGTTGCGTTGCAAATCCCAGCGACCGGATTTAAACTGCTGCATTGTTTTATTAGGGAAATATGGGGGTGGAGGAACACTGCTTGTTCTAATTACAGTGATTTAATCAGGATTAGAGAGGTTACCTGGATGAAGCGAGGGGGCATCCATGGCAAGGGCACATGCTTTTAGACAGACTGGTGTACATGCAGCGGGATGTTCCACACGGCCCGGCCCCTTATCGAAACTCATCTGCGACAATGACTTCAGCGTCTGAAACAATGACTTTCTTTGCTCTTGCATGAGTAAACACTGGCCTATTGTTCTCCCTCCTCGCTCTGTCTTTATTTCTTTTCCTTTTTTTTTTTTTTTTACCCCCCCCCCCCCTCCTCTCTCCTGCCTAGTTAAACAGCAGGCAGAGGGAATCCATTTTAATCTGATTAATAACTTGGTTGATCACATATAACCCAATTTTCATTCAGTGCCGCCCTTGTCTGGCTGGCCACACCCACGCTGACCTTTGGAGTCGCCACAGCGACAATAAAGCACAATAAGCACCATTGTGCTGTCAAAAAAGCTGAAGATGTTTTACATCATTACAAAAATTTTATGTCCCCGTCTCTTTAAATGGGATGCTTTCCACAAAAGGCCAGGCCTGCGATTGGATGAGTGTGTGTGTGTGCGGGGTTATTACAAGTGGGATTCGAGTTTCCTGGGTCGCAGGGATGGGAACAACTTCTCTCATGCATTCACAGTAATATGAATCGTCCTTTTAAAACAGATATGGTTACATATTAGTTTTGAAAGGTACAGTAACTGGCTCAGCGTTAAGCTGCCCTCCAACACTGGACTTCTTTGTTCCCGGGCCGAGCTAATAACTGGCCCCTGATCCTCATCTCTTACTGGTTGCGGAAGAACACTCTCAACTTTTTTTTTCCTACATCTTTTTCCCCCTGAATGTATCTTTGATTACACCGTTATATGAGCTTCGTTTTGTCATTTCAATTTCACTCGATGTGTTTAGCGCTGAGAGATTTGTATTCAGGATTGGCAATTATGATTAGAATGCCACAAAGTAAAGCCTTGTGAGTTTTTTTGCAATGACAAGTGAAAGAGAGAAAAAAAATAACCCACCCTTCCTTCTTTTTCTCTCCCGCTTCTTCTTCTTCTCTCTCTCTCTCTCTCTCTCTCACACACACACACACACACACACACACACACACACACACACACACACACACTCATACACACAGGAAATATGAATCAAATATTCATGAAGTGGGCTGAGGTTCTCATACACCCATATGCTTCCTCATTCAAGCAGCTTGCAGTGGACAGAGGCATCCATCCAGCTTGTATGACACAGCCGAGTGTGACAGAGAGCATGACAACACCCCTCCGCCACCTATCACCGCCGCCGCCGCCGCGATAATCATCAAATAGGTCATAGCAAACATGCACTCCTCCTCTCCTCTCTTTTTTTTCCCTCTCCTTTTGTCCCCGCTGCCCTCCGCGACTTCCTCTTTCGCTTAATAATCTGTTGCGAGAGAGATGAGTCCTCCTAGTTCCGTGATTCACTGGCCAGGAATCCTTGTAAAATCAGGGCGCCGTGCGTTCGCCAGTTTCCAGAAATTGTAAGAACTTTATGGTTTATAGTTTTTTATTATCCCTCGGCAGGAATGAAAAGGGTGCCGGGAGGGGAGAGGGCTGGTGGAGGAGGAGGAGGGGGGGTAGGGGTGTGGGGAGGGAAGAAGGGGGGGTGGATTAAAACTGGAGGGATTAGCACCATACTTTAAGATAAATCTTTTTTAATGTGAAACCTCATCCCCGCTCATTCTGGGGTAACCACTCTTATTAACTGCTTTTCTATCACTCCCTTTTGTGCGGCCTATTTCTTTCTCTTTTTTTTTTGCAGAGCAACTTTAAGTACGGGGCTTTTTTGGACACGGACCGCGCACCGCCAACTCTGCCAGTTACACAAACAACGTCCCTTTTTAAGCTTTTAAACACAGAACAATGGCAAAGCACATAGCTGCGCACATTAATGCTTTTGTATATGGGAGGGAAAAGAGGAAAAAAGCAAGAAAGCAGAGAAGAAAAGAGATAAGCAGAGCTTGGCTGCGCTGCCCCTCCATCCCTCCGTCTCTTTCTCCCTCTCTTTTCCTCTCCTCCACTAAAAGAATCTCTCTTTCCATCATCAAATCCAGGCTGATCTGTATGTGTCGGGAGGCTAAACAGACAAACATCATATTCTCAGTCTCCAGACTCTAATTGACTGAACAAGGATTGGTCACACTTTTAAGAAGCGTTCCATAATGGATTTCCATGTTTGTGCCTCTTTTAACTGGCAGCGCGAATGGAAGGCATAAATGTTGTCTTTATTACCGAAAACAACAGCCCTCTCTCTTTCTGTCTCCCCCTCTATCTCTCGCTATCTCTCTCTTTTTTTTTTTTCTCGCCGTAAAAGATGATTTCAGTGCGACGGTCGGCATTCATCGCAAGGTCAACGCTGCCTGACAGATGACAAACGATCTCAAGATGGCCACATCATCTGTCCTGTAGTTGTTGAGCGCAAAAAAAAAAAAAAAAAGAGATGAATGCGTCTATTTTTTTTTCTTCTTCTTTATCCTTTTCCACTTCTTTAATTTCATTATCGCATCACAAGGGGGGGGCAGAGTGACAAAAACAGCCACCTGATTATCCGTGGCACCGGCGACGAGGAGCGCTTCCAGGCCAAAAGCAAACGAGGATGGGGAGGGAGGCAGGAGAGGGGTGGGGGGGTAGGAGGGGGTTGGGGAGGGGTGGGGGGGCAAATGAACAAGAAGGGAATCTTTTCAAAAAATCTGCACTTATCGTGTTTCTGTATCAAGAAGCAGACTTGGCAAGAGACGGGGATTCAGTATTATGGACAAGCTGCTCATCAGATGGGAGTTGGGTTTATTTCTGTGGCCCACCCCTCCCTCCCTCCCTCCCTCCCCTGCACCCCCATCCCACCCCCCCGCCCGACTCCCCTCTATCCATCCTTCCATCCCCTCCCTCCTTCCCCATCCACTGCCACCCCTCTTGTTTGCTTCCCATCCAAGACGTGTCTCATTTTCCTCTGACTGGACAGCTACATCAAGAAATGCCCAAAAGAACTTGGCATCCTTGCGTGGACAGAACACAACTTTTCATTTAAATTATTTGATTGATTTTCGCACTGTTTATTGTTTTTTTTTTTCTTCTTCTTCTTCCCTCCTTCATCTTTTTTTTTTCCAGGCTCATTATCTGCGGTATGGAACACAGGATAAAAACGCACACACACACACACACACACACACACACACACACACACACACACACACACACGGAGCTAAACTCCATCTCCGCCAGTGACGGCCACTTTTGACAAAACACTAAGTGCATTTCTTAATTATCTGACTTCTCTCTAATACTGTTGTCATCTCGCAGACAATCCCTCTCCTCGCTCTCTGATGTTGTTATTATGTTCTCATTTGGACGCTGGCTCTCTGCAGGTAGTCGTCCCCCGCCACCCCTCGCCGTAGCTCCCCCCCTCCTCCTCTCCTCACATACACACACTTCTCCCCGTTCCCCTCACTCGCTGCTGCTTGTTAAACTTTGCTTCATCCCCCTTATGTATCGTAAAAAATGTAAAGGATCAGCGGTATGAAGAGGGATCATTTTGTCAGACAACACATCCAGAATTCGAAATATTTCTTTTTTATTTGTGCTGAAAATCAGCTGTTATAACGGGCTCCAGTGCACGCTACTTACTAGTTATGACGCACACATACTCTCAGGTGTATATATATTTTGCCAACAGTGTGTTGGATTTTACAGTCTTAAGCAAGAGTACTTCAGCTAATGTGTTGGGAAAGTAGTAAAAATATAGGAATTAAGTGAAATCAACTAATCTTTTCTTGTTAATTTAACATAAATATATACATTTTAGTTTGTCCAGTAAATTAAACTTAAATTTTTGTATTCACTTTCAGAATACTTCAGAAATTATACACTTCTTCAAACTTGAGGTCTTTTGACTAAATTTAAAAATGTTTAGTTTAATCAACTCATCAAATTCCATTTCTAGAGAATCATGATCATCATATTAGCAGACCTCCCAGCATGCATTGTTGTTGAACTGAGAGTTAAAACTTTCCTGAGACCCTTCTTTTCTTATAATTTGAAGTTTCAAACTGAGAAAACGTAAAATTTGTTTGTCATGTTCAGTCTGATTGGAGATCTTTTGGTTCAACTTAACATCTTAAGCTAATTGAACATGTTTTCTCAAGTTCAACTGAATTACTGTCAAGTTTATTTGACTGATAAAAGTTTATTCATTATAAAACTACCTCAACTTATCTTGTCAAATTCAGTCAACTTAAAATTCTAAGCCACTAACTTTTTTAAGTTAAAACAAATAGTTTGTCTTTACAGTGAAGAAGTCGTCACATGATCAAATAAAGACTGGACATTGGACAGTATCAACATACCGATTACCCAGCAGTCATCATTACATCATTATATGTTTGTATGTAAGAGAAGAAAATAATAATTTGTACATTTAATTAAGTCCATTTACAGTTTTTATAGTTTATGTAGAACAGGCGTATTCGATTACTTTTTTAGACAGGCCAGATTTGAAAAAAAAAGTAAAGTGGAAAGGGGCTGGCTGTGTACATTCCCTATGTCTGAGCTGTAAAGTTAGGAATTTAAATGTGTAAAACAGGACACTTGGACAAGAAACATTATGTACAAAAGTACAGGAAAGTACAAAGTATCTCTGTAATGCAATACTAGAAGTAGCTCATTGCATTAACATATTTTTCCCCCACTCAGTTTGACTCCTCTAAACTCCCTCTGCTTCAACAGCCTGAGGTGAAACTTTTTAAAATAATAAGTGTCTTTGTGCTTAACAACAGACACAATGAAATGATGATCTTCTCATAAATAACTTACAGACCCATACTTTGACGATTATTTAAACATAATCACAGGAAAAGTCTTGTTTTTCATCAATGGGCCAGATTGAAGTTTTCTTAAAAAGCGGCCAACTGAATAGGCCAGATGTTACATGTTGATAGAATTTTATTATAGATTGCTACTGACTATTTTCCAAAAGAAGAAAAGAAAAATATATGAGTTTGCTTCTTCAAGGGCTTGTACAGCAAATGGCACCAGTCATAAGTCAATGTCAGTTCCTATTTGAACACAGGTGGCAATTCAAAGTAGTTGCAAGAGCCCATCACGATACATCGGCCCCCCACGGACCTCCAGTGTAACCACACCGCCTTCACTGTCTGTATTCACGCCCCTGCTGCACACACACGCACACACACACACGCACACACATATCAGCGGAAGCAGTCGATAGGCTGAAGGGTTTCATGTGGATTAGCAGACTGTACAGCAGATAGAGGAAGAGGAGGAAGAAGAGGAAGAAGGAGAGGAGCACAGGAGGAGGGGTGGGGGGGGTCTCTCTTTTTTTTCCCTCCTCCTTTGCTAATGAATCCATCCTGTGATCAACACCATCCGTCCATCACCAAACACCCCTCCCTTCCACCCCCCCACCCCCCTCCTCCTCCTCCTCCTCCTCCTCCTCTTCTTCCTCCCTTCATCATCTGACAAAAAAAATTGCTCGGCTTGTTAATTAAGAAAACAAATATTCAGCAACTTTATCAGAAGTGAGGCAGCAGATGCAACTTTTTCTCTTTTTACATGATTTTTTTTCTCTTTAACTCTCTGCTTTGTTTTCCTCTCTGTGAAAGTCGGCTTACCTGAAGTTTTGTAAGAGCACATCTTAACTTGAACACAATGCAGTGATTTTCCTGCTTATTTCCATTAAAGATGCAATTTCAGACCCTTTTTTTCACTTTTCAGCGTATGTTTAATCTATCCAGTGTGCTCCTACAGTACAGTAGATTCCCTTACACAATAAAGTGAGCCACACTAGTCTATATTGGCTTTTTGGGGCCTTGAATGCAGAGGTTGCAGTATTGGATCTTACACCTATTGAAGCTGACGCAGTATAACAAAGCGTGCAGGGCCAAAAGTAATGATCATATACAAATATCAATATGAGAAAGAGTGTGTGCTAAAGAAGACGCATTGCTATTGATGTTTAAATAACTGTAGTGTCAGAGAGATGGAGAGTGGGGGAAAAATGTGAATCATATTTTCTCACTGTGTCTTGTGGGGTGGAAAAAAAAAGAAAAAGGAGGAGCACTTAATCGAACACACCTCTCGAAGTGCAAAACAGTGAAGCCAAGGGCAAGATAAAAACAGCACCTCTCTGTCTTTTCTCTGTCTCTCTGCTGGCTGGACAAAACTACAAACAAATATATAATCAGTCGGAGCGGTGAGACGGCATTATCTGCCCGCTCACTCCGGAAAGAGACAAAGGAGGGAGTGTTTGACGGTGCAAACTCCGATGATAAAAACCAGTAAAAATGTATGTCTTCAAAAGTGTTTTTTTTTTTCCCCTCCTGTGTGTGTCTTTTAATTTGTCTGGGCAAACGCAGCTGTATTTGCATTTCAAATACTCATATTTGAAGAGGGTGGTTTAAATGCCAAGACGCGAATTGATGACAATCACCTCAACTCAAAAGCATCGGCAAAAAAAACCCTCTCTCCTCGCCGCTGACATTAAAACTAAACCAACGGCCGCAACGCAAACACAATACAAATATATATTTATCTTCCCTGCCTCCCTTCTCCCTCCATCAACCTTTCTCCCGCTCTTTCTCTCCCTCCATCTCATTATTTTAGTATCACTTTACATTTGAATATCAGTTTCTAAATTCGCAGGGCAACAGTGTGTGAGCCGCCTCTAACAAACTAAAATAAGAGAATAATCAGCGGGGTTCAGAATGAGGAGGAATTGATTCAACGGCAAACAGTCGGGGTGCATACACACTTTCACACACACACTCACATGCACAGCCTCCTCCCCTTTCCCTGCCTTTTCATCACTTTTCCATATTCATTTCTGTAATTTACAGTAAATCCAATAGCTGTCAGTCACACACGCACACACACACACAAAAGAAAAAACAGAAAGGAAAAAAAAAAAAAACGCTGTAAATTTACAGCTTTGGGAAACAGCTGCTGCAACATTTACAGCAAAGACCACTCTAAAATATTAAAGATGTGTCATCACCGGCGCTCGGCCCCTGCATCTGTAACCATCTGCTTTCTATTAAAACATTACACCCAAAAAAAGCACATGCAGCCCGCTCACTCGCTCGCTTGGCGATGCTATTTCCAGCCTTTTTTTTCTTTTCTTTTTTCTTTTTTTTTTTTCTTTTTCTCAGATCTGCTCGATCTGGGGGAAACTGCATTGGCACAGACAAACAACCTTTTGAGGCCTGCCGAACTAAAAAAAAAACAAGTTCCTGAATAACTGCTGGAGCTGTTGAACAACCTCTGCTATCAAGCAGCTGATGTTAGATACAACAGAGGACAGCTACAGCAACGGAGGTTAGAGGTTCATAACCATTAGAAAACCTAGTTTTTCTTTTCTTTTGTTTTGTTTTTAAAACAGCTCATTTTTCTAGACTGTGGTGTGGCACATCACACAGATTGGCAGCTCCCTCATGAGTATCAGCACAGAAACTAAGCAATATACTGCTGTTGACAGGGTCAGTAGCAACATGTATTTAGGCACCTCTAAAACACACCTACACAAATCAATATCCTTTTGAATGTATGCTATATTTAGAATATTTTCTCTGCTTTAACTCACCTTTTTCTCTTGGGAAACCACTGTTATGTAAGCCAAATATCACTCTCTCCAATGCAACCAGACCTCTTTGGCAAAATCAGTCATTTTAGCTCGCAGAAAAATGGGTGTTGCTGGTCTATTGCTGCCTCGATCTGAGTTTGTAATAATGTAACTTCAGTGAATCCAAACTAACTTTTCAAAAGACCGAAAGTCACACAGCAACTCAAACTAACTAACTTGATCAAGGCAGGCATAGATCAGGAACTCTTGTGTTCTGCAAGATAAAATGACTGACTTTGCCAGTGGAGTTTGGTTGGTTTGGAGAGAGCAATATTTGGCTTATGTAACAGTGATTTCCCGGTTATATTTGAAATGCTTTAGCTGAAATGTTCGTCAAACAGCGTTTTTTGATGTCAAACCGAATCCACCATCTATGCTTTCTTCAAAGCCAGCAGACTCCTTTTACAAAAACAGTAGTTTAAGCTCACAGAGCATGCTGCCTCTGTTCATCTGTTTGTGTTACTGTGTGATTAAGGTGTTTTAACACGTTAGTTTGGATCCAAACTGATGTTACTTGCTGTGTATCGAGGCAGCAGTAGACCAGCAACTTCTGTGCCCTGAGAGGTAAAATGGCTTTTTGTCACAGGAGTCTGGAGCACTATGACGGCTGCAGTTCCCCGCTGTTGAGTTGGCTCAGACTCACTTAGAGGCAGATGAAGTGGGAGCAGAGAGGTTTTGTTGCACCTGTTTGAGTGGAACAACCGACGTCATGGATTGATGGCATCATTTTCTAATTAAATCTCCAGGCATGACAATATTTTGAATTTGGATTCTAGGTTTCCAGTGGGTCTACAGCTAATGATTATTTGTTTTATCTTTTTGATCATTTTCAATCTTTTTTTTTTTTCAATTCATCAGTTAGTTGTTTGGTCTGCATAATGTCAGAAAATGATTCAAAATGTTGATCACTGTTTCCCAAAGTCAAAGATAATGTCCTCAAATGGCCACAACCCAAAGATATTCAGTTTGTTGTCTTAGAAGATGCCGTAGAACATTTATAGAATTTTGACTTTTTTTCTTAAAAAATTACTAAAACTGATTACTCGCTTATCAAAATAGTTACTGATTAATTAAAAGAAGAAAACTAATCAGTTGATGGGTGCAGCTCTAGTTTCCAGTGGTTTTAGCTCAGTACTGTCTTCTGTGGAGCAGCAGATTTCAGGTTACCACTGACATACATTTGACTAGAATCAGTGGTGCATCACTATGATGTTTGTTTTAAAGGGTTTGTATCTTAAATAATATTATATTTCTTTTACAGTTGTATCTTCCTTATGATGAATAATAACCAGAGGTCACACACACACAACCCTCCTTTTGATTTATAACATTACATTACTGGTCCCGTCCGTGTGGCCTTGAGCGAGACACCGAACCCTCAAGTTGCCGTGACTAAGAGCATCAACTAAATGTCTAAAATGTAAAATTACAGTCCTCCCTTCCCTGATGTCCTTGGGTTACTCAGGGGTGTGGAGGCGTACAATGACTCAGACTGTTTGGGGCGATGACATCTGTCCTGTTAGAACAGATAGAGAGAGAGAAAAAAAAAGAGAAAAGAGTGAGAGCTGGGCTTCTGAAAGCAGCGTCGCAAAATATTATGTTACAACCGAACACAGAGAGGGATGGGAGGAGAGACTTATGGGCCGAGTCAAAGGTAAACAATTACAACATCGTGACTCACTTTTTTGGAGCGCGGCTAAAGGAAGATCATCTCGCACACTTAATAGGTAATTTCCTTTGTCTCTCGAGGATCATATCACATGTTGTTGCCTTCGACGGGGTGGTCCACCGAGGTAAACAGCGAATGAGAAAGAGAGGGGGGGAGAGAAGGAGAAAAAAAGAGAAGAAATTACAGAATGAAACTTGGCTGGAAAACTTTCACAACAGCGTTCCTTGAGAAACATTCTGTTCAAATTAAACAAGTGCCTGTTTGTGAGGAATGCAACAACAGATTCAGAGAGACATTTCCCAGTTTCTGTCTTTCTTTTTTTTTTTTT
Organism: Lutjanus erythropterus; assembly: GCF_056507025.1. Taxonomy (NCBI): domain Eukaryota; kingdom Metazoa; phylum Chordata; class Actinopteri; order Lutjaniformes; family Lutjanidae; genus Lutjanus; species Lutjanus erythropterus. The sequence goes on along the minus strand of NC_139317.1, from coordinate 43,253,423 downwards.
TTTTTTTTTTTTTTTTGATATTTCATGCTTTCTGTCATCTTGTCTGTGCAGAACTAGCTGTCCATTCTGGGGCCTCATCCCTTCATTTGCAACCGCTTCCTCCCCCCCATCTCTCGTTTTCTTTCCCTCTCTCTGTACGTCTCTCCGTTACTCTCCCTTGTGATGTCACTATCTCGGCGTGAATCATTAGGATATCAGTGTTCAGCCAGTGACAGAAAGCGCATGATTAACAAGCTCTCTTGTTTTTCCTCTCCTCTTTATCCTCCTCCCTTTTTTCTGAAACGAGGACTCCCGCTGCTCCCAACGACATTTCTCCTCATTCCCCCTACCCCTCCCTCCTCATCATCCCTCCTTCCCTTCTCTTCTTCCCTGTCGTGGATGGCAGGGAGTCACAGGTGTGTGACAATAATTACACATACACTCAGAAAAAAATAATGTCGTTTCCTCCATTTAATAAGTTTGCAGTAAAATAGGCAGGGAGATAGAGAGGGAGGCAGAGAGCTCGAATCTTATCGGATACCCCAACCTCTAACTTAATCATATGGCTCTTAAGAGCAGCCTGCCACCAGCTGGGGCTCCGTAATATGCATGCAATGTGTGTGTAAAACGATACGCTTTAATTTTGAGCCCACTTTAAGCAGCAACAAAATCTGTTTATATGGGAGACATTTAAAAAGAAGAGAGGGATGGAGGGAGGGAGAACAGAGGATTGGGTTAACTCTTGCTCTCCAAGCCTGACAAAAGCCATCTGTCGGGTGTCAACTAGTATCACTGTACACTGTAATGTACAGAGAGGGGGGAACAAATGAGGCAAAAGTTTACTTACTTTTTAGATAAAAACGGGTGTAAACTGAGTGAGAGGTGGCTCACAGTCGACTATATTCCCTGTTTTATAATCCCGTTAGATCCCCGACTTAAAGCTAAACGTTTGAAATACACATTCTTTCTCTTACAATTGATTTTAGTGCTGCCTTCAAACAGAACTCCTGAGCTTGTTGGAAGTCATATACACGACATGCCAGGCGTTCAACTGGATAAGTCATGAGAACACCGCTGCAAGGCAACAGTAATGCGGATGCCAAAACTGTCTAGAAGCTGCCGTGGCTAACAATTTAGCAAGCTAGCGAGCGAATAATGTGATGCAGGAAATGCAAAGCTTTAATGAAAAGAAGAAGCATATTATGAAATAACAAAGAAAAACTCTGTAACTAAAACTACAATATATTAATTTACCGAAGAATGAACTTCCATGGCCTTTTCTGAAAACGTCAGTAAACTTGGCGCAAGTTTTCAGAAAATGTCCACTGTAGACGTCATGAATACCACAACAGGTGGGTGTTTAAGGACTCCTCTCGTGAACACGGTAAACACAACCTCATTTGAAGGCAGCATAATTCACAAGCAATAAAAGAAAATCTTTTTTGGCCCCTTTTAAAAACCAGCTTATGGTGGCTAATGTCAGCTAACAAAAACCCAAGACAGATATCGTTATCTAATTTACTTTTCTACGTTGAATTTGGGTGTGTTATAACTCTTCAGTGCTGCTGTTGGCCTAGTGATTTAGCCGACATGTCTTCCAAACTAGATGCCAAAATAGGTTGCTTGACATGACCTTTAAAAATGACACAGAATAGCATTTTTTCATCTGACAGGGATGTCAGATGATGTCAGTTGTCAGTGCATTCAAGATGTTACAGATTAATTTTTCAAAAATGACTCCCTGTGGTTATGGCTTGGTCAGGTTTAAGTACAGAAAGATCATGATTTGGAAATAAATACTCAGAAATAACTACTTAGAATAGGCTTCGTCATGACAGTTAAAAGCAGGGATTCTCAACATTTCGATGACTGCATCATCATAACGATGGGGGGCTGCACAATAAAACCCATGAACTGGTCACACACTGACAATTAATGTTAAATTCCTTGAGCAGTGAATTCATCTATTTGCAGATAAGGCATTATAACTCACCCGAGGTCTGACGAAGTAAGAGTGGATGCGTTTGGCTTTTTCATCTTACTTCCACGTTAACCTGCCAAGATGTCGACCGATTTGCTAACTTCAGCTAACAGCACTAGGATTAATAACAGAGCGAAATGCCTGTGAAACTCACGAGGTGCCACTAGTTGTCACGCAACCGTCAGCTTTCTACAAGTTGTCATTCCTAACCTGACAGATGCTTGTTGGGGGGTGGGGAGAATTTGACGCAGTGCCTAAATGTATTAAATTGAATTGAAATGGACCACAGATAATTACAATACTGGCTAATGCAAGCACCTCATTTGATGTTCAGGGGAAGTACAAACTATTTCTGAGGGCCACCATTAGTGCTGGGTATCATTTTAAAAAATTATGATACCAGTACCAAGACAAGTACCCTTAAAGTAATACTGAAGCCAACAGAGTACTTTATTCAAGGCCTTTTTTCAAAGGCTCTTCTTTATGAAGAACACTTGCAGTGGTTTTCCTGCAAGCAAAACCATATAAATAGTCTTTTTTTTTTTGATCTGGGTACCAAAAGAATAGACTACAGGTATTGAGAAGCTTTGATACTACATGGTACTGTGTTATTTCAATTGAGTACCAATACCCAGCCCTAGCCACCACTGGCCCAACTACTCAGTAAAGACTGAGGAATGGTCATGGTTGAAAAAATAAATAAATAAATAAAATTGACTGTTAGGTAATAGGAAATGAGTTGCATTCTTCTGGATCATATTTACATGTTTTGTTGACCTAACCGCCCACCCCAACCCCCACAGACCTTAAGAAGATTTTGAGGCAATGTCATGATTTAGCATTTAGTGTTATCCCATAATCGTCTCTGCTGACCACAGTGGCCATTGCTCAGCACAAGTTACACAGGCTCTCCTAAACAGACATCCACTCTGTCATCTTGTTCCGTCTTGCCGTTAAAGCTATATGATGTTTTCAAACTTGAGCGGAGTTATAAATGTTCAACAGAGGCTTTCTTCGCCCCTTGTAGTCTGTAGAGGGAAACATTTTAAACCGAGTTGATGGTTGATGATGCTTAATGACATGGGTTTTGGGAGTCTCTGGGGGGATGGAAGTGGGATAGACAAACTGAGCCGCCGTTAGCTTGAGTCGCACCATCTAGTGCTCAGA